>NC_142436.1:11040000-11686250 GCF_059453495.1 Arachis ipaensis
TTCAAGTCAATTTAAATTTAATCAAAATAATTGTTGTTGTTGTGGTCTTTCTCCCCCCCAATTTTTAATTTTATTCTTTTTGAATAAAGGAAACATAGTGACATTGAAAATTGTGGAGGTAAAAAACTGATAGTTTCTTTTCAGGTACTGTAACCAATACATTGACAGGGATGCACAGTTGTATCTTATCCTGGCCAATGAGATACTACACGCTCTTTACCCAAATATTATCACCATAGCAGAGGATGTAAGTGTTTAAACTCTCTTAGATTTATTTAGATTCATTTACATAATTATTGGAGAAGTTATTTAAAAAAAAAATGAAGAGATGATTGCTGGAAAAACTTGATGGAAATAGTATGATTAGGAAGAAGAGAGATTTCACTGGAACAGATTATTTAAGTGTCAACAATTCCATCTGCTACTGTTATTTATGCGGGCATCTTTACAATTGATATTTTTAAAATGCATTTGTTGACAGACAATTCTGAATGTGTTTTTGGATAATGCAATCTATCTACTAACAATGTACAAACCTTCATTATGTTAATCAAACACCATTTTGACAATGAGGTGGTTAAGAATCACCATTTCACAAAATTTTGGTCAAAGTACATTAAAGAGGATACACGGGGTCAACAAACTGAGTGCACATAAGTTCCTGACTTCTGTGATGAAATCTGTACCTAAATATGTATATGCTTGTCCTATTTCTTCAGTACTTGGCATATTTTTCTCTACCACCCCATCTGATAGTTTGTCAAAGAACATTACTTTGGTGGCAAAAGAGCTATGGCATTTCCCCCTAGAATCTCAATCTCTTTGGATCAGGTCATCATCTAAATAAATATGGTATAAGTAGGAATGGGTGTGATGTTAATACTTCTACTCATGCTAGCCCCTCAAGGTTACATAACTTTCAAACCCTTGCTTTCCTTATAGTAGGTAATGGGTGTCGTTTCAACTTTTGGAAAGATCATTGGATAGGGGATACCTCTTTTAACCTAGCATTTCCTCGTCCTTTTCATCTATCTTCCTTGCATAATTCTCCTATTCGGTCCTTTTACATTACATAGGGTTCCTCTTTCTCTTGGGCCTTTCATTTCTTTTGTAACCTTAATGATAGGGAATGAACTTTTAACTCTCTTAGGTCTTTTTGTTGGTTTTTCCTTGTCTTCTAACCCTGAGAAAAGGACACGTTCTCATGATTCATATGGTAGCTTTAGTTGTAAATCCTTCTTCCAATTTCTAACTCATTCCGTCGAGACATCTTTCCATCTAGACAAGTCCATTTGGAAGTCCAAAGCTCACACTAACATCAAATCGTTAATATGGACAGTTGTACTTAACAGAATTAATACCAATAATATGATGCAGGTTCCAAGGCCACGTAAGGCCATCTCCGCTGATGTGTGTTGTGTGTGGGGTAAATTCAGAGTCAAAGTCATTTCTGTTTTTGCATTCCCCGATGGCTGTGTTCTTATGGAGCAATTTGTTTAGCATCTTTTATGAATGTTGGGTGTGTCCTGCAACCCTAGACCAATTTCGATTGACTAGATTTGTTGGTTTTAGTAGTAGAAAAGAGGCAAAACTTTTGTGGCACTATGCAGTTTTCGCCACTATTTGGTTGGAGCATAATGCATGCACCTTCAATGACAGTTTCTGACAAACATATTTTATGGGATAGGATTAGATGTTTGACATCTATTTGGTGTAAAGCTCATGATCTTTATTGGGGACTTCCCCTCAGGCATGTTGAGAGATTGGAAAACTGTGCTTTATAGATAAATCTTTCGTTTTGTTTTGCTTTTGTGTAGAGGAACCCTTATCCCGAATTTGTAGGATCATTCTCCTCATCTTAACAAAATTCTTTTTCTATAAAAAAAATGCAGATGATAATAGTTTTAAAATCTAAACTGTAAGGATCCTGAGATCTCTTCCTTGCATAATATTTATAATGTGTGTATCTATAATTGTTCAGGCAACATTTTACCCTGGATTATGTGAGCCAACTTCTCAAGGTGGATTGGGATTTGATTATTATGTCAACCTCTCTGTGCCTGAAATGTGGTCAACTTTTCTTGAAAGTGTGCCTGACCTTGAATGGAGCATGACTAAGGTTCTCCTCAATTAAATATTATTTCATTATTAAATGGGATGTTGTTGTTTGGTCAAGTTAGTCGACATTTACCTGACTTTCGGTAATACTACAACTTCACTGATGTTGTATCTTGTGCCGCAGATTGTCAACACATTAATTTCCAGTAGAGAACATGCTGATAGGATGCTTATGTACACTGAAAATCACAACCAGGTATCATTCCCTTATCGATATGTCTACAATTATTGTGGCCTCTATTTTGTCATAGATTTTAACCTAATCTTTTTTCTTATTTTGTTGTCAGTCCATATCTGGAAGGCAATCATTTGCAGAAATATTGTTTGGCAGAATAGATAAACATTCACATCATTATAAGGAATCTTTGCAGAGAGGATCTTCATTACATAAAGTATGGTTTACACTAGTTTCCATATTTTTGCTCTTTAGCAAGTGAATACTCTCTCTCATTAATTATCTTGACTGTTTACATAGATGATCAGATTGATAACGTTTACAACTGGTTGCCGTGCTTATCTGAACTTCATGGGCAACGAGTTTGGGCATCCAAAGGTGAGGATTGCACCTACTATATATGCATTAATAGTTTCTTATGTATAACTGATAGCGTTTTACCTGTGGCAGAGAGTTGAGTTTCCAACATCAAGCAACAACAACTCATATTCACTTGCAAATCGTCAGTGGGATCTATTGGAAAAAGATGGAATTCACCGTGATTTATTTTCCTTTGATAAGGTGTTAGTTTATTCCCTTGTTATTGCTGTTGCGCTTGTGCTTGTAGGCTCTGACACTTGGAATATCAAACTAGTCAATTTATGAGTACATTACAATATGTTGTTTGCTGTCAATAGTTTATATAGGAACAAAACAGTAGGTTGTTGAATCCGATCTTAACTTTTTATCGATCATATACAAGGCTTTGTTGTTGTATTTGACTTGAAGTTGCCATTCGGATTGTCACAGGCTTCCAAGAAATAGTAAGATTGATTAAGATGCTAAGCAAACAATTTACTTTCCCTCTCTTATCAGGACATGATGAAGCTGGATGAAAATCTGAGAGTGCTCTCAAGACGTATTCCGAACTTTCACCATGTGAATGACAGTTCAATGGTAAATTGATGCGTTCTCTCTTTTAATGTTTTTTTCTTTCCTTAAAAAATTCCTTTCTTTTCTCTATAATACGTGGCAGCATTTTCACATTGAAGATATTATGTCAATATGTCATATTGAATGAATTTTAACATGCCAACTGTTGTTTACAGGTTATATCTTACATCAGAGGCCCCCTTCTCTTTGTTTTCAATTTTCACCCAACCAATTCTTATGATAGTTACAGCATAGGTGTAGATGAAGCTGGAGAGTATCAAGTAAGTGTTCGATAACAGAACATGTAGCATGTCCTGTTGTTTACCAGTATCATTGTTTCTATGCGCTGGTATTTTTTGTCTGTCATAAATCAATTCACGTTAATTGACAAAAGCTATCCTGATTCCTCAATGCCTCTGTATTGCTGATTGTGAAGGCCTAGCTTTCCAAGTAGTTTGTTTCATAAGATAACTAATTTTGTAAGCATTCCATGATCGCGCAGGTTATTTTAAATACAGATGAAATAAAGTATGGAGGTCAGGGAATTCTTAAAGAAGATCAGTATCTTCAAAGAACTGTCAGTAGAAGGTAGTATTATCATGCTTCTCTCTCTCTCTCTCTCTCTCTCTCTCTCTCTGATTTACGTTTCTTAACATGAGAACCTATGTGTTGACAGAGTTGATGGCCTTCGAAACTGCTTACTGGTGTCACTGCCTAGCAGGACTGCTCAGGTAGATAATTTATTTGTTTCATTTGCTTTTTTAGATTATTTCTCAATCTTGTATGGTTGCATAACCTGAGCATGGAAAATGTTAAAAGTTAAAGTCATTTTTCTGAGTTCGTACTTCTTAATAACACGTAAAAATATCAACTACTCTTAAAAAGAAAAACCATATCAGATTTTCTGGATGCCTTATTAATTAATTGCACACTTCCTCAATTTCTCCAAAATTAAAAACAAGCACAGTAGGGTAAAGACTAAAGACACTGACTCTGTTGGACTCTCAACCTTTTGTTACAGGAATATCTCGAAAAATAGTCAGTTTGATCCCCTTGAAACTGTTAGTGAAAATTTCAGAACGTTAGGATTTCATATATAGCACTTCCTCAACACTTTTCCCCATTTTTTAAGAGGATCCAAAAAGTCCAAAAAATGACCCTTGCTAATGATTTCCCAAGAACAATGCACCTAGTGTTTATTTCAAAAGTCAATTGATACAATCACGATTTCATACATTCTTGGATCAATTTATTTGGATATAATTTGTATCCGGAAACATCGATTCAAGGATGTACAAAAATGTGACCCTGATCGATAAAAGAAAACAGATTAAATATGTCAAATAATTTGAAGTTTCATTATAGTGTGGTCTTGGGGATTTGTATACTAGGATTTGGATAATGAATGGGACCATATTTGCATTTCAGTACTCATGATCAATGGCACATTATAGTAATAAATCTCCTTACACCACAGGCAGGGATTTGCATTTTACAAGTGATTAAAATGTATTATCTTCATATAAAAGTAAATTTCTTATATGACTGCTACCTGAAAAATTTGTGTCTTTTAAAGTAAATATCACATGATATAATCAAGAAAAGCATATATCTTGTTATTGACCACTTATACCTACATGACAGGACTAAGGATAAGGGATTTCTACTTTTTCAGGTTTACAAGTTAAGACGGATTTTGAGAATATGAAGCATTCTGCATCCATGGAACAACTTTAAGCCCAGTAAAATAGACGTAGGTGTGGATTGTTGGTAATTGAAGTTGATGAAGAAGATGAAGTGCCTTCCAAAGTTACCACAGCTACAGCTTCTATGATACCTAAAGCTGTCACAACAAATGGATCTTTGATGTATGAAACATGCAAGGTATTGATTATTGAAAGATGGTGCTGCGTGTCCTAGTTATATAGATTTAGAAGGGTTAATGCTCAAATTAATCTGAAGAAGATTTAAAAGCTTACAAGCGAGTCAATTTGGTTTCTAAAATATCCAATACCTTAATATGGTACATAAAAGATATCAATGCGAGTCAATTTGGCCAATTTTGTTAATTTTTTGTTGACATGTCATTGCTAAGTGTCACATGGCACGTTCAGAATATGTCTTGATAAATTGTCTCAAATTAACAAAAAGGTCTACTTGACTTGCATATTTTTTAGAGACTAAATTTTGCCCCTAAATCTTCAGGAACTAAATAAATTTGTTCATATTTTTTTAGAAATTATTTTGAGCATTAATCCAAATTTACAGTTATCTTGTAAATCCTTCATATCCATGTAACAAGAATTTATGGTGTGTAAATAGTTTCGTTATACATGTGTTTTTGTTTTTGTTTTTGTTTTTTTTTTTTTTTTTTTTTTACTGAAATTAACCATTTGCACCATGATTAAAACCATGGTTTTTTTTAGGGGTAAGTACGATTTTGGTCTCTAAAGTTTAGTGTCAGAATCAAAATCGTCCCTCTTGTAATTTTGGATTTAGAATCGTCCTTAATGTTGCATTTGTATTTAACTTCGCCCTTAAAATCCTTTTCGGACATAAATGCCCTTTTCATCGTTAGGGTAGTTAGAAGAATAGTTATATAAAAATAAAGAGAATAGGAATATAAATGTATATGTTAACCCCAAAAAATAAGGGTAAGTTGTTTGAATTTGGAACTGCTGCCGACACCACCGTCGCCCACGTCGTGGAGGGAGAACGTCATGGCTGCCGAAAGCTCGATCTCGTCCCGAAGCAAATCTTCCTCGCATGGTACGTTGCTGCTCTGTTCCCATGGTGAGAGGCCGGTGCTGCGAACCTTGGGGACGAAGGAGAACTACGGACGCAGATTCTGGGGCTGTGTTAACTATGGGGTTTGTTTTTTTTTCTTTTCTTCTGAGTTGGGTTATTTGGGTTGAGGAGTGGAGAGTGAAGACGGTGATTATGTGTAGGTGCATGCAGGCTGCAACTTCTTTCATTGGGCAGAGCCAGAGACAGAGGTGGAAAACCCAGAAATTGCAAGGATGAAGAAGAAGGTTGCCTCCCTGAAATCAAGGACAAAAGCGGCAGAGTGGAAGTTAATGGTCGTTGCTCTGTTAGGGTTTGTTGGGTGGGCTGGGTTCCTGTATCTGCTGTTGCAGAATTTTTCTATGTCTAGGCCTAAGTGTGTAATTCCATTGAACCTGGTATGAAAAGGATGTTTGGGTATAATGCTGCTGTTGTTGTTGGTAAATTCTTTTAGGGTTGGTTTTGTTGAATGTGTTTTGGTGAAAAGTGTTTTGATGGTAAGTTATTAGGTGACAATGATGTACCTGGTATGAATGTGTTCTGTTGAATTGGTTCTCAACATGTATAAATGACAATTATGTATGCATGGTTGGTTGTTGTAATGTGACTTTGATTTCTGCTTGGTAAATACCTGTTTTTCATTACTGACTAATTTCCTAACAATATAACAAACTTGAATCAAAGACAACCTCAGCTGAATATGGTAAATGTCATAGTAACATACATAATAAAAAGTATTTCAGGCACAGAGGTAATCCCAAAAGGGTTGGCTGGTCCAATCCAGCAACTAAGTACAACACATAGATGCTCATAGGCAAAGTTCACAGAAACATAACCCAGCAAGAAGTAGCTAACAAGTCACACTGCACTTTCCCAGCAAAGTTCACAGAAACATAACTCAAAATAAGACAACATGCACAAAATACAATCATGACACAAAATACAACATAACCCAAAATAAAACATATCCCATTTATCTTTTCTTAAAGCATTCCCATTTTCTTAGAGGCAACTTTGCCATTAACTTCAGTTTCTTTGGAGAAATGTGAGGTGCTCCAGAGAGCCTGGCAGAGAAGTGACCAACAGGTTGGCTTGAAGATGTGATAAGGGTATGCTGAGATGAAGGAATAGTTCTGGTGGCTGGCTGTGATGAGGACGAAGGAGGTGCTGAACTTGTTGGGCTGGCAACCTTGTTGGGCTGTGGAGCAGGTTGGATTGAGGACTTGGGCTTAGTAGTTCCCTTGGGCCTGTCTCTAAGCCTTTTTCACTGTGCTGCATTGTTGGATTGGGCTGCAGAAGGTGGCTGAATTGCTGAAACAGCTTTTTTCTTGACAGATTGCTTGGGATTGGGCTGAGAAGAGGCAGTCTTCCTTCCTCCCTTGGCAGGTAGATGGTTTGATTTAGTACTTCCCTGCTGCTGCTTTCCTTTGTTCTTTGACTGCTGGGCCACACAAACATATACAATTTAATAATGGGATAGTAATAATATATAAGAGACCAATTAATAGAAGGAAGAAAAATTAAAAATCATACCAACTCCTCAATAGGTTTAGGGCATCTGCTTCTGTTGTGCTCAACAGATCCACACAGAGAACACCTTTGTTTCTCTCTCTTCCTTGATAGGTGAGTGCGGCTGTTCTGCTCTTCATCTCCAGCAGCTGCTCTCCTCTTTTTCACTGGCCTGTGACTAGGCCTTCGATAGGAGGGAGGCATAACATCAGGGTGTGTAGTTCTCTCCCAAAGATCTACTCCATTCAAGGGATGTATGATTGAGTCATAGCACCTCATGTAAGCTTCTTTCTTATAACACTAAGCCACAAAAGGTTCTAAGTCAAGTCCCTTGAATTTGATGCAACTGATAGCATGGACACAGGGTATGCCACTCATCTGCCAAATTCTACATGAACATTCATGGGATCCTAAGTCGACCGCAAACTTGTCTAATCCGTTCACCACTTCATACTTCGAAGCTGCAGACCAGTATGGCCGCCAATCCCCAACTGACCTAGATCTCTTCTCCAACCTAAATCTAATCCTAGGTAAGATTGTCCCTGAATAATTATGTGCAAGTTCCCTATTTTCTGTCCACCTAGTCATTAGTTTAACCCTGATTTCCTCTAACATTGTGACTATAGGCTTCTCTCTAGCATCAATAATAGCAGAATTAAAGCTCTCGAACATGTTATTAACCAATGTATCTACCTTAGAGTTATTGGTGAACCTAGATCTAAACCAATACCTAGGAGGGATAGCAATTAGGTACCTATAGGCATCCTGATTCACAGCTTTCACCTCAGCCATGTGCCTCTCCCAATCCCTCCAGTGAGTTGTCTTAGCACACTTCCACATCAGTTTCTTCAATTGTAATCCTAGAAACCTTTTTCTGAAGTTGCTGTACAAGTGTCTCACACAGAACCGATTATCCACACCAGGTATAACCTCCTCATATGCTGGCAACAAACTCTGCACGCATGAAATCAAGGAAATTGTAATTAGGGAGAATTGAATGGATGTCATTCATGCTATAAAATTAGTGAACTTTGCTTACTTTTTGTTGGTCAGACATGAAGGTAGATCTTCCCATTTTATCCAGCCCAACATCATATGCAAGATGACTTAGAAATCAACTCCATGAGTCCTTCGTCTCGGCCTCCACAACCGCATATGCAATCGGCAGCATTTGGTCATTGGGATCCACCCAATTGTAGTGAGCAGTTGTCCTCCCTGGGGTGTCTTCAAAAAGCAGCCATCTAGGCCAATGAAATCCCTGCAATGCTGAAAGCTCTGCTTGCATGCTTCCAAGCACACATAGATCCTCTGAAAGATGCAGTAAGTGATCCTGGATGATGCTGGTGCTTCACTGTCAAGATCTGGGGACCTCTGCACTTGTATGCGAACTGAGGATCCTGGATTTGCTCTCATCAGCTCCTGTCCATAATCATAAATTCTTTTATATTGCTCTCGGAAGGTTCCCTGAATTTGATCAAGTGCAATCTGCTTGGTCTTAGTGGCCAATGACTTAGTGACAGTCAAGTTCCATTTCTTCTGTGCCTTCGAAACCAACTCTCTTATTTTCACCTTCGAATTTGATTCAACCTTCTTCTTAAACGCCTTGCCGAGCCATTTCGAGTGTAAGATCCCCACCCTGTGTGCTTGTGTGCATGTGTGTGTCAAGTTCATGCTACGTAGCTGTCAAGTTTTCTCACCTCTGATTTTTGCAGCATACACCCAGAAAGGACAATCACTCGAACAAACAGCCCTAACTCTCTGCAAATCACACTTCCTAAACCTGATTGACCTTGTCGTATGCACAGCATAAGCAGTTACAGTGTCCTTGAACTCCTCCCGAGATGCATACACTGTGCCAACTTCCCATTTGTATTGACTCATATCTTTCTGAAGTTTGTGAACTGAAAATGTGAAACCCTCATGCTCTGAATCAGACCCATCAGCTCCAACCTGGTGATCGAAATCTAAGTCATCACTGTCTCCTCCTTCATCATTGTCAAACTGCTCAGTTGATCCAGCATTCTTTTTCACAGCCCTAGGTTTTTTACTCATCACATTCACATCTTAAAACCCACTTACTTCAGGATCAAGCTCATCATCACTATCAGTAAAGTGCACATCATCTTCACTATCGTCCTCTTCCCCAGATGGATTATACTCCAAATCGAGAATGTCATTGTCACTAGAGTTATCATACTCAAATTCAGATTGCTTTCGCCCCTCATCTACTCCACCATAGAGAACCAGCTCTTGCCCCTCACTAATGTCACCCATCCCATCTTTATCCCCAACATCAATGTAGCCATCATCAGGAAACATCTCTTCGTCTTAAACTTTATGGACAACATACAACTCTACATGGTCTCTCAACTCTGCTATTCGACACATCTCAATGGAATCCGCATCAGTTTTAAACAATTTCAGATTTTTCTCCATGTCTTCAGCAACTGGATCCTTGAACCACAACGATGGGATATTCTCCTCGACGTAACCAAGTTGCTTTAGCTCAGCATACGCTTCAAATACAGACCACCGATCACCATCAATCTCTTCTATCACCATAGTTTCTCCTCCCACATACTCTAATGGACCGTTCTTATACGTAAACCATCCTCCATGGTAGACCTTCACTTTAAAATAACCCATCGTCTTCTACCACACCCTGAAACAGAGTACAACAACACATAGACATTAATATAGAATATGAAACAGACGCACCTTCCTATTTCACACCGATGCTAATCCCTACTCTCCACACACATGGCCTCATTCCAACGATAAGCAGACCCCCAAACCCTAAGTAATCTAACCCGACACTATCCACTACAGCGAGAGCTACCATACTGAAAAGAAGGAAGAAAATCATACCTACTCAAACCCTATCAGTAATGCTTCAGCGACTCTTCACGTCCCTTCCTTCCAGTTCCTTGATCTCGCCTCCTCTCTTCAGTTTCAGTCCATCAACATCTACGGTCCTCTCCGATTCTGGGTTAGGGCACAATGTAATGGATTTGGTTTACGAAGCGTTGTGAATAAAAGGGTGCTGTAATAAACGTTAAGGGTTTCTCATCTAAGGAAAGAAATCAAGCGTTTCGCGCAAAATGAAAAGGGGTAGAATTGTCATTAAAAAAAAATTTAATTACAAAGGACGAAGTTAAATACAAATGCAACATTAAGGACAATTTTAAATCTAAAATTACAAGATGGACGATTTCGATTCTGGCACTAAACTTTAGGGACCAAAATCGTACTTACCCCTTTTTTTTACATTACATTTTATTATAATATATTAAAAAAAAAACTTTTGAATAACTATTTTTTTATTCCATCTCTTATTATGTTACCTAAGCTTAATTCATGGCTACCTTTTTCCATCATCTTAAGCTTTTGAGATGAGTGGTATCATAACACGGTATTAGAATTCTAGATCTAAAAGATCAAAATTTCGATTCTTAGTAAACTTTAAAATTATTAATATTATTTTCTCTCGTTTCGCTGTATACATAGATGTAACAGATTTTTAACTTTTTTTTGAGTTTTTTTCCATTTCAACATGAAGATATTATAACAGAAAGAATTGCAAGTCAGTGAAGACATCATTGTTCACTGTAAACACAAAAATATCCTATGTTCACCACGCGCCACGTCATCCACATCCACGTCGACGGCGGTGCGGAGCTTCCGTTGCCAGAGCTTCTCTAGTCTCTCGGTCAGTGCGGAGGTAGGTTAGAGCCTGTGACATCATCATTATCATCATCTTCATTATTGTTGATGCGTGTTATTATTATCATTATACTCTCAGATATTATTTGACAGTGTATGCGTAAATCAGAAATCAAAAAACAAAAAAGAAAATATTAACATAAATAAATTTGTAAATACTAAATTATTCTTAAAATATATTTATCTATGTTTCACTCGATTTTTGATATCTTTTTATAAAATGTTAAAATCGAGTTTGTATCAAGATATCAATTTAGGAGCAAATACAATTTTTTTGAAAAAGAGTGATGAGCTCAATTCAGAAATTACTTCATTTATTTATTTAAAAAAATCTCACACAAGCAACATTTTTGTTTAGAGAACTATTTAAATAAAAATATTTAAAACGTTTTTTTTAAAATATTTTTTAATAATTAAAATTTAATACACTTATTATTTTTGTTAAAAATAAATCAGACAAATTAATTTGACCCAAATCAGTATAAATTAATATTTTTTTATAAAAAATAATTATAATATCTCTATTATAAAAAATAATTAAAATACTCTTTATATATCAAATTCTTTATAATCAGTGATCAAGTTGTGCAACAACTTGAACTACCTACGCTGCAAGTAGTAACTCCACCACCAATAATCACTTTGCATTAATTGTAGGATACCATGGTGTAGCATTATTATTATTATTGTTATTGCTGTTCGGATCCAATAATCCTACCTCATGAGGTTGAGATTCAATAGTGATTATAATATTAGAGCCGCCTGTGATATCATTTTTATTATTGTTGTTGTTATTATTATAATTACAGAAAATATGCTCAAAATCATCGCTTTTATTGCATTGTCAGATATTATTTGACATTGTATGTGTAAATGAGAAATGAAAAAACAAAAAGAAAATATTAACCTAAATAAATTGATAAATACTAAATTATTGTTAAAATATATTTATCTAAAAAAAAAGTATTTTACTTTTAGAAAGAGAAAACTAAAGAACATTATTACTTAAAATAAAAAAACTCACAAAAAACCATTAATTAAAAGAGAGTATAGTAATGTAAATTAAAATGCAATTTTTATATTTAAATTAAGATACGTATCTTATTAACCTATTCATTTAATCTCTATCACTTATTAATGAATTAATTTTTTTTTTCAAAATTAAAGTTAGGAGTGAAATTTAAACTCATAACTTTTTAAATGAATATAAAAATATTATACCATTTGAGTTATAGTTTATTGGCACTTATTAATGAATTAATTAATATTGAATCAAGTTGTATTTGTATATACCTAGGTATTATTATTGTATATTTGTATATTAATATTAATATTAATTTTTAATTTCAATGTCAAAGTAGCAATGTTCTTTGTGGCGTTGGGAGGGGGTGGCCCAAAAAAATTTAATAGTGAAAAAAATATAAAAGTAAAATTTTAGTATAAATATATTCATAATTTGAAATTAAAGCTTATTTATATTTATCAAGAATAAATTAGAATTATATATACAAACATACATATATATAAATTAAATTAAATTTTTTAATAAATTAATTATTTGATAAAAAGTTATATTAATCTAGAATAATAAAAAATAATTTATAATTGTTCTTTTTTTATTTTCAACATTATTAAAAAAAATTATGTGTTCTTAAATAATTATTTAACTATTCATTATTTTTTATTCCTTTGTAAAATTTTACTTATTATAATATGTGGTGTAAATATTTTTTTAACCAAAATAATTATCAACATAGACAAGATTATTTTAATAAAGAATCTTAATATATTAAAATATAGATAATATGCATTTTCATCTTAACTAACTTTTAGAACACTAAAAATTTTAGTTATATTTAAAAAATTAAGTTTAATTCGATTATTAATTACTTAACTTGTGTTAAAAGTTAACTATAATTATTTATTAATTTTTATTGAGTTGATTTTTTATTTCTTTATAGTTTCTATGTCAAAAACCAAATTTAACAAAATAATTATAATTTTTTATCATAAAACTCAACATTTTATCTATAATTTTAAATTTTTTCAAACAGATAAATAATAAATAAATATTTTAATAACGATGTCTTTTTATATAAAAATAATATTGTAAACTATTATTAAATAATTCAATCAAATATATTTATTTAGTCAAATATGTCAATCCGATTTATAACATGATTTTAATACAAAAGCATTATATTAAAGTATCTAATTAAATAATATAATAGCCAACGAGTTATACGTCAAATAACATAATTTTTTCATACTCACCTAAATGTCGCGAATTCGAATTTTATTCCTAACTTTAAAAAAAAAAACTAAATAATATAACAAATACTTAAGGTAGCATTTAGAAGAGAAATAGAGACTGAGATTGAGAAATAGAAACTAAAAGACTGAAATTGAAATAAGTCTGTACATAAAGTAGTATTTAAAAGAGAGACAAAAACTGAGAGATAGAAACTGAAAGACAGATACTGAAATAAGTCTCAGTATTATGTTTAGTATAAAGTGAGAGACAAAAACTAAAATAAAAATAAAATTCTAATTTAATTTACACAAAGAATAAAATTAAAAATAATTAATTAAAATAAAAATATTTTAGATATAATATATTATTAAAATTTCAGTTTTTGTTCTAAAAAATTTCAACCTCCTATATTTTTATTTTTTCAAAATATTAAAATACTAAAATTTTAAAATAAAAATTTAAATTTTAGTATCAATCTTGTCAACAAACATAATACTAAATTTTATTGTCTCAATTTTTGTCTCGTTACTTCGAAATAAACGCTAACTAAATGAGATCCTTTTTATACTTGTGAACGGAGGAAAAACAAAAACAAAACCGATTTGATACATCTCCCCTGGTGAGACATTTGACCGTTCCTTTTGCCAATAGAACTCTATCACCCATTCTACACTGAAGACTAGTAGGCCTGCATATAATAATGAAAAATTTTTAAATGTATAAAAATACCGTTCAGTTGTTTTAATAGTTGATTTTAATTAATATATATTATATATATTTTTTATAATTCACACGGTTAAAATAACTGCAACACAACTCTTCTTATAATAATTGACTAATTAGTAATTATATAAGTAGCAGGAGAAGTGTATATACATTTTGCGTCATGAACACAACTTTCTTGTCTTAATTGATTGCAAGTCATCCAAAATTTGTTGATTCCGAATGGCTTCAACTTCCAGGCTTCTTCTTGGCACATCACCATTTCCTCATCCTACTCCATCATCACTTTCCATCACAACTGGTACCACTTTTCCCTTTTCTTTTTTCTTCACATAAAAACTCACCTGTAATTATATTTATTAAATAATAATTTAGTCAAATTTATTAAATTATGTAATAACTATATATATATATTAATTTTATATGAATACAATTACATGTAAATTTTTCGTTGGTTGTTTAGGTTCAGTTGCAACAGCAAGAGCTTTATGGCACAAGAACAGAAAACTCCAATCCTTGCAGCATAACTGGAACCATTCTTACAAATTCATTCATGGAAGATCCACAGCACGAAATTTATTTATAAAAGCAACTTCTGAACCGTATGATACACAAAGCATTTGGATCAAGTCTATGAAGGATATCATGCACACTGTCCAAAACTTTACTGTCTCTTATTATTTAATTACTGTGGTTAGTTCACAAATCACAATCAACCTTAAATGCTACACTACACACTTGTTAATATTGTCCATTTAATAATAAAGGGTATGGGTGCAGTGGCAGAGCTTAGTTCGGACAAGGGAGGTCATGGTCCCCTCCCAAACTTTTTATAAAAAACTTAGTAGTACTTTTTCAAAGATAAAAAATAGTTCAATTGACTTAAATACTTTACTATGACTTAAAGTATCTAATAAGTTTAATAAACAACACTCTCTCTATCTTTAAGTTCAAATATCAAAAATTAGATATTTTTTATTTATTTAATTTAATATTATTCTATATTTTACTATTTATTTAATTTAATTTTTATATGATAAAAAATAATAGAATATTCAATAAGTATTAATATTATTGTATTTGTATAAATTGATAAAAAAATTCAATAAATATTATAAATTTTAATATTTGTCTTTCTAACTTCTTCTTTACATATTTTATAAGATATATATTCAAATTTTTATATAAAATAATAATGAAAAATCAAAGAATTGATACATTTTTTAAGAAGAAGGGTAATATTTAAAAAGGAGAACATATAACTTTTACAATATCAACACATGTAGATAGTTCTTCTACTTTAATGAATCACGAAGAAAGTGAGATATAACCTTTAAAAGTTCAAAAATTTACATCTGATGACTTTAACCTTAACTTTTTGGAACAAGATCTTTAAAAACGGCTTTAAATTTGGCAATATCACCCAAACCAGAGAGATGAGATTAGACGAGCTTATCTTAAATGGAGTCCATATCAAAAATATTTTGACAATTATTTTCTATTTGGCCCCCCTAAAATTTTATTTCAAGTTCCGCCACTGTATGGGTGGGTTCCGTTAGAATAGTTGAAAAGATTTTTTAATCAATATATTTATTAGAAAAAGTCTAGGGACAGCAATTTTATTGAATTTTGGCCAGCATGTAACCAGCACAGAAAGGTGAGTCATTGGATAAAATCTCATACCAATCTCACACTATTAAATTATTATTGATGACTATTTAATGGCTACTAATCACAAAAATTACTGGCCCTAATATTGCTCTATTTATTAATTAGTGGGTTGAAAAGACTTATGAGTTTAATATTTTTTTATGTCCGGTCAGTTAATGAGCATATGTTCGGCATCGCTCCTTGCAGTGGAAAATTTATCAGATCTATCTCCAAAGTTTTTTATTGGCTTATTCAAGGTGAGCTTCATATCCTTCTATATCACAATTCTTTATAAATTAGATTAATATTTAATTAGGATCTTAATTAGTACACTAGCCAGCAAAATCTCTTATATTATCACTTGACCCTTCCTATAGCATAAATAATGCATGTCATCTTGCATTTAGAAATAATTTTTTTTGAAGAAAGTGATAATATAACTAAAATAAAGATACATAACCATGAGGTAGAATTCGTTGTCATTTTTTGCATTGCCATCAACAACCAAATAGATCAACACCACATCATTTCTTATAACTCAGAAACGACTTCTTCTTGATTCCATCAAAAAGATTCTGCTATTCCGTTCTAACCAAATGTTTCAGATAACCGCAAAGAATCTTATCAGCCACTTCTTTCTCTCAGACTTACGATCAGACACTTCAATCCAACTCTCAAACAGTTTTTTGATAGTCTCCGGAATAACCCAAGCTCTGTTTGCACCCGTCAATCAAGTACACCACACCTGTCAAGTAAATTCACAACCAAAAACAAATTGTGCATAAATTCTATTTCTTTTTTACATAAAACACAAATCTTATCGCTATGATGTACGATTCCTAACCTACTCAATCACTCTTTAGTGTTGATCCTGCCTATTAAGACAAACCACACAAAGAACTCTACTCTTGGAGGAACCAATCCTCTCTAAATGGCACTAATAAAGCTGTAGCTTGTGATGTTTTCTGGAAGAGTCTCTTTCTGTAGCCATTCAGAAATAATTTATTGGCTTTTTTTATTGATTTTCCATTCTTTTACAAACTTACCATGAAATTGTTATAATTTTACATACATTTTTTTTTGTATAAATAAATATAGTATGAAAATTGAGGTATGTTAATAATAAATTTGCAGAAGGATGATTTATTGGTAAAAAAATATAATCACAATTCATTATCATATTTTGATCTCTAAAATAGTATATCAAATGTTTTAATCTTTTATATTAGAGTCAATAGTTTGATTTACAAAAATATGTCAAATGATTTTATATTCACATGAAAGTTTATAGACATGATCAATAATATATAAAGTTCTCTTACCAAACCAAATATTTGTTATTATTAAATATATCTTTACAAAATTCAAATTTGTCATTCTTTTAAAAAAAATATAGTAGTTGAATGAAGAACAACTAACTACTATTTGATCATTTAAAATAATACATTAAAATAATTAAAATGTTTCAGATTTCAAGTGCCAAATGGTGAGAAAGGTATTTTTTTTAAAAATATTCTTTATACTACTTATTATATATATTTCTTATATTTTTTTATAGTATAAAAGCCAATATTTTTTTCACTTATTAATGACCAATAATTTTGAATACTAAAAATAAAAACAATTGGAAGTCACGATGATGCATGTTTATAATTATCTTTCTAATATTTAAATGAGCAAAAGTCAACTCTATATGTTTTTTTTTAAATAATAAAAAATGAAAGAGATTCAAGGTTTTTTTTATATAATGAAGAGAATAATTAGAAAAATAAATTATAAATCTCAATTATTTTTCTTTAGTATTTTTACTTTAAATACAATATTTTAATTGGAACGCTTCTTCGAGTCTTGATAGGGAGATGAAAACAACTCCAAAATAATATGTATTACTTTGTAATATTTTCTAATTTTCTTTCTTCATGAAATTCAAGTGCAATCGACTTCACGTGAAATTGGCAACTGAGAGTCGTTAGATAATTTGATTGATTTGACTAAATTTTCATCTAACAGCTCTCAACTATCAACTTCATGTGAGTCGACTACACCTGATTTTTTCACCTTCTTTCTTTCTTTTCAATGATCCTAGAAGCTGAAAGGTTTTTTTTTTTTTTTCCTCTTAGAAGATATGATTATTAATTATAACTTCAGAAGTGTTTTATTAATTAACCTCTTTTTCCCCTCAGTATATCATACCTATCATTTTCATGCATTGGTATGTAGTTGGCGTAAATCAATTATCTGATCCTGAAACAGACAAGGTATGAACTTCTTGGCCTTGTGAAATTTTAGATTTTGTAATTTCACAAAAATTTGTTATCATAGAAATATTTTGTTCACCAATGAATTCACGAGAAAGCGTGACATTCAAATAGGTAGGTAAAATAGGTAGGTGTGTTGTGATTCTGTTTTATTATTCATAGTTTTTAAGTTGTAACTAATTTGATAATCGATTTTTTGTGTCTACGAATTTTGTTAGCTTTCAAAAATTTCTCGTTTCTAATCCTTCTAAATTGAAAGGTTTTCAGTTTATTTTAATTTGCATTTTTTATTTCTAATAAATTGTTGTGATACCATTTATATTCATAATATAATTTAAACCAACAGATATATTTGGACGATAATATAATCTATTTTTCACTATTAATGCATCAAAATAATTTTTTTTTTTTACATACACATTCTAGCTTATTACTTTGTTTATGGTATGTCTTACTTTTGTATACTAATGTTATATGTTTTATTATTATTATTATTATTGTAGATTAACAAGCCATATCGTCCGTTGGCATCTGGAAAAATTTCATACAAAACTGGAGTCATTATCTCTATATCATGTTTATTTATGGTACGCTACAATTGATTTATTACTTTTATCAGCATATCAATGTCTATCATGTCTTCTAAATTAAATTTCAATTTCAGTACAATGTGGCAATATAATTTCGGTTTCTTTCTTAATTCCATATCCAATTGACAAATTATTTGTTACATACAACTCGGATAAAGTATTATTCCTTATTATACTACAAAAATTAAAATACTATTTACTGATTTGGCTGATGAAAATTAAAATCATCTCTAAATTTTTTTTTTTTACGTTTAAAATCATTTTAATGTTGAATTTAGTTTTCAAACAAAAATATCCTTATATTTATTACTGGTAGTTATAAAATTTTTATAAAGAGAATAAAAAAATATATTGGTAAGAAAGGCGCAAATAGGCAAATAGCTTTACTCTTCGCAAAAACATAATATCATCATCTTCTTCGGAAATTATAAATTAGAATTTATTCTAATTATTTTCTTAATCTTTGACTTTTGACTCTTGATCTCATCACCTTATTCAAAAGCCTTTTTTTTAAATAGAGCCACCACAATCCCATTTACCACTAACAATAATAATTCTTTTTTTTTTTAAAACAAAACTAAAGAAAAAAAGAAAGAAGAAAAAGAAAGAGAAACATAGAAAAGAAAAGAAAAAAAAATCTTAATCTAAATCACTCTATAAAAGACGAAGCTAGAGAGTGAGTGGTTGAATCCAATTCTTTTTTTTTATCAAGGGTAATTTGGTCCATAAATTAATGTTGGAATAAAAATGATCATTTTTAAAAAAAATTAACGTTACGGGTGATTTAAAAACAAAAATCATTAGGAATGATTTCAATTTTTGACAAAAACCTTGAAGATAACCCTTTTAATTACTAATTTGTTCACTTCATGCTTAAGTAAATTTCATTGGGTTTTTTTAAATTGTGAATAAATGAGAATCAATCATATAGTAACATTTTTTTCAATTTATTATAAATCACTCGTCTTTAAAAGAGATGGCTTCTAGAAAGTTTAAACGAGGGAACTCACTGGTACTAGTTGTTTATAGTTGTTGAAAATTAACTGGTTCAACTCTTTATTTTTTTTTTTCTCTAAATGAACCAGATCTTTTACCTTTATTTTTTATAAGTATTCTAAATCTTTTTACAAAGAACTCAATCTCACCATTTCTGAACAAGTCATCTTTTATCTCTTCATCTTTGGTTTTAATTTTGGACTTTAGGGCTACTTCTTTGTTTTGTTGTTAACTTTTAGAGGTGTGATTTTCTAAGTTAATAATTATATTCTCAACTTATCATAAGTTATTTTGTTAAGATTATTCTTTTCTTGTGTAACAGTATTTTTAATCTCTCATTGATTGGTGAGACTTACTTGTATCTTATAGAAATAATTTTGGATTGGATCGGACCGGGTTTAAGTAGATTCAGTTCCGACCTTAAAAGGATAACGGGTCTACTTTGACCCAACTCGAAATAACCCGAAAAAAAAATCGAATTAAATATCTACATTATAATTATAATTATAAAATAAAATTATATTTATTATAATTAAATATCTGCATTATAATTATAAGGTATATAAAGCAACCAATTTGTACCTATAAAATATACCAAAACAATTTTGTGGACATTTGAAACAAGATATTTTAAGACAGTAGTTGTTAACAAACAACCCCCCTCCAAACTTTTTTTTACAGAGTTTTGGACTTGCGGGAATATCAAGATCAAAGCCATTGCTTTGGTGTCTCCTGATCTATTTTGTGGGAATGACAGGCTATTCAATTAATGTAAGTTCATTTTTGTATTGATGTAAATAAAATTTTATTTTTAATTATTATTATATTTATTCTCACATGATAGCAAAACTATACTTGCATATACTTATTATTAAAGGTCCTATGTAAACATTTGAAAGGCATTAGTGATTTTTTTATATGGGTGATAAAGAAGGGAGACAATACAATTTTTTTTACAAAAAATTTAAAACAAGGATAAGAGGAACAAAACTTGAAGGTTGGTTGGAAATAATGATGATATCACCTCTAGTAACTCGGCCATAAGCTGCAAAGCCATCTTTCTTTGGAGGAGGTTAAGAGAGGGTTATGTTCTGAGAAATAATCGATCCTTTTAATTTTTTTTTTAATAATTGAGAGATTAAAGTGTAATTTCTCATCATTAATTTTATAATTGAAATAAAAAAAAATATAAAAAAAATAATAAAAAATTAAAGATCACATTTTACTTCTTCAATTTTTTTAATAATTAAAAGGATTCATTCTCCTATGTTTAGTGTCCACTCCCAAATTGCTCCAAGAGAGAATAGATGATTGCAAAATTCTTTGAATTCTATTGGGACTTAGTTGGTGGTGATGTATTCCATGCTATCAAAAACTTCTTTAACGAAGAGAATTCTCAAAGGTTTTAACTATATCCATGTCAGACTCATTCTAAAGTTCAAAATGTCATGACCTAGGTTAGGCCAATTAGTTTATCTACCGTCTTTTAAAAATTATATTTAAAATTATATCTCATATAGATTATAAGGCTGTATGAAATTAATTAATCCAAATCAAAGTGTACTTTTGAAGGGCCAACTAATTTCAAATAATATTTTGATAGCTTATAAAGGTATGCATCTTTTGAAAAATAAGAAGACAAGTCTTCAAATGAAAATGGATATGAAATTAGACATGAGCAAGACATATAATAAGGTGGTCTGTCAGTTTTTGTGATTTATCACGGAGAAACTTAGCTTTTAGACTAAGTGGATAAGTTGAATTGGTGAATTAGTCGCATCAGTTTCTTTTTTTATGGTTGTGAAAAATCAACTTTATAATTTTTTTTAAACTATCTAGAGGTTTCAGTCAAGGAGACTCTTTATTCCCATATCTTTTTTTATTTTGTGCGAAAAAACTCTTTTTTACTACATAAGGTAGAATAAAACAGACTAATTCAAAAAATTCAGGTAAATAGGAGGTGTTCTACTATCAGCCATCTATTCTTTGCCGACAAATAAATTATTTTTCAAAAGGTTTTGAGAAAAATTAGAGTTAAGTACGATTTTGGTCACTAAGGTATAGGTCGAAATTTTTTTTCGTCTCCAACCTTTTTTTGTATACAAAATCATCCTAAGGTTTAACTTGATTTTAAAATTGTATGTACTTACCTTAGAGACCAAAATCATACGGAGGAAGCGGCAAAAGCAGAGGCAGAAGTGGATCATAAATAGTTTCTTCTTCTTCTTTCCTTCCTTCCTTCTTCTTCTTCATCCCTTCTCCCTTTACATGAGCAGAAACACGCTCTTTCTCTTATTTTTCTTTTTTTTTTGTTTATTTATAATTTTTTTTGTTATGGATAATTTGAACCAAAATTTTAGGATTTAAGTAAAAATGACAATTTTAAAATTTGATTTTAAACCTTAGAGAGGATTTTATATAAAAAAAAGGTTAAAAATGAAAAAATTTTTGACTTCTACCTTAAAAACCAAAATCTCACTTAACCCAAAAAATTATGATAAAATCCTTCAATTATTAGTAGATTATAAAAAAATTAGTAGGCAAAAATTAAATCTAAGCAAGTCAGCAATTTTCTTTAATAATAACACCCATAACCGCATCCGGATGCAATTGACAACCATGATAAATATTGATCATATTGGAGTTTTGAATAAATATTTAGGTCTGCCAATTAGTGTTAATAAATCCAAAAAGACCCCTTTGAATCTAATTAAAGAGCAAATCCAGCAGAAAATTTAAAGTTGGCAGAGAAATCTGACCTAAATGAAGGCAAACATATTTTAATTAGAACAATAGGTAAAGCAATTTCAAATTAATACTCTCTTTTGTCTTAAATTGCCAAACTCATCTATTATTTATTAATATTTTTAATTTTATAATTAAAATATGTCACGTATAATTTTTTTATTGTAATTAAAATTAAATTTTTTAAATTAAAGAATTCTCCTCTTATTCTTACTAATTTTATAACCAAAATGTATCACATATCACTCTCTCATTGTAATTGAAATTGAATCTTTTTCTTCAAAATTAAAGAATTTTTTCCTCCTCTTTACTAATTTTACAATAAAAATGTGTCACATGTCACTCTTTCATTGCAATTGAAATTAAATTTTTCCCTCCAAAATTAAAGAGTTCTCCCCTCCTTCCTCTTCCTTTCTCTATTTCTCTCAATCCTTCAACCACTCTATCTATTTTATATATCATTATCAATTATCAATATCAATGACTAATTATTAATCTGACAATCAAAATGTGCAACATGACATTCTTTAATTACATTAAAATTAAAATATTAAAATTAAAATTAAAATATATCTATATTATGTATCATATATTACCATACTATCTAATTTAATAATCAAATGTGTCACATGACTCTCTTATTAAAATTGAGAGAAAAATATTTTTTCCAAAATTAATAAACTCTCTTCCTAAATTCTCTCGTCTACCCCTCTCCATTTTTCTATTTCTCTCTACCATTTTTACTCTATATATAATTTATATTTTATATTAGTAATTTGACAAATCAAAATATGTCATCCGATATTTTTTTACAATTAAAATAAATTTTTTAATTCCAAAATTAACAAACTCTCACTCTCATTCTTCATCTTTATCTTTCTCTCTCTTTTCTCTCATTCTCTATTTTTTCTATCTTTCTGTTCTATAGAAAATAAAATTAACAAAATAATATAATTCAAATAAAAAATATTATTATTATATACATATTTTTTTAGTTTTTTATTTAGTTTTAAATTTTCACCGCTTATCTTTCTAATTTATATTTTTATTTCTCTTCTTTTTAATATTTTATTACATATATTGGAGAGAATAGTAATGTTATAATTAAAAGTTAAAATTAAGATTCAATTGTTTTAAAAAAATAATTTTGAATTAATTTTATAATTATTAGTATAATTATATTTTTATATACATAGAGAGAAAAAATATTATTTTTAAATAACAAATATAAAAATTAATTATTTTTATTTGTGCAAAATAAAATTAACACCTAATTAAATTATTTTAAATTTTAGATAACAAATTATAAAATTAATTATTTTAAAATGTAAATATTTAGTTACAATAATGGTCTAAATGCTGCACCTAAAAATGGTCCATTGTGGAATTGGCGAAGTCTGCTGAAAGGGCGTCGTATTGTGGAGAAAGTCTTGAATTGGAGAGTTAAGAGTGAAACTTCCACCAGAATTGCTTTTGAGCCTTGGCTGCTTCCACCATACCCCTTTAGAATTTGATCTTTGGGTGAAGGATATTATGAGTTATGACTCTAGACAGAAGAGTTATTTTCTCTTGAAATTAGAAGCTGAATTCTTTTAATTAAACCAACAGAACGAGAAGATAGATTTCCATGGACACTCAATAAATTAAGAACGTACGATGTTGCCTCTAGATATATCATAGCCAATTATTTTTATGGAATCAACTGTTGAAGTTTATCATTCCTAAAAAAGTGACAATTTTTCTGATTTAAGAAAAACATGTTCCACTCTCAAGGTCACTCCTACTCATACCTATTCCACCTTCTCATGTTAATATTGTAAGAATTTTGCTGGCTCGAGATCAAATAATCGAAAAGAGTGTTTTTCCACCTTCTCCTGTATTTCTAGATGTCCAAAGCAAGCGAGCTTGTTTTAATAACTCTTTGAAAGTCTTTTTAAGGATTTTCTGTTTGATGAATGTTTTTATTCACTGACTTTGTAATTTGAGTAGATTATACTCTTCTATAATAGATGATGTTCATCTAAAATTTCCCATTTCTCTAGCACATGTTGTATTTGTTTTCAACTACCAAAAAATGTTATGAGGATTTAAAGGTATTGCCTCACGTACACTCTTTAATCTTCTCATATATATTATTGCTTGTTTTTATATTATAACTATGTTATATCTAAAAACTTTCAGTTGCCACTATTAAGATGGAAGCAATCTACAATTCCTACACTATTGTCAACTGTACCAGCTAACTTAATAGCAAATATTCTTGCACCTTTTCTTCATATGAAGGTATTTCTTTACATAATTATGCTCTCTTTAGAGCCATATAACTAGTGGTAAGGGTGCATCCATTAGTTTTTCCATCTATTGTAAAAAAAATTTCACATTTTATTTTCGAAGCAATGTTACATAGTCAGTAAATAATTAAATATTATTATTTTTTATCAGTATTTATCTAGCAATAATTTGTATCTATATTTACAGATATTTTGCACATAAAAAATATATAATTTGCACCTATATTTAATAAAATTTTATACATATAATTATATGAATCAATATAATTTACATTTACGTTTTTCAGAATTTACACACATGAATTAGTAAAATTTATTTGTTAAAAATAATTTAATATTTATACTAACTAAATGATAATAAAAATACTAAAAATTGTTAGTCCCAAAAATTTTAAGTTAACAGTAGTACTGTTAGTTGGATAATTAGCTTGTTAATTATAGAGATTAGTTTTTCATAATCAGGTTAGTAAAATTAGTTATTCTCACTTACATGTATGTATATATATGTGACAGCAAGATTTGTAATAGTTAAGAGAAAAGTAAATGAAAAATACTGAAGGCACTTTTTGCCCCCAATTTTCTCTCTCTCTTCTACAATCCCCTTCTTCTTCTAATCAACAATTGGTTCAATCATGGACGCAGAACACAGCAGTTTTAACATGGTGCGGTGAGCGCTCCATGGATTGAATCCTTCGTTTCTTTTCTGTACTTTCTCTGTACTCCTTTGTACTCCCACCTCTTGATTTCTTCTCTTTCCTTAAACCTACACTATAGAGTTTGATGAGAGTTTCTCACTCCCCGATTTTGCGATTTTGCTGTGGTGAGAATTCCGATCAACGGGATTAAGGGAAGAAGATTCTGAATCGGTCATTTACTAGATTCATTGATCAAAGATTTCAATTCCTACTCCAATGGATTCCAACCACACCCCGAATCTTGGAAGCATCGATCTCCAACTTTTGGCCCAAATTGTAGCGCAAATCACTAGTATGCAATCCGCATCGACGAAATCATCTGTGAGCCCTCATCTTGATTTGGCTAGTCCCTATTATTTGCATCCAGCGGACAGTCCAGGTAACCCCTTGATTTCTAGGGTTCTTGATCATCAGAATTATCACAATTGGTCGCACTATATGCTGTTAGCGCTTAAATCAAAGAACAAATTGGCCTTTATTGATGGTACTCTCCCGAAGCCACCTGTAGATGACCCGTTATTTGAGGCTTGGGATCGTTGCAATACTTTTGTCATCTCCTGGATTCATCTTTCTCTAAGCAGTGACATTGCTCAAAGCGTAATGGGAAATAGTATAGCCAAGGATTTATGGCAAGAACTCAAGAATCGATTTTATCAAGGGGATGTCTTCAAGATTGCTGAGCTCCAAGAGAAGTTGTTCTCAATCAAGCAAGGTGATCTGTCTGTCACTCATTATTTCACCAAACTCAAAGGAATTTGGGAAGATTTGGAAACTTTCAGACCCCTCCCACAGTGCAACTGCACACCGAAATGCACATGTGTCTTTGACACGGTTAGCAATTATCGAAAGGATACTTTTGTGGTGCGATTCTTGAGGGGCCTCAATGAACAATTTGGAAGTGCTCGATCAAACATTATGCTCATGAACCCTCTTCCCTCCATTGATTCTGCCTATTCAATGATGCTGCAACAGGAACGACAATTTTTGGGCACTGACATTACTGAGCCGAGCCCTTTGTTGAGCACTGCTTCATCACACACTTTTCAGTCTCGAGGCAGAGGACGCGGGAGAGGCGGTCGAGGACGCGGTCCAAGTGGCAGAGGAAGTTCTAAGCTCTGCGCCTACTGTGGTAAAACTGGACATCTCATCGACACTTGCTACCGCAAGCATGGAATGCCTCCGCATCTTAAGAAACAGAACCAAATCAATAATCTCACTGCTGAGGATGATGATTGCAGTGAACCAATTAGCTTGTATGAGAATCAGGGGGAATCTTCACATGCGAAGTTTACTTCAGAGCAAAAAGATGCATTACTGGCCCTTTTGCAGCATCATGGAGCCAAGGTCAATCATAATATGAATCAAATTGCTCCAGCCAATGACACCAATCCTGGTGAGCATCACTATGCTCTCATGTCCATTTGTTCACAGCACAATGACTCCTGGGTCATCGACACTGGAGCCACCATACATGTGACATATAAGTTAGATGCATTTGATTCGTACCATAAAATCAAACCAGTAAAAGTTAGATTACCAAACAACCAAATCATCATTGCATCTATTGCGGGTCGTGTCATTTTCTCAAAATCTTTATACCTTACAAATGTCTTATACATTCCATCTTTTGCATACAATTTAATTTCTGTTTCACAACTCATTGCATCACTTGACTGCCAATTTGTTTTCAACAAATTTGGTTGTGAGATACAGGACCTTCCAACATGGAAGATGATTGGAGCAGCTGATTACTCTAATGGCTTGTATACACTGAACACCAGCACCACCATACATAATACACTTCAATGCAGCTCACATGACACCACGATGCACAACACCGAACTGTGGCACCTCAGATTGGGCCATGTTCCTTTCAATAAATTGCAACTCTTACATGATTTGTTTCCTTCAATTTCTAGTTCAAACTTTAATAAAATTGTGGCTGCAAAGCCGTGTGATTCTTGTCAATTTGCCAAACAAAAGAGACTCTCTTTTTCTACTAGTCATAGCAAATCTAATGCAGTGTTTGACATTATACACATTGATATTTGGGGTCCTTTGAATATTCTTTCTACTGATGGTAACAAGTATTTTCTCACTATAGTAGATGACTACAGCAGATACACTTGGATATTTTTTATGAAATTAAAATCTGAGACAGAGAGACTGATTAAGAACTTTGTAACCCTCATTGAAAATCAATTTCACAAGACTATAAAATGCATTCGGTCTGACAATGGCAAGGAGTTCTTAATGCATGACTTTTATGCAGCCAAAGGCATATTGCATCAAAGGTCATGCGTGGCAACTCCACAACAGAATGGAATAGTAGAACGCAAGCACCAGCACATACTGCAGGTAGCTCGATCCATTCTATTTCACTCTGCTGTCCCTAATTGCTATTGGGATTTTGCCGTCGCTCATGCTATCCATTTGATCAATAGATTGCCAAGTTCCATCTTAGAAAACAAAACACCTTTTGAAATGATTTTTAACATCAAACCAGATTTCAAACATTTAAAAGTTTTTGGTTGTCTCACTTATATCTCAACACTTGCAGTTGGTAGGATGAAACTCGATAAACGGGCCAGAAAGTGTGTTTTTCTAGGATATAAGGAAGGGACCAAAGGTTACATTGTTTTAGATGTACAAAGCAAACAATTATTTGTGTCAAGAGACGTCGTGTTTTTTGAGTCAAGTCTGCCTTTCACTGAGGCAGCGCTTCCCGCACCTCCTATATCTCATACAATATGTGCTAAGCCCGTTGACCCATTTCTATACACTGAGGCTTATGATGCCACACCACAACATCACGATGACCACAATTCACCCAATATTTCATCACACTTGCCTCCCCTTTCACAAAATTCACATCAACAGATCACTCACACACCATTGAGGACTCACACGGAGGCTCTCTCACAACCTCCTCTATTAACTCCACTCAGAAGGTCCTCAAGGATCCACAAACCACCACGCCACCTAGCTGATTTTCAGTGCATGCAAACCTCTAAACTTTCTATTGCACAATCATCATCATCCTTGTATCCTCTTTCACATTGCATATCATACCATAAACTCTCATCCACTCACAAGGCATTGTCATTGGCTGTTTCAAATGCATCTGAACCTTCATCTTATGAGGAAGCTGTAACTCAAAAATGCTGGGAAGAGGCCATTAATGTAGAATTAAATGCTCTAAAGTCAAATGAAACATGGGACCTCACCCCTCTTCCTCATGGCAAGTCTACAATTGGTAATAAATGGGTTTTTAAATTGAAATTGAGGCCTGATGGATCTGTTGAACGCCACAAGGCCCGGCTGGTTGCAAAGGGTTACACCCAAACTCCTGGTTTTGATTTTTTTGACACATACAGTCCCGTTGCGAAGATGGCAACCCTTCGGACTCTCTTGGCAATTTCAGCAGCTAAGAATTGGTATTTGCAACAACTCGATGTCAATACGGCATTTTTACATGGCGATCTGGATGAGGAGGTCTATATGAGACCCCCTAAAGGTCTTCATCTACCAAGACCGGACCTAGTTTGCAAACTCAAAAAGTCTCTCTATGGCTTAAAACAAGCCAGCAGGCAATGGAACGTGAAACTGACTTCAATGTTAGTTAGTTTGGGGTACAAACAATCCATCAATGATTACTCTCTCTTCACTAAACAATCTGCCAAGTCGTTTACTGCTGTTTTGGTTTATGTGGATGATTTAATACTGACAGGGGATGACCAAGATGAAATAAGGAAAACAAAGATGGCTCTAGACAAAGCATTCAGCATCAAGGACATAGGTGATCTCAAATATTTCTTAGGCTTGGAAATAGCTAGGAGCAACAAAGGTATCTCTGTTTGTCAAAGAAAATATGTCACTGATTTGTTGAAGGACTATGGCTTGAGTGATGCCAAACCAGTTAGTACTCCCATGGAGTATACATCAAAACTGTCCAGATCAGCTGCACCTCCGTATGACGACATTTCAGCATATCGCAGATTGGTTGGAAGATTGGTGTATTTGACCACGACAAGGCCGGACATTTGTTATGCAGTTGGCAAGTTAAGTCAGTGTTTGGACTGCCCTACAACAGCCCACTATCAAGCTGCGATTCGTGTGTTGAAATACCTCAAGAATACCCCCGCTACTGGCCTCATATTCCCTACCTCTTCCGACCTCTGTCTGAAAGGCTTCACTGATGCTGACTGGGCATCTTGTCCAGATACCAGGAGGTCAATTTCTGGGTATTGCTTCTTTTTGGGTGATGCTTTAGTTTCTTGGAAGAGTAAAAAGCAACCTACTGTAGCGAGGTCATCCTCAGAAGCCGAGTATAGAGCCATGGCAGCTGGTGTGTGTGAGGTTCAATGGTTGTCCTATCTTCTACATGATCTTAATATTCCTATTACTCAGCCTATTCCCTTTTATTGTGATAACCAGTCTGCCCTTTATATTGCTGCGAATCCTGTATTTCATGAAAGGACTAAGCATATTGAGGTAGATTGTCATGTGGTGCGAGAAAGAGCCGTGTCTGGGTTAGTTAAGTTGTTACCTATCTCAAGCAAAAATCAAACAGCGGATATCTTCACCAAGGCCTTAGCACCTGGTCCTTTTCAGAATTGTTTTAGCAAGCTAGGCCTGTTCGATTTGTATGCTCCTCAATTGAGGGGGAATGGTACCAGTGATTTTGTTACTTGATGATTGAGATGTTCCCTTATTGCAAGTTAGTGATATGGAATTCTCCATTTCTCTAACTTGAGGGGGAATGTTAGTTAGTTAGATGATGTCATAGTTAGTTTTTTTTTTATTTTTTAACTCCAAGTTGATATTATGACAATATGCATAACTATCAACTTAAGGGGGAATGTTAGTTGGATAATTAGCTTGTTAATTATAGAGATTAGTTTTTCATAATCAGGTTAGTAAAATTAGTTATTCTCACTTACATGTATGTATATATATGTGACAGCAAGATTTGTAATAGTTAAGAGAAAAGTAAATGAAAAATACTGAAGGCACTTTTTGCCCCCAATTTTCTCTCTCTCTTCTACAATCCCCTTCTTCTTCTAATCAACAATTGGTTCAATCATGGACGCAGAACACAGCAGTTTTAACAAGTACAATAATACTAGAGTTAATGCATAATTCAATTTCCAATGTAGCAAATTGGTGTTCAAAGAAGTCTAATATATCTTTGTGTTCAAATGTAATCCTTGATTCTAGACCTATGTTCTGGAGAAGACAACTATATTTCCAAGATCAATAGTCTTTGCCAGTGTGGTCATGAGCGTTTACTATTTAGTCATCATGTTGTTACTAAAGGTAATAAACTTATATATATTAACACTAATAATATGTCTTTTGCTTTAATTTGCTCTCTTAATATACAATATTTGTTGGGATAAAATAGGAAATACCTGACCTTGAAGGAGACAAAGTAACAGGTTTACAAACTTTGTCGGTACACTTTGGTCCAAAGCAGGTATTTTCTCATCTCTTGCAATACCTCGTGATGATGTTATATGGATTTAATTTTGATATACTATATGTGTAAATCAGCTTTATACGTATATTTAATTATATAATATTATATTTAAAAAATAAATATAATTAAAAGATTATATAAAATATTTTATACTATTAGTACATTAAAATTAAATTTTATATCGATATCACACTATCATATTTCTAAATTCCTTTTTTATTAATCTTGTTTTAGGTATTCTGGTCATGTGTTTTACTTCTTGAAATGGCTTATGGAATTGCCATTATCATGGGAGCAACATCTCCCTTCTTATGGAGTAAAATTTTCACGGTAATGTGCTATTCACTTGTATAACTTATAATTTTGGAGGTCTAATATTCATTTTTTTTTTTGAAATTTATTATTGTTGTTGTTTTTTCTTGGGACATAGATTGGAATTTTATTCAAATAACTAGAAGTTTGGTTAATGTTGATAAGTAAATTTCCATTTTCTTTATTTTATCCACTTTCAACAACAAAATCTCATTTTTTTCCCCATAATTTCAAAATTATCTCCTTAAAGGCTAATGCTTTATTTTCAATTAGAATACTTCAATAAATTTCAAAATGTATTATTTTGTTTAACTTAAGATTAAAAATGATTAGTCGAGATGATAATAGATATCTATGAGTTTGATCCCATTCTCCTCCTTTAAAAAAATATGCCCTTTTTTTTTTGCTCTATTTCCATTACAGATCTCCATTTAATAGTTTAGAAAACATCTCCATCAATTTGCCTTCCTTTTCTTACACACACCCCACATTTTTTGGAACAATTTGATCATCAAGCTTACTAATAGTGAGATTGAATAAATCTCTTTTTTTATTATAGGAAAAATATAGATAAATAATTCCTAATCAACTAACTTTAAACAACTGCAATTAATAATTAATAATTTTATATTTAAAAAAAATAAAATTTAAATAATTATTAATTAATAATAATTTTAAAAAAATCAAAATTACTAATTAATGATGAGTTGGCTAGTAGTTGGCTAATTGGGTATTGATTAGCTAACGGAGTTCTTTATTATATAAGAAACTGGATAAAAAAATTAAAAATATAATAATTTTCTTTCTTTTAACTTCAAGTATCCATTTGCGCTCTTATTTATCTTGGGGATCATATCATCTAGTACTTATGAAAAGCTGACTATCCATTTGGATTTGGATAGGTTTATAACTGATTTTTTTTTATTTTTAATTTATGAAAATATGTAGTATTATGTCTGGTATAATTTTTAAAATAAAATTGTAATTTTTTAAAAAGTTATTTTGGTGTTTAAGTTAGAAGTTAAAAAAAAAATGATTTCTCTCATAATAAATTTTTTTTTATCATTTTTTTCTTAAAATAAGTACTTTTAGAACTAAAAAACCAAATACAAAATAACTTATTTATAAGCTACTTTTAATATAAACATTTATTGTTTAAACTATTTCTTCAAAAATAACTTAATTAAGTTATTTACCCAAACTGAACTTAAACTCATATCACAAGTGCTTCTTTGGGGAGAGGGGTTTTCCATTCTCCTAATATTAAACAAAAAAACTTTGTGGACGAAAACCACTTTTTAACACATTTATATTTGGATAAAGTATTATTTTAGTATTAATATTTGGGTTAAATTTTAATTTCATCTTTAATATTTGAAATGTTCTATTTTCTCTTCAAACATTTTGTTTCATCTTATTTTAGTCTCTTTAATCAAAATTAAATTTTTTTTATTATTCTATTATTTTCATTCTCAAATCACTATATATATTAACTAGTATGACCACTATAATTATAATTTTTGTTAATATCTAAAAAATCACAATAGATGAAAGTGTGTTTTTAGCCAAAAAAAGTTATACTAGAAGATTAAAATAGGACGAAAAAAAATATTTCGGATAAAAATAAAATATTTTAAATTTTAAAGATAAAAATAATATTTTTCTCTTTATATTTAATAGCTATTTGAGGTAAGAGTTCCACGAAAAATATTTTATTTTACAATCCCTTATAATAAATAGATAAATTATTTTATGTTAGCTTAAGTGGCCTTCCTCAATCTCCTAATTTTGCCAATTAAATAGTAAAATTTTAATCCTGCTTGTCAGTATGTATACCCCTAAAATATATTAAAAGAAATGTTTGAGTTATATATATCTGTTATAGACTTATAGTACATATTAAAATATTAATTTGAAATACTTTAATTTGGAACTTACATTTTTTTATCAATTCATTTAACACGAAAAAAGGAGTTTAAGACTCTAATTTACTAACCAATTATTTTAATTTTCCCATGTAGACGTATGTACTTTATTTGAACCTCCATAATCATGTTCACTAATATCAAGTGAAAGTAGGATTACTTCATTATTATTATAATAAAGTTTTGATTATTGTATTGTATATCATTCAATTTGTTAGGTGATAGCACATGGCATCATGGCTTTGATCTTTTGGTATCGTGCTGATTCTGTAGATTTAAAGAGCAAAGATTATTCCCAATCCTTTTATATGTTTATCTATAAGGTATGCAATAACTTTACACTATAAATTAAAGTAATATGAGAAATTAGTTTAGGTGAAGCCAATATGTTTCATAATGGAATTTACATGATAAGTTGACCATATATTTTTAATACAATTTTTTTGATAGAGTATTTTTAATACAATTATATTAAGCATATATAAAAATTAATTATTAAAATTAGTTATTAGTATATAATACATATTAAAATATAAAATATGTATTAAAAATACAATCATGTTAGGTGTACGCTAAAATTAACTACTAAAATCAGTTATTAGAATAAAATACACCTTAAAATATAAAATATACATTAAAAATGAATTAACTACACATGTATTTATTTACAAATACATTATAGCTAATTTTAATAGTTGATCTTGGTGTGCAAATAATATTTTTTCTAATAATAAATTAAACTGCATACATATGTATTAAACAGAAATACATAATAAGAAATACATAATAACTGATTTAGTAATTGATTTTAAATATATAAATATTATTTTTAATATAATAATATTTAAAAAATAATAAAAAATTTGTTCAAATAATTTAAAATTATCTTATTTAATATTTATTAAATATGGCTAGAATCTATCTGTTATTTGTTTGGAGAATAAAAATATTTGATAACAAAAAGATATTAGCAAAAAAAAAAATCAAAATTTAATATTTTTTATTTTATTTAATATATTCTGTAATAAATAAATATTAAATAAAATAAATTTAAGTTATTTAGATGGATTATTTTTTGTCTTCATAGGATTAATATTTTGAGAAATAAGTAAAAAAGGGATTTATGGTTTAGTGGTTTTGGTGCTATGATGTTTAAATAGGCAAGTAGAGAATATAGAGATGGAGATATAAGATCCTTTTATATAACTACTCAATCAATTTAATTTATTACATGATTGAATGATGCTATCCAAATTAATTAAAAGAGAACGTAACTATCATGCCTTTGAAAGTAGTCAATGTTGATCAAAGTTATGAATGCATGTGAATATGATTATTGCTAATTCACATGTTTTATTTTATTTTTTCAGCTTCTTTGTGTGGAGAACATCCTTATACTTTTCGTGAGATAGATGAAGATGCACAAGTATTATTCATATAATAAATAGTGCAAACTTTTCTATATGCTATGTATCTTGGTTACGTTGATTATATATTCATATATATAAACTTAGTAATTATTGTTTTACATCAATTAATAGCTTTGCTTTAGTATCAAATGGAAAATATTTGGATGTATGTCTTATAATTTTGGATAGGAAAAGTTTCATCACACATATGCATAAATGGAAAAACATCCAAAGACAAAATTCCAAAAATTCATTGCATGCATGAAACTAGCTTCTCGATCAAGAACAAATACAAATATAATGTGAACTACTTGAAAAACATTATATAAACATACATCATATATAGGGAGTCATGAAGTACTATCAAGAGGCACAGTTACTAACATGTTAAGAAGAAATAAGTGTTAGCTCCAAAAACCCAAGCCCAACAGAGAGCGATTTTGAATATCAATAGAGATAAAATGGAAATAAAAAATTTCATTGAAAATTATTATCTATGGGCTCAAATGTGTAGGTCACAATTTTTTATTTAGATGTGGCTACCAAGAAATCAAATTTTCTCTTCTTTTCTTTGAAGAAGGATTTTGTGGATTTTTACAACATCAAATCATCAATAGTTTGATTCTTTGATCAATTCATAGTAGCAATGGAGCATACTTGATGGAGGCGGAAATCAGTCAATTAAGAAATTATAATAAGAACAGCGTTGTAAGTACAGTTTTTAACTAACAAAAATTCGCTTATTAATTTAGAAGGGTTGTCACAAAATTAGAATAAAAATACTGGGAGTAGGAATTCCAGGTCGTCTCCCAACGAGTTGACAAAAGGGTGCTATTTTATCAGTCAGGAATTTTTTGAGAAATTTTGAGAGTTGGATGACAGAAAAATAAAGGATTATAAATTAAAGCAATGTAAATTAAAAGAGATTTATATAATCAGATAAAAAGCCTTGATCAGGAGAATGATTAATTAGAAGTTCTATCCTTGTTGGATTTCTCTCAAGTGTAGTATCAAAAGGTTGTTGTTTTCACTTAGTTAACCCTTACTAAATAAAGGAAAGTCAAGTGATTGAGCTAACTCTTATTCACAAGTCCTAATCCTCTTCCTTGGGAAGGACTAGCGTTAGTGCCTAGAGAGTTAGCCAACAACTTTCAATTTAACTAATCACTTGAGCATTCCAACTCAAAGGTCTCCTTTTAATCAACCCCCAAGTCAAGTTGAAAATCTACTCTATTGACATGAATATAACGTTCATAGAAATATAAGAAAAAGACATGATAAATTAAATAAAAGAGGAATTGAAAATTAATTAAAAGTAAAAATAATTCTTTGCATTAATAAATCCCAAAATGCAACATACTTATCTGAACAGGGTTAATAAGTAATCAAAAGAGTAAAGGAATAAGAAAGCAAACTAGAATAATAGCAACTTCAACGGAGGTAGTGACTCTTCTCAATATCCAAAGCAAAAACATTAACTATAAAAACTATGAATGTGTAGAAAACCTAGAGGAAGAGTGATTTTTCTCTAAGATTCCAATCAAAAACTAAAAACTATGCGAATGAGAATGTGTGTCGAATCTCTGCTTGTCCCCTGGCTCTAGTATGTGTTTTTGGGTCGAAAACTGGGTCCAAACTCAGCCCAAAATCTCCCCCAGCATTTTCTGCGATTTCTGCAGGTGGCGCATGTCACGCGTACGCGTCAGTCACGCGTACGCGTCACTGGTCAACTTCGCGTGTCACGCGTACGTGTCAGGCACGCGCACGTGTTGTTGTGCGAACTCCAATTCACGCGCACGCGTCGTCCATGCGTGCGCGTCGCTGCTCGCTGGTTGTCTCCTCTATTTCTTGTGCTCCTTCCATTTTTGCAAGCTTCCTCTCCATCCTCTAAGCCATTCCTGCCCTGATAAGTCTGAAAACACTTAACGCACAGATCACGGCATCGAATGGTATAAAAGGGAATTAAAAATACACAATTTAAAGGCTTAGGAAGCAAGATTTCAATTATGGAACAAAACTAGGAAGGAATTGCAAAATCATGTAATCTGTATGAATAAGTGTGTAAAGACTTGATAAAAACCACTCAATTGAGCACAAGATAAACCATAAAATAGTGGTTTATCAATCTCCCCACACTTAAACATTAGCATGTCCTCATGTTAAGTTCAAGGGGACAAAAGGAATGAATAGGGGAAAGTAAGACTCATGAGATGCAACCTATGAATGCAACTATATGCTAAGATGATTCTGTCTACTTGGTTAAAAGTAAACAAGTTCTTCAAGACAAAAATAAATCAGATTCCACTAATTCAAATTATACAATAAAAGACAAGTAAACTTGTAAGAAGATAGCTCATGAAAGCAAGGAACATAGAATCAAGCATTGAACCCTCACTGGTAGTGTATATGCACTCTACTCGCTCAAGTGTCTAGGGTCAATCACTCTACTCTTCTCTAGTCATGCTTTCTAAACTTTGTTCTTCATCTAACCAATCAACAAATATTTAGTATACCAATGCAAATATCATGAGGTCTTTTCAAGGTTGTAATGGGGCTAAGGTAAGGGTGAGGATATATGTATGGCCAAGTGAGCTATAATATGAATCTTTGACTAACCTAAGCTCTTACCCAACACACACACACTCCACGTAATTCCAAAATCATGCCTAGCCACCCATAATTTTCACTTTTGTATCACATATTCATGTACCAAATTTTTCTTAATTTTATCACATATGCATTGATCTTTTATTAAACTTAGCATTGGGGTTAATTTTGGCCCCTTATTTAATTACTTATTTATTTGAATATTTTTGGTTTTTTTATTAAAAATATAAATGTAAACATAACATATTAATGCACATGGATTTTTAATTTTTCTGGTCTCATATGAGTATACACCCAAATTTCCAATATTTTGTCAATGAAATATTGTACACTTTCATCAACCCAAGTTTCCACAGTTCTCCACACTTAATTGACACACAATCTGTATCTTAAGCTAACCAAAGATTCAATTGGGGTAATTAATTATTTTTCCGCTTAAGGCTAGTGATGTGGTAATATATAGAACAAAGGGGGATTAAAAGCTCAAAGTGGCTAACAAAGGTGACTGAAAGGGTAGGCTATTTAGGATAAGTGAGCTAATAACAAACGATGGCCTCAATCATATGCAATCATGTAAATATACTAAACAATGAACATATAGAATGGAACAAAATATAGATTACAATCATAGAGAAGAGAACACACAAGAATAAAATATTATGATTAAATAATGTAACCATGTTATTAAGCTCAAATCTCACAGGTTGTGTGTTTTTAGCTATAATTTAAGTTCCAATTTAAAGTTTTCAAACAAGTTTAATACAAAATTTTCAATTTAAATTAGTGAAATGCTATGAAAAGGGTCTTGAAAAGAAACTCACTACTGTAACCAAGCAAAACATACATGCAAACAATTATTATCATGCAATCTATCCTATCTAACAAAAGAAAAAGTCAAATGTTGGTGTTAAGAGAGAAAAGTTACCTTCGGAAGTCAGGAACTGACCTCCCCACACTTAAGGCATGGCACGGTCCTCTGTGCCATCAGTAAGGAGCAAGGGAGGGCTGGAAGCGTCGCCTCCAGTGTCTGGTTTGCCTTGGCTCCCTGTGCTACTGGATGAAGGAGAGTATGGGGTGTCCTTTGGTTCTGGAGGTGGGTGTGTACCAGCTATCAGGTCCTTCAGGTAGTTGTATCGGCGCTTGTTACGGCGCTCCATTTGCTCCATCCGCCGGTCATGCCGGTTGAACCTCTCAAGGATCTGAAGGAACATCTGATGGATAGATGGTGCTTGTGGTGTGGATGGTGGTGGAGTAGAAGAAGGAAGAGTATCCAAAGATGGACCTGAAGGCTGGCTCACAAAGGGGACTGGCGGCCGGATGTACTTCCTATTCGGGACATACTGGTCGGCTCTAGGGATCATGACCTTCGTGTCTCCTGCCCGATATGACACACCTGCTGTAGAGACTAAATCTGAAACCAAGGCGGGAAAAGGTAGGTTACCCGCAATCTGTACATGTCCCATGGCATCCCGGATGTGTTGGGGCAGGTTGAGGGGTTACTCTGTCAGGATGCACCAGATAAGGACAGCCATGTCTGCTGTGAAGGTTGACTCGTGAGTGCTCGAAAAGACATAGTGGGACATAATCTGTGCCCACACGCGAGCTTCCAGGGTGAGTGACTAGGCTGAGATGCTCTTGGGTTTTGAACGATGCTGCCCGTAGATCCACTTGCTGCCAGGTTGGGCTATAACTCCAAGTACGCTATTCCAGTCGAACTGATACATCTGACGCTTACGAGATGCTTCTTGATATGCATCACATCCCTCAGGACTAGGTGGAAGGTCCAATGCTCTCTGTATGGTACTCTCAGAGACAGGGACCTGCTGCTGACGGATGAAGACAGTCTGTAGAGTAGGCGAGTAGAAGTTTGAGTAGAATTCAATTACCCAGGATAAGTTGGTCTCTCACGGCTGCCTCCTCGAAAGTCCCCACTGTCTCCTCTCAATTCGGGGCTCCACAAAATCAACAAAGTGTGTTGGTACAATGAGTAGATGCTCATTGTTGTAGTTTTTCTCAGCTAGGATGGGGAACATCTGTTCGCAATAACGGTTAGCAAACCATGTGGAGTCCGGGCGGGAAAGACTTTCTCGAATTCATCAACTTTAATAATCCTTTTCACCCGCTTTGTTGGCGGCTTGACACTGGTAGATGGAAGTGCCTTTGCCAGTGTTCTCTTGGTTCCTCTCCTAGCCGGTGGCTTGTCAGTGGCCTTCTCTTTTCCTTTCTTGGTACCCATGCCTAAGGAAGAAGAAAAATGAAGAGTGTGAAATATAGATAACTAAAACCGGAAGGGAGAAAATTCCAAGTGATAATGAATGCCAAAGGAAAGATGTTAGCTCAAATACATGGTAGCTACAACATGTAGGTAAGACATCAATTAAGAACAATAAGGCAATTCATAATTAAATAGATGCAAGAGGTGAAAGCATGCAAAAAATAGGCATGAGAAGCATAACTCAAGCATCAAAAATTAAATGTGCCAATATAGAGAGTATTTGTATGATGACAATTGTGAATGATAATCCCAAATACATGTGGAGTGCAAGGGTTGTGAAAAAGAGGCATTCAAGTAAAAGAGTAAAACAAAATAGAGTTCAAGATGTCATAAGGGCTTTTTCACAACCACTTGGTGAGCAACATAGAATAGGAATGAAAATAATATAATCCAAATGTATATGAGAGCCAAATTAAAGTATCAATTGTCAAATCACTCCATATAATAACCACAAGCTTCAGGATAATAAGGTAATACCCAAATAAAAATCCAATACCAACATGAGAATGCATGAAAAAGAAAAGAAAAAGAAACCATAAATAAGTAAGCTAAAAGAAAGATAAAGAAGAAAGAAACATAAATAAATGCAATAATGAAAGAATAGATGGGAGGAAGAAAAGAACCTTGATGAAGAAGATGAAGAAGAAAAGAAGAAAGTAGTAGAAAGTAAGAAAGAATAAGGAAGAAGAAAGAAAGAAAGAAGGAAGAAATAATTAGGATTGAAGAGAATTAGGATTGGGGGAGGAGGAGATTTGAAATTAGGTGCTGAGGTGGATAAACTGTGCGTTGCATGCAACACGTACGCGTGCATCACGCGTACGCATGGATTGCGCTAGTTTTAAGTGACGCATACGCGTCCCTGACATTGGTTGTGCGAATGGCGCGAAGGCAGCCCCGCGCACGCACAACTCTCTGTTCAGATACGCACGAGAGAAAAAATTGCATATGACGTGTGCGCGTCAGGGACGCGCACGCATGGATGGGAAAATGACGCGTACGCGTCATGGGAGTTGTGCTCCCAGCACAGTTTCAGCCCCACACCCACATAACTCTTTGGCCATACACCCATTTACGCCGATTTTTCATGGTCACGCGTGCGCGTCAGAGACGCGTACGCGTGATGAGCTGAAATTGCAAGTGATGCGTACGCATGAAGGACGCGTACGCGTGGACTTGCTTGTGCGCCAGGCACGTGTTCAGCACCAGTCCCGTCTAACTCTCTGTTCACTTCTTCGCATTCTCTCAAGCACACATGATGCATACGCGTCAGCGACACTTGCGCGTCGTATGCCCCCTTTTTTTAATGCAAAATGTAAAATACAGAATACAGATGAATATGCAGAATTTAAGAATGACTATTATGAAAAACAAAAGAAAATAAAACTAGGAATGAAAACAGAACGATCATACCATGGTGGGTTGTCTCCCACCTAGCACTTTGCTTTTACGTCCTTAAGTTGGACAGTCCACAAGCTCAATCTGCTTCTGTTAGTGGATCTTCCAAGAGGAAGACCTCTAGCTCTTTATTGTCCTTCATCTTCTTACCATGATATAGCTTTAAGCGATGTCCATTGACCTTGATGAATTTGGAGCTTGAAGGATGACTCTGGTGAAAGACTCCGTATGGCTCTGCCTTTTCTATCCTGTAGGGGCCTTCCCATCTTGAACGCAGCTTGCCTGGCATGAGTCTCAACCTTGAGTTGTAAAGGAGAACTAGCTCCCCAGGTCTGAAATACCTTCTCTTGATGTGCTTGTCATGTACAGCCTTCACTCTCTCTTTGTATAGTCTGGAGTTGTCATATGCTTCAAGTCAAAGGTTCTCCAGTTCTACTAGTTGCAACTTCCTTTCAGCACCAGCCTTCTCAAATCCCATGTTGCATTCCCTTACAGCCCAGAAAGCCTTGTGTTCCACCTCCACTGGGAGGTGACAAGACTTTCCGTATACTAAGCAGAAGGGACTCATTCCTATGGGTGTCTTATATGCTGTCCGATAAGCCCAAAGTGCATCAACAAGTCTGGTGCTCCAGTCCTTCCTATGAGGCTTTACTATCTTCTCCAGAATGCGCTTTATCTCCCTGTTAGACACTTCTGCTTGCCCATTGGTCTGAGGGTGGTAAGCTGTTGCTACTTTTTGCACAATCCCATGCTTCTTCATTAGACCTGCTAATCTCTTGTTACAAAATTGAGTGCCTTGATCACTCACGATTGCTCGTGGTGATCCAAAGCGACAGATAATATGGTTTCTAACAAAAGAGACAATAGTGTTAGCATCATCAGTATGGGTAGGGATTGCTTCCACCCATTTAGAAACATAATCTACAGCTAACAATATGTATAGGAAACCACTAGAGTTTGGGAATGGACCCATGAAGTCAATGCCCCAAACATAAAAAATTTCACAGAACAGCATAAGCTGTTGGGGCATCTCATCTCTCTTGGATATATTACCAAATCTTTGGCATGGGGAACAAGATTTACAGAAGGCAGTAGCATCCTTAAAAAGAGTGGGCCACCAAAATTCACAGTCTAAAATTTTTCTAACTGTTTTTTGAGGGCCAAAATGTCCACCACTCTCAGAAGAGTGGCAGGCCTCTAAAATGGACTGAAATTTTGATTGAGGCACACACCTTCTAATTATCTGGTCAGCACCATACCTCCATAAATATGGGTCATCCCATATATAATATTTGGACTCGTTTTTCATCTTGTCCCTTTGATGCTTAGTAAAATTGGGAGGGAAGGTATGACTAACTAGATAATTAGCTACAGGTGCATACCAAGGAACTACTTCAGATATTACATGTAAGCTATCAAATGGAAAAGCATCATTGATAGGAGTTGAGTCATCCTTGATATGCTCAAGGCGACTTAAGTGGTGTGCCACTAAATTCTGGGAACCACTCCTATCCTTAATTTCTAAATCAAATTCTCGTAGCAGCAATATCCAACGTATTAACCTTGGTTTGGGCTCTTTTTTAGCTAATAAATATTTTAGAGCTGCATGGTCTGAGTACACTACCACCTTAGTACCAAGTAAATAGGCTCAGAATTTATCCAGAGCAAAAACAATAGCCACAAGCTCTTTTTCAGTGGTAGTATAATTAGACTGAGCAGCGTCTAAGGTCTTAGAAGCATAAGCTATTACAAAAGGATCCTTACCTTCGCATTGAGCCAGTGCCGCTCCCACTGCATGGTTGGAGGCATCACACATAATCTCAAAAGGCTGGATCCAGTCTGGTCCTCTCGCAATCGGGGCTTGAGTCAAAGCAAGCTTCAACTTATCAAACGCCTCCTTGCAGTCCGCATTCAGCTCGAACTCAACATCCTTCTGCAGCAGCCGGGATAAGGGCAGTGCTATCTTACTGAAGTCCTTGATAAATCTCCGGTAGAAACCTGCATGGCCAAGGAACGAACAGACTTTCCTCACGGAGGAGGGGTAAGACAAACTAGAAATCACATCTACCTTTGCTGGATCTATAGAAATAGCAGTATTAGAAACAACATGTCCTAGAACAATACCTTGTTGTACCATAAAGTGACATTTTTCAAAGTTTAATACAAGGTTTGAACTAACACACCTGTCTAATACTCTGGCTAAACTATCCAAGCAAAGGCTAAATGAATCACCATAAACGCTAAAATCATCCATGAAGACTTCCATACAGCTCTCAATAAGATCGAAGAAAATACTCATCATGCATCTTTGGAAAGTAGCCGGTGCATTACATAAGCCAAAAGGTATCCTTTATTTTGTATGCATACGTTCCAAAGGGACATGTAAAAGTAGTATTCTCCTGATATTCAGGAGCTATATGAATTTAAAAATAGTATGTATAACCATCTAAAAAGCAGTAATGTGACTTACCTGACAAACGGTCAAGCATCTGATCAATAAATGGCAGGGGGTAATGATCATTGCGAGTAGCTTGGTTGAGGCGCCTGTAATCAATGCAAACTCTCCAGGTGTTCTGCACTCTAGTTGTCAAGAGCTCTCCATGCTCATTCTTCACTGTTGTGACTCCAGACTTCTTGGGCACCACTTGTACTGGACTGACCCATTCACTATCTGAGATCTGGTAGATGATATCAGTTTCAAGCAGTCTAGTCACTTCCTTCTTGATAACTTCTAAGATGGTGGGGTTCAGTCACCTCTGAGGTTGACGGACAGGCCTTGCTCCCTCTTCTAAAAATATTTTGTGCTCACAAACTTGAGGGCTGCTGTCCACTATATCCAGCAAGATCCACCCAATTGCTTTCTTGTGTCTTCTCAGCACACTAAGCAGCTGCTCCTCCTGTTGGAAAGTGAGTTCCCTTGCAATGATAACTGGGAGCTTCTGATGATCCTCAAGGTAAGCATACTTGAGGTGGGGTGAAAGGGGCTTTAACTCCACTTTCTGTTCATGGCTAGGCACTTGATCATCTGGGGCTGGTGATGCTGACAAGGTATCTTCAGTAAGCTCAGGGGGTATCCCTACACTTGCATCTTGCTCCATGTGCTTCTCTTCTACTTCCTCCTAGTAAACTGCAGCTACAGTCTCATCAATGATGTCACACTGGAAGATGGAATGATCTTCCGTAGGATGCTTCATAGCTTCATCCAAGTTGAAGCTCACTGCTCTGCCATCTATCTCAAAGGAGTAAGTTCCTGAGAATGCATCCAAATTGAACTTTGAAGTCTTCAGAAAGGGTCTTCCGAGCAGGATGGATGATGGTCTTCCTGAGTCATTAGGGGGCATCTCCAAAATATAGAAGTCAATAGGAAATGTGAGCCCCTTAATGCTCACCAGCACGTCCTCAGCAATTCTAACCACAGAGATAATGCTTTTATCTGCCAAAACAAAATGTGCTGCCGACCTTTTTAAGGGAGGGAGCCTCAAAGCATCATATACAGATAATGGCATTATACTAACACACGCGCCTAAATCACACATGCAGTCAGAAAATTTCACACCATCTATAGTAATAGTAACCATGCATGGACCTGGGTCACTATATTTTTCAGGTATATCACCCACTAAAGCAGAAATGGAGCTACCTGGAGGAATAGTTTCTAATTCATTTATTTTATCTTTATGCATGCACAAATCTTTTAGAAACTTAGCATATTTAGATACCTGCTGAATGGCATCAAAAAGTGGAATGGTTACCTCAACCTTTTTAAATATTTCTACCATTTTAGGGTCTAGTTTCGTCTGCTTTCTGGGCTTCCTAGCAAGGTGTGAAAATGGAATAGGAATGGCGCCACTTGCAGCTTCTGCGTCCCTTAGTACTCCATTCCTTGGTTGAGCTGCTTCTTCATCAACCATGTCTTGTACTACATCTTCTTCTTCAGCATCCTCTACCTCCACAGTACTTTCAACTGGAGTGTCTTCTTTTAAGCTTGGCTTCGCATGACTCCTCTCTGGTAGTGTAGTCCCGGACCTCAAAGTAATGGCATTGATTCCTCCTTTGGGGTTGGGTAAAGGCTGAGACGGAAGTGTACTGGAGCTTGCAGGTTGAGTGTTGGAGGTACTCGATGATTCCATCTGGGAGACAAGAGTTTGTATAGCAGAGGTTAGACCAGTAAGTGTGCTTTCCATGGTCTGTTGTCTTTGTGCGAGAGAGTGAAGCAACTCGTCATTGGGAGAGGAAGATGGGTAAGTGACTTGAGGGCCCTGCTGTTGGTTGTTTTGAGATCCCTGGGCTTGTCTTTGGTGAGGTGTCCGGTAAGGCTGGTTTTGGTTTTGCTGAGACCAGTTCTACTGATTGTTGTTGTTGTTCCACCTCTGATTTCCACCATTATCTCTGCCTCCTTAGTTGTAGTTGTCCCTCCAGCTTTGGTTGGAGTTACCTCTCCACCCTTGGTTGGAGTTATCTTGCCAACCTTGGTTATAATTGTCGCTTTGTTGATAATATCCTTGACTTGGGCGGTCATAGAAATTGTGAGTAGCTGCCAAGGTGTTGTCCTCTTGTTGGAGCTGCAGGCACTCATCAGTGTAATAAGTATTGCATGCACATATTCTGCAAATTCTCTGAGGGGCCAACTGTTGATACTATTGTTGTGGGGGAGACTGAGGTTGTTGTTAATTCAGCTGTATCTGCTTCAGTAGGTTGGTCATCTCACATAGAGTCTGTGTGAGAGCAGTAGTCTCACTGCTAGAGGAAACCTTTGCAATAGCCTTAGGATGGTTGTTCTTGTGCCTAGCATTCCGAATGGACTCAGCTAGGTCGCTGATTAGTTGCCACGCTTCATCCGCGGTTTTGTACTTTTTCAAAGATGCATTACTCGCACCATCCAGTCTAGTTTTATCCTAAGGCTTCATGCTTTGTGTGAAGTAGCTGATCAACACCAACATGTCAATCATGTGGTGGGGGCATGCGTCCAGAAGATTCCTGAAGCGCTCCCAATACTCATAAAGGGTCTCTGACTCGCCTTGGATAATGCAGGAAATCTCCTTCCTCAGTCTATTTGTAACTTCAGCTGGAAAGTATTTTTCCAAGAATTCTCTCCTGAGTGTATCCCAGTTGGTAACAACTGCTTCAGGTTGAGTGTAGAAAACGGGAAGGCGGTTAGCAGAATAGAAGTCTCATCTGCACTATGACGCCTAACAGTAGAACAGGCTGTCTGAAAATTCCTGAGGAGCTTGATAGGCTCCTAAGCATGTAAGCCATGAAACTTAGGCATTAAGTTAATTAGCGCAGTCTTCAGTTCAAAATCTGCAGCCAAATTTGGGTGACGCGCTTGATACGGTTGCAGTGTAAAGTCTGGAGCTCCTGCTTCCTAGAGAGTAATTCTCCTGGGCTCCGCCATGTTACCTGTACGTAAATCAACCGAATTAGTAGAAGAAGAGCTTGTTTCTTCCTCAGATGGCGCTTCAGATTTGCCTTCAGAAGAGACTGCTGAATTGGTAGTAACCACTTCACCACCCTCAGAGGCTAACCAACGCCGAGCTCGCCTAATACGTGAAATAGTTCTTTCAATTTGAAGATCAAACGCGGCTAAGCTCGGATCAGGTAGTGAACGCGTCATTCAATGAAAGAAACATATAGCTCATGATAGTAAAATAAAATAAAAAATATGCAAAAATTAAAAATATGTACACCAACTAATAATTTAGCACGCTATTGCAACTCCCCGGCAACGGCGGCGAAAATTGATGGAGGCAGAAATCAGCCAATTAAGAAATTATAGTAAGAACAACGTTGTAAGTACAGATCTTAATCAACAAAAATCCGCTTATCAATTTAGAAGGGTTGTCACAAAATTAGAATAAAAATACTGGGAGTAGGAATCCCAGATCGTCTCTCAATGAGTTGACAAAAGGGTGCTATTTTATCAGTCAGAAATTTTCCGAGAAATTTTGAGAGTTGGATGACAGAAAAATAAAGGATTATGAATTAAAGCAATGTAAATTAAAAGAGATTTATATAATCAGATAAAAAGCCCTGACCAGGGGAATGATTAATTGGAAGTTCTATCCTTGTTGGATTTCTCTCAAGTGTAGTATCAAGAGGTTGTTGTTTTCACTTAGTTAACCCTTACTAAATAAAGGAAAGTCAAGTGATTGAGCTAACTCTTATTCACAAGTCCTAATCCTCTCCCTTGGGAAGGACTAGCGTTAGTGCCTAGAGAGTTAGCCAACAACTTCCAATTTAACTAATCACTTGAGCATTCCAACTCAAGGGTCTCCTTTTAATCAACCCCCAAGTCAAGTTGGAAGTCTACTCCATTGACATGAATATAACGTTCACAGAAATATAAGAAGAAGACATGATAAATTAAATAAAAGAGGAATTGAAAATTAATTAAAAGTAAAAAGAATTCTTTGCATTAATAAATCCCAAAATACAACATACTTATCTGAACAAGGTTAATAAGTAATCAAAAGAGTAAAGGAATAAGAAAGCAAAGTAGAATAATAGGAACTTCAACGGAGGTAGTGACTCTTCTCAATATCCAAAGCAAAAGCATAAACTATAAAAACTATGAATGTGTAGAAAACCTAGAGGAAGAGTGATTTCTCTCTAAGATTCCAATCTAAAACTAAAAACTATGCGAATGAGAATGTGTGTCGAGTCTCTGCTTGTCCCTTGGCTCTAGTCTGTGTTTTTTGGCCGAAAACTGGGTCCAAACTCAGCCCAAAATCGCCTCCAGCATTTTCTGCGTTTTCTGCAGGTGGCGCACACGCACGCGTCAGGCACACGCACGCGTCGTCGTGCGAACTCCAATTCACGCGCACGCGTCGTCCATGCGTGTGTGTCGCTGCTCGTTGGTTGTCTCCTCTATTTCTTGTGCTCCTTCCATTTTTGCAAGCTTCCTCTCCATCCTCTAAGTCATTCCTGCCCTGATAAGCCTGAAAACACTTAACTCACAGATCACGGCATCAAATGGTTTAAAAGGGGAATTAAAAATACACAATTTAAAGGCTTAGGAAGCAAGATTTCAATTATGGAACAAAACTAGGAAGGAATTGCAAAATCATGCAATCTGTGTGAATAAGTGTGTAAAGACTTGATAAAAACTACTCAATTTAGCACAAGATAAACCATAAAATAGTGGTTTATCAATACTCTATACTCATTGTAAATTTAGATGGAAATTAAATATACTTTAATTTTCACTGTTAAATAGGAGATGAAATTCATTTAGTTTTGTGGGGCAAGTATATTATTATTGAACATCTCATATGATTTAACTTCTGATTAATTATGTGAAGATTTTTTTTATTTAAATATGTATGGAAAAAATCATTATTTTCTAGAATGTACATGGATAAAAAGATTGCACAAAATGCGCATAACCATCTCAGGGGTAGCACCCACGAAATGGAATTACACTCCATTTTAAACCAGGTGCACACGAAATGGAGAGTCCATATCACCTTCATCAGCCACGAAATGGAGCTACCATTCCAGCCAGTGTAGATGCGAACTGGAGCCAGGGCAGATGCGAAATGTCGCATGTCAAGACCCCCTTCCAAGCCGTGGAAGCTACACACGAAATGGGCACCAGATTCTGGTGTACCACACGAAATGAGCCAACTAAGCGTGCACCGCACACGAATTGGAACCAAAGTTAGCCTATATAAACCCTGCTCCAACGAAAGTGATGCCACAACTCCATTCCACCCTTCTTCTACTTTCTCTTTCTCTTCGTGAAGCCCATTTTCATACAACTTGATATAATCAATTTTTGTTGTGGAAATGGCTTCTGAACACATATATGTGATCGTATATCCGAATAGAGAAATTTCTCATACAGCTGAGGGTGTAACATTTATGTGTGATGACCCACTTTGGATAATGATTCTTTTGCAATCATCTTTGCAACAACTGAAAAATCTGATTCTGATGAACACTAGATTGATTGGAAAAAAGGAGATGAGTAACCTGGCTTACAGGATGCCAGTTGCGGTAGTCAGTTCGTTTGCTTATTAGAAAATGCAGATTAAATTGGACCAGCATGTGATGTTTTCGTATCATCGGAGCATTGCAAGCATCTATTCGATGGAACTTTGTGTGAAGCTTCAAGATGTCGGTGGCAGCTCATCTAGTTCGAATAATGTAGAGGAAATTCGAAATTTTGGTACGGCTGAATCCATTTCCTTTCCGAAATTGGTAGGGCTCATAGTCCCACTTTTAACGCCTTCTTGACGCCGGAACAGAATGCAAAAAATCCTCACGGACGTCCCTCCCTCACCACCCATGTTGCATCCCCGGAAGGTATTGCTGACGGATTGGCAGACTTGTCTGATGAAAATGAGATTGAGGATGATGGGGAATAGGGTTATCCCAACACGGGCTAAACTGGTAAGTATGATGGGGGTAGGCGGTGTTTCCAACAGCACTCCTGACCATTTTCTTGCACCGAGTCTTGGTGCAATGAACTCGACAACCGGAGAAGACATACCGAGCAACTATGCTTTGACCGGTGAAATAGAGCTGGAGATTGGCTTGAAGTTACTGAATAGAGAAACAGCGATGCTTGCTGTTAAGAACTACAACATGCGTAGAAGTGCAGAATACAAAGTGGTAGAGTCAGATCAAACTCGGTATGTATGTCGATGCAAACTTTTTGGTGACCAATGTCGTTGGATGGTAAGGGTTGCGAAGACGAAGGCTTCAAGATTTTTGGAAATCCGAAAATACCATGGGCCTCACAGTTGTTTGGAAACTGCGACGTCGCAAGATCATGCTCAACTTGATAGTAATGTCATATGCCAACATATATTTTTCATGGTTCAGGCAGACGCGACCATTTGCGTAAAGGTGTTGCAGGGTTCTGTACAGTCAGTGTACGGATATAAGGTGTCTTTTAAGAAGGTTTGGCTAGCGAAGCAAAATGCAACAGCCAGAATCTATGGAGACTGGGATGACTCATACAACCAGCTGCGGAGATATTTCAATGCGTTGCAAACTTTCATTCCAGGTGTGAAATACACGTGACATTATTCGGTTTTTGACCTTGTTTGCGTTCGTTACTCTGTTTTGATAACTAAGCGTAATCGTGTTAGGTACAATTGTTGATCTACAAACTCGGCCATACTACGTGGGAAACACGCTTGACCGTGACAGTGTCATGTTTCATCAAGTATTCTGATCATTCCCTTCGTGTGTTGAAGCATTCAAGCACTGCAAGCCACTGATTTCAGTTGACGGAACACATTTGTATGGTAAGTACACGGGCACCTTATTAATGGGAATAGAACAAGATGGAAACAACAACATACTGCCCATAGCTTTCGCTCTTGTTGAAAGGAAGAATACAGAGTCGCGGTACTTCTTACCAACCTAAGGAGGTATGTAGCGACAAAGTCGGGGATTCTATTTATCTCTAATAGGCATGCATCTATAAAGGCTGTGTTGGAGCGAGATGGGTGTGGATGGGAACACAGTGTTTATTGTGTCAGACATATTGCCTCTAACTTTGCAACAAACTTCAAGAGTAAGGAAGCCAAAAGGTACCTCGTCAACGCAGCATACTCGAAGACGCAAGAGCAGGCTCAATACTACTTTGAGTTAATCTGTAGCGAGGATCCGGCCACGTCTCTAGCAATGATAGCTTGGATTAGAAGATTAGAGCCGGCTGAAATAGAAAAGGATCGAAACACAATTATTTAAAATAAAGTATCAAAGATAAAATAAAAATAAATTTGCCACTAACATAAGTACTGATCAACAGAAAAACATTCACATGACACCCTAAATTTATACATTTTTCGAGCATAACAATTATTTTTTTATTAATAAAAAAACTAACCTTCAGATGTAAATGCGCAAAAATAAAAAATTCATCCGACCTATTAAGATTTTCTTTCACATTGATTCCTCTATTACTCATTTTAATAAATAATAAATTTTTTTCACCTCAATATAATTTTTTTTTACCACACCAGAAAAACAAAAAAAAAAAAAAACACACTTCTTCTCTCATATTTTCTTACCATCCGAATTGGTCCCCTTCTTTTTACCCATTTTATATTGATGCATCAACAACCCTCCAAGCCATTGCCTCCCAAACCCCCCCCACTGCATGCTCGTACGGAAATTGTCACTACTGAAACTTGCCGCCATTACTGCACCATCCTCATTTTGTGTGCGCTAGTCTAGGAGTGGGTCATTTCGTAGCCGTCGTCATTGAGGTCTCCACTTCGCGTGTGTCAGCCTAGAATTGGTCCATTCGTGGTTGGTGACCTTGGCTTCCTCCATTTTATGTCTGCCTCGCTTGGAATGGAGTGTCAGACAATTAATGGTCATTGCATCTATTTCGTGTGTACTTGGATTAAAATGGAATGTAATTCTATTTCGTGGATACTATTTTTAAAATGGACATGCGCATTTTGTGCAAACTTTTTATCTATGCGCATTCTAAAAAATAAAATTTTTTTTATACATATTTAAATAAAAAGGTCATTACGTGTGTGCAAACAATAATAATAATTTCGTTCTAGAAAACTTATTTGGTAGAATCATTATTAATTCGGTTGGTCAAACTTCAATATATGTGTATGTTCACTAATGTTGTGATGTTTGACAAGAAAAGAAATTATTAATTATATAATTTAAGTTTATTTCAAGCTTTTCATTAAACAAAAATCTTCTACTTGCTCTCAACTATAGATTATTATATTGGATTAGATTGGTCCTTACTGAGATCAATGGATGAGAAAATATATTAGATTATTATCCTTTCCCCTTCTCTCATTTTTTCCTGTTCTTCATAGTCATCTTGGCGGTTCAAATCATAAATGCAATAAAACTATATTCAATACATGGATGTGAATGCATAACTAACTTTGAAATTAACATTCATAAAATTAGGTGTTAAATTTTTTAAACAAATAAAAATAAATTATTTTTATATTTATTATTTAAAAATAATATTTTTTTATTATATAAAAATATAATTAGATATTAGTATAAAAAATTATATTGATAATTATAAAATTAATTTAAAATTAATTTTTTTAAAATAGTTAAATCTTAATTTTAATTTCTAATTATAATATTAATATTCTCTCTAAATTATATATAATAAATATTTAAAACAAGAGAAATAAAAATATTGATTAAAAAGATAAGTGGTAAAAATTTAAAATTAAATAAAAAACTAAAAAAATGTGTATAATAATAATAATAATATTTTTATTTGAATTATATTATTTTGTTAATTTTAATTTTCTGTAGAACAAAAAAATAGAAAAAATAGAGAATGAGACAAAAAAGAGAGAAAGATAAAGATGAAGAATGAGAGTGAGAGTTTGTTAATTTTGAAAGAAAAAATTTTATTTTAATTGTAATAAAAATATCAAATAATATATTTTGATTTGTCAAATTAGTAATATAAAATATAAATTATATATAGAGTGAAAATGATAAAGAAAAATAGAAAAATGGAGAGAGGTAGACGAGTGAATTTAGAAAGTGAGTTTATTAATTTTGAAAAAAAATATTTTTTTAATTTTAATTAAAGAGTGTCATATGACACATTTGGTTATTAAATTAGATAGTAATATATGATACATAATATAGACATATTTCAATTTCAATTTTAATTTCAATATTTTAATTTTAATTTTAATACAATTATATAAAGAATGTCATGTTACACATTTTAATTGTCAAATTCGTAATTAGTCCTTGATAATGATATATAAAAGAGATAGAGTAGTTGAAAGAATGAAAAAGATAGAGAAAGGAAGAGGGAGGAGGGGAGAATTCTTTAATTTTGGAAGAAAAGATTTGATTTCAATTATAATGAGAGAATGACATGTGGTATATTTTGGTTGTAAAATTAGTGAGGGGAGGGGAGAATTTTTTAATTTTAGAGGAAAAGATTTAATTTTAATTATAATAAAAAAGTGATATGTAGCATATTTTAGTTGTAAAATTAGTAATATATAATAAATTATATGTTAAATTTTTTTTAGCTTCTTAGATATTTCTTAATTTGGCAGACTAAAGATTAATTTTTTGTCAATCAAAATTTAATTTAAAAATTTGTAATTAATTAATAAGTTGTTGCATACATAAAAAAAAAATTAATATCAATATTTATTTAAATAGACTAATAAACTAATCATTAAATCAATTAAAATTGGTTAGAAACTAATGTTAGATCTGAATTTGGAAAAAAAAACTTTTAAGTTCCTATAAATAAAATAGATACCCGAGGCCTATTAAAACAAACATGAAACATTAGAAGAGATGAGTTAAGAGAATATACCTAACAATATATTGATTTGGCCAAAACTCGACAAAAATTGAGATTTTCACTATATCACAATGATACAAGATAGTAGTATTTATATGGTTTATTTATTTTATCGGTTTTTACAGTTTTATTAAATTTTTAATTAGATCTTTATATTTTTTTTATTGAATCTGTATACTACATCAGATTTTGTAATTAAGTCTTTATCGTGACAAAAATATTAAAATTAATAAAATATTCTATTAAACAAAACGAATATAACTAACACTTGATTGAATAATCTGTATATATATTTTAACAGAATATTTCGTTAATTATAACATTTTTGTTACGATAAAAACTTAGTTACAAAATCTGATATAATATATAAATCTAATTAAAAAAATATATAAAAACCTAATAAAAAATTTATTAAAACTAGTACTAACAAAATATTTAAACCTATTTATATTAACCTTCTTAGTTATTACAACTAAAATTTATTGATCTAAGATTTTAAAATATTATAAAAATTAAGTCTTTTTAGATTAACCATCGACTCATATCACAAAAATCTAAGAATTTTAGATATGATTACCTCGAATTTTTTTAAAGTAAGTCGTGATCATCACTATTGAATCGGGTTACAACTTTGAGTACAAAACTTTTTTTATAATATAAATAACAGAATTTATAATTCCGAGATATTATCTAATGTGTAATAACTCTCAGTTTTGTTGTTAATTTAGAGTATAAAACGTAAGTCTTAGATTAGAAACAAATACTTTAAATCTTTTCTAAAGTAAGAACAGTTTTTTGAGTTAGAGAAAGAACATTGTCCCAACTAGCAAAGAGTAGTTTAAATTAAATACTTCCTTTGTCCAAAATTTTGAACTTCTTCATAATTTTGTAATATCTACGTTGCATGTATCTATTTTCTACTTCCTTCTTTTATTTTTCTTGATGTGTCTTTATACCACAAATTTGTAAAATTAACTTTATAATCTCACATAGAGTTGGTACCACTTATTTGTCACAGATGAGAGAGACTTCTTTTATGATGATAATAAATAAGTTGAGCAAATTTGTTTTTCGTAGACAAAATATTAACATTTGAGATATTTTTTTAAGAGAAAGTTAAATTAAAATATGTTTCTAATTTTTCAGAATTACGTGATGATTACTTTTAGTTTAAAATTTTTTATGTTTTAAACTTTACAATTTACACTTAAGTAATTAATTATAAGTCATAATAAAATTTTTAAATTAAATAAATCTCATTATATTCACAATTTTAAAAGGCATTTGAATCTAATAATAAATAGACGAAGAAAAAAGTAATAAAGAATACTTTATAATATTGGATGAATATATATCTTTTATATGATAAAAAAAACACAAAATTAACTATAGTATAATCTCAAAGCATCATATTCGATTCTTAAAAACATTGATTATTTATAAAAGACAATTCACATTAATGCTAGGAAATCAACATTATAGTATCATTTAATTTTAACCAATACTATTTTAGGTTGCTAACAAACTCAGAATGAAATCTATTAAAAAGGAAGTTTTTGTTGATTTTGAATTTTAAATTTTTTTAAGTTGAATACTTCTATGAAAATATCTTCATGTAAAAGTTGTATTGTGAATAATTAGATATTCATATATTTTGACTCAATATGTTTAACTAAATTATCTAACGATTTATAATACTATTTTTATATGAAATCATCTTCATGAAATTAAAGTAGCCATTTTTTTAATGAATTTTAAATATTCTTATTTTTAATAGTTTTAAGTTTGTTTTTGCGTTAAATATTGGCTACTATAATATTAGTTGTATAATGTGGATAATATATATATAGTTTAATTATTCTCTTAGTCACTATAATTTTATCAAATATGTAATTAGATTTTTTATATTTTTTTATTGGATCTCTACATTATTTTTAATTTTATAATTAAGTCTTTTTTATATAAAAAATATTAAAATTAATAGAATAATATTTCTCTCAAAAATATATAGTCAAAAATCTAATTAAATTTTTAATTATGAATATTTGCAGAAAAATATTCTATTAACTCTAAGATTTTTTATGGTATAAGAATTCAAATTAAAAAAAAAAGTAGTGATAGGAATTCAAATAAAAAAAATATAAAAATCTAATTATAAATTTAGTAAAATTATAGAAACTAATAATATATATATATATATATATATATATATATATATAGAATTCTGCCGAATCCGGTTATTATTATTTGTAATTGTAACTAAATCATACTTTCATTGTTATGCTTTGCACATAATTGAAAAATTATATAAGTAGCTATATATATCCCCTTCTTAATAAACAGGACAAGTGAAGATCTTGTCAAGAACACACAGTTTTCATGTCTTGATTGATTGTGATCCAAAATTTGTTGATTCCCAATGGCTTCCACTTCCAAGCTTCTTCTTGGCTCATCATTATTTCCTCATCCTACTCCATCATCTCTTTCCATCACAACTGGTACCACTTTTCCTTCTCTAATCGTTATCAGCTATCAATTTTATATAAAAATAACTGCACTTGAGTTTTACTACATATATAATATAAAATTGGGTTGGTTGTTTAGGTTCAATTGCAAGAAGAGCTTTATGGCACAAGAAGAGAAAACTCCAATCCTTGGAGCATAACTGGAACCATTCTTACAAATTCATTCATGGAGGATCCACACCTCATAAACCCAAGACACGAAATTTTCTTATGAAAGCAACTTCTGAACCGTTTGATACACAAACCATTTGGAAGTCTACCAAAGATATCTTGCATACTGTCCAAAAGTTTACTATATCTTATTATTTAATTACTGTGGTTAGTTCACAATCAACCTTAAATAATGCTACTACACACTTGTTAATATTAGTGGTTAGGTTGGAATCGTTGAAAAGATTTTTTTAATCAATATATTTATTTAACAAAAATATTATTCGTACACCAAAATTAATCACTAAAATCAGTCACTAACGTGTGATTTAATTTATTTTCAACGTGTATTTTATATTGATGACTGATTTTAATGACTAATATATTTTAACATAGTTCACAATTTAATTAGCGGGTTGAATGACTCATACACTCATGAGTCTAATAATCTTTTTAAAAATATACATATATATTTAAGGAAATTATCTATCAAGTTTCATATAATTAAATAAATTTCATGATCTAATTAGTATGATAAAATAAATTACGGTAATTTTTTTTATACATTTAAAAGTTTTCATAAATTGATGAAAATATTTATAAATATAAAAAACATTAATAAATATAAAGAGTTGGGTGAGTTTTGTGTTTAAAACCAACCAACCCTAATTAATAGACACTGTACTCCTAACTTCCTCTAAAAAAAAGACAGAAACAAAAAATAATTTTATGTCTTGTGGATGAAGTAACTTTAATTTGTTTATGTCCGGTCAGATAATGTGCATATCTTCGACATCGGTCCTTGCAGTGGAAAATTTATCAGATATATCTCCAAAATTTTTTATTGGCTTATTCAAGGTGAGCTTCATCTTTCTATATTCACAATTGTTTCCAAATTAGATTTATATTTAGGATCTTGTGTACAATAGTCAGCAAAATCTCTTATCACTTGACCCTTCCTATATAGCATAAATAATGTCATCTTGCATCCAGAAATAATTTATTGCCTTTTTTATTAATTCGCACTTATTATCAAATTGTAATTTTTTCAAATTACTTTTTTATATGCCATTGTTGATTTTTTTCTCATATCTTCACATTTCTTTTCATCCCCCGCAGGAGGTGCTATACGGAAAAGCATTTTTAACTTTAAAATAGCAACGTTTTAAAAATCCAACCAATCGTTAAACTAATAGAATTTGAGATAAAAAAATTTTTTAAAATTCAATCGAAATTCAATTGAGATCGAGTCAGATATAAAAAAATTATATTTATTTAGAAAAAAATAATATTTTGTATTTTATTATTTTAAATCGATTAATTGTTAAAAAATTAGACCGATTTAAATAATTAACCAATTCTATACAAGGATGGCCTTGAACGGGTTGAAGGGAGGATCAGAGACCTATCAGCCTTGGTCACAACGTGATCAGACCTCTCGAGCGGTGAGAGATGGTACCTGCAAAAAAATTCTGACGCTCAAATCAAAATGGATCTGAGAGGTATAGATAAGGTTTTGGAATGCGTAACATACCTGAGGGAGCCCCTAGCTCCCCTTATATAATTTGTGTTGTTATATTATCTTATCTTGTTGGCTAAGATAAGAAAAGTATTTAAATTTGAATAGTAGTTAGAGATTTGCGATCTCTTAGCCGGCTTGGGCTGCAATTTAGGTCTAGACCCAAGGATTCAGGTCATGGCGAGGCCGTTTGGGGATCCGGAGGTCAGGTCCGGAACATTTGCCCCCGAAGTAGGAGAGTATCCATGCTTAGTTTCGTTGTTGGGTTAGCTTATTTCTTCGCGGTATCGGGGTCCGTGATCCTCGTGTTGGCAAATGAGACGTTGATTCTTGTCTTCTTGTAGGGTCAGGGTTTCGTGATGTCTGGCGTGTTTGGTCATGTCATCGTCCGTCCATTGCTTTTCTTGGTGATGGGACTTCAACCGTTGTGATTCCCAAGGCGTTATTATGCCGTTTAATGGGAGAGAGAGGTTTGGCATTTTTTCTTTTTTGCCTTTTGCTATTTGAAATGTTTGGGGTTTTGCTTTTCGTTTTTCTTTGTTTTTCCTATTGTAACCGCGCACTTTCCCTTCTCCCTCATTTCCTCTTCTCACACTGTTTTCCCTCTCTTTTGTTGTTGTTGCTGCCGTTCGGACTATTCGTTTCTTCCTCCTTTCTTCGCTTCTGTTTTCCAGCACAGGACAGTGTCTTTCTTCCTTTATACATTTACTGTATCTTGGTGTCTCCTGTTTCTGTGTTTTTGCATGGTTCTGCATTTAATGGTAGAAAAAATGTTGATGAGGGATATCATGTTTAGTGTAGTTTTAAGTGTTTTGGTTGTGGCTTTGGTATAGGTAGGAATTTTTTGTAAGTTTGCGTTTCTAGGTAGTGGACTGATAGTGAAAAATCCTATTTGGATATAGGTATGGTGTGACAGAGGAGTGTAACAATCCGATTTTTGGCAGGTCTGGATCACTGCCAGTCGTCAGGTGTTACTTCCCAGTAGCCCTATAATACTCTAGACTCGGTAATACTTACTACATATGAGCCTTTCGTACTAACGGAATCGCGTATGTTAGCTTATTTTTATCATATGTCTTTCTTAACAAACCTATTAGCGATCTTCAGAGATATACAATATAAAATAAACACCAAACTAACAGCAAATTAAATTAGTAATGAGATTACAGAAAACTCTCATGCATGTATAACATCTCAGGTTAGTTCATACAAACTTGACATATATATATATATATATATATATATATATATATATATATATATATATATACCTGGTTCATATAGAAAATCCCTAAACTGGTACCCAGACTAAAAGAAAAGAAAATATCTAGTTCTATCCCTAAAAAATACTACAGAAGTGAGGGAAAGCAAAATCTATGGAATGAATACCATCTATCGTACATTCTTTCTACCGTCGAGGCACAAGTCTGCAACCATCAGCTCAAGACTAGTTTCGAGCATCTCCTGTAGGGTCTGACAACACGTGAAACTTAGAGTTTTGGCTCTATCATAATAACTCGCTTACTAAGCCTCTCGACTACTTCTGTATCGTGGGCTCTAACATAACTCTTTCTTGGCATCTTTCTTTGGGATCACTGTCGTTCTCACGCTATTCTCTATGACTATAATTCCTAACTTTATTATCTTGTTCTAAGTTTTGGAGAAAGTTAAATCATATAGTTTTAAAAATACAAACAAGAAATAGAGAATAGAAAATTAACAAGAAGCAGATAGCACATAGCAGAAATAATGAACAGTAAACAATCACAATCAAATGCGCAAATAATTTATGATGTATGCCTGTACCTAGTGCAGGTCATGAGCTCATGCGTCGGTTGTCTACCTGCATCCTGACGTTACTCGGGGGGAACCCCGAATATAATTTCTTTACCGTGTCAGTCAGGTACAATTATCTTCATGGGTATGTCAGTTAGGATATCTTGGCATCACGGTAGAAACAAGCTATCAGTTAGGCGAACATTTCCGCATTAGCAATCTCAGGCTATCAGTTACGCGGACACTTTCGCATTAGCAATTCGGCACAAGGCCCATTCAACATACAATATGCTATCAGTTAGGCAGACATTCCTACATTATTAGTAATCTCAGGCTATCAGTTAGGCAGACACGTCCGCATTAGCACTTTGGCACAAAGGCCCATTCAAACAAATAGTTCTCATAATTCATTATCCATTCATGGTTGCTCATTTTCTTTCTTTTCATCATGCCTCCGCATCACCTTATAAATACGCATACCTCTGCATCACCATGTTACTAAACATACTTTCGCATCACCATGTTACTAAACATACCTCCGCATCACCTTTTAACTTTAAACATTCATAGGGACAACTTATGTTCTTATTTATTTTCTTGACTTGTTTAGCCTAATGCCTCCTTGGCGACCAGTATTCTATTTAATAATCTCATATTCGTGCAAACTTTATGTCCACGCATTTGTATCGAACTCAAGTTTCATTTGGTTTAAGTTTCAGAGCATTCTCGTTTCCAGAACAAAAGTTATGCCCATTCTGTTTTGAGAGGTTTCTATTTGGTTAACCAGTGAATTGGTTAACTTCCAAAGTGCACAACTAATTTTCTAGAATAGCTATGGCTTTGAAATTTAAACTAAATGAGATAGACACCATAAGGTTTTATTTGGTTTTAGTCTCATCACAAAATCTTTTCTACATCAGGAGATATTCATTCAGGAAATCACTGCTCTAAGTTTGTAAATCCTATTTAGCCATTAGTAAGCAGTAAAATGTTACAGCCTATCACTTTTAATCCATAGCTTCTAAAATTCTGAACTTTTGAGGAAACAAAATATACATCATGAGGGTTCTATTAAAATGGATTGCACTCAATTTGGAGTTTAGGATCAATACCAGTAATGCAAACAAATCACTGAAATTATCAACGAGTTTCAGAATTGCATATCAATAAAATAGTGAACCTTCCATTTTGTAAATTGCGTATTTAATTCTATAAAAATGGGATTACCCATAATTTCAGACACAATGTTCTTTGCATTCTAATATTTCAATTCTCTTTGGTTGCAACCCAAAAACCCATCAGAATTAAAAGTTGTGTAGGTTGGAAGTTGCTACTAGATTAATTCAAAAATAGATTTTTCAGCAGAAACTATTTACTTTCAAACATTTTTATCTTCCAACCTACTCATCAGAAAATTCTAAAATTTTTAGAGGATGATCTAACCTCATCAAATATTACCAGAAAATTATTACACGATTTTTAAGTGGCCATATTTTTTCCAGATTTTTGCGCAAGTCGCTGCCTAAGTTCAGTAACTATGTCGGCAGAATTTGGCTTAGATTCTAACTAACCATTTTGGTTTCCTAAACTTCTTATCATCTCTTAATTATCTTCATCATTATCAAACACAAACCAACATCATAGATAGCAGAAATTACTCATTTCATCATCAACAGGCATCATTCACATAAACACAAACATATAATTATACTAACCTAACCCCTACCTCGATGGAGTGCACCCTTGTTCAAGAAATCGGTTCTAGCTTTACTTCAATTAACTTTGGCCAACTAGAAAGGAGTTATTGGATGATGGTTGGTGTGAATTTTATTGCTAAATTTTGAAGAAAAAAGCTTGGTGAAGATGGTGAGACTGCTGGTTCCTCCCCCTTCAAGCTTCGGTTAGCTTCCTCTCTCACTCACGTTCTTTAATTTTGATGATCACAAGAAGGATGGAAGGAACTCACCCACACTCATTCCCTTTTCTTTTTCAGTTCAGCTCTCTCTTTCTTTTCTCTCTTATTAAGGCTCAAAAACTGAACTCTAACAAGGCTATTTAAAGGGCAATGGGTAGTGGATTAAAGGATGGTTTGGTGACACCAATGCAAGGAAGTGAACACATGTTTGATTGTATGCTTCCTTCATTATTACTTCTTAATGATTCATTACTCTTGGCCAATATATGGAGGAGGTTCAGCCAGCAAGAAGAGGCGAGAGAGAGTGGTTTAGTAGTGGTTAAGTGGCTAATATAGAGAGAGTGGTTTATTTAGGAAAAAATTCGGTTCGGTTTAAATTCGGTTAGATTTTAATTAGACTAAGTGTTTCGGTTCTTTATTTTTCTTTTAAATAATCTTTCTAGCAGCTTCATTAATTTATTAAAGGTAGCTTCCTTAAAGGTTTGTCCAAATTGCCAAAGAGAGGAAAGAAAACGGTTCAATAACTAAACCGTATCGATTTAAACAACCAGCAACTGAGATATTAACCGTAGAGAGTATCTCAACTTTGAATAAAATTTAGAATATTCTACTAAGCTAAAATTGTTAAGAATGTCTAGTAGCAAAGATTCAATAGATGAATTTAACTCGATGGTCAAATTCATCGTTATCGATACAGTTTTTGGCTTAGGAAACGCTTTTATCTTTCACGGTATATCTATTATTTTCACTTATCAAGTCTAAATCTGCCTTATTATTTTATGATGAGGTGATTCTCATATATTTATTGAATTTTTCATCACAGAATTTTTGAGAATAACTCTGTAGAGAATCGGGATATTATAAGGAGAGTGCAGAGAAATTCAGGTTGTATTTTCTCGGTAAGGAGTGTGCCAAACTGTTACCACTAGGTGACATCTGACGTGTCGAGCATGCCTTCTCGACTAGACGAGGGGGACACCTCTAAAGGCTCTGAAATGAAGGGGCCGTGTTGGGAGCTGGTAAGGAGGAGGGGCGATACGAGCTGGTGCTCGCCAATGAGAATGAGAGGGCCTGTTACCTTAACTTGGATTCTCCTTCAATCCCATATTGGATTTGGGTGCATGAGCCCCTGTTTACCAAATTAGGGATTCAGTTACCCTTTTTCGAGTTTCAGATGGCTCTTTTGAATCGGATTTCGACGGCCATCTCAGCTGGGTGACTATTTGGACCTTTAAGTTGGTGTGTAATTTTTTGGAGGTACCGGCTCAGGTTAAAGTCTTATTATTTTTCTTCTTGTTAACCATTTCACATAAGGAGGGAAAACACAGGAAAGGGAACATCTCTTTCCGAGCCCAGACGAATCGCCAAATTTTTGACTTGTTTGAAGATTCATTTCATGGCTTCAAGGCAGAGTATCAAGGTTCATCCTGCCGAGGGTTGTCATCCCTTTTGGCTTTCGCCAGAGGGAGAGCGCCGGATTTTCCCGTATTGAAATTTCAGGGTTGGGGCTTCCTATCATATGAGGGTGACCTATGAGGGGTAAGAAAATTGCCAACGTCTTGTTGGCACTTTTTGGGGACCGACCTCTGAATCCTTGCGATGTGATGGGGATTCCGAGGTGGGCAGGTCTTATGTTGGAAGGTTATTTTTTGTTTGTTTATCTGTTCCTGTTCTCGTAACATGATTTTTGGTCTTGGTCTTTTTTCTTTTTCTTGTTGTTGGGATGGCTAATCGACTGACGACCTTGCAGCGCTTGAAGGCTGCCTTCGTTCAAGAGCCGGAAGGGGTGGTGGAATCTTCTCAATCGACACCTTCGACGACTTCCATCCCTAGTTCCCAGACGGTTTCACAAGAGATCGTTCAAAAGGGAGTCGCTGGGGATGACGATCTTCAGGAGATCCCAATTCCTGAGCCTGACAGAAAGTGTAAGAGGCCCGAAGGGGGTAATCATGAGGGTGTTAGCACAAGAGTGGTTACTTCTTGCATGATGGATAGGTCTTTTGATGCTCTCGATTTTACTGACAGTCATCTGTTGTTCGGTACTGATATTCTTTTTGAGATTGTGATCTGTCTGGCCAAGCCTAGTTAGTGTATCGTGGTCTCGTTTGCTCTGCTACCATCATCCGAAAAGCCGAGCTTGCGCTTTCGCAAACTTGCCATCTGCGTGGGAAGCTTCGGCAGGCTCAGGTGGATTTGGGGATTTTGAAGGGACAGTTGGAGGCGGCCAAGGTCACCAGGTTGAAACCGGCCAAGGATGCCTAAGATGCGGGTGCCGAGATCCTGACATTGTCAAAGCGGGAAATTGAGCTGTCAATTCAGATGGTTAAGGCCCAGAAGTTGGCTGCTGATGCTGAAAATGCTGTTGCTGCTGCCCGTTCCGAGGCAGAGGTTGCGAAGGCCAAGGTGGAAAGTTTGAAGAAGCAAAATACCGGTCTTCTAGCTGATGCTCATGCAATTGTCGCAGTTACCAAGGAGGCTCTAAAGGCCCAAGCTTAGGTTTTGGCTCCCGATGTGGACATGTCCATTTTGGGAGCTTTTCGGACCGTGGAAGATGGTCAGATCGTGGACTTGGAGTAGTTTGTTTCTATTTTTTTATTTTATTTAATAATTTTGTAAGCCGTCTGTTCGGCGTTTATGTACTTGCTTTTGCAGAACAATTTTTCTTTTCAAGTTTGTAAGCCATTTTCCCGGCTCTTTAAACTGCTTTGGGTAGCCTTTTATTTTTGGTGTGCCGTTTTTCATGAATGGTGGGCCTCCTGGTGGGCCATTTCAAGTACTTTGTTTGTGGATATCCGTTTGTTGGCCTCGAGGGTGATTGGGCCCTAGGGTAACCGTTCAGTTTATTCTATTTGTATCGTTGGCTTCATTAGAACGTGGAAAACATGTTTTTTAGTTCGTACCATTTTGCTCAGATAGGAGTCCATTAAAAGAAAAAATGACTTTTATTAAATGGTAGGCCTCGTTAAAACCTCCTGTTGTTGTTTGGATAGGAAAGAGTGCCCGAAGAAATGAGAATTCATAACAAGGGAGAAAGAAATAAAGATAATAATAAAGAAACTATGACTAAATTGTAAGACAACATGAAGAAAGAAACTTAAAAGTTGCCAAATCGATAGGGCTTTCTTACGAGTAGTAATGCCGTAGGTTTGTGATGCTCTATGATCTCAAGAGCTCAGTCCCTTTGAGTCGTTCCAGCTTGTAGGCTCCTTTTTTGATTACACACTTGATTCAGTAGGGTCCTTCCCAGTTGGCTGAGAGATTTCCTTCTCCCGGGGTAGGGGGCCAATTTCGTTGCATCGCAAGACTAGGTCTCCCTCTTTGAAGTCTCATTTCACTAAGTCTTGGTTGTACCTTAGGCTTACCTTTTGTTTCAAGGCTAGTTCTCGTAGGTGAGCTATGCTTCTAACTTCATTTGCGAGGTCCCGCTCTACGTCCTTGTCACGACCTTCCACAGTCCTTCACAGGCTGGGTTCCACGATCTCAGTCGGGATAATGGTCTTTAGGCCACATGTTAGCCAGAAGTGGGTTTCCCTGGTTGAGGTTTGAGGGGATGTTCAATATTACCTGAGGACGGATCCGAGTTCGTTGGCCCACATGCCTTTGGCCACGTCTAGTTATTTTTTGAGGCCTTTTCACAATGATTTTGTTGGCTGCTTCTACTTAGCCGTTGGTTTATGGGTGCTCTACCGAAATGAACCTCTGAGAGACGTCGAGTCGCTCTAGGAACTCCCTGAAATGTTTACCAACGAACTGGGTTTCTTTGTCCGAGATTACAATTTTAGGGATTTCAAAATGGGTTATAACTTGTCTCCAGAAGAATTTTCAGCACTAGGTAGCCGTGATAGTGGCCAGCACCTCGGCTTCGATCCATTTGGTGTAGTAGTCTATGGCGATTATGAGAAATCGGAGCTGCTCAGGAGTCATGGAGAAGGGGCCGACAATATCGATTTTCCAGGTTCCGAAGGGGCGATTGCTGATATAGCGCTGAGCTTATTAGGGCTTCTTGGTGAAAGTCGGCATGGACTTGGCACCGTTTACAACTTTTTCCTAGTTGAAGAGAGTCTCTGATAATAGTGGGCCAAAAATACCTAGCCCGAATGACCTTTTGTGCTAGGACTTTGCCTCCAACGTGATGGCTATAACACCCTTCATGAATTTCCCGAAGTACGTAATCTGTGTCGTCGGGTTCTATACACTTGAGGAGGGATTGTGACAATCCTCGTTTGTACAACTGCCCTGCTATCATGGTATACTTTGCAGCTTCTCGTTTTATACGTTTTGCATCCTTTGGATCCTTGGGTAGGTTCCCGTCAGCGAGGTACTCGAGGATTGTGAAGGTCTAGGAGTGCTAATTTGACACGGAAAAGTGTGTCGAGCTTGTGGTCATAACGGATGGTGTATTGATGACTTCCTAAATTAGGGATCAGTTTCCGTGACCAACTTGGTACTTGCTAGTTTAGAGAGCAAATCAGCTCTCGCGTTTCGTTCTGTAGGAATGTGCTGGATGGTCACTTCGTTGAATTCAGCAGTTAGTTCCTTGACCTTGGATAAGTATTATTGTAACAGGGGGTCCGGTGTTTGGTAGTTCCCGTTTATTTGGGAGCTGACTATCTGGAAATCGCTACAGACTTCTAGTATTTTTGCCCCGACCTCTTTGGCCAACTCTAATTTCGGCGATGAAGTCTGCCATGACCTGAGCCTTAATTGCATTTTGGGCTCAAATTTGATCTCGTCTTGTGACAGCTCGACCGACCAAGCGAGTATTCATCCTGCCAAGTCTGGCTTCTACAGTACTTGTCTGATAGGCTTCTCTGCTCGAACCGCGATAGGGAGGCTTTGGAAGTACTGCCGAAGGCGTCGAGATGCTGTGAGTAACACGTAGGCGGGCTTTTCGAGTTTGGAGTAGCACGTCCCTATGTTTTGGAGAACCTTACTTATGACGTACACTAGATTCTGTGTTTTTTGCTTGTCCTCCCGGATTAGCACCGCTGCTAGTGCTTCTTCCGTGATGGATAAGTTGAGGTATGATGTCTCTCTTGTTCTGAATTTTGAGAGTATGAGAGGCTCTGCTAGCACTCGAGTTCCCATTTGAAGCTTATACTCTTTTTCATGAGTCTGAAGAAGGGGATGGCCTTTTAGGTCAAGGATCTGAGAAAACGTGAGAGGGCAGCAAGCGTCTAGTTAGCCTTTGGACATCTTTGAGGTTTGTGGGGCTACTCATCTCGAGGACGGCCTTACACTTTTTCGGGTTCACCTCTACTCCTTATTGTGTGATCATGAAACCCAAGAACTTCCCGGCCTCCATCCCGAAGGCGCACTTCGTCGAATTAAAGTGTATTCGGTGCTTCCTCAGAGTATCTAGTATGAGTTTTAGGTAGTCAATGAGCTCCTTGCCTATTTGAGTCTTGGTTAGCATGTCGTCAATATAGACCTCCAATTCGGTCCCTAAGAGGTCTTTGAAGATCTTTGTGACGAGTCTTTGGTAGGTAGCTCCGGTATTTTTTAGCCTGAAGGGCATGACTATGTAGCAGTACGTGCCTTCCGGGATTATGAACGCGGTCTTTACCTCATCTGGTCAGTGCATGGGTATTTGGTTATACCCGGAATAGGCATCCATGAAGCTGAGGTACTGGTGTCCCAAGGCAGCGTCTACCAATCCGTCGATGTTTGGTAAGGAAACGGCATCCTTTGGACAGACTTTGCTTAAGTCTATGTAATTGACGTACATTTTTCATTTACCGTTTGCCTTTTTGACCAACACGATGTTAGCCATCAAGGTCATGTAAGGGAGTCCCGGATGAAGCCTGCTTCCAGCAAGCCTTTTGACTTGCTTTCTGACTTCGGTTGCTCGGTTAGCAGACATTTAGTTTCGCCTCTGGGCTACTGGTTTAGCCTTGGAGTGCACAGCTAATTGATGGGACATCAGTTCTGGGTCTATTTTGGCATGTCGACCAAGGTGAATGCGAACAGGTCCCTATTTTGCTTTAGGAGTTCCACGAGTTTTCCTTTTAGGCTGAAGGGAAGATTTTTGTTGATGAATGTGAATTCATATTTGGTTTTCCCTATCTGTAGCTTTTTCATGTCTCCTTAGGATTTCGGTCTCAACTGGTCATTTGGTCGTGCGTCAAATCGGCTAAGAAGATTCCCGCCACATCCCATGATTGCTTTCGGAGGGCTAGGTTGGTGTTGTCACATTCTACCGCGACTTCTTGGTCACCATGTATTGTTCCTATGATGTTGTTGTCGGCTTAGAACTTCATGATTAGGAACTTGGTGAAGATGATGGTGGATAGATCGTTAATCATTTTCCTTCCAAGAATGATGTTCTAGGCCGTGGAGTCCTTTAGGACCACGAACTCGGAGAGTACGAACTTCCTCTAGCGTCCGGTTTCAATGGTGACTGGCAGCACTATGAAGCCATCTGGTTTGAGGAAGTTATCTCTGAGTTTGGTTACTGCGTTGCGGTGACTTTGTAGGTTCTTGTTTCCGAGTCCTAACTTGTCGAAGGCTCCTCCAAAAATAATGTTAGAGTCGGCTCCGGTATCTACCAGTATTCGTTTTACTAACTCAATTTCGACCCTTGCCGAGATGACAAAGGGGGCATCTTCCCGCTGAAGTGCCGTTCTGGCAATCGTCGGGGGAGAATGTGATAGTTGCCAGGAGGGAAGAGGTTCGTGTTTTGTCTTTCACGACCAGCACCCGAAAATCCTTTTTCAGAGCCGATTTGGATTTTTCCAGTGCATCTTTCCTTGTGATCACATTCACTATTATGGTGGGGTCGATTCTCGGACTTTCCTGGTGCGTATGTGCCACCATCCTGGGATTGTGTCCTTCCCACTCTGGCGATCTTTCTCTTTCAGTTTTCCTGGATTCTCGGATAATTTTGGTGAACTCAGGGAGTTTGCCATCTCAGATGGCTTGTTCGAGAGCGTCTTTTAGATCAAAGCAATCTTGAGTCTTGTTTCCGTATCCTCTGTGATAGTCGCAGTACAAGCTTTTATTACTGCCTGTCCGTGCCTTCAATTGTCGCGCCTTCGGGAGAATGCCTCGTTCGGCTATCTGGTGATAGATCTCCGTGATGGGGCTGATAGGGGTGTAGTTTGTGAACTTTCCCACTCTGGGTGGCCGGTTGATAGCGGTGGATTTGTAGTGCTCCTTCGGAGTATCTTTGGACGGTAGGTTACTTTGAGGTGCTGTATTGCCGTGTTGCCGTTTATTGGCTGTCGCGGCTTTGCTGACCTCTTCGTCGTTTATTTATTCCTTATCAAGGTTTTGGATTTCGTGCATAGTCCAGACTGGTTTAGTGGTGAGGTATTTTCGAAAGTCTTCATCGTGAGATGTTCCTGTGGGTCCTTCGTCTCATCGTACTTCATGTCGGTCGGCTTGTCAAAGCCTTTCGGTAGCTTAGCCTTTATGATTCTCTCAGTGAACGAGATGACTTTCATTGTCACGTGCTCACTCCTTGTCCGTTTGGAGTCCCGTTGGTGCCTTCTGTCTTCGTCATCACGTTGGCACTCCGGTTCCTGGGAAGCGCTACAATTTCGGCATTTTCTGTGGCACCGGTCGAGCGATCTTTTGTTCCTGATTTTTTGCCGTGATCGACTCCTGGAAGTTGCTTGACTTGCATATTCCGGTTGGTATCATTCTTTGGAAGTGACCCAGTCCTCTAGGGTTTGGACACTTTGGTAGAGATCTTGAATTATTTGAATTGCTTTCTTCCTTAGAATTCTAGAACGAGGAACAACTACTATTTTATCACTTAAAAATAATTCATTAAAATAATTAAAATGTTTCAGACTTTCAAATGCCAAATGGTGAGAAGGGTATTTTTTTAAAAAATAATATTTATACTACTTATTGTATATATATTTTTTGTATATATTATTTTTATGGTATAAAAGCTTTTTTTTTTTCATTTCTTAACTATCACTTTTAATATTAAAAACAAACATAAACAAAACAGATATTGTCCTTAGAACTGTGTTCTTCCATTTTTAGTCGTCAAGAGATTATTTAAACGATAAAAGTACCTTGATAGGATGATGAAAAAAAGCCCAAAATAATGGTATGTATGTATTACTTTGTAATATTTCCTAACTTTCTTTCTTTCTTTTCGATCATCCTAGAAGATGAAAGGTATGTTTTCTCTTAGAAGATATGATTATTAATTATAACTTTAGAAGTGTTTTATAAACCTTTTTTTTGTTTTGTTTTCTCAGTTTATCATACCTATCATCTTCATGCATTGGTATACAGTTGGCATTAATCAATTAGTTGATGTTGAAATAGACAAGGTATGAACTTCTTGGCATTGTGAAATTTTAGATTTTGTAATTTCACAAAGGTTGTTTTAATAGAAATCTTTTCTACACCAATGAATTATTCATCACGAATGTGTGCTATTCAAAATGTACGTGTGTTGTGAGCGCCTGTTTTATTATAAGAGTTTTCGAGTCGTTCATGAGTTTTATTATTCATAGTTTTAAGTTTTAACTAATTTGATGGTTAATTTATATATATATAATATGGTTAAAATTTTGTTAACTTTTCGAAATTCTATCTTTCTGATTTTTCCAAATTGAAAGATTTTCATTCTATTTTATTTTAATTAACATTTTTTATTTCTTATGTATTATATATTGTAATACCATTTTTTGTGTGACTATATTGTAATACCATTTATGTATTCATAGATAATTCTTTTAGTAAAAAAAAAATTAAAAGTTAATGATTAAATTAATTCATAAAAGATTAGTCTTTTAAAGATTATCAATTAATTATATTTGTCTTTAATTTTTATCACTCTATCAACAATTTTCATTAAGATTAACAATTCGAAATGTTAACTAACAGCATATATATCGAAATATTTAATTAAATACAATATGTTTATAAAAATTTCTATTAATTTAGTTTCTTTTTTCGATTACTACATGTAATATAATTCTAATATAACATAGGATCTAAATTGATGGATTTTCATAAACATATTTAGTCAGCGTCTAATTATTGAATAGGTTAGTGTTATGTTTATTGTCAATTAACAATTCACATTATTAATTATTGACGGAAAGACAAACTAATTAATTTATAATTTTTAAAAGACTAATTTGATTGATACAATTTTTTAGAGATGAATTTAAAAAATAATTTATCTTTCAAAGACCAGTTAAACCATTACCCCAAAATTTTAAATTGGGTAAAGTATATTTTTTGTCCCTAAAGTTTGACAAAAGTTTCAAAAATACCCCTAAGTTTTATTTTGTTTCAATTTTGTCTCAAAAGTTTTTGATTTGCATCAAATATACCATTGACGGCTAATTTTTCAAAAAATTTAAGACTAATTCAACAACAATTTCATAAGAACAACCCTCAATACAAGCAAATCAAACATAATTTTCATGCATTATTATTAGATTGGTCTTAAATTTTTTTGAAAATTTAGTCGTCGATAGTATATTTGATGCAAATCGAAAATTTTTGGGACAAAATTAAAACAAAATAAAATTTAGGGATATTTTTAAAACTTTTACCAAACTTTAGGGACAAAAAGTATACTTTACCCTTTTAAATTTATACAATAAACTCTCGGTTGGCTGCCTTCTCTAATCTCATTTAGAAACTGTAAAAAAGAACTTTAAACACTACATTAATCACTTTAATTTTTCTTCCTCCTTCTCCAATGCTTTCTCTTTTAATTTCCTTCTGTTGGCAACTTGTAAACACACATAAGTGAATATATATCTGTCTCACACTAATTTTATATACACATTTTAGTTTATTACTTTGTTTATGGTATATGTCTTATTTTTCTATACTAATGTTATTGTTTTATTATTATTGTTATCGTAGATTAACAAGCCATATCGTCCTTTGGTATCTGGAAAAATTTCATACAAAACTGGAGTCATTATCTCTATATCATGTTTATTTATGGTACGCTATAATTGATTTATTACTTTTACCCCGGCATATCAATGCCTCTCATGTCTTCTAAATTAAATTTCAATTTCATTAACATGTGTTAATAACTTAATATAATTTCCGTTTCTTTTTTTAATTCTTGACAAATTATTTGTTAGTTACAGCTCTATTAAAGTATTATTCACTCTAATTCAAATTTATTTTATAAAAGCGTTCAACTTTATGTTATTTATTAACTCCTCAATTTTTTATTTTAATTACTAACTTGTACACTTCATGGCTAAATAAATTTAGGGTTTGATTAGGTGAATTTTTACGAAAAAATCTTTTTTTTTTAATTAATTTTTTTAAAAAAATTTTTAGAAAAATTAAAATATGTTTATATTTAAATATTTTATGTACAAATATCTTTTTATCGAATAATTATGTTTGAGTAAGATAATATAAAAATATTTTTTATTTATTTATAATGTTAAAAATATATCTATTTTTAGTAAAAAAATTTAAAAAAAATATAAATTATAACTTTTTAAAAAAAATATTTTATTTATTTAATATTTTTATTTTTACTACTAACATTAAAAATAAAAAAAATTCTATTAACTTAGTAACATCCAAACAAACTTTTAATCGTGTTCAATTCCTTTAAAGTGGGAATAAACGAAAATCAATCATATATCAACCTTTTTTTTTCAATTTATTACAAATCCTACATGTTTAAATGATGTGGCTTTTAGAAAATTTAAATGAGAAAATTTATTAATATTCATGCATTAAAATATTTTTTTTAAAACTAATTTTTAGAATGAATTAGATTCGTTCTTATGATTTTTTTAGATTTTGAGAAGGGGGCTGAATTAGGATGGTTAATGTAACACCCTACCACACCAAGCTTTACGCTTAAGTCGTAAAACAGAGGTGATGTGGTATTACGACCTCTAAAATAAAATAAGTACATATAATAGCAGAAGAGTTATAATATGCTAGGAGCCTTGAAGGATAGGGAAAATAAAAATCGCGAGATAAAAGCGCAACGCTCAAGGAACGAGTTAACTTGCATGCTAAGAAAACTGTAACTGTCAAACATAAGATAACAGAAGTAGGAATAGAGTGCCAAAGATACAAAATAACAAGCTCCTAACTCAGCCTGCGAAGTCAAGACTGGCCGGAGAATATTTACACATATATACATACATATCCAAAACCCAAAAGTACATACACACAATCCTGCCTCTCCATAAACCTCTAAGAGGATCAAAAAGGACAAGTTATGCGGAGAGAAAGCTAAGTACATATATATACATCACTGTACAACAAAACTATACAACAACACTATCCAGTAACCCCTCCGCTTTAAGAGTCCAGACGCCTAACGAGATGGCTCCCGACCTGCATCTGAAAAACAACAACATAGTATGGAATGAGAACCGGAGGTTCTCAGTATGGTAAAGGTGCCACACACATAATATATAAGGTCCTGGGAATGCCAGAGGCAATCCTAGAACGCCGACACTCAGATTGTAGAGCTTAAAGTATTAAACAGAAACCATAAAAGGTGGTTTACTAAGGATATTTAAACCTAACTTAACTTAACCTTAAATCTAAATCCCATTCTGCCATTCCTCCATACCTCCGACTCCATCATGCATTTTCACAGACAACTAAACAGACAAAGGCAAGCACAAGAAGGTTACAAGTACTGCAGATAACAAATATACATTTAACATGGCAAGTACATTTAGGCACACCCAGTTAATACACAAGCAAGTAATTCAAGTAATATGCATATGATGCATGCCTGTCCTATGGCTGATGAGGCTCATCTGTCGGTTATCCAGCCAACCCGACAAGTCTGAATTGTCCTTAGACTGTCTCCCGACGTGCATCCCCAAGAGTCTATGCATAGATTTTTCTCAAATAATCAATATTGCTCAATGGGGGTAACATTCCCGGGAATTTATATAGTGCCCGGTCACACTTACGTCGTAGGGTCAACAGAGTATCGAGTTTTCAACCTGGTACACGTGGTGGCAAGCCACGGCACTTAATCCAGGGAATCTCGTATCTCAGATTATTCAAATTCATAAGCCATATAAATAATTCAATTATAATTCCTCAACATCCACATCATTCTCAATTGCATCTCATTCATCATCATGCATTAAACATATTCAATCCTTATCCTTCATTATCACACCTCCCATTCCGTCCATCAATAGTTTCAATTCAAAACATAATTCATTCTTTTCTAAGAATCAAACTTCAAACTTAAAACATACTCACTTTCTTAATAACTCAAAATCAAACCATATAACATTTAAATCTAAATCTCTTTTAAATAATCATCTAAACAAAATCTCTAATTTTTTATAAAATTTCGGCAGCATCTCCTCTAAAACTCGGACTTTGCCACCCTTTTCGGGTCCAAACCTGCTTTCTTTTCAATTCAACATACCCTTCCTCATCATCATAACAGTCACCACAATAAATCTACTTCAGATTTACAATTATATTCACACAATATTCAAATCCAACAACCAAAATTCAACTAAGGATCATAGTTCACTAACCCTAGGCTTCTAACACATAATATCTCAAATCAATAATTCACCAAATCATTAGCACTAGACCAACCATGTTCATCAACAATAACATTCACCATCCAAGATTAATAACTAATTATCCAATAAACTTCAACCAAATATATTCATCAACAAATTACTAAACATTAAACATACACCTGCATTCCAACTTATCCTATGGCCGTCTAGCCTAAGTTTTCACAGAACATTATATATTAAATGCAAGAAACCTAAACCATACCTTAGCCGATTTCCACGTAACGACCAAAGCTATTTATTCAAAACCAAGACAGCCCCTCAAAACTCAACTAATCCGCTTCCTCCAAGTTCCAGTATTCACAATTTCAAGCTCCAATTATTTATTTTCAACCTAATACACATTCATAATACATATATACCCAATTTAATACTCAAAGCTCAAATTTAATGAAATTAAAATAGAATTATCGTATCCTCACCTTACCCAAGCTTCACATAAGCAAGAGTGAACGTTTCTCTCAAGCTAATTGGATCCTAAAACATCAGAAATCAAAGAAATTCAATATTCCCACTTAAAATTCGAAAATTGGGGGAAGATGAAGCTGAGAGTGAAATAGCAAGTTACCTATGAAATTGTTCCGGTAGAAATGTAGAGCTCGACGCGGTGAACGCGTGGCCGCAAACGGTGCGGCGATTGGAGCTCGGACGGAGAAGTTACGGGGATCGGAAGTTAACGTAACAATTTTGACGTTCTTCCTTTCTTCTCCCTGATGCTCTTCGACGCTGCCAAAAATGGGGAGAAGAAGAACGTGGGTTCACTTAAAGGGCTGGTCCGGTTGGGCCCGGTTTGGGCCCGGTTCAACCGGTTCGGCCCGTTCGGTCTAATTTTGGACCGATTTCTTCGAAATTGGTGTCAAAATTCTCGTTTCGATGAGCTCTATCCTAATTTAATATAATATTCACATTTCTAATCTTCCTTATTAAAAATTAATTTATTGACTAATTATCTACTAATTTAACCAGGGTTTACAGTTAAGAATTTTACCTTTATTTGTTATAACCGCAATAAAATAGATTATGTAAAAAAAAAATTTATTTTATCTCATACCAAATTGTACAGGTCAAAGAAGAGAATAAAAATTAACACAGTCATGTATCTAAATTTAACTTCTATGTGTAATGAAACTTACATCTAATTTTATCACAACCATAATAGAATTGAATTATAATCATTAACTGATGACAATCTTCAATTCAAAGACAAAACAAAATTAAAGAAATAAAACTAGTTCTAACTCCAAAATAAATGAAGCTTAAAACCCAAGCTTTCATAATGCCAACACAAATCCTCAATCACACACGTCAAGATATAACACAATTACACAAACATGAATTCTAATACTAAGAATAAACTCTAAACCAGAATTCTTTATGCAAAAACACACAATACAAATGAAATTTACTTCATAACTTTTTTTTCCTAGTCTTTTGCAGAGAGAAAAATTCACCTTTAAAGGCTTCATTTTCTTTCTTGTGTAGATTATATTTAGAAAGAAGCTTGCTAAAATTTTCAATCATCATCAATAATTTCATAGAGTTCATTAATGGTAAGAACAAAATTGTTTACCTCCTCAACAGGTTGTTTGTCATTTGCCATTAGACAAATTTATTTCTCCTCTTCATCTGTTTTAGGTTTATTTTCTAAATCTTTCCATGATATCATTAGTATTTTCTTCTTTTCTCTTGTTTTCTTGTACTTCTTCACGAATAGATAGTTTACTTTAAAGTGTTCTAATTTTTTTTAGAGAAAATTACACTCCCCTCCCCTACGAGATGCTAAAATGACACTCCACTCCCCTCTATTTTATAAATGTACATTCCCCTCCCTTCTAACTTTTAAAAAACTTTTTCTTTAATCCATTTTAAACTTCTTGTGTTAACTAATGTTAACTTTATCTATTTTTAAAAAAAAATAAATTATTTCTAAAAAAATACTCATTAGTAAAAATTTTATTTTTTATCGTTAAATTTTACTTACCAAAATATCTTTTAATAAATTATTCTTTTATTGATTAAATTGTATTTTTTAAAAAATTTAATAATTATATAATTTTTTTCTAAAATACCCTTCAATAATTTTTTAATTATTAAATTATAATTTTACCAAAATTTTTGTTAACAATTTTTTTATATTTTACTATTAATTTTTCGATATCTATATATATTATTTTAACATTAAATAAAAAAATTTAGTAAAATTATTTTTCAATATCAATATATATTAATTTTTATATATATTAAGAGTGGTAAGATTTTTTTTTTATTTAATGTTAAAATAATATATATTAATATCAAAAAATTAATAGTAAAATATAAAAATAATTGTTAACAAAAATTTTGGTAAAATCACAATTTAATAATTAAAAAATTATTGAAGGGTAGGTATCTTAAAAAAAAGTAATTTAATTATTAATTTTTTTAAAAGTATTTTAATAAAAATACAATTTAATCAATAAAAAATAATTTATTAAAAGGGTATTTTAGTAAGCAAAAATTAATAATAAAAAATAAAAGTTTTGCTAATGGATATTTTTTCAAAAAAAAATATTTTTCTTAAAAAATAGATAGGTTTAATATTAGTTAACACAAAAAATTTAAAATGGATTAAAGAGGAGGCTTTTTAAAAGTTAGAAGGAAGGAGAATGTACATTTATAAAATAGAAGGGAGGGGAGTGTCATTTTAACATCTCGTAGGAGAGGGGAGTGAAATTTTCTCATTTTTTTACAATAATGACAGATTACTTGGTTCAACTATGTTTTATCTTTTCTAAATTAACCATATTTTTTGTCTTTATTTCATAAATATTCTCAATCTCTTTACAAAGTTGAATCTGATCATCTTTGAACATGTTGTCTTCTGTCTCTTCATTTTTGGTTTCAATTTTGGACTTCAGGTGTAACACACTAACACCCTTGGTATTGGAATGTTACACTTTCGGCTGTGCCACTCTGATAGCGAGGAGATTATGACGACTTCCATATATTTAATAATAAAATAGGAGCTTTAACTCGAAACTGTATCGAATTTTTCTTTGAAAACCAGAAATACTTTTTCATTTATACACACGTACATACAAATTAATCACAACACTTCACATGTACATATATAGATACAAAGATTCTTTATACAAGTAGCTTACAAATATTACATAATACATACATACATATCAATACAATCACGACTCCTATCCTTTTTATAAAAATATAACAGTAATTACGAGAGAAAACAATAATTAAGATATTATAAATAGATACAGTACAATTGAAAATTCAATAAAATCTTCGTTAACTTTTTCATCTATTTCCTGAAAAGATACAGCTGTAGGGGGTGAGAACTAAACCACACGGTCTCACCAGAAGAGTTTAAGAATTGTTATAGAAGGATATATGTATATAATCAAAATCCTTTTAGCAGTAGTGATCATTGCTCGTCTTATAAATTCTTTCTTTAATTCAATTTATTTAAATTCTTAATTCCATCCAATTCTTTACTCATTCATTCACCAAACCTCAATCTCTATTTCCATGTCATGTGATTATCCGTTCAAAACAAAAAATAATCAAATCACACCACCACAAGTCAAAATAGATATCAATTTTCACCAAACTTATTGAGACATATACTTTATCCAATCACGACCTTCGACTCGACATATAATCAATTCACTTACAAGCTACCACACTCCACCATAATTCGAACCAATAAGTCACAAACACAGACAATCAAACAAACAATTAAACAATCACACATAAAAAATAATTATAATAAATAGTACAATTAATAGTTAATAAAATATCAATTAGGTAAACCAAAATAATTATACACACCTAAACAATTATAATAAATGCAGTATGACATGTCTATTCTTTTAATGGACAAATTAGAGAAAGAAATAAAAATTTTTACAGCCATATATTTTAGTTCAATATCTAAAAGTAATAAAATCTACGTTTAGTCTCCACTATAATAATGTTAAAATTTTACTATAATCATCAATTGATTACAATCATTAACTCAAAAGCAAAACAAAAGAATCAAAATTAATTTCAACACCAAAACAAATAATGAACCTTAAAACCAAGCTTCTAGAATGCTAACTTGACTTAAATCTTGAGTCACAAATGCCAGGGCTAAACTCAAACCTGAATTCTAATGTCAAGAATGAACTCTAAACCAATGCACTTTCCATCAAGACACAAAGATACAAATAAAATTTATTTTATGACTTTTTTTCTTAATCTCTTACCTTTTTTTTCTTATGACTTTTGTTGATTTCTCTTTTAATACTATGACTTTTTTCTTTATAGAAATAAGAAAGAAGAAAACTGAATAATCCTAAGACTAGACTCAATGATATTTACAGAATTTTTAGAACTCTTAGAATGAAAATTTGGTCTGCAATATAAACTTAAATATGAAGAGAAATATTGTCACTAAGCTGTGTTTGTTTATAAATATGGGACATTGAAGTAGGAATTAAGATATCTAAAATTATCTTTGACAAATGAGTTACAGACAAAAATATTATATATAGAGATACTAAATTAGTGTATTTTGTATTCTTCCTAATAAAAAGTACATAACGTCACTAACAAAAGACATAACTGATTCTATATTTTTTCTTTCATTATTGTTATCAATTTTTTACAATTATATTTTTTATTATTGTATTTTTTTCTAAATTTTGTGTATGAAAAAAATAAAAGCAAATTGAACTTTCATAATTTATTCTAATTTAACACCAAACAAAATACAATGCAAAAACACTAATTTTTATGACTTATCTTTTGTGTTTTATTCCTAGTGTCTTGTCTTGTCTTGTCATGTTCTTAGAATCAAACGCAGCCTAACTAATGGGGGTGGCAAAGCAGGTAGCCCGCCGCCTCCCCTCGCCACAAATAATGGGGTAGGCTGACCCATCCTGCTATATAAAGTGAGTTCAAAATGCTAGCCTGCTCCATTTTATGACGGGTTGGCAAGTTAACTAGCTTAATTTTTTTAAATAATTAATTAAAATTAAAAAAAAATAATTTAAAAATTAAATACAAATAAAAAATAGTCAAATTACAATATAATTTTTTTATTATATCTTTATTTTTAATTTCAATAGAATTATTCAAAATAATATTAGTCAATAAAATCATCTTTATTTTAAGAAATAAGTCACATAATTTAAGAATGTATATGAAAGTGTAAAATAAAATAAATAAAGCTAATAACTAAAAAAATAAAAAATGAATAAAATATATTTAAAAATTATATAGTTATTAATTTATGTAACACTAATTACTCTTTTCTTTAATAAAAGATAAAATAACATTTGGTCTTGTCCCGCTAAAATTCTAGCTTGACCTGTTCTTTTGGCGGGTTTGACGGATTGACTCGACAAATTCCACCGGATTTACTGTCATTATTAATAGATGATATAACTTTCCTAGTTGTTTTTCCCTTTTTCTTCTTTATAATTCTAAGTCTTTTTCATTTCTACTTAGGTCAACTGTAGGATCATCACATTAATTGTCCTTGTCTCCTTTGTTTTTGTCAAGTGAGCCGCTAGAATTTGCTCAATTTCCTTTCTCATAATTGATACCATGAATTTCTCCAAATCTGTTCTTTCCCTTCAGTCAAAATACAATCGGGATCACTCTAATATCACCTCCATTCATTGTGATCTCTTGGACATTCGCCTTGTCTATGAGTTTGATACCTATCACTCTTAACATACATATTACTATATTAGACACAGAAAAAATATGTTAACTATATTTAAATGACCCAATAATTATATTTATCATAAAAAAAATAACATAAATAATCTTAACTCAACACATTTAAATTTAAAGGTTTTTAATGACTTAAAAAAAAAGAGTTGAATTTAAACTGTCTTTTTAATTTTTAAACTTAGACATTAAAATAAATTTAAAAGCAAATCACAGTTAAATTTGGTTTAACAATTATGTAAAAAATAAAATAATGTTGTCTCATATCAAAGGGAATAAAAAGAGTAGAGAAGAGAAGCTTGCACCACCTGATTTAATCATTTTGTGCAATGTGACCTACATTCAGTCTCGACCACAATTATGGTTGAATTTTCACTATCTTTTTCAAAGATTACAAACACCAATTTCTTATGATTCTTCCTAATCCTATCAAGGAACTCACGAACTTCTAACCAAGCTTGTTTCGGCTATGCTCTCTAATCTAGACTCTCAACACTAAGTACTCACCTAACTTAATAAAAAAAACCTCTCAAGATCATGACACAAAACAGAAAATACATTAAAAGAGATCGATATATTTAATAGCTTTTTCTCCAAGTTCTACTCTCTTTACTTTTTCTCTTACATGACTTTTTTAAATACCTCACCTAATATATTTTACCATAAGGAATCAAAAAAGATAACAGATCAAGAAAAATGTTCAATATAACATCACGAAAGAGGAGATAGAGATAATTTAAAAGCTCTGAAAAATTCGAATTTTCATTCTCACTCAATAGTCTTCAATTTCTGGCGATTACACTCTTTTGTACAAGGATAATGCTTCCAAAAGTTAAAGTTGTTCTTAGTGACAAAATTCTGCACCGTACCACAAGAACAAGATCATGGTTGTCTTGTTCCTTCAAAATCAAAACGCAACAGCAGTGGTTTTGCACAAATGGCATCAGAGGCGTTTTGCAAGATGCAGAGATGGTGGATAAGCAAGTATGGCACGGACATAGGTGATAGTGACAGAGGATCATGGTTAGTTGTGCACTGTGATATAGATATAGCTAGGGTTCTTTGGCTTGTACTGCTAGCATCAGCACCATTGATTTTTTAACTTTAGCTATAAGAAATATCCTTTTTCCTCCATCCATTTGACGAAGAGAAACACATTTTTCATTTTTTTTTTGTCAAGTGGATTGGACAACCCAATCCTAAGCATAGTAGCTAGAATCTCGATTTAACTCTTAAAATCTTCCGATATTACGATTTTAAATGAGTTTATCAATTTTACGAAATTTGTACTAAATCTGACGATTTTACGATTTAAATCTTGTTAAGATCTTACGTTTTACGTTTTTTATTTATTTTTTCGATTTCACGTAAAATCTCGATTTTCTCTACCTTGATCCTAAGTATCACAACACACTCACACAACACACATAAGAGTTCATATTCAATACTTGATGCACTCACCAAAATTTAAATCCAAGTGCAGTATATTAAGAGACATATGATTTAACAAGTTGAGTTAGGCTTCAGCTGCCTAGAAACACATTTTTCTTCTTTACATTTTTTTCTATCCGAACTGGATTTTACCGGTGAGATGAGCCTTGTTGTGTGTCTTTGTTGAACAAAAAGGCATCAACTCTCATCTCAATTCTTTGTACACACAAGACCACCTGAAAATGCTTGGCTCATTTTTGTCAACATCAATACTACTATGGGCCTGTACCAATAAAATATTTATCAAACCAACTTTAGACTATTAGTCCAATTAAATATCTATGTTTGCAATCAACTTGAGTTGGTCAAATGGTCAGCTCACTCGTTTGTTTAAATAAGTGTCAAGGATTTGAATCTCGTTTTGTATATGTAGCAACCCATTGACTAGTGGTAGACCCTTAAATGGAGCTCAAATTCGCGACAGATTAATTTTTAACCTGTCGAATTGGCCAGCAGTATCATGGACAAAAAAAATTATTGTTTCCAAACTCAACAAAATCTAATAAAATTTACAACATTTTATATATTATTTAGCTACACTTTTTAGCTTTTTAGCAAAATGCATTGTGTATTTCAGTTGTCAAGCTGCAACGGGTAGCATTCACTACAATATTGTTGGATCAAAATTTCGTTTGTTTTAGTGATTTGGCAAAAATATCTGCACTCTAATTATAAGACATATAAAGCAACCAATTTGTAAGTGTAAAAAACTAACAATTTTGTTGATGAGAAATATTAGGGACCAACCCTTTTAATCAAATTTTAGTCAATATTTTAGACTAATACTTTATTTTTATACTATTAGATTTTAAAATTTAATCTTTAAAGTTTAAAATTTAAAATTTAAAATTCAGTCTTTAATATTTTGAACTAATCAAATATTAATAAAAATAATATAGCATTTTTTTTAACATGAGAAACAAGAGATATTTAAAGATAATTATAGTTAACAAATAGAAAATGTGGCTTATCCTTTATATATGTTTTTCGCCTTTGTTTTTTTTCCTACAGGGTTTTGGACTTGGGTGGATAACAAAATCAAAGCCATTGCTTTGGTGTCTCGTTATGTATTTTGTGGCAATGACAGGTTATTCAATTAATGTAAGTTCATTATATTCATCGAAATAAAAAAACGTTATGAGGATTTAAAGGTATCGCCTCACATACACTACTTTTTAATGTTCTCATATATGTAATATTAATTTTATGGTGAATACATTATTATTAATATAACTATGTTACATCTAAAAATTTTCAGTTGCCACTTTTAAGATGGAAGAAATTTACAATTCCTACACTATTGTCAACTGTACCACCTATGCTAATAGCAAATAACATTGCACCTTTTCTTCATATGAAGGTATTACTTTACATAATTATACTCTCTTTACATTGCAACTAGCATTTTAGAGATAATTAAAAGGAAGCAATAATGAATCAAGCGTAGACATTTTTAAGTTAACAATAGTATAATCAATTTTCAATATAGCAAATTGGAGTTCAAAGAAGTCTAAGATTTTTTTTTTGTTCAAATGTAATGCTTGATTCTAGATCTATGTTCTCGAGAAGACAACTATATTTCCAAGATCAATAGTCTTTACCATTGTGGTCATGAGCTTTTACTATTTAGTCATCATGTTGTTTAAGGTAAGAAACTTATATATATATATATATATATATATATATATATATATATATATATATTAACACTAATAGGACTTTTGCTTTAATTTCCTGTCCTAATAAATAATAATTTGTGGGATAAAATAGGACATACCTGACATTGAAGGAGACACAGCTGCAGGTTTACAAAATTTGTCCATACGCTTAGGTCCAAAGCGGGTATTTCTAATCTCTTGGAATATCTCATGATTATGTTATACAAATTTAATTTTGATGTAATCTCAAAATAAAAGTAATTTTTAGGGATAAGTATTGTTTTGGTCCTTAACGTTGAGGGTCAGAATCGAAACTGTCTCCGATTTAATTTTTGATCTAGAATCATCCTTAATGTTATTTTTCATATTAAAATTGTCATTTTTAATAAAATTTTTTATATTATTCCTAAACTACCCCTATTTTAATAAAAAATTTATAAAATTTAAAAAAAAATAAAAGAAAACGCGTGGGGAGGGGGGGGAGAAAACGCGTCGGGGGAAAGGGGAAAGGGTATACGAAGCGGGAGGGGAGGGGAGGGGGAAAGGGGAAAGGGGAAAGGAAGAGGGGGAGGGGGAGGGGAAGGGGAAGGGGGGGGGGAGGGGGACGGCGCCGGCGAAGGTTGGAGCTGCCGTCGCCATTGCCGAAAGAAAGGAGAGAGGGGCTGCGACGGGAGAGAAGAGAAGAGGGAAAGGAGACCACGCCGCTAGGGCTCGCCGCCGTTGGCGTCGCCGAAAGAAAGGAGAGAGGGGTTGCGACGGGAGAGAAGAGAAGAGGGAAAGGAGACCACACCCTAGGGCTTGCCGCCGCCGCCGCCGCCGCCGTCTCGTCGTCCTCGGGAGACAACGCCGCTGAGCCGTCGCCGTCGATTCGACCACGCCGCTGCTCCGGTGGTTCTGCTTCTTCTTCTGAATCTGCTTCCTCCTTCTTCTTCATCTGCTTCTTCTTTGATCTCTGCTTTCTGTTTCTGAGCTTCTGCTTGAGTTTCTTCTGCTACTTCTTCTTCTTCTTTTGCATTGTCTTCACATATAATACCTTTCTCCAATTTTGAAGACTTGTTTGTGATGGTTTTTGTTGCTGGTGTTGATACCAATGATGTTTTGGTTTTAGATGGGCATAGTTCTTTCATATGTCCCTTAAGGGCCACGCAGTTTACATTGTGATTCAGGCAAAAATGGCACTTGTGCACTACATCGTTTTGACTGTGTTTATGCTTGCCTCAGTGCTTTGATCTATTCTTCCCAATTTGCACAGTTGAATTGAAGCCAGGTTGAAGAACAATAAACATCGTTTCTACATCGTTTCTTGTATGCATTTTTTAGCATTTTAACTATTGTATATTTTGTATTAGCTTTCTGCACTTGGATGCTATGTCAAATCCTGCAGAAGAACTTATCATGCTCCTTGTGCAATGGATGTTTCAAATGCTCTTTGATTTTATTTCTGATTAAAAGCAAGAAAGCAAAAACAGAAGAAGAATCGGAAAGCAAAAAGTAGAAGCAGCAGAAGCAAAAATTAAAAATCACCGCCGCCGTTCCCCTTCCGCTGTTCCCCTTCCTCCTTCCCCCTTCCCCCTCTCCTTTTTTCCTTCTCCCCTGCCCCTCGTCCTTTCCCTTTTCCCTTCTCCCTTCTCTCCTGCCCCTCCCGTGTTTTTTTTTTTAATTTTATAATGTTTTTATTAATAAGGGTAATTTAGTAATAAAGTAAAAAATTTTATTAAAAAGGACAATTTTAATATGAAAAAAATGTTAAAGATGATTTTAAATCCAAAATTACAATGAGGACGGTTTCGATTCGGACCCTCAACGTCAGGGACCAAAACAATACTTATCCCTAATTTTTATATGTATATTCAGTCATGTAATACAACATTAGTAAAATAACTATTTTTAACATTGATTACGTAAATAATTATCTAATAAACAAATATAATTAAATGATTATAAAATATTTTATACTATTAGTGTATTAAAATTAAACTCTATATCATACTATCATATTTCTAAATTCCTTTTTTATCAATCTTGTTTTAGGTATTCTGGTTGTGTGTTTTACTTCTTGAAATGGGTTATGGAATTGCCATTATCATGGGAGCAACATCTTCCTTCTTATGGAGTAAAATTGTTACGGTAATGTTCTATTCACTTGCTTAACTTATAATTCTGGAGTTCTAATATTCATTTTTCTTTTGAGGTTTATTATTATTATTGTTGTTGCTTTTTTCTTGGAACATAGATTATTGTAATTTTATTCCAATAACTAGAAGTTTAGTTAATGTTGATAATAAGTAAACTTTCATTTTCTTTATTTATTTTATCCACTTTCGATCAACCTTAAAATTTCATATTTTTTTTTCTCATGATTTCAAAATTATCTCCTTAAAGGCTAATGCTTTATTTTCAATTACAATACTAGATATAGATAAATTTCATACTACAACAACTAGTATGACACACTATAATTACAATTTTTGTTTATATACAAAAAAAAAAAAACAAAATTATAACGGAGAAAAAGTTTTTTTTTTTTAAATTATTTTGACTAGAGGACTAATTTTGGAACAAAATGAAATATTTGGGATTAAATAAGACGAAATAAAATATTTGAGATAAAAATAAAATATATATTTCAAACGTTAAGAACTAAAACAGTATTTTATTCTTTATATTTAGTGGCTACTTGAAGTAGAAATTTCAAGAAAAATATTTTATTTTATAATACCTTATAAATAAATAAACTACTCTATGTTAGCTTAAGTGGCCTTCCTCAATCCCCTAATTTTGCTAATTAAATAATAAGATTTCAATTCTTTTTGTTAGTATATTCGGATTTTTTTTATTTAAATTAAATAAATATAATACTTGCAAAAATACATTTAACGTAAAAAAAAATTACAAATATGCATACGGGTTACATATTTTGGATATAGAGACAAAAAATGCGTTAAACCCACAAATTGAAAATTATGTATTCGGGATATACTAAGGGAAAAAAAACAAAAATTGGGTGCACCTAAAATATGATACAACTATACAGTTGTGTATAAATCGGGTGCATTGTAACTAAAATATAGCCAAAATCGAATCCGAGTCACTGTATCCGAGATACGTGTATAAATATATAGGATTTTTTGTATCCTAGATAAGTACATACAAAAAAAGTTCTATATAAGTAGATTCTTGGCTTAACCATTTATCACACTAAATTCATCTTAATTCTATCAATTCCTCCTCTTCTTATTTCTCATACAAATGACTAGTAATAATTTTTGTGTGTGTGGTAGTTTATTCTAATGGGATCATTAGAAACGGTGAAAAGGGAGTGATATTTGAGTGCAATTCAACTGATCTAATGTTGCACACTTGTCGTGTTGATTCTCTAGCTAGATGCGTTTAAGCTGGTCATCTTGAGCAACATAAGGGCCATTGGTTCAAAGGAATTTCGCATAGAAACATATAGATTCCTATCACCACTGTCTGGTGGCGGTTTCATTAATAAGACGTTTTGGGTTGAAGCCTATAAACACGTTAGTATAATGTCTGATGATATGGAGTGGTATGATGAGGTTTATAACATAGGTGTTTGTTCTGGGTTGTCTTCTGCAACACTCGAAGCAGTTCCGGTAGTGGCGAGGCTGATTCACTGCGCTGATCCTCGAGATAATATTGACGTAGACTTGAGTTTGATTTGAATTATGTGGCCGAAACTGGGTCGTCCAATGAGAGTGAGTCCTTTGGAGAGTATGAGTCGGAGACTCCAACTTGTGGGGGTGCTTGGTTTCTTCTTCCCCCCTCCCCCTATTAGCCATTCCACAATTATCAAAAGTTTCAAGCCATTATCACACTCTTAATTTGGATGTGATGCAACTAGAGAACTCTTTCAATCTTGACAACAACAAAGATTACAACACGGATGATGGGGTGAAATTTCAAGTGGACTACAGATTTAGGAGTAGAGATGCTATACTAATGGCAATGAAGAATTACAGTATTCGAAGAAACGCTGAATACATGATTTTAGAGTCGGATAGACTGAAATACCATTTTCGATGCAAGGAATTCTCTGCTAGGTGTCTATGGAGTCTTCGTGTAGCACTACGACAAAATCTAAACTACTAGTAAATATTGTATTTTACTATTTGTAAGCAACCGGCAATGTCCGTTGTATCACGCCAGGTGGCGCTGCACAATGAATGATATGTGTGCGACAACAATGGAGAGCCCCAAGACAATCGTCTAGAAGCATCAAAGTCCTCCAGGAAGGGCAACCATTTGAGGGGGACAAGGTTGGCCGTTTTGTCCGTAAACAAATAACTCCCAATCAACATAAGTAGGTAACATCGGACATACTGACAGAGGGTAGTTGCATCAGCCAAGTCATCCTTTGCCCAAAAACCTATTTCCTGTCCTCTGGCAGGGGTGGTGGCCTATTATCGAGCAAGTCTTCAATCTACTGCCATGTTGAGTACCGGTAGAACTGCTAAAAATCTCTAGTGCAGCTACCTATCAGGTCACTTTTCGTGTGCAAACTAAGATGGTATGTCACATCCTGGAGTGTGATAGTGACCTCTCCCCAAGGCAGATAAAAAGTATGAGTTTTCAGTTTTCACCGCTCCATAAAGTATCGTCGAAGATAAAATTCTTTAGCTTTTCTACATGTCCGAGCGCTGCCTCTCGGATATTCGGTAGTAGCATGTCAGACAGTAGGATACCCAATGTCATCCAACATGATAAGAGCAACCAAAGTGCCTGTATAAATACCATTTTTTAGTCATTTGAAACTTATCGCATATTTCGCATAATTAATTAGTTTCTTTACAACAAATTAGTTAAGAATATAATTTAATTAAATTTAACCAAACTAATTAAATTATTTAATGTGAATTCTCATTATTCATTATACATAACGGAATATATATTATTTAGTTAAAACTAACTATAAAATAATTCAATTATTTAACAATAACCTAACACCATAAAGATTTATGATTAAAAATTATTTCATATATAATTAATCAATTTAGCATGTTCTGCTCTTTTAACACATCTCATCTAAGTAAATTATCATATCAACTAATTATTATTGAACTCAAAAATGTTAAAATAACAAATAATTAATTAAAATAAGGTAAACTAATATGTTACTATTTTACTATATTTTCTGACGATTTAAATTCAACTAGAAGAAATTACACAACTCAAAATACTATAATATATCAACTAATTAAATATTTAAATAAGAGATAGATGAACTAACTTCAAAATTCAGTGTCCTAACTACATGTTATGTTGCATTTAGCTGTTAATATTCTGGTATCGTCGTTGAGCCATCTATGTTTTTCAAACTTTTGAAACTAAAAAAAAAAAAATCAAATGAACAATCACATCTCGGCTAGTCCCACTTTTATAGCCAACGCAAGCATCTCGGGTACACAGTCCAAAATCACACTATGCATGTATCCAGGCTAGGGGTGTGCATGGGCCGGGTGAAACCAGGTTTGATGTGATCCAGATCCGGCCCGAAATATATACCGGGTCTATTTGTTAGACCCGAACCCGACCCTAGACCCGATGAAACCTATACACTTTCGGGCCACGATTATACCGGGTAAAAACCGGGCCGTTAACATTATATTACCTTGATACCTTCTTGTAAGTTAGCATGTAAAAATATCCAAATTTCCAAGACTCCAACCATTATTTGACATGGTAAAATTTACTTAGAAAAATATAATAAGAAGTAACCCTTCTCTAAAATTAAAGTATAACCATAATCAATACTAATATTGCCTAATAACACCAAATATTTAAATCAATACAAATAACATAAAATTATGCATTAGTCTAAAGTCTTATGCATTTTAAACATAAAACATTAATTTATAGTCTTATATATAATGACTAATAACACAAAATATTAAAGTTTACAATACTTAAATTTCACATAATAATAGCCATCATCCATCACTAATAACACAAAATATTAATTGTGTATGATGACCGGGCCACCGGGCCGATTTCGGGTGACCCGAGCTATGGCCCGGACCCGACCCGAAATAATGACCGGGTCAACTTTTGAGACCCATACCCGACCCTAAACCCGATGAAATCACATCAAATTAGCCCCTAAAGTGCTCGGGACCGGACCGGGTCTTCGGGCCGGGCCGGGCCATGCACACCCCTAATCCAGGCCATGTGACTTATCCTGGTGCAGCTGCGATATGGAGCAACGCGCCCATTACTTATTTTGGGTACTACGTAATCAGGATGCGCATTTTATGCGATTTTACCCTATATATCCGAAATATGACACCGTGTCTATTTTCATAATAACTGCAGCATTTAGAATTATAGACCTTTCAATTTGAAAGATAGTATCAAAGTATTGATTTGAAATAATTTAGACCACTTTATAATTTTTTATCAATTTATTTAAGAATTAAATACGATTTTAATCCCTATGGTATAAGTCGAAAATTGTTTTCGTTCCCAACCTTTTTTTATATACAAAATGGTTCTTAAGGTTTTAACTTGATTTTAAAATTATTCATAAGATTTAACTTGATTTTAAAATTTTGGCAATGGAAACGGAGGCAGAGGTGAATCATGAATAGCTTCTTCTTCTTCTTCTTTCTCTTATTTTCTTTTTTTATTTTATTTTATAATTTTTTTGTTATGGGTAATTTGGTCCAAAATTTTAAGATTTAAGTAAAAAAGACAATTTTAAAATTTGGTTTTAAACCATAGAAACGATTTGTATAAAAAAAAAGTTAAAAATTTTCAACCTATATTTTAAAAACCAAAATCGTACTTAATCTTTCGTTTAAATGAAATAAGGAGTTTAAGACACTAGTTTAGTAACCAGTTTTTTTCCCATGCATGTACTTTATATGTACCTCCGTATAATCAAGTTTACTAATATCAAGTGAAAGTAGGATTATTTCATTATTATAACAGTTTTGATTGTATTGTATCATTCAATTTTGTTAGGTGATAGCACATGGCATCATGGCTTTGATCTTTTGGTACCGTGCTAATTCGGTAGATTTAAAGAGCAAAGATGCTTCCCAATCCTTTTATATGTTTATCTTTAAGGTATGCAATTACTACTCTACACTATAAAGTGATATGAAAAATTAGTTTTCTAGGTGAAGCCAAAATATTTCATGATGAAATTTATATGATGAGTTCACCCTGTATTTTTAATACATTAATATTTACAAGATAATAAGATCCTTTTATGTAACCACTCAATCAATTACTTTATTATGTGATTGATGATACTATCCAAAAGAGAACTATGATGCCATTGAAAAGTCAATGTTGGCCAAAGTTATGAATGCTTGTGAATATAAGTTACGTTATTGCTAATAATTCACATATTTCATTTTATTTTATTTGTTCAGCTTCTTTGTGTGGAGAACATCCTTATACTTCTCGTGAGATGAAGATGCAGATGAATTATTCATATAATAAATAGTGCAAACTTTTCTGCTACATATCGTGGTTCAATAAATAATTTTGTAGATATATAGTTATTCAGGTTGATTATATATTTTTATATATATAAACTTGTTAGTAATTATTGTTTTTCGTCAACAACTTTGCTTTAATATCAAATGGAAAATATTTGGATGTATGTTTTACGATTTTGAATAGGAAAACTTCCATCACACATATGCATAAATAACGGAAAAACATCTAAGGACAAAATTCCAAAAATTCATTGCATGAAACTAGCTTTTCAATCAAGAACAAGTACATTTATAATGTGAACTTGAAAAATACTATATAATCATATGGAGTCATGAATTATCAAGAGAGGCACAATTACTAATATATTAAGTAGAAAATAATTGTAAGGACAGAAATCTTTAATATCAATAGAGATCAGATACAATGGAAATTAAAAGTTTCATTGAAAAGTATTAATAAGGGTTAAGTATGATTTTAGTCCTTAAGGTAGGGGCTAAAAATTTTTTTATAGTTTATGCTCCACCAATTATGTTGAACTTGTTTTGACTTTTAAAAAAAAAGGTAGGGGTTAAAAATTTTTTTTGTCCCCAATCTTTTTTTACTTATAAAATTGTCTCTAAAGTTTAATTTAGTTTTAAAATTGGGACTAAAATATCTCTTCACCTTCTTCCCCAAAATCAAGCAGAAGAACCAGAACCAGAACCAAAATTAAAACCAAAACCAAAACCAAAACCAGAAGCAACAACAATGAAACAATGTAATAAATATTAAAAAAAATGGATAATGAATCAACAAATCTATATAATAAAACAATAAAACAATGTAATCAAGCAGAAACAGAAGCAACCAGAAGCAATAATATAAAAGAATCATAATAAAAAATCAACAACATAATAGAAGTAGAAGAAGAATGGAATCAGAATCAACAACATAATAGAAGCAGAAGCGCCTTTTTCTACCCTCTTCACCACCAACCACCCTCACCCACCGAAGCGTTCCCCCCTGTCCGAACCCTATAGTTCCACCAACCAGTCCCGGTCACCACCTCCGTCCACGCCGCCGGCGAGCCACCCAAACCACCCTCCTTTCTCTTTTCTTCTTCCTCTCCTCTTTTCTTCTTCCTCTCCTCTGTTCACTGTCCCATGGCCGATCCGCCATCACAGTGTTGCCACCCTTTTCTTCTTCTCTTTTCGCGCTACCCTAGCGCCACCACCCTCACAGCGTGAAGCCTTCTTCTCCTCCCTCGGCTCACTTCCAGTTCGTGCCATCTTCTTTGAGCTCCACCATCACTGTCAGCCTCTCCTCCACCTACCATCATAAAACCACCGAAGCCTTCTCCTGTTCTGGCCTCGAACCAGAACCCACCGCTATCGAGCACCTCCGCCGAGCCCAGAGGAGCAATGACGAGATCCAGCGACCGAACGACGACGAGCTGCGACGGCAGCAAGGAGCAGCAGTGGTAGATTCCCTTCTCCTTCTCTTCTCCACCTTCCCTTTTCCCTCTTCTTTCCTGAAAAGTGAAACCCTCTAGCGTGATTCTCTTTCTCTGTTTCTCAGCTCTTTAACCTATTTTTTTTTATATTTTTTTAATTAGGGATAATTTGGTAAATAAAATTAAAATTTTAGTAAAAAGCACGATTTTAAAACTAAATTAAATCTTAGAGACGATTTTGTAAGCAAAAAAAAAAAATTGGAAACGAAAAAAATTTTCAACCCCTATCTTAAGGACCAAAATCGTACTTAACCCTATTAACTATATATTCAAGTGTGTAGCTCAAAATTTTTTGTTAGTATGGTGTAATCAGTAAGTTTGTGCACTATCTATTCTTTAAAGAAGAATTTTGTGAATTTGAGCTTTATTTGTGGATTTGTGCAACATCTGAATTTTCAATGGCTTAATTCTTAATTCCTTGATCAACTTATAGCAGCAATGAAAAATACTACATATCAAATTATAAATCTAGACAGAACTAAAATAGTTCAAAAATTTATGAGAAAGAGGGTTAAATCGCCATTTTGAATATTTTTTTATAAAATAAAAACAAACCTAAAAAAAAGTTTATCAAGCCGTTGGCTTACGAGCAATAGAAATTATATGTTAGAGTTGAATTTAGAAAAATTTTAAATTCTTTTGTAGATAAAATAGATATTGGAGGCCTATTAAAATAAATATAAAATTAGTAAATTAAAAAAATGAGTTAAAAGAAGATGTATAATAGGTGACTTCTCTGATGGCACAGCATAGGGTGGTTTACCATGGCTAAGTTTTGACCTGCAAATGGTATCTTTATGTTACAACCCAGTCCAGCTGGGTGCAATTGCCGCCCGGTCCGCGGGTAAACCGATCCGCATGACCGGGTCGACGTGCAACCCGCCCGGTCCACAATTCGGACACGCATCCTGATTGACAGCTGCATGACAGCTGTGGGGAGCGAAGCTTCTTGGAAGGAGGCCTCCCCTCGTGGGGCCTGTCCTACTGACAAGGTATATAAGGGGAGGGTCCGACCCCTCCCCCAAGGTACGTCACCATCACTTTCTCTCTTCACCACCTGTGCTCTAGACTGACTTGATCGTCGGAGTGTCTTTGCAGGTGGCACCCCCTTCACTCGTGAAGAACTTGGGAAGCCGGCTGCTCGCGCTGCTCACTTCCAGGACCTTAGACTGAAGCAGGGACTCACCTTCACACCCAACCAGTTACCCCGAACCGTCTGGTACCCGACCTACCGAACATTGGCGCCATCTGTGGGGACCTGCTTCTATGGACTTTGTTTTGGTTTCTGGTGGGGCTGACGGCAGAGCCGGGCCCCGCGAGGAGAAAACGGATCCCCGAGGTAGTGGAGTAGCTGCCGGAGCTCCCACTCGACAGGGTCCCGGATCTCCCCTGCGACACCCAGAGGGGCGACCCTTTGGAGGAACAGGCAGTGACAGCGCCATGATAATACAAGAGCTGCGCCACAGGGTGCAGAACTTGGAGCGAGAAGTAGCCAACCGTGAAAGTCGTCAAAGCCAGGAAAGCAGGGAGGCGCCAAGAAGACAATGAGACCCCTTGGTCTACACCCGATCACCAACAAGAGACACCAAAGACGAAGACTGGGAAAGCGACAGAGAACGAATAAGACACCACACCTTACTACCAAGCCCGTCTGGATGATGTAGGAAATTTAGAACGTAGCCAGGGAATATATTAATGATGAAGAAGTAAGTTAGGTTGTGGCGGCCAATAAACGGCAGCCCACATACTCTAATGCCCGCCCATCCAGTGGCGGAGAAAGGTCTAAGGAACACTCCAGAGACGGAGGATTGGCCAAGACTTTCAAACCCTTTCCCCGTGTTGGGAAGTTCACTAACTACATCCCCCTAGCGGCTCCAATCGTCGAGGTCTATCAACAGATCACTGACAAAGGCATCTTGTCGAAGCCCCGACAACTCAAGGACAGGACGGGAGGAAACAAGAACCTCTATTGTGATTATCACAAGGGTTATGACCACAAGACCCAAGACTGTTTTGATCTGAAAGACGCCCTGGAGCAGGCCATTCGAGAAGGAAAGTTGGCCGAGTTCTCTCACCTAATAAGGGAACTAAGGAGGAGGGACCGATCAACAGAGGACAAAAGCCGTGCCGTAAGGCGAAGACGGGAACCCGAGGAGGACGCCGAGCGGGGCCTCACCGTGGTAAATGTGGTGATTGGAAGGGATGTCCCCCCCAGATCGAAATCGGCCAGCAAAAATGACGCCAAGGTCCTAGCTATGTCCTTTGGCCCCGCGCCGACCTCCCGAAGGGTACCCTCGATATCTTTCGGTCCCGAGGATCAGTGGTTCGATGAGGTTGTAGAGAATCCGCCGATGGTGATCACGGCCAGGGTGGGAACCGGCCTAGTAAAGCGGATCTTGGTAGACACAGGGGCTGACTCCAATATCATATTCCGTAATGTATTTGATGCCCTGGGCCTGCGGGATACCGACCTGAAAGGCCACCAACACGGCGTGGTAGGCCTAGGCGACAACTTCATCAAGCCAGACAACGTAATTTCTCTCCCGGTCTCCATTGGCAGAGGTAGGGGGAAGAGGTCGCTAATGGCGGAGTTCGTTGTCTTAATGGATTCCACGGCCTACAACCTCATCCTGGGGAGGAAGACCATCAACGAGTTTGGAGCGGTGATCTGCACTAAGCTATTGCTAATGAAGTTTGTTGCTGATGATGGATCACTGGGGACCATCAGGGGAGACCTGGAGACGGTGGTCACATGCGACAACACTAGCCTCTCCCTGAGAAAGAAGTCAAAAGAAGCATCGGGCATTTTTCTTGCCAACTTGGACGCCAGAGTTGATGACAAACCCAGGCCGGAGCTAGAGGGGGACCTGGAAAAGTTCCGGGTCGGTGACTCAGAAGAGAAGTTTACCTTCATAAACAGGAACCTACCCCACAATTTGAAAGAACCCTTGATGGAGATGATCAGAGCCAACGGCGACTTGTTTGCCTGGACCTCGGCCGACATGTCCATCATCTGGCCGTGAAACCGGAGGCAAAGCCGGTGGCTCAAAGGAGGAGAAAAATGTCCCAAGAAAGGGCAGAAGAGGTGGCCAAACAGACGGCCAGCCTACTAGAAGCAAGCTTCATCCTGGAACTCGACTACGTGACTTGGTTGTCGAACGTGGTCTTGGTTAAGAAACCTAGTGGAAAATGGAGAATGTGCATGGATTACTCTGACCTTAACAAAGCATGTCCCAAGGACTCCTTCCCCCTACCCAACATCGATGCTCTTGTTGACGCGGCGGCGGGTTACCGGTATCTGAGCTTCATGGATGCCTATTCTAGGTACAACCAGATACTGATGTACTGGCCAGATAAAGAGAAAACGGCGTTCATAACGCCAGGAGGGACATACTGCTACAAAGTAATGTCGTTCAGACTGAAGAGCGCGGGGGCCACATACCAAAGGTTAATGAACAAGGTCTCCAGAGACCTCATCGGCAAGACGGTAGAGGTATATGTGGACGACATCTTGGTCAAGACCGACACAGCTGACGGCCTCATAGGTGACTTGGAAAAAGTCTTCACCTCTCTTCGTCGGCACGGAATGAGGCTCAATCCGTTGAAGTGTGCCTTCGCTGTCGAAGCTGGAAAATTCTTGAGGTTTATGATAACCCAAAGGGGGGTGGAGGCCAACCCCGAAAAGTGTGAAGCCATCCTACAGATAAAGAGCCCGAGAAGCATGAAAGATGTCCAAAGGTTGGCGGGCAGACTCACCGTACTGTCCCGTTTCCTCAGCGCGTCGGCGGCTAAGGCTTTACCTTTCTTTAACCTGATGAAGAAGGGGATCGCGCTCGAGTGGACCCCGGCATGTGAGGAGGCTTTCCAACAATTCAAAAAGATAATCTCGACCCCGCCCGTCCTAGCAAGGCCTAGAAATGGAGAAACACTGTACCTATATTTGGCTGTAACTGATGAAGCCTTGGCGGCAGTCTTGGTGCGAGAAAAGGGAAAGGACCAACAACCAATATACTTTGTGAGTAAAGCACTACAAGGAGCGGAGCTAAGGTATAGCAAGCTGAAAAAGGTGGCATATGTGCTCCTAACCTTGTCGCGACGGCTACGACAGTACTTTCAGGGTCACCAAGTAGTCGTTAGGACATATCAGACGATCCGACAAGTACACCAGAAGCCCGATCTGGCGAAAGAATGATGACTTGGGCTGTGGAACTCTCCCAATATGATTTCCATTATGAACCTAGGCACGCGATCAAAGCTCAAGCCATGGCTGACTTCCTAGTAGAAGTTACGGAAGATCCGACCGGGGCACCAAACACGCGGTGGAAGCTCCCTGTGGACGGAGCATCCAACCAAACGTTCAGAGGAGCAGGAATCATCTTAGAAAATCCAGCTGGAGTTGTATACGAACAGTCAGTCAATTTTGAGTTCCCAGTATCGAACAACCAGGCAGAATACGAGGCCCTGCTGGGCAGACTAACTCTAGCAAAAGAGGTCAGGGCTACCCGGTTGGAGATATGTAGCGACTCGCAGGTCGTGACCTCTCAGATCAATGGGACCTACCAAGACAGAGACTCGGTGCTACAAAAATATCTGGAGAAAGCCAAAGAATTGAGCAAGAAATTCGAGGAGGTCACGGTCCAACACGTTTCGAGATAAAGGAACACACGGGCAGACCTCCTGTCAAAGCTGGCGAGTACAAAACCAGGAACGGGCAACCGGTCTCTCATCTAGGGTTTGATAAAAGAACCGATAGTGGCTTTACATCTGACCCAGGCAAATCCCTCCTGGATGGACCCGATTGTCGACTTCCTGGAGAAGGCCAAGCTCCCCAGCAACGAGAAGGAGGCCAAGGCAATAAGGCGAGAAGCGGCTAAGTATGCAATCATACAGGGCCAGTTGTTTAAAAAAGGACTAAGCCAACCATTGCTGAAGTGCCTGCGCCCCGACCAAACGGACTACGTCCTTATGGAAGTCCACGAAGGGTGCTGCGGCCATCACATCGGAGGGAAGGCCTTAGCCAGGAAACTCATAAGAGCTGGATATTACTGGCCCTTTATGATGGCGGATTCTAAGGAGTTCGTGAGAAGGTGTAAAAGATGCAAGGAGAATTCCAACTTCCACAAGGCGCCAGCAACTGAACTTAGCCTGCTGACGGCCTCCCGACCTTTCTCACAATGGGGGATCGATCTGTTAGGACCCTTCCCGGTCGGGGCAGGGCAGGTCAAATACCCGATAGTAGCCATTGACTATTATACAAAGTGGATAGAGGTCGAGCCGTTGGCCAGCATATCCTCGGAAAATTGCAGGAAGTTCATGTGGAGACAGGTAATAGTAAGATTCAGTATCCCGAAAGCCGTCATCTCAAATAACGGGACACAGTTCGATGATAAAAAGTTCGGGGAGTTCCTTGCCAGTTTGGGCATAAAGCAAAAGTTCTCGTCTGTTGAGCATCCCCAGACCAACGGGCAAGTTGAAGCTGCAAACAAGGTCATCTTGCAGGGCCTCAAGAAGCGACTCGACCAGAAGAAGGGAGCGTGGGCAGACGAGTTGGCTTCAGTTCTTTGGTCCTACTGCACGACTCAACAGTCGGCCACCGGGAAAACGCCTTTCCGGCTCACCTATGGGGTGGATGCAATTATACCTGTGGAAATCGGTGAGCCGAGCCCACAGCTATTGTTGGGAGGAGTCAAAGAAGCTGTGGAAAAGGACCTGGTGGATGAAGCCAGGGAAAGGGCTCATATGTCAGAAATGGCGCTAAAGCAAAGAATTGCCCTGCGCTACAACACCAAGGTGCTCAAGAGAGAGTTCGAGCGGGACGACCTAGTCCTAAGGCGCAACAATATCAGGATCCCGACTCCTGGAGAAGGAAAGCTAACGGCAAACTGGGAAGGTCCCTATAGAGTTAAAGAGGTGATCGGCAATGGCGCTTACAAGCTGGAACAACTGGACGACAAGGAAATTCCGAGGACGTGGAACACGGGCAATCTGAGAAGATTATATTCCTAGAACAGACTCGTCGGCGTAGTAAGAACCCTCTATGACGAATTGTCTATACTCGCTATCATTTTGCGTTTGAGCCACTTTACTTTTCGACCATTTACTATTACCATTTATAAACTACTTGTCATCTCCTCTTTTACATCGGCATTCATTAATTATTAAACCACCACAACCAGTAAATCAATACGGTAACCCGGGACTGATCACCTCAGGAACCACGAAACTCTACGCCAAAATAAGCGGCCATTGAAAATGAAAGTCACGACCTGGCTTTGCTAATTACCAACTAAATGGTAAAATGTTCGTAAAAAATATTTACTACCAGCAAAACGGTAAAGAACAAAAAGAAAGTTAAACGCCGACGAGGCGGGAAAAGTAAACGGTTTCTCACATGCCGGCCAGGCGGCAAACAGATTCGAACAGTACAAAAAGGTTGCAAAGATTACAAGTTACAAAACACAAGTTACAATGAGGGGTCACTTCTTCGGAATGTCGACGATCTTTCCGTCTTTGAGAGTCTTGAAGACGCTAACTGCCGAGGTGTCAAAGTCGGGAGACAATAGCTTCACTTGAGCCTTGAGAGCTTCCTCGGTCATCAGGATGGCGTTCTTGCCCTACTTGACGGTCTCTTTATACTTCTTCTTAAAATTAGCAGTCTTAGCTTGAGCCGTCTTGACCGAGGAAAGAGCAACATCACGCTCTTTCTCCAATTCAGCAACACAACCTTGAGCAGAGTTAAGTTGACTCTCAAGGATAAGCTCCCGCTCAGTAAGCCGGGCCACGGCAGCGTCAGAGGTTTTCATTTTCTCCTCCGTGGCCTTCAGCTTGTCGTCAGCAGCCTTGGCCTCCTCTTCGGCTGACTTAGCCTTCTCTTCGGCTAACTTAGCCCTGCCCTTGGCGGCTGAAAGCTGCTCCCGCCAATAGCAGATTCAAGCTTCACCTCAAGAGACCGGGCCCCCGCCAAAGCAGACTTAGCCTTTCTAGTTATGACGGCCCCCTGAGCAGAGTCCGGTACATCCACCTCGCCTGCAAAGAGAGATCCCCACCAAAGAAGAAGTCCTCCGTGCCGGGGAATAATGGGAATCAATAAAGTTTTCGGCATCAAAGTTCTTCTCCATCACGGTCAGAACCCCCTCTGGGTTGGAAGACGGTCTCTTTTTCCTTGGCTCCTCAATTATTTCAAACTTAGGACTGGCAGGTGATTTCCTTTTCCTTGGGTTATCGCCTTCTCCCTCGACCCGATCAGGTCGGGACTGATAAACCCATATTTTATGATATTTTTTGTGCTCAATTTAGGTGATTTATTCAATCCTTCACTCACTTATTCATGTTAATTACATGGTTTTACCTTCTCTTCCTTATTATGTGATGTATGTGAAAAACATGTTTTCTATGCTTTAAAAATAATTACTTTAATTACCTTTTATTACCATTCGATGCCATGATTTGTGTGTTGAGTAGTGTCAGATCTTCTAAGGTAGGAATGATTTAAAGGATAGAAAGGAAACATACAAAAATAGAAGGAAAGCACAAAATAGAGTTTTTGAAGAAACTGGCAGCAACGCGAACGCATGGACGACACGGGCGCATGACCAGCGCGAAAAGGCAGTGACGCGGACGCGTGAATGACGCGATCACGCGCCACGAGCAAAACGCAGATGACGCGGACGCATGACCGAAGCGAACGCGTGATAAGGAAAACTCCAGACGACGCGATCGCGTGACCCACGCGGACAGGTGACAGAGGCCACGCAGCAGAAATTACAGAAAACGCTCCCAGCGATTTCTGAAGCCCTTTTTGACCCAGATCCAAGTACAGAAAGCACAGATTAGAGGTTATAAAGTGGGGGAATGCATCCAATCAAGATTGAGTCTCGAATTATTCACTTTTCATGATTTAGATGTAGTTTTTAGAGAGAGGTTCTCTCCTCTCTCTCTTAGGATTAGGATTTAGGATTTTTCTTGCTTTCATGATTGTCCCTTTTTATCAGGTTTAACTTTTTTTTTTATTATCTTCTCAATTTAATTTATGAACTTTTCTATGTTACAGATAATTCTATTAATTAATGTTATTTGAGGTATTCCAGTTTATGATTGCTCTCTTTTGTTTATGTTACCGTTACTTCCAACCTGAAGATATTTTTATTCGAGTAGATTTACTTTTCCCCTTTTGGTCTTGGTTAAGAAATCAGTAACTCAGGAGTTATCAAACTCAACGTGATCGATAATTGTTATCTTTGCTAATTGAATTGAACTTCAATAATTCCAGTCCTTTCTTAGGAATTAACTAGAACCTGAAGATCAGACTAATTAATCCACTTGATCTTCCCGTGCTTTAGTAAAGGCTAACTAAGTGGGATTAAGATTCAATTCTCGCCTCCATTGATAAGGATAACTAGGATAGGACTTCCAATTTCTCATACCTTGCCAAAAGTGTGTTTTACAGTTATTTATTTATTTTACTTGTCATTCAAATTACTTGTTCCTTACTTTCAAAACCCCCAATTTACAATCTTCATAACCAATAGTAAGAACATACCTCCCTGCAGTTCCTTGAGAAGACGACCCGAGGTTTAAATACTTCGGTTATTAATTTTAAAGGGGTTTGTTACTTGTGACAACCAAAACTTTTGTAAGAAAGGTTGATTGCTTGGTTTAGTATTATACTTGCAACGAGAGTTTACTATAACTTCTAAACCATCAATCTTTAGTTCTTCAAAATGGCGCCGTTGCCGGGGAACTGCAAACGTGTACCTTATTATTGGTTATTGTAAATATTTTATTTTTCCTGTTTATCTATTTTTATTTTTGCTTTTTAATTTTTATTAGCTGCTATGAATTCTCACCCCTCTCGCTTTGAGTTTGGTTCTAATATTGTTGAAAGGAACGAAAGCTATAGCAGGAACATGCATCAAGGTCAGAGAAATCAAGGATAGATGGAGCAAAGATGATTTGATCAACCCTTTAGGCAACAACACCTTCCAAGACATCATGGACAAAGACCATTCTACAATGCATACCAAGCTGATAGATATGGTGGACCATCTTGTAACTACCAACAAGCCCCACCGTGTGCTTATAGGCCACCCTCTCAACGTAGCTTTGAACCACCACACCCACAAGTTCCTTTACACCATTCACCACCGTATGATCCTTATTTACCCGAATCTCAATCCAATTATTCCCAAACACAACCACTGCCCTATATACCATGTCCAAAACCATCACCTCCAGAATCACAGGTTCGCCTCAAGGAAACAGTAGATCAACTTCAAACAACCCTTCATCAACTGGAGCAAGCAATAAGTCAATTATCTTCTAGACGTTCGAACATTCAAGGACCTTCCACAACCCCATGTGGACAATCTAATGAAGAGCGTAGCATGAAGGAGATCGTAGAAACACCAGTGGACAGAACAGAGCATGACTTCGTACTGGAACAAGTAGAGGAAGCTGTCATTATAGAAGAAGAAGAGTTGGTTGAAGACTTAGGAGACGCTGAACTTCTATGGGAATCTAGAGTTGTGGAGAATTCTGTCAAGGACGTTACAATTGATGCTACGGAGGATAGTGCACAACCCCCAAGGCAAGTTTTTTATGAAGAACAAGACGAAATAATCCAAGAAGTAGGTTTCCTTGATGATGATAGTCACAAGTCAAGTTCTCCTAGTAATGAACTTGCATCCGCAAGTGAATTCTCTGAGATTGAAGAACCTTATTCAAGTGAATACGAAGAAGATGCGGAGGTAGATTTCTCTCAACCTCCAGCTTATGACTTGAGTGATGAGGAAGACATAGAAGACTTTGATCAGGACGATGTTGCATTTGAAGAATTCTGCAAAGAAGTGGAGAAATTCACAGAAGAGCACAAAGGAGTAGAACCTACAGAACCACTGGAAACACCCATCCCAAGGCCATTACCACCCAATATAAGCTTCAAGTGGGTACAATCCTTAACCTTTAACTTTACTTTTCCACTTGAATATGGTTTGCTTGAAACAGATGGCCAGCTTAGAGCTCTCTGCGGCTTTAAGAGTAAAAGGAAAATGGCTCGCACTCAGAGTTGGTGCACAAGGTTCAATAAGGTTCCACGCTTCAACTCGAAGTGCACGGATTGGCATCATGTTCAATCGAATGGATCTCGGAACACGTTTGGTTATCTTGGTGAGAATCTAATTTCTAAACCGCCCAGATGGAAAAATATAGATCAAGACGAAGGCGAATTTAAAAGCAAAGTTTGGGATCCTAGAATCTATTCTGACATTCGTCACCCCGGGAGCCTGAGAATCTGTTTGAAGCTGCTCAGAAGCTTTACATGCCTAGTTTGGGACCCCGGAGGTTGTTGGCATTCCAAGCATTGGTAGAGATTTCTGAATGAATTTAAGCATAGGCCACCATAACAGGAAGCTCATCCAATGTCCAACTTAAGGACTTTAACTAAAAGTGCTAGGTGGGAGACAACCCACCATGGTATGGTCGTTTCTTTTTCAATTTTATTTCATGTTATTTATTTTTATTCTTTTTTTTAATTGAACCTGAATATTATTTATTAGCATTGCATACTGCATAATTGCATAATTGCATATAAAAAAAATGTGCGACGCGAACGCATCGCTCATGCGTTCGCGCCAATTGCAAAAAACACCTCCCACGCATCCGTGTCATCCACGCGGCCGCGTGATCTGGAGATCGGCGTAAAGATCCAACGCCCAGAAAGTTGGGCAGGAATCGTGCGGCTGTTGTACGTTTCGCACAAAACGACCCACGCGGTCGCGTCTCTGACGCGATCGCATCACTTGCACAACACCCATCCCACGCGATAGCGTGAGCGACGCGACCGCGTCTCACGGATTTCATAGAAACCCTAGTGGAGACAGAGAGTTTGCGCTGAAACGACGTTGGAACTGTGTGTTTCGCACAAATTCCAGCGACGCGGTCGCATGCCTCACGCGACCGCGTCATTCATCCTTTTACCCACTCCATGCGATCGCGCCACCCACTCGATCGCGTCAACCCCATTCCACCCCAGCCACGCGACCGCGTGCCCCACGCGATCACGTGGATTCAAATTCATTAACCCCCCAGTGACGTGAAACCCTACCCTGTCGCAACCCCCCAACCCCTTTTTCTCCCTCTCTTCTCTGCAACCCACCCCCAACCACCACCACCCCTAGCCAACCACCTTCAACCGCCGCACCACCCTCGCCACCCAGCCATAACCGCGACGCCAACCCCCTTTTTTCTCCCTTCCCTCTCTTTCTTCCCTTTCTCTTCTCTTCCCCCCTCCACCACCGCTGCTCCCTCCGCCGCCCAGCCACCACCGCTCCATCACAGCCACACCTCCCACCACCACCCACACCCCCTCCCATCCTTCCCCCTTAACCCCTACCCCTCCCATTACCCCTATCCGAACCCCCTACCACCGGACAGCCACCCCTGCCACGCCAACCGCCTGCACCGCCGCGTCAGTCACCACCACCACCCACCCCCTACCATCTCTCTGCCCCCACTTTCATTCATACGCCTACCAGGTTCCGTCAAACGCCGCTCTTTCAATTCGTAGTTAATTGCATATTGTTTTTCCATTTACGTTCAACATTAGGCTAGTTAGATGTGCATGTTTGTAGTGGATTCTAGGTTGTTAGGTAGCCTAGGATGTGGTTAGTGGATTTAGGCCTGTTTAATTGTGCTGTTCGTGCTTCTTGTTTTATTAATTTCGCAATTCTTATGTTGTTACTGTTCATATGTTGTTCTTTACTGTTGCATACTACTTTTTACACTGCTTTTTCATGTTCATATTCCGTATCTGTATTTGAAGCTGTATTTTAATTCTTATGAACTATTCTGCTTGCTGTTTATTTTCTAGGAACATCCAATTTTAGCCAGAATGCTGCCCAAATTTCTATAAACTGTTATGATTTTCCTTCATATTTTGGTTTTCGCAATTTGCATTCTGGTTTACTCAGCTTTTACCAAACCAATTCATGAATCTAAGGGCAAGCTTTCTTATTCTTTTCGATTTCTTGGTTAATAAATTGTATTTTGGATGATTTAATTCCACTTTTTGCTATTTCATTATCTATATGAATCATCATCAACTTCCTTGTTTGAATATGAGTTGATTGTAGCTTCTAATTGTAAATTCTTGTTACTTAGAAAGTGATCATCATGCCACTTACTCTACCCTTCTTTTTACTAACTCACTGCTTTCAACTTCATAACCAATAGTAAGAACATACCTCCCTGCAGTTCCTTGAGAAGACGACCCGAGGTTTAAATACTTCGGTTATTAATTTTAAAGGAGTTTGTTACTTGTGACAACAAAAACTTTTGTAAGAAAGGTTGATTGCTTGGTTTAGTAACTATACTTGCAATGAGAGTTTACTATAACTTCTAAACCATCAATCTTCAGTTCTTCAAAATTGACGCGGCGGAAATTGGTGAGTTAAGAAATTAATATAAGAGATACGTTGCAAGTACAGTTCTTAACCAACCAGAAATCCGCTTATCAATTTTTGGCGCCGTTGCCGGGGAGTTGCAATAGAGTGCTGAAGTTATTAATTGGAATTTATTTATTTGCATTTTTTTATTTTGCTACTATGAGCTGCATGTTTCTTTCGTTAGATGACGCGTTCACTTCCTGATCCAAGCTTGCCAGTATTCGATCCTGAGATTGAAAGAACTATTTCACGAATAAGGAAAGCTCGACGTCGGTTAGTCCTCTTTGAGGGCGGATCTGAAACGTCACTTGAGGAAGAAACAGGCTCCCTTTCTGCTGATTCGGTTGATTTACGTGCTTGTGACATGGCAGCACCTAGGAGAATTACTATCCAAGAGGCTGGAGCCCCTGATTTTTCAATGCAACCATTTCAAGCGCATCACCCAGCGGTGGCTACAGACTTTGAAATAAAAATAGCACTGCTCAATTTGATGCCCAAGTTTCATGGCTTACCTGCTCAAGAGCCTATCAAGCACCTTAGAGACTTCCAAGCAGCCTGTTCTACTGTCAGGCGTGATGGTGCAGATGAAACTTCAAATTTGTTAAAAGCCTTCCCATTCTCTCTTGAGGGAATGGCGAGAGAGTGGTACTACACTCAACCCGCAGCAACTGTATCCGACTAGGATACACTTAGAAGAGAATTTTTGGAAAAATTCTTACCAGCTGAAGTTACTGATAAAATGAGGAAAGACATTTCCATGATTGTTCAGGACGAATCCGAGACTCTCTATGAATACTGGGAGCGCTTCAACAACCTTCTGGAAGCATGCCCACACCATATGATTGACAAGATAGTGTTGCTCGGCTACGTCACATAGGGCATGAGGCCCCAAGATAAGACCACATTGGAAAGTGCTAGCAATGGGTCTATGAAGAAGTACAAGACCACTGATGAGGCATGGCAATTGATCAACGACTTAGCTGAATCTACTCGGAATCACAGGCAGAAACAAGGCCGTTCAAAAGCTGTTGTAGAAGTATCCTCTAGCAGAGAGACTACTGCTCTAACTCAGAGTATCTGTGAAATGACCAACTTACTGAAGCAGATGCAATTGAATCAACAACAAAGTCAGCAAGCTCAACCTTCTCCACCACAGCAAAGCCAACAGTTAATCCCACAGAGAGTTTGTGGAATCTGTGCGGATTATAGCCACTATACTAATGAATATCCGCAGCTCCAACAGGAAGATAACACCGTGGCAGCCACTCATAACTTCTATGATCGCCCCAAACAATTTCCGCCGCGTCAATTTTTGGACATAATTTGATGAACCCATATTTTATGATATATTTTGTGCTCAATTTAGGTGATTTATTCAATCATTCACTCACTTATTCATATTAATTATATGGTTTTACCTTCCCTTCCTTATTATGTGATGTATGTGAAAAATATGTTTTCTATGCTTTAAAAATAATTACTTTAATTACCCTTTATTACCATTCGATGCCGTGATTTGTGTGTTGAGTAGTTTCAGATCTTCTAAGGCAGGAATGATTTAAAGGATGGAAAGGAAACATATAAAAATGGAAGGAAAGCACAAAATGGAGTTTTTGAAGAAACTGGCAGCGACATGAACGCAGGGACGACACGGCCGGATGACCAGCTCGAAAAGGCAGCGACGCGGACGCGTGAATGACGCGATCACGTGCCAAGAGCAAAACACAGAAGACGCGGACGCATGACCGAAGCGAACGCGTGATAAGGAAAACTCCAGACGATGCGACTGCATGACCCACGCGGACGCGTGACAGAGGCCACGCACCAGAAATTATAGAAAATGCTCCCAGCGATTTCTGAAGCCCTTTTTGGCCCAGATCCAAGTACAGAAAGCACAAATTAGAGGTTATAAAGTAGGGGAATGCATCCATTCAGAGAGAGTCTCGAATTATTCACTTTTCATGATTTAGATGTAGTTTTTAGAGAGAGGTTCTCTCCTCTCTCTCTTAGGATTAGGATTTAGGATTTTTCTTGCTTTCATGATTGTCCCCTTTTTATCAGGTTGAACTTTCTTTTTTATTATCTTCTCAATTTAATTTATGAACTTTTCTATGTTACAGATAATTCTCTTAATTAATGTTATTTGAGGTATTTCAGTTTATGATTGCTCTCTTTTGTTTATGTTACCGTTACTTCCAACCTGAAGATATTTTTATTCGAGTAGATTTACTTTTCCCCTTTTGGTCTTGGTTAAGAAATCAGTAACTCAGGAGTTATCAAACTCAACGTGATCAATAATTGTTATCTTTGCTAATTGAATTGAACTTCAATAATTCTAGTCCTTTCTTAGGAATTGACTAGAACCTAAAGATCAGACTAATTAATCCACTTGATCTCCCCTTGCTTTAGTAAAGGCTAACTAAGTGGGATTAAGATTCAATTCTCGCCTCCATTGATAAGCATAACTAGGATAGGACTTCCAATTTCTCATACCTTGCCAAAAGTGTGTTTTACAGTTATTTATTTATTTTACTTGTCATTCAAATTACTTGTTCCTTACTTTCAAAACCCCTAATTTACAATCTTCATAACTAATAGTAAGAACATACCTCCCTGCAGTTCCTTGAGAAGACGACCCGAGGTTTAAATACTTCAGTTATTAATTTTAAAGGGGTTTGTTACTTGTGACAACCAAAACTTTTGTAAGAAAGGTTGATTGCTTGGTTTAGTACTATACTTGCAACGAGAGTTTACTATAACTTCTAAACCATCAATTTTCAGTTCTTCAAAATGGCACCGTTGCCGGGAAACTGCAAACGTGTGCCTTATTATTGGTTATTGTAAATATTTTATTTTGCCTGTTTATCTATTTTTATTTTTGCTTTTTAATTTTTATTAGCTGCTATGAATTCTCACCCCTCTCGCTTTGAGTTTGGTTCTAATATTGTTGAAAGGAACGAAAGCTATAGCAGGAACATGCATTAAGGTCAGAGAAATCAAGGATGGATGGAGCCAAGAGGATTTGATCAACCCTTTAGGCAACAACACCTTCCAAGACATCATGGACAAAGACCATTCTACAATGCATACCAAGCTGATAGATATGGTGGACCACCTTGTAACTACCAACAAGCCCCATCCTGTGCTTATAGACCACCCTCTCAACGTATCTTTGAACCACCACACCCACAAGTTCCTTTACACCATTCACCACCGTATGATCCTTATTTACCCCAATCCCAATCCAATTACTCCCAAACACAACCACTGCCCTATGTACCATGTCCAAAACCATCACCTCCAGAATAACAGGTTCGCCTCAAGGAAACCGTAGATCAACTTCAAACAACCCTTCATCAACTGGAGCAAGCAATAAGTCAATTATCTTCTAGACGTTCGAACATTCAAGGACCTTCCACAACCCCATGTGGACAATCTAATGAAGAGCGTAGCATGAAGGAGATCCTAGAAACTCCAGTGGACAGAACAGAGCATGACTTCGTACTGGAACAAGTAGAGGAAGCTGTCATTATAGAAGAAGAAGAGTTGGTTGAAGACTTAGGAGATGCTGAACTTCCATGGGAATCCAGAGTTGTGGAGAATTCTGTCAAGGACGTTACAATTGATGCTACGGAGGATAGTGCACAACCCCCAAGGCAAGTTTTTTATGAATAACTAGACAGAATAATCCAAGAAGCAAGTTTCCTTGATGATGATAGTCACAAGTCAAGTTCTCCTAGTAATGAACTTGCATCCGCAAGTGAATTCTCTGAGATTGAAGAACCTTATTCAAGTGAATACGAAGAAGATGCGGAGGTAGATTTCTCTCAACCTCCAGCTTATGACTTGAGTGATGAGAAAGACATAGAAGACTTTGATCAGCACGATGTTGCATTTGAAGAATTCTGCAAAGAAGTGGAGAAATTCACAGAAGATCACAAGGGAGTAGAACTTACAAAACCACTGGAAACACCCATCCCAAGGCCATTACCACCCAATACAAGCTTCAAGTGGGTACAATCCTTAACCTTTAACTTTACTTTTACACTTGAATATGGTTTGCTTGAAACAGATGGCCAACTTAGAGTTCTCTGCAGCTTTAAGAGTAAAAGGGAAATGGCTCGCACTCAGAGCTGGTGCACAAGGTTCAATAAGGTTCCACGCTTCAACTCAAAGTGCACGGATTGGCATCATGTTCAATCGAATGGATCTCGGAAAACGTTTGGTTATCTTGGTGAGAATCTAATTTCTAAACCGCCCAGATGGAAAAATATAGATCAAGACGAAGGCGGATTTAAAAGCAAAGTTTGGGAACCTGGAATCTATTCTGACATTCGTCACCCCGGGAGCCTGAGAATCTGTTTGAAGCTGCTCAGAAGCTTTACATGCCTAGTTTGGGACCCCGGAGGCTGTTGGCATTCCAAGCATTGGTGGAGATTTCTGGATGAATTTAAGCATAGGCCACCATAACAGGAAGCTCATCCAATGTCCAACTTAAGGACTTTAACTAAAAGTGCTAGGTGAGAGACAACCCACCATGGTATGGTCGTTTCTTTTTCAATTTTATTTCATGTTATTTATTTTTATTCTTTTTTTAATTGAACCTGAATATTATTCATTAGCATTGCATACTGCATAATTGCATAATTGCATATAAAAAAAACGTGCGATGCGACCGCATCGCTCATGCGTTCGCGCCAATTGCGAAAAACACCTCCCACGCGTCCGCGTCATCCACGCTGCCGTGTGATCTGGAGATCGGCGTAAAGATCTAACGCCCAGAAAGTTGGGCAGGAATCGTGCGGCTGTTGTGCGTTTCGCACAGATCGACCTCTGACGCGACCGCGTCACTTGCACAACACCCATCCCACGCGATAGCATGAGCGACACGACCGCGTCGCACGAATATCATAGAAACCCCAGTGGAGACAGAGAGTTGCGCTGAAACGACGCTGGAACTGTGCGTTTCGCACAAATTCCAGCGATGTGGTCGCATGTCTCACGCGACCGCGTCATTCATCCTTTTACCCACTCCATGCGATCGCGCCACCTACGCTATCGCGTCAACCCCCATTCCACCCCAGCCACGCGACCGCGTGGATTCAAATTCATTAACCCCCCCAGTGACACGAAACCCTACCCTGTCGCAACCCCCCAACCCCTTCTTCTCCCTCTCTTCTCTACAACCCACCCCCAAGCACCACCACCCCCAGCCATACACCTTCAACCGCCGCACCACCCTCGCCACCCAGCCACAACCGCGACGCCAACCCCTCCTTTTTCTCCATTCCCTCTCTTTCTTCCCTTTCTCTTCTCTTCCCCCCTCCCCCAACACCGCTCCCTCTGCCGCCCAGCCACCGCCACCGCTCCATCACAGTCGCACCTTCCACCACCACCCACACCCCCTCCCATCCTTCCCCTTTTACCCCTACCCCTCCCATTACCCCTATCCGAACCCCCTACCACCGGACAGCGACCCCGCCGCGCCAACCGCCTGCACCGTCGCGTCAGTCACCACCACCACCCACCCCCCTTACCATCTCTCTGCCCCACTTTCATTCATACGCCTACCAGGTTCCGTCAAACGCTGCTCTTTCAATTCGTAGTTAATTGCATTTTTTTTTCCGTTTATGTTCAATATTAGGCTAGTTAGATGTGCATGTTTGTAGTGAATTCTAGGTTGTTAGGTAGCCTAGGATGTGGTTAGTGGATTTAGGCCTGTTTAATTGCGCTGTTCGTGCTTCTTGTTTTATCAATTTCGTAATTCTTATGTTGTTACTGTTCATATGCTGTTCTTTACTGTTGCATACTGCTTTTTACACTGCTTTTTCATGTTCATATTCCGTATCTGTATTTGAAGCTGTATTTTAATTCCTATGAACTGTTCTGCTTGCTGTTTATTTTTCGAGAACATCCAATTTTAGCCGGAATGCTGCCCAAATTTCTGTAAACTGTTCTGATTTTCCTTCATGTTTTGGTTTTGGCAATTTGCATTCTGCTTTACTCAGCTTTTACCAAACTAATTCATGAATCCAAGGGCAAGTTTTCATATTCTTTTCGATTTCCTGGTTAATAAATTTCATTTTGGATGATTCAATTCCACTTTTTGCTATTTCCATATCTATATGAATCATCATCAACTTCCTTGTTTGAATATGAGTTGATTGTAGCTTCTAATTGTAAATTCTTGTTACTTAGAAAATGATCATCATGCCACTTACTCTACCCTTCTTTTTACTAACTTACTGCTTTCAATTTCCTAACCTCTTTTTCATTCCTAACCAGCCTAACTTTCACAACATCTCTTCTTGATTTTTCACTATTCTCTTTAACCTTCTAACCAAGGCATGATGATAATTTTTCCTAATTAACATGAATTCTATTTATATCCCATTTTGGATTGTGAATTTTTCTCAAATTTCTAACTCCTATACAATTCATAATGCACATTTACTCAACTTATTTCATTATTCTACTGCTCCTTTGCCACTATGTGCTTATTTTGTTATTTGCCTACTTGTTTTCCTGTTTTTATTATATCCTAGATTTCTGTTTTTCAGGATGTCTGACACCCAACGAAAAGGAAAAGGAAAGGCAACAACTGGCAAACAGAAAAGAGGAGAATCCTCTATGTCCATCCTGGACATCATGCATGATGACTCCTGGCGGGAGAAACACTTTATCCCGCAGGAGAAGGCTGACCAGCTACTCCCTGCCACTGATCCCACTAAGTTTGCAAACAGATATTGCGAGTTGAAGTATCCGGTGTTTGCAACCTCCAGGAACCTGTACCTAGAGAGGACTCTGAAAATTCCGGAAGAACTCCAGCAATACCCCTCCGATCAAATCAAACAAAGAGGCTGGTTCTTCCTGGAGAGAAACCTGATAGAGGTCAATGCTTCTTGGGTAAGAGAGTTTTACTGCAATTACTTCAAAACTTCCCTAGATGCAGTGAACCTAAGAGGGAAGCAGATACTGGTCACCGAAGAGGCCATTGAGGATATTCTGAAGCTTCAGCCTAAATCCGATCAGCTCGATGGTTACCAAAAGGCTGAGGAGGACATGCGTTTTATGAGGTTTGACTGGGATGTAGTCAAGGCAAGGATAGCCCTTTACCCGACTGTCCCATGGGTCATGGGTCAGAACACCGCCATGCCTAAGGGAATCAAGCGGATATACTTAAATGATGAGGCTCGGCTCTGGCACCAGATCCTGAGCAACTTTGTTATGCCGAGTACTCACGAGACGGAGCTACCTGCCGCTATGATCACTCTCCTCTGGTGTGTGATGGAAGGTAAGGACCTGTACCTGCCACGATTTATCCGGTACTACATGGCCAGGGTCCACGTCAGAGGCACTCTCCCCTTTCCACATCTGATTACCCAGCTCGGCCGTCGAGCTGACGTGCCTTGGGAGGATGCTGATGAGAAGCCACCTGCTGCAGAATGCAAGAAGAATATCCCTCACAGCAGGAACTTTCTGGCTTTGGGCTACAGACCTCCATTCCTCACTGCCCCTGATGAGACAGCCACACCTTCAGCTGGCCCCTCTTCATCTACTGCTACCCCAACTACCACCACTGCACCTCCACCTGCGTCCGAGCCAGTATATCACCTCGTGCACCGCCTATTTCAGCAGCTAGACCAGATGGAGCACCGCAACCGGTGCCGATATGAGAGATCTGAGCGTTGCAGCAAGCGACGCTATGAGCACCTAAAGCTGATGATACGATCTGGCGACATCTCCTCTGAGCCTGACACACCATCAGAGCCATCTGAGGAGGAGGCGGACGAGCACGAGGAGGAGACCCATCCACAGAGAGAGGCTAAGCAGGCTGGCCCGGAGCAGGCTGCATCACAGCAGGAGGAGCTGCATCAGATTCAGGCTGCAGACCCAGAGGTTCCTATTCAGTCAGCACCTCCTCTGCAGCAGACAGACCCTCAGGCCACCACCACAGAGACTCCAGCCACACATCCTTCCAGTGATGACACTCCTTCACACCCTGCTTGAGTGAGCATCGAGGACGATGCTTTATTTTAAGTGTGGGGAGGTCGCCATCTCTGGCGTATTTTTCTTGGTGAACCACTACAGACTCTTTTTATTTTATTTTGTTATTTTTCTGTATTTTTATCTTTATTTTTATTTCTCAGTACTTATACATTACTATTTTCATGTATTTTTACTCTATTTCTGCATTTTGCACTTTAGTTTATATTTTAGCCAGTTATTTTAGTTGCAATTCTAACTTATCAGTTATAGAATATGTGGATTAATTAGTATAGTTTACCCTTTTGGTATATGTTAGTTTGGTTTAAATTGGAAATAAAAAGGAAGTAAACTAGAGACTTTAACATAATAAAAACAATCCACACCTTGTATATATAGCATTACATGTTAGTTAGTTAACAATATTTCATCAAGGAGAAACACTAAAACTTTAAAGCCACCCTAAGGTTTACATTGAGAATAATGGGAACTCTTAATTTTTACTTGCATGACATATATAACTGATATATGATTTTTGAGCTAGAAAACACACAGCCTGTGAATTTTGAGCTTAATTGTATGGTTACATTCAAACCATAATATTTTATTCCTGTGTGTTTTACCCTTCTCTTTTATTCTGATGTTCTTTACTTTGTTTTAATCTATATGTCCGATTATAGAATATAGATACATACCAAGAAAGTGATTGAGGCCATTGTTTGAATTAAATGCTCACTCATCCCAAATTAGCCTACCTTTTACATCACCCTTGTTAGCCCCCTTGAGCTTTTAATCCCCTCTTGTTCTATAAACCACAATACTAGCCTTAAGCAGAAAAACAAAATAAAAATCCCAAGTTGAATCCTTGGTTATCTTAAGATAGAAATTGTGTATTGTTTAAGTGTGGGGAACCTTATGGGAACATGGAGTATGGAAACAAAGGTAGAAAGTTAAAAAAAGAATAAAGACATTTCAAAATAAAAGTTTTGGGAAGCATGCTCATGTGAAATTAAAACAATTGAATTACCATGTGCATTAAAAAAATATATATATAATAAAAATTAAATAAAGGGGACACAAGAAAATTTTCCAATTGCAAAATAAAAAGAATTAATGCACATGGAACAAAGTTAAAGTTAATATATGAGCTTGCAATACAAAGTGGAAAAAATTGGGTAAATAGGTAAAGAAGCTTTGCTTTATAAATATGTATGTTAGGTGAGATCTTAGACTAATCAAGGATTCACTTATTAGCTCACTTAGCCTTATACATATACCCTTACCTTTTACCTTGGCCCCATTACAACCTTAAATAAAGACCTCATGATTTTTGAATGTCTGTATTTTGTAATTGTTGATTGGTTAGATGAAGAACAAAGTTATAGAAATTAAGGATAAAAAGAAGAATAGATTGATTAACCCAATAAACACTGAGTGACTAGAGAGTAAACACAAAATCCAGTGAGGGTTCAATAGCTCATCAACATATATCTCTGCTTAAATTGTTAATTGTCTTGCAAGTCTGTAAAATATTTTTCTTTCCCATCTCAATTGTAAAATTGCTTTAACATTATCTAAGGTTTGGCTATGCATATATGATTCCTTGAGAATGTGAATTAATTCAACTACATGCAAGTTTTATATACAAGTGAATAACAATTAGAATTTCATGATTCATTTAGGTAGTTGCATTTAGAATAGATTGTATTGCATGAGATTCCACCACTTCAACCTTACCTTACTCTTTACCTTGGATTTAGCATGAGGACATGCTATTGTTTAAGTGTGAGGAGGTTGATAAACCCATATTTTATGATATATTTTGTGCTCAATTTAGGTGATTTATTCAATCCTTCACTCACTTATTCATGTTAATTACATGGTTTTACCTTCCCTTCCTTATTATGTGATGTATGTGAAAAACATGTTTTTTATGCTTTAAAAATAATTACTTTAATTACCCTTTATTACCATTCGATGCTGTTATTTGTGTGTTGAGTAGTTTCAGATCTTCTAAGGCAGGAATGATTTAAAGGATGGAAAGGAAACATACAAAAATGGAAGGAAAGAACAAAATGGAGTTTTTGAAGAAACTGGCAGTGACGCGAACGCATGGACGACGCGGCCGCATGACCAGCGCGAAAAGGCAGTGACGCAGACGCGTGAATGACGCGATTGCGTGCCACGAGCAAAACGCAGATGATGCGGACGCATGACCGAAGCGAACGCGTAATAAGGAAAACTCCAGACGACGCGACCGCGTGACCCACGCAGACGCGTGCCAGAGGCCATGCACCAGAAATTACAGAAAACGCTCCCAGCGATTTCTGAAGCCCTTTTTGGCCCAGATCCAAGTACAGAAAGCACAGATCAGAGGTTATAAAGAGGGAAAATACATCCATTCAGAGAGAGTCTCGAATTATTCACTTTTCATGATTTAGATGTAGTTTTTAGAGAGAGGTTCTCTCCTCTCTCTCTTAGGATTAGGATTTAGGATTTTTCTTGCTTTTATGATTGTCCCTTTTTATCAGGTTCAACTTTCTTTTTTATTATCTTCTCAATTTAGTTTATGAACTTTTCTATGTTACAGATAATTCTATTAATTAATGTTATTTGAGGTATTTCAGTTTATGATTGCTCTCTTTTGTTTATGTTACCGTTACTTCCAACCTGAAGATATTTTTATTCGAGTAGATTTACTTTTCCCCTTTTGGTCTTGGTTAAGAAATCAGTAACTCAGGAGTTATCAAACTCAACGTGATCGATAATTGTTATCTTTGCTAATTGAATTGAACTTCAATAATTCCAGTCCTTTCTTAGGAATTGACTAGAACCTGAAGATCAGACTAATTAATCCACTTGATCTTCCTTTGCTTTAGTAAAGGCTAACTAAGTGGGATTAAGATTCAATTCTCGCCTCCATTGATAAGCATAACTAGGATAGGACTTCCAATTTCTCATACCTTGCCAGAAGTGTGTTTTACAGTTATTTATTTATTTTACTTGTCATTCAAATTACTTGTTCCTTACTTTCAAAACCCCCAATTTACAATCTTCATAACCAATAGTAAGTACATACCTCCCTGCAGTTCCTTGAGAAGACGACCCGAGGTTTAAATACTTCGGTTATTAATTTTAAAGGGGTTTGTTACTTGTGACAACCAAAACTTTTGTAAGAAAGGTTGATTGCTTGGTTTAGTACTATACTTGCAACGAGAGTTTACTATAACTTCTAAACCATCAATCTTCAGTTCTTCAGGGACCCCGAGCCATCCCTTGCCTCCAGTTGAGGGTTTGAAGACGCGTTTGCCCCGGGCCCCTGGGCAGGCTGGGACTGAACCTCAGGCTCGATGGCGTCGTCAGCCGGGATCTCCTCAGCGGGGGTAGCAGAGTCGTCGTCACTACCTGTCAGGAAGGTATTGAACAAACCCTCAAGTCTAGCCACCTCGGCAGACATTGACACTGCAGCAAAACACGAAAAAATAGATAACCGTCAAAACGGGCAAACAAACCAAAATAACATGCAAGTTAAAAAAAGCCACTAAACAACTACTCACGTATGTAATTCCTAGCCATATCTCGATCGCCCATAAGGAGATGGGGGTTAACAAGATTTTTCCCAAAAATGGCCAACAACACATCGGCAACCCTCTTATTCTCCGGGGACAACCCCTTATACGTTATTTTCGTGAAGACATTAGCTCCCGCCCCGAAACTCTAGTAGGTCGGTATGCGGCGTTCCCCCTCTAATGTCAACCAGAAGGGATGCCGAACTTCTGCGGGACGGACTTTGAAGTACTTGTCCTTGAAACCATGATAAGAATCTTCGAATACCCAGAAGATCCGCTTGCCTTGGGCCACCCGGAAGGACATATAGCCCTTTTTGGCCCTCCCCTCCTTGGAAGGGTTTGTTAGGTTGAAAAGAAAAAGAAATACTTCGACAGAGACCGGCAGCTCCAAGTACTTGCATACCATCTCGAAACAGCAGATGGATGCCCAGCTGTTCGGATGCAATTGGGATGGCGCTACGTCACATCGGTTCAGCAGCACCATTTGAAAAGGGGAGAAGGGAAGGCGAACTCCCAAGCGAGTGAACATGGCCTTATACAGCCACATCCAGTCGGGGACCTGAGGGGAGTGTAGATTCAATTCATATATTCGTTCATGGTCGACAGGAATAAAGGTCATGTAGTTAGCCTCCTCATCGGTCCCTCCGCAGAGAAAGTCGGCCTGTCGGAACTCCATAAGTTCCTCTAGGGACATCTGATTAGGGGTATCCTTTACATCCGATGTCACCCACGCGTATCGGCCGTACAGAGCCGGCCTCACGACCCTTACGACAGGACGCTGAACCATACCTACAGTGGGGGCACCACTCAAAATCAGTTTATAAGGCCGGGAGGTCGAAAGCACTACCAGAAAACTACCACACTACCAGAAACTACAATTTTCCTATCCATCAACTAGAAATCATGAAAATAAGGCCAGAGAAACAAAAACCCTAGAATGGTAACCCCCCTACAGTATCTACCTAATGCTAAAACATAGGCAAATACACAGGTCACGTCAGACAGTTCATACCAACAGGGCAAACACACATGCAAAGCCAAAAGAATAAACATCAATACTAAGAAAAAGAACAGGAAGCTTACTAGGATGAGGATGATACTTGAGGGGGATCAAAAATTCGAAAGGGATCTAGTAAAAGCAGTGGTCTGCAGGGGAAATTTTTGAAAGAAAGAGGAAGAAGCGAAGAAGATGTAATGAGACTAAAGTGAAACCAAATGAAAACTGCAAAGGAAACCAACTATGTGAAGCGCGAAAGACAGTGGTATAAGGGTCTTTTCTCGTAGGGTTTTGAATTGCCATTAAGGGCATTAAATGCTCAGCGCGATAAACGAGGCGACAAAGGGCGCACCCCTTCGGCGAGCAGGTCCACATGCGCATAGAAGGCGCGTCTTTGTAACGGGCAACCGACTAACCGTACGTGTCACAAAGGGAAAAAGGAACGCGCCACCAACGGCGCTCACGACTGCAGCTGGCGCGTTGGGGAAACTATTACGACCCAGCCCAGCTGGGTGCAATTGCCGCCCGGTCCGCGGGCAAACCGATCCGCACGGCCGGGTCGGCGTGCAACCCGCCCGGTCCACAACCCGGACACGCGTCCTGATTGACAGCTGCATGACAGCTGTGGGGAGCGAAGCTTCCTGGAAGGAGGCCTCCCCTCGTGGGGCCCGTCCTACTGACAAGGTATATAAGGGGAGGGTCGTACTCCTCCCCCAAGGTACGTCACCATCACTTTCTCTCTTCACCACTTGCGCTCTAGACTGACTTGATCGTTGGAGTGTCTTTGCAGGTGGCACCCCCTTCACTCGTGAAGAACTCGGGAAGCCAGCTGCTCGCGCTGCTCACTTTCAGGACCTTAGACTAAAGCAGGGACTCACCTTCACACCCAACCAGTTACCCCGAACCGTCCGGTACCCGACCTACCGAACACTTTATATGTAGCATAAGAAAGTGGCATGTTAATGTGAAACGCAGTAACTTACACTTTTTGACGCAATGGTATTTTAGGAAATTTTCCATTTAATAATTATTGTTTGTAACATGGGTTTAGGTCTTGGTATGAAAAAAAAAGAATAAAACAAAAACTTTAGATTGTCCAAAAAAATTTACACAGGCTTTTTTATATAAAACTCAATAATATCAAAATGGAGCAGACAATAAGAAAGGAAAAAAAAGTTAGTAGGTGTAAATCTAATTAACGTATAGGGCTTATTTAAGTTTGATTCAAAAACAAAGATAAGGTTAAATTAAAAAAATACAACAAACGCAATTCTTTTTTAAAGGATTTTTATATACTATAGTGCGCACGCACATACTGGAGAAAGTCCTCTGCTGGGAGCACTCGCACACTTCGATGCGTACGCACACCAGTGTGCGCATGTACTTCGGTGTGCGCACTCACACTAATGTGCATACGCACAGAGACAATTATATGTGATGTTGGGAGCACTCGCACTCCCTGGTGCGTACGCTTCTCTTTGGATTTTTACGTAAGTGTGCGCACGCACACATGTGTGCGTATGCACACACCCTGTTTTCTCAGCACATGTATTTTTGTGATCCCAAAATAAATTAAAACTTCTAAATCTCTATTTTCATTCTTCTAGTCATAAATAATAGTATTAAGTTTGATAGTCAAGTGAAGTTAGGAAATGGGGATAACTTGGAGGTGAAGTAAAGCTGAAAAAGTAATGAATTGACTATGAAAGGTTATGAACGATTATGTATGATATTTGGCTTGAATAATCAAATGATTTGAGATACGAGATTCTTTGAGTAAAGTACCGTGGCTTGCCACCACGTGTACCAGGTCAAAAACTCGATACTCTGTTGACCCTACGACGTAAGGGTGACCGGGCACTTATAAATTCCCGGGAATGTTAACCCCCACTGAGCAATATTAATTATTTGAGAAAAAGTTATGCATAGACTATTGGAGATGCATGTCGAGGGACAATCCAAGGGTTTAGCAAACCGGACTTGTCAGGTTGGCTTAATAACTGACAGATGAGACTCATCAGCCATAGGACAGGTATGCATCATGTGCATATTACTTGAATTACTTGTTTGTGCATTAACTGGGTGTGCCTAAGTGTACTTGCTATGTTAAATGTATATTTGTTACCTGCAGTACTTGTAACCTTCTTGTGCTTGCCTTTATCTGCTTATTCGTCTGTGATATGTTGTCGGAGATGGAGGTATGGAGGAAAGGCGGTAAGACTTAGATTCAAGATTAAGTTAACTTAGGTTTAGAAACACTTAGAAAACCACCTTTTATGGTTTCTGTTTAATACTTTAAACTTTATAATTTGAGTGTCGGCATTCTAGGATTGCCTCCGGCATTTCCAGGACCTTATATCTTATATTTGTGACACCTTTACCATGCTGAGAACCTCTGGTTCTCACCCCATACTATGTTATTATTTTTCAGATACAGGTCGAGAGGCATCTCGTTAGGCGTCTGGACTTCTGAAGCGAAATGGTTATCGGGTTACTTTTTTATTGTATAGCCTTGTATATATACGTACTTTGTTTTCTCTCCGCATGACTTCTCCCTTTTAACCCTCTTAGAGGCTTAAGGAGAGATAGGATTTTGTGTAGTAAATATTCTCCGGTCAGCCTTGACTTCGCGGATTGAGCTAGGAGCTTGTTATTTTGTATCTTTGGCCCTCTATTCTTACTTTTGTTATCTTATGCTTGATAGCTATAGTTTTTCTTAGTACGCAAGTTAACTCGTTTCCTGAACATTGCGCTTTCATTTTGCGATTCTTATTTCATTTGTTCTTCAAGGCTCCTAGTTTATTACATTCTTTCTGATATTATATGTACACATTTTATTTTAGAGGTCGTAACACCACACCACTTCTATTTTACGACTTAAGCGTAAAACTCTGTGTGTTAGGGTGTTACATTTGCGCTGCAGCAGCATGATGCAAGTGGCGATGATAAAGTCTTTGAAGGTTAATTTTGATTGAAACAAAAACTTTGTTGATTCCGAATGGCTTCTACTTCCATAGTTCCAGGCTTCTTCTTATCTCATTTAATTTCGTCCTCCTGCTAGATCTTCTTTTTCTCTCACATCTGGTACTTTTCTGTTTTGTTTTTGTTTGATTTCTTCAATAATCAATAATGTGTGGTGAGATAGTTTTTTTAGAGAACTTGTGAAAGTGCTCGAAGCCTCGAACCAGAATTCTAACATATATTAGGAGGTTAAATTCTTATAAATAATTTTAATTTTTTAAATTTATAATATTTTTAACTTTAACTTTTTATTATAATTAATTTATTAATATCTATAAAATTATTACTTGAAAATTAGATAAATTTATACTAAAATTATGTTCAATAAGAAAAAATAAAAAATAATATATATTACATAAATTGAATTTACACCGCTCTCCAAATTGTGATAAATTAAAATTGAATGGGCTATATATAAAAACATATTTAAAATTAAAATAAAGTATTTTAGTATACATCAAAACATAAATTTTAAAAAGAATAATTTTATATGGTGGTTAATTATTTCTTTTATATGGTGGTTAGTTCAAGAGAAGGCATTCTTAAGGGGAAAAAAAAAGACGACTCAAAATATCACAATTGAATTGTAATTTATCACAATTGTATAAATTATCAAAATTTTAATTATTAATAAGTAGATTAGAGTAATAAAAGAAGTTGACATGACAATGATTTAGACATTAGTTTGTTTTACAATCAACATATGAACTCAGCTATATATAAATGGTATGAAGTGTGTGAATAAATGTATACATATAATTGAAGTGTTTGAATTTAAATATTTAGTGGGCTAAAAAGTCTAGCTAGAGATAGAGTAGTAAGTTTAGCGGTCATGGGAGTGACGATAATAAACAGTATTATAATTAAGAGTTTCAAACAACTCGTCTATTCGATTCAGAGGATGAAAACGAGAATTTGGGAAATGGGGATTGGAATGAGGATGATGCTAGCAACTCTGTTCATGGAAATGGAATTTGGGATAAAGATCCGTGCGAACAATTTTAGAGATAGAGACTATATATTTTATATTTTGTAAGAATTTCTATTTTAAATATAATTAATATATTGGTGAATATTTAAATCAAGATGTTATAATTGTCTTTATATAAAAATATTTTTTTATTATTAGATAATAGATTATAAAATTTAATTTTATATATTATAAAAGCATTATATTTATTTAAAATAGACTATTAAAATAATAATCGAAAGTTTATAGCGCTCACAAAACAAATTTTAAAAAATGCTAACGATAAATAAATTTTCAAAAGATTTATAAATACAACAAAAAAAAACTAAATATTAAATATATATTTTAAAAAAAAGATATTTTCTGTAACAGTCCAAACCACTCGCTAGCACGATATTGTCCGCTTTGGCACACAAGGCCTCACGGTTTTGCTTTTGACAATAGGGATGCTAGTCGAAGCCCCCCACACTCACTCGTCAAAACGCGTCATGTTAGGGAGAGGTATCCACACCCTTATAAGGCATGCTTCGTTCCCCTCCCCAACCGATGTGGGCCTTACAATCCACCCCCTAAGGGAGTCCAGCGCCCTCGCTGGCACATCGATCCGGGTTCTGGCTCTGATACCATCTGTAACAGCCCAGACCACCCGCTAGCACGATATTGTCCGCTTTGGCACACAAGGCCTCACGGTTTTGCTTTTGACGATAGGGATGCTAGCCGAAGCCCCCCACACTCACTCGTAAAAACGCGTCCTGCTAGGGAGAGGTATCCACACCCTTATAAGGCATGCTTCGTTCCCCTCCCCAACCGATGTGGGCCTTACAATCCACCCCCTAAGGGAGTCCAGCGCCCTCGCTGGCACATCAATCCGGGTTCTGGCTCTGATACCATCTGTAACAGCCCAGACCACCCGCTAGCACGATATTGTCCGCTTTGGCACACAAGGCCTCACGGTTTTGCTTTTGACGATAGGGATGCTAGCCGAAGCCCCCCCACACTCACTCGTCAAAACGCGTTGACAAACCCCATTTGTAGGGTTTATCTTGTATTGATTTTTGGGGATTTTATCACCTTTTACCCATATTTATTCAAGAAATAGCATGGTTTTGTATATTCTCCTTTAATTGTGCTTGAATGAGAAAACATACTTTTTAGGACTCAAAATAGCTAAATTTAATTCACCTTGATTCTATTAGATGCCTTGATATGTTTGTTAAGTGATTTAAGGTTTAGGAGGCAAAGATTGGATCAAGGGAATGAAGAAAGAAAGCATGAAAAGTTGGAGAACTCATGAAGAAATGGAAGAACCGGAAAGCTGTCAAGCCGACCTCTTCGCACTTAATCGGCCATAACTTGAGCTACAGAGGTCCAAATGATGCGGTTCCAGTTGGGTTGGAAAGCTAACATCTGGGGCTTCGAAACGATATAAGATTTGCCATAGTTGCATCACGCATAGGGGCGCGCACGCGCAAGGTACGCGGACGCGCCGATGGTGGCACATGACCCACTTAATGCAAACGTGGCCAGCGATTTTAGAAGCCTTGTGGGCCCAATCCAACTCATTTCTGATGCTATTTAAGCCAAGGATTGAAGGGGGAATGGGGGACTTTTCATACTTTTATAGACTTTTCATACTTTAGAAGTTAGTTACCAATTAGTTTAGTTTAGCTTTGTAATTAGTTTCTAGAGAGAGAAGCTCTCACTTCTCTCTAGAATTAGGATTAGGTTTAGTTCTTAGATCTAGGTTTTAATCTTTGCTTTCTTCCACTTCTATCTCTCAATTCTTTGTTGCTACATTCAATCTTCTTCTATTCTTTTATTGTAATTTCCTTTATGTTGTTCTTGCATTTTGTTGTAGATCTACTTTTGTTCCTTCCTTTCTCTTTCAATTCAATTCAAGGTAAATCATAATAATTGTGTTCATTTGATTTGTTGTTGTTTAATTCCTTGCAAATTGAGTAGTGTAGATTTACTTTTCTTGCAATTTTACTATGCTTTCCTTTTATGCCTTCCAAGTGTTTGATGAAATGTTTGGTTGGATTTTAGAGTAGAGTTTTATGTTCTTGGCTTGGAAAGGTAACTTAGGAACTCTTGAGTTACTAATGTCCAAGTAATTGATGATTGGGATTCATTGACTCTAGTTCTCACTAATTGAATTAGTGGAGAGTTAGGACTTATGGACTAGGATTGATATAGCTCATTTGACTTTCCTTTACTACTAGTTAGAGGATGATTTAATGAGATTAATCCTTGCCAATTCTCATATTGTGGTTAGTGATTAGGATAGAGATCTTTGACCACCAACCCTTGCCAAGACCTTTTTAGCCATTAGTTTACTTTCTTACCATTTATCTTTCATGCTTCATATCAAAACCCCAAATATAACTCACAACCGATAACAAGACACTTCATTGTAATTCCTAGGGAGAACGACCCGAGGTTTAAATACTTCGGTTATTAATTTTAGGGGTTTGTTACTTGTGACAAACAATCTTTTGTATGAAAGGATTATTGTTTGGTTTAGGAACTATACTTGCAACGAGAATTCATTTGTGAAATTCTAAACCGTCAAAAATCCATTCGTCACGCGTCATGCTAGGGAGAGGTATCCACACCCTTATAAGGCATGCTTCGTTTCTCTCCCAACCGATGTGGGCCTTACATTTTCTTCTTTAAAATTTGATAATTTTTTGTCAAGTAAATTTTTTGAAAAAATAAATTATTGTGAATAACCATATTTTTTTTAAAAAAAAATTAGAGATCATATTTTGATCTGAATTCTTTTGTGCACCTTCTAAATATTTATTTAAATGTTTCTACAAAAATATAAATAAACCATTTGCTAAATATAAAAGTTTGTTTGTTACTTAAAAAAAATAATATTTATTGGTTCTTTCGATATTATCTTTTAGGATTTTTTTTTGTCAGCGGTTAAATCTTTTTGGTACCAAATTAGTAATTAGCCTTATTTATCTAAAAAAAATATAGGGGACCAACACCTAAACTGGCCAACTTAAACAACTCTATTTAATAATTAATTTTAAAATTTTTTAAAAATCAGAATTTGAATAATACTAATTAGGTTTTGAATAATTAGGCAAATAACATCCACACAAATCCTAATTCCTCTCTTCCAAGCCCCGACCGGAGTTCACACGCCCTATCGTTGTTGTAGACCGCCACATCCTCCGCCATTGATGCAGGACTCCTTGCGAACTAGAGCAACATGCCATTGCAACGCTGCTTCATCGTCGTGTCGCCGTTTCTGCAAGGTCCAGCGTCGAATCCTAATGCAGAAAAGAAACCTCCAAATGCTACAAAAGAAACATCCAAATGCTTAAAAGAAATTTTGCCAATGCAAAATAGAAGCATTCGAATGAGAATAAAAGAAACATCCACTAAAGCACAAAAGAAACATTCAAATGAAAAGAAGCATCCATTACTCCCACAGGACAGATGAGCGACTGCGTTGATTCTTCAAGTGGTGCGAAATAGGGGCTTGCCTTCTTCATCGTCAGGAACGCGTGGCACAAGGGAGGATTCGGGACGATCGTTGGCATTGCTTCTGGGGAGCACAGACGCAGCTTAATGCAGGGGAGAAGATGACCAACTTCCTCGTCTTGAACATGCGGTGCGATGCAAGGGAGAAGAGGACGAATGGTAGCGTTGCTTGTGAGGAGCACGGTCGCGACGTGATGTAGGGGAGAAGAAGGTGCAACGGCGGCGTCGGTTGCAGGGAACAGAGGGACGGCGCAGCTGTAGGGAGTAGAGGCGGTGCGATGCGTTGCTTATTAAGACGTGGAGCAGTAAGGCGACGAGGCGTGGTACGATGCTTCTTCGTCATCAAGAATACATGATACAAGGAGCGGAGGCTGAAAGGGGCAGGGGTGCGAGGTGACTGTGGTGAAAAAGTAGGGGAGGTGAAAGGTGAAACAGAAAAGATGAATTAGGGTAAGAGTCTATGTCCAAGAGTCTATGCATAGCTTTTTCTCAAATAATTATAATTGCTCAATGGGGGGGTTAACATTCCCGAAAATTTATAAGTGCTCGGTCACCCTTACGTCGTAGGGTCAACATAGTATCGAGTTTCAACCTGGTACACATGGTGGCAAGCCACGGTACTTTACCCAGGGAATCTCATATCTCAGATCATTTGATTATTCAAGCCAAGTATCATACATAATCATTCATAACATTTTATAGTCAATTCATCACTTTTTCAGCTTTAATTCACCTCCAAGTTATCCTCATTTCCTAACTTCACTTGATTATCAAACTTAATACTATTATTTATGACTAGAAGAATGAAAATAGAGGTTTAGGATTTTGAAATAGGGTTTAAAACTCAGAAAACCATGTTTGCTGGAATAGGGGCCACGCGTACGCGTGATTCATGCATACGCGTGGGAGTATAAAAAGGCAGCTCGCGCGCGCATCCCCTTATCATGCGTATGCGTAGGTGAGTATCTCATGTCACGCATACGCATATAAGGAGGTCAGTCAAAAATTCCATGCCACGCGTACGTATGGGTCACGCGTACGTGTGGACGTACGTTTTCCAAAAATCTGTTTAAGTAGAAAGCTGCAGAATTTACATATTCCAAACCAATACTTCCGATGTGCATAACTCAATCATTTTTTAAATCGTTTTTCATCCGTTCTTTGAACGGCATAAACTTCACGAACCCAAGTTTTTATCAAAATAAGTTTGAAATCATTTGGGGGTTCGGAGGCCAAGTTATAACTCGCCGAAGTTTGGCCCAAAACCAAAATTTTACAAACTTCCCAAACCTCATTTTCATTGAAAAATCCCATTCCATTCATCACCAAACCTGCAATTGTCAACATGGTATATCCTTCCTTATCACCAAAATAACCACCATAATAAATCGTACCTCAAATCAACAATAATACACATACACTTCCCAAATCCATCAACCAAAACCATAGCTCACATATTCTAAACTTATATGCTTATATCCTCAAATCATTAATCAACAATTCATTAAATCACCAACTAGTCATCAAGCATCACCAACTAGTCAACAAGCATCAAACCAAAACATACTTCTCAACAAGATACTAAGCAATAAATATATACATATACATTCCAACCTATCTGTTGAGTTAAGAAATTAACTAAATTAATTAGTGATGACAAACATTATTTTTGAGAAAATAAATAATTAGTGTTGATTAATTATAATTGTATATTACTAATTATTTATAAAACTGCTGCAGGCCAAAATCTGATTTACAGCCCAAATGGAAGGGAAAATAAAACAAGAGTAATGGGTTAATGAAATAAACAAAGCCCAAAAGGATTCAAAGCTGAGAAATCAAAACGGGCCAAGCTAATGGATACCCGATCCAAGCCCGAATTGATTTCAATTCCCTCCATCTTGCTCCAACCAAAGCAACATTCCTCTCCTCTCTAATCAAGTCAAATCAAGACTTTAGAAAAAGTAAGAAAGAGAAAGAGAAGAAAAGCTTCATCCATAAGCCAGTAACCAAAGAAGCAAGAAAGAGAAAATCTAAGATTGAAGCACAGAAGCTAAAGCAGAAAATCTAAACCAAATCAAGCTTAGGTTAAAGGTAATCCATCTCATCTTACTTGCATCAAATCTTCTTCCCTTCTTCCCAACTCTCTGCTCTATCCGAAAATAGAATTCAAGGGAAAGTTGTTCTCTGTCCTATTCTGCTTCACATCTACGGTCACAAGTGATACTTGGGGACCAAGTAGTTTTTCAATGGCTAAGATCAAGTTGACCATAAGAAGATTTCTATTGTTACTGCTTTGTGGCTTTCGGTCAAGATGAGGAAGTCAGAGGGAAAGTTTCTTCTCTAAGGATTAAGGTGAAAAAGTGAATCTGTGAGTTGGTGAAGCTCAAGGCTCAAGGTGCTGACCTTGGAAGAAGAACCCAGCAACATGCAAGGAGATAAAAGAAGCTTGCTGTTCATTCAGAAGGTAAGGAGAGAAAACCAGTGAATAGAGGTTTTATTCTGAGAGAGCTCTTTGAAGAAGTTCAACTAACTGGACAGTGTAACCTAATCAAAGGTGCATTCCGCCAGTATGAAGAACTGAATCAGAGGCTTGCTAATCTGGTTTTTCGCATAGCACAGAGGCTGTTGATGAAGTTAATCTCCTTCATGTTTTACAGATTGTAATATACTTTTCTATGTTTATCTTTCTGTAATTTTTTGTGAGAAACTCAAGTAAAAGCCATGAGTGGAAAAAGGCTGAGTGATACACTTGAGAGAAAAGCCTAGAGTTATTTTCAGATTTCTTTAGGTGTGTTTATGTCTTGTATCTTGTACCTGTGAGGTATCCCTTTCTTAGTTGGGTTAGCACTAAGAGGTATAGTTAGGTATTAGCATAGCCAATGTCAAGTTAGGTTAGAACTTGAGTGTGAAAGGATTGGTTCAATCCTGTGTTATTGGTGTATGTAATACTGTTAACTATAGTGAAATTCCTCCATAGTTGTGGAGGAGACTGGATGTAGGTTGCATAGCACAAGGCAACTGAACCAGGATACATGCTGGTGTTAGCTTTTCTCTTCTCTGCTGTGTTCTGTTTTCTGATATTCATGAGACAAAAATAAATTGTCTCATAAATTTCCGCTGCTGAGTTCAAACAGAATCAGAATTGCAAATTTGTTTAAAAGGGTAATAACAGCAACTAAAAGGAAGGCATAGATTCAACCCCCCTTCTCTAAGCCTACCACAACCTTCAATTGGTATCAGGAGCTAAGGTCTCAAGAATCAAGCTTAACCGCATGGAGCAAAGATCCAATGGCGAACAATCTGGGCACAACCACAGTTGCCTACACCCTCACTGAAGGCCAGTCAAACAACCGGCCACCTTTTTTTAACGGAAAGAACTATTTCTACTGGAAAAAAAGGATAAGGATCTTCATCCAATCCATTGACTACAACTTATGGAAGATCGTTGTGAGTGGTCCCAAGATCCCAACAAAAATAAGTGCTGATGGAGTGATGACTCCGAAAGAAGAAGCTGAATGGAATGAAGATGACAAGAAGAAGATAGAGCTGAACGCTAAAGCAATCAACCTTCTTCACTGTGCTATCAGCTTTGAAGAGTACCGGAAGGTGTCTAGATGCAAGACAGCCAAAGAAATCTGGGAAAAACTCCAGGTTACACATGAAGGCACTAAACAAGTCAAAGAAACGAGGATTGATATGCTGCGAAAAGAGTATGAGATGTTTAGCATGAAGGATGGAGAAAGCATTGATGAAGCATTTGAGAGATTCTCAATCATAATCAATAACCTTGATGCTATGGGTACAAACTATGCAGAACAAACCTTGGTGAGAAAACTCCTTAGAAGCCTCACAAAAGAGTGGGAAAACACTGCCACTGTCCTAACCGAGAGTAACAACATAAGCCCATAACCTATGATGAGCTGAGAGGAAAACTCATTGCCTATGAAGCCACACACACAAACACAGACTCAAAGAAAAGGGAATAGCCCTCAAGTCACAAATAGAACCAAAAGAGAGTGAGTCTAGTGATGGTATTTCAGATGACGAGCTTTTGTTATTTGCTAGGAGATTTAGAAGGATGATGAAAAGCAAGGGCAAATACAAGGGTTCAAGTTCAAAGGAGCAAAAGATAGACTTGAGCAAGGTGACATGCCATCATTACAAGGAGGCTGGACACTTCAAGTCAAACTGTCCAAAGCTCAAAAAGGAGGATAAAGGCAAGAAGGAAAGGAAGAGAGTACTCATGGCAGCTTGGGAGGATCTTGAGAATGAATCAAATGAAGAGGAAGAATCTGAAGGAGATGACAAAGACTGCTTCATGGCTGGAAACAACAATCTTGATGAGGTAAACTATTATGATTTGACCATTGAGGACTTGCATGTTATCATTGATGACCTCACTTTAAACACCTCAAAACTTCTTGACAAATACAATGAATGCAGATCTGAAAGAGATGTGTTAAGAGCTGAAAATGAATTTTTAAAAGAAAAAGTGAAGGAAACTGAATGTGCTTTGGACATCATTGAAGAAAACAGATTTCTAAAATCTGAACTTGAAAATTAAAAGGAAAGCACATTGTGGATCCTTCACATGAGTTAATTGCTGAAAATAAAAGATTAAATGATATGATTAAAAGGCTGAATGGTGACTTAGCAAAATTTGCTCAAGGTTCTAGTAACTTGGACAAATTACTTGCAAGTCAAAGACCATTGTTTGAAAAATCTGGTTTAGGCTACATAGCAAAGGAAGATGCATTTTCTAATGTTTCCTCTATAAAGTTTGTGGCTTCTTCATCAAATACCAAAACCATATCAAACAAATCTGGTATTGAAAATACTCCAACAATTGAAGAAAAATTTGATGAAGTATACACAAGTGAAACTAAGCCTTCACCAAGAACTGAACCGAGTTCTAACCGGCCAGGTTTGGGTTACATTTCGAAAAATGAGGCTGTTTTCAAGAAACCACCATTTTACAACAAAACCTCATATTCGAAAAGTAAAAATGTTCAAAAATTCTGGTGAAAATGCTTTTGCAAAGAGGAATAACTTTAATAAAAATCAGTTTGTTAAAAGAAATGCTTTTCCTCCAAAAACCAGAAAATTTCAAAACTTTAATCATTTCAAGCAATACAACTCACATCAGTTTCAGCAACACACACCAGAAAATCATTGTATTAATTGCAAGAAATTTGGTCACTCATATGCACAATGCTTCATTGAAAAGAGAGTTGTAGGAAACAAAGTTTACAATGTTGTTTGCGATTTCAATGCACTTGGGCAACCAAGATGGATTAACTTCAAAGGATCCAAATTAATTTGGATACCTAAGGCTACTTGAAACTCATCATGCAGATTTGCCTAGCATCCAAGAACAAAAAGGACATGTGGTACATGGATAGTGGATGTTCAAGGCACATGACTGGAAGGTCAACCTACTTCATCAAACTAAATAAGTATGATGGAGGTTTTGTGACCTTTGGAGATGATGGTAAAGGTAAAATCATTGCTGTTGAAAAAGTAGGTAATGAGTAATCTACTTTTATTGATGATGTACTTTTGGTATGTGGTTTAAAGCACAATCTTTTGAGCATAAGTCAGCTGTGTGATTTAGGATATTTAGTTGTTTTCAAAAGGCTTGAATGCTGTGTTGTTAATGAAAAGACAAATGAAGTGATGTTTGTTGTCAAGCGCTTCAATAATATGTATGGACTTACTCTTGATGGACTAAAAGATCAAAATGTAGCTTGTCTTCACTCTAAAGAATCTGAAAAGTGGTTATGGCACAAGAGATTGGGCCATGCAAGTATGTTTCATATAAACAAACTTGTAAAGAAAGAATTAGTAAGAGGTCTTCCTTTGATAAAGTTTGACAAAGACATCACTTGTGATGCTTGCCAAATGGAAAAACAAACAAAAAGTTCTTTTAAACCAAAGGAAGACATCTCTACTAAAAGACCACTTGAGTTGCTACACATTGATTTATTTGGTCCAACAAGAACTCAAAGCCTAGGTGGTAAACATTATGGTTTAGTAATTGTGGATGACTATACTAGGTTTGGTTGGGTTTTATTTCTTGCACACAAAAATGAAGCCTTTTCGGTCTTTGAACCCTTTTGCAAGAAAATTCAAAATGAAAAGAATTTGAAAATCTCTTCTATAAGAAGCGATCATGGAACTGAATTTGAAAACAATTTATTTGAATCCTTTTGTGAGGAATTTGGAATATCTCACAACTTCTCTTGTCCAAGAACACCACAACAAAATAGTGTTGTGGAAAGAAGAAATAGAAGCATACAAGAGATGACAAGAGCTATGCTTTGTGAGAGTAATGTTCCAAAATTCCTTTGGGCTGAAGCGGTTAACACAGCTTGCCACATTTTAAATAGAACAATCATAAGGAAATTTTTGAAGAAAACCCCTTATGAACTTTGGAAAGGCTACCCACCAAACTTAGATTACTTACACATCTTTGGATGCAAATGCTTTGTCTTAAATAACAAAGAAAATTTGGGTAAATTTGATCCAAAGGCTTATGAGTGTTTGTTCGTAGGATATTCCACAACTAGTAAAGCATATAGGGTTTTTCATCAAGATGCTAGGATTATTGAGGAGTCCATACATGTTACATTTTGTGATACTAACTTGGTACAAAGCATTTTGGAAGACTGTGATGCAGGAAATCAAGCTCAAAAGGAGGATGAAACTGCTCAGAATCATGGAAAAGAAAATTCTGGACAAGCTGAACCAAAAACAGCAAATGCTGAAAATTCAAGAGACAATTCCATTTTGTCTCATGAATCTGAAGGAAATTCTTCAGACAGCAGCACATAGAATCCCTTGGTGACTGAATCTGCCTCCAAGTCCACCAGACCTCGTGAATAGAGATTCTTGAAGAATTATCCTGAGGAATTTGTCATTGGGGACATCTCTCATGGAGTGCAAACAAGGTCTTCCACTAGAAAGGCAAATGAAGGATCAAACATTGCCCTTCTTTCACAAATAGAGCCTCAAAACGTCAAGGAAGCACTCAGTGACCTCTCTTGGGTTAAAGCTATGGAGGATGAGCTTTTTGAGTTTGAAAAGAACCAAGTATGGACTTTGGTTCCAAGACCAAGTGGAAAGAAAGTGACCGGCACCAAGTGGATATTTCGGAACAAGTTGGGAGAAGATGGTAGCATTGCAAGAAACAAGGCAAGGCTAGTGGCTCAAGGATATGATCAAGAAGAAGGAATAGACTTTGATGAATCCTTTGCCCCTGTTGCACGAATGGAAGCCATAAGACTTCTCTTAGATTATGCTGCTTATTGTGGTTTTAAATTATATCAAATGGATGTGAAATGTGCATTTTTGAATGGAGTGATAGATAGAGAAGTGTATGTGGAGCAGCCTCCTGATTTTGAAAATAAAGAGCATTTTGATTATGTTTTCAAATTATCTAAAGCTCTCTATGGTTTAAGACAAGCTCCTAGAGCTTGGTATAAGAGACTTAGCTCTTTTCTTTTGAAAAATAGTTTTCAAAGAGGCACCACTGACACAACTCTATTTATTAAGAACTCTAATGATTCTTTTATTCTAGTCCAAATATATGTTGATGACATTATTTTTGGATCAGCAAATGAATCCCTTTGTTCTGAATTTGGAAAACTCATGACAAGTGAATTTGACATGAGTATGATGGGTGAACTTAATTTCTTCCTTGGGCTGCAAATTAAACAAACTGAAAAAGGTATTTTCATTCATCAAGAAAAGTATGCCAAGGAATTAGTTAAGAAGTTTGGTATGGAAAATGCCAAACCCATGGGAACTCCCATGCATCCTAATTCTAAATTAGATAAGGGAGAAACTGAGAAAGATGTTGATGAGACTAGGTATAGAGGAATGATTGGTTCTCTTATGTACTTAACTTCCTCTAGACCCGATATTGTGCAAAGTGTTGGATTGTGTTCTAGGTTCCAATCCAAACCAAAAGAGTCACATCTTTCTGCAGTTAAAAGGATCATTAGATATGTTCATGGCACATCTAATTTTGGTCTTTGGTATCCTAAGATTGATGATTTTTCTGCAGTTGGTTATTGTGATGCAGATTTTGCTGGTGATAGAGTTGATAGAAGGAGCACTTCTGGTTTGTGTTGCTTCCTTGGGAAGTCCTTAAATGTATGGTCAAGTAAGAAGCAACCAACAGTGGCCCTTTCTACTGCAGAGGCTGAGTATATAGCTGCTTCTTCTTGTTGTTCTCAGCTTTTATGGTTAAAAACGCAGCTTGCTGATTACAAATTAAATGCTGAAAATATTCCCTTAATGTGTGATAATATGAGTGCCATTAATATTTCTAAAAATCCAGTTTTGCACACTAGGACTAAGCATATTGAAGTGAAATTTCACTCAATAAGAGAACATGTCCAAAAAGGGGATATTAGTATTCAATTTGTTAAATCAGAGGAGCAATTATCAGATATTTTTACAAAACCATTAGCTGAGGATAGATTCTGCATGCTTAGGACTTGTCTAGGAATTTTGAGTTATGATTCTTTATTTGAAAAATGCTGATGTATTTGCTGGAACTTTTTGTCTCATAAACAGGCATGAGACAATTCTGGGCAGGTGATGAACGTTTCCATCAAAACAGCGTGTTCTGGGCTTGTTTCAAATGAACCTCAATCTGAGCCAACCTCAATAATCAGATCAAGAGTGGTCCAAATGTGTTTCATTAATTTCATATCACTTCAAGGCCCTAACATGAATGTTACAATCTTGTTTGTTATTTTTGATGACTTGTGTGTTTCATAAAAGGTTTTCACTAAATGTTTTGGGACCCAAAAGGTTTTCAAGTGGAGTTAATTTTGGCCCAAAAAGTGTTTCAGGTTAATTTTATTGTTTTTCAATTTTTTAAATTAACTTCCTATTTTAATTTTAAATCAAATAAAACCTTTCTTGTATGAGGTCATGTCTTTTCAAGTCTTTTCAAATGGTGATGCAGTTGCATGGTTTTAGAAATTTGCTTTTGGGTACGGTTACCAACACTCCCTCTCTTCCCTCCATAACTTCTCCACACTCTCTTCGGTTTCTTCCCACTCACTTTACTACTTCTCTTCCCTCAAAAGATTGAAACTAACCAAATGAGGAAGAAAACCATTGCAAAAAGGGCTCCTCGTGAAAAGGTTTTCAAGCTACCCACAAAGCCTTCCACTCGCTCTCAAGACCGCACCTTTACCCCTTCTCCTTCTCCTCCTACCTCTCCTCCTCGTTGTGACCCCATGGCTCGGACCAAAAACACTCCAAGGTTTCCTGCCTCTGCCAAGCCGACGCCACCACCAAAGGCCACACCTTCCAAGCCTGGCTCCTCAAAACCGAATTCAGCAAAGCCTAGCTCCTCCAAAGGCAAACGTCCGGCGATTGAGGAACCCATTCCCGAACCAACACAACCAAAATCCAAATCGGTTCCAATGCGCTCTCAACGAGGTAACACACGAGTCCCTCTCAAAAACGTTAAAGAACCAGAAATTGGACCTTTTGATCACAAAGCTCACTTTTTGACCTCTCATTCAAACTATAATCCTTATAGATTCAAATCTGCCATGAATAATAATTTTTATGAGGGAGTCATCCAGTATCGTACCCTATGCCCTTCATTTCTCGCTAATTTGCCATCTTTGAAAAGAAAATGTTTTCTTTTTGTTGATAACTTAATTTTTATGGACTGGAATCACCTTTTTGACATCAAAAAACCTGTTTATCCCTTGTTGGTCAAAGAGTTTTATGCAAACATGACTTATCATGAAGGCACTGCTCATTCGTATGTCAAGAGCTGAGATATCGTTTTAAACAATGAGACCATCAGTGATGCTTTGAAGTATACTGATGTTGGGCCCTGTGCCTACACGTCAGTCAAGTGGGATGAAGGAGTTGGTGTTTCTTACAATGATGCCCTGGCTAGTATTTGTGAACATATCTCCTTAATAGATGGCATTACACCCACTCACAAAGCCCTAGGATATGAGCGTGCTCAACTGCACCGAATAGTCAATCATATTATTCTGCCTTAAAGCGGCTCATATCAAAGGGTTTCCTACACTGATACTCTTGTTTTATATGCCCTTCTCACCAAAACTGAAATCTCATTTGCATATTTGATGGTTAGATACATGTTTGACTCTGTTAGAAGTGAAAAGGACAAAGCTCTTCCTTATGGCATGTTTCTAACTTGCATTTTTGAGTATTTTGGTGTTGACTTGACCAATGAGAAATATGAAAATAGACATTCATATCTAAAGGGAGGTGGTTCAGTGAAACAGAACAAAGGACCCACTAGATCTGAAAGAGTCGTCCTAGATGATGAAGATGAGGACTTTGTCCCTGAGGATTCTCCTGCTCCTTCCACCGAGGGTACTTCCATTTCCACAGGGAATAAATCCACTCTGCTGAATGTGGTCAAGGATGTCGCTCAAGAGTTTTTTTCCCAATCAAATCACTTGATTGCCATGAGCAAGGAAAAAAGGAAACTAGCTAGCAAGCATGAGAACTTTCTGAAGAAATCAAGGGATAGGGTGGCTGTGCTTATGACCTTCATTGATAACCTTCATTGATAACCTTCACAATGATGAAGACATTGCCACTGATGTTGAAGAGGAAGCTGCTTCAGAGGGGAATGGTTCTGATGCCTAGAATTTGTCTCATAAAAACTACAGCTGCTGTTCTCTTTTTGTCTCATGAATTCTGCTTCTTTAGCTACTTTTGAACTGTTTTATTTTGGATAACTGTAATAACTCTAGATATTGCTGCACCTGTGGTAGTTTAGTTAGCTATTTGGACTGTGCACTAATCTTTCTTGCAGGGTTTATTGTGATATTTTTGTGGATCTTGCTTATTATCAACCCTTGATGACAAAAGGGGGAGTAATAGGAGCAATGGCTGGCAGATTACTATTTTTTTTAGGACTTTGTTTGACTGCTGCAGATTTTAAAAGCTTGATTTGCAAATATTTGCAAATGTTGTGAACTGTTGTGAATGAGGTTGAAAACTTACTTTATATGTTGCTATCTTGACCATGACCCTGTTGTGTTAAAGCTCTATTTTGGCCATTAAAACTATCACTGTTTGCTATATTTTTGGTTGGTACATAGCATCTGTTTGGTTCCATAAAAGCATATGTAAACAGGAAAGAAGAGAAGAGCATAAATCCAGGGGGAGCAAATCTTGAAAAAGAAAGGGGGAGCAACATAAAAGCAAATGACAAAAATCAAAGGGAGTTTCTAAACCTTACTCAAACTCATTTCTTTTGCTTATTGCTTAAATCATGTTTGTCATCAAGGGGGAGATTGTTGAGTTAAGAAATTAACTAAATTAATTAGTGATGACAAACATTATTTTTGGGAAAATAAATAATTAGTCTTGATTAATTATAATTGCATATTACTAATTATTTATAAAACTGTTGTAGGCCAAAATCTGATTTACAGCCCAAATGGAAGGGAAAATAAAACAAGAGTGATGGGTTAATGAAATAAACAAAGCCCAAAAGGATTCAAAGCTGAGAAATCAAAACGGGCCAAGCTAATGGATACCCGATCCAAGCCCAAATTGATTTCAATTCTCTCCATCTTGCTCCAACCAAAGCAACGTTCCTCTCCTCTCTAATCAAGTCAAATCAAGACTTCAGAAAAAGTAAGAAAGAGAAAGAGAAGAAAAGCTTCCTCCATAAGCCAGTAACCAAAGAAGCAAGAAAGAGAAAATCTAAGCTTGAAGCACAGAAGCTAAAGCAGAAAATCTAAACCAAATCAAGCTTAGGTTAAAGGTAATCCATCTCATCTTGCTTGCATCAAATCTTCTTCCCTTCTTCCCAACTCTTTGCTCTATCCGAAAATGGCATTCAAGGGAAAGTTGTTCTCTGCCCTATTCTGCTTCACATCTACGGTCACAAGTGATACTTGGGGACCAAGTAGTTTTTCAATGGCTAAGATCAAGTTGACCATAAGAAGATTTCTATTGTTACTGCTTTGTGGCTTTCGGTCAAGATGAGGAAGTCAGAGGGAAAGTTTCTTCTCTAAGGATTAAGGTGAAAAAGTGAATCTGTGAGTTGGTGAAGCTCAAGGCTCAAGGTGCTGACTTTGGAAGAAGAACCCAGCAACATGCAAGAAGATAAAAGAAGCTTGCTGTTCATTCAGAAGGTAAGGAGAGAAAACCAGTGAATAGAGGTTTTGTTCTGAGAGAGCTCTTTGAAGAAGTTTAACTAACTGGACAGTGTAACCTAATCAAAGGTGCATTCCGCCAGTATGAAGAACTGAATCAGAGGCTTGCTAATCTGGTTTTTCGCATAGCACAGAGGCTGTTGATGAAGTCAATCTCCTTCATTTTTTACAGATTGTAATGTACTTTTCTATGTTTATCTTTCTGTAATTTCTTGTGAGAAAAGGCATTGTGAGAAAGCTCAAGTAAAAGCCATGAGTAGAAAAAGGCTGAGTGATACACTTGAGAGAAAAGCCTAGAGTTATTTTTAGATTTCTTTAGGTGTGTTTATGTCTTGTATCTTGTACCTGTGAGGTATCCCTTTCTTAGTTGGGTTAGCACTAAGAGGTATAGTTAGGTATTAGCATAGCCAATGTCAAGTTAGGTTAGAACTTGAGTGTGAAAGGATTGGTTCAATCCTGTGTTATTGGTGTATGTAATACTGTTAACTATAGTGAAATTCCTCCATAGTTGTGGAGGAGACTGGATGTAGGTTGCATAGCACAAGGCAACTGAACCAGGATACATGCTGGTGTTAGCTTTTCTCTTCTCTGCTGTGTTCTATTTTCTGATATTCATGAGACAAAAATAAATTATCTCATAAATTTCCGCTGCTGAGTTCAAACAGAATCAGAATTGCAAATTTGTTTAAAAGGGTAATAACAGCAACTAAAAGGAAGGCATAGATTCAACCCCACTTCTCTAAGCCTACCATAACCTTCACTATCCTATGGTCATCTAGTCTAAATTTTCACAGAACATTATATATTAAATGCAAGAAACCTAAACCATACCTTGACCGGTTTCCACGTAGTGACCAAGGCAACTTAGCAAAACAAACACAGCCCCAAAGGTTCAATAAAACACTAGTGCTCAACCACCACCAAGTTCCAACATCCACAAATTCAAGTTCCAATTATTTATTCACAACCTAATACATATTCATAACACATGTACACCCAAGTTTAATACCCAAAGCACAAATTCAGAAAATTGAATAGAGTTATGGTATCCTCACCTTACCCAAGCTTCGTATAAGCAAGAGTGAACGCTTTCCTCAAGCTAATTGGATCCTAATACATCAAAAAGCAAAGAAATTCAACACCACTACATAATTTTCGAAAATTGGGGGAAGGAAAGGCTGAGAGAAATAAAGTAGCTTACCTATGAAATTGTTCCAGTAGAATCGTAGAGCTCGACACGATGGTCGCGTGGCAGCAAACGGTGCGGCGATTGGAGCTCGAATGAAAAAGATACGGTGATTTGAAGTAACGTAAGGGGTTAGGGAAATTTCTTTTCTTCTCTCCCCTGTTTATGCTTTCAGCGTGTTCTTGCTGAAGTGGGGAGGAAGAAGAGCCTTGGCTCATTTAAGTGCTGGGCCGGTTGGGCCCACGGGCTCGGTTTGGGTCCGGTCAATCTTGGGCTGAATTCTTTGAAATTAGTGTCAAAATTATCATTTTGATGAGTTCTATCCTAATTTAATATAATATTCATATTTCTAATTTTCTTTATTAAAAATTAATTTATTGACTAATTATTTACTAATTTAACGGGGTTTACATATGGTGCAACACACTATACCAATTAGAATGACCAATGCCGGCATCCCTACAAACCCAAACTTTAGTGTTATCTATTTTTTTCCCACCAATCATTGTAAATAATGGAGCCGATATCCATTAACACTGTATATCGGGTAGCTTGTGCTCTTATTCATTGAGTCTCAACTAAGTGCAACTAGTTTTCAATTTGTTGTGTCAGTTAGATGTACTCTGACATATTCTCTAAACCAATAAGAAAAATTATTTAGTGATGTATCAAGATTTGTTTCTTAGAATAACCTATGATACAATAGGATAAATAAGGAAATTTGTTTAGTGATGTATCATGATTTATTTTTTGGAATAACCTCTTATACAATAGAATAAATAATGAAATTTCAGTGTACCAAAATTTTGATTAGATAAAAAAGTTATTATCTTCCTCTAATTCATCTCCAACCTCCTGATGCTTGGTTTGTTCAATTTCCCTTTCATCATAATCAACTCCATTGTACCCCTCTAAAGGTTCATACTCAAGATAGTTATCCCCGAAAGCTAAATGTTCATCTTTTTCATATTCATCTATGGACTCCTTAACCTCCTCTTCTTTGTTCTTCACATCATTGAGCTTCTCCTAAAAAAAAAAACAATTTTCTCATCATTAACTATGTTTTCTTTTTCTTCATGATTATTCACAACCACTTCCGTAGTTTCAGACTCTTGCCCAAGGTTGTCATTATGGTTGTTTTCAAGGGAGGTCTTTGCTCTTTTTACCGCAGCACCTTTCTTCAGTGTTCGTTGAGGCGTTGTTCGCAGTTTTTTTCCTCAACAGGGTTGAAGAAAATACTTTTTTCGAACAAAAGAAATTGACCTTTTTCGATGAGATAAAAAATGCAGAAAAATCCAAAACAAAATCAGAAAGGATTGTCGTAGCTGAAGAGACAATAAAAATTGGAAGGGAATCCAATTGCTGAGTACGAAGAATAGAGAAAATTTAGGTAAAAAAAAAAGAACTAAAAATCCTAGATGAGGTGAATCGAAGATAGATGAACACAAAAAATCCTAGAAAATACAGAAAAAATTTGTGGTTGTATTGATGATTGAATTTGGAAGAGTGAGAGTAGAGAATAGGGTTGAAAAATAGGAAGAGAATTTAGTGAAAAAAAATTAGGATTAGGGTTTAAAAAAGAGAAAGGGACCACATTGCAAGTAAAAAAGTTTTGTTTGCCACGTCAGTTAGCCGTTGATATGCCAGCGTGGCAAGAATCAGTCCACCTCAGCTTTTCGATGTCCATTGATGGTCAAAAACTGCCAGAAGGACTACTCTAAGAAGAAGAAGAAGAAGAAGAAGAAGTAGAGAAGAGAGGTTTGCATTACCACATTCGGGACGTCATGCACGGCTGCAGGTGGCGGAAGGTGATGCGTCGTTGACGGCGGACGACCCGCGGTTGTAGCTGGTGGAAGAGGATGTGCGATTGCTGATGATGGGAGGTGATGCAGCGTTGTTTCTTTTTTTAACTATAAATGAGAGTGAAAGTGAGATTAGGATTACTCTTAATTTAGGGTTGTTTTTTCTTGTTGGGCTTCTTTTGCAGTCCATAAACTAATTGGTTACTTAGTGAGATTGTTTTTTAACATACCGAGAGAATTTTCGCACCAATCACTGCTATATATTAAGCTTCTGTAGTTGATAATACTACAATAACTTGTAATTTAAATAACTAGTTTACTACATCTCCTGCCACATCACCTATAGTGGTCTTTATTTCTTTTGTCAAGGTTACCTGCTTGCATAATCTGAGTCAACATATCATTTGATGGTAAATTCAGATATTCTAAAATATAATGCAATATCAAAGGTTCTTTTGATATATTTCAAGATCCTCTTCACAGCATTCTAATGCTCTTTTCATAGATTTGCCAACTTGCTGACCATTTTGACTTATTAAGAGATATTTGGTATGATGCAAATCATGACGTACATAAGGCTTTCGATTGTAGATGCATATAGTAATCGAGACAATTCTAACATCCCTTCTTCATTGCTAGGACAGATATAAGAGGATAATTTAAAATTGACCAAAAGTGGGATAGATATTGACTTATATTCTTACATGTCGAAACACCGCAATACATTCCTCAAGTTATTTTCTTGCGATAGCCAAATCTTCCTATCTTTTCTCTCTCAATAAATCTACATCCCTAAAATATTATTTGTTGATATCAAATCCTTCATATCAAATTCTTTAGCCAACTGAGTCTTTAATTCTTGGACTCTGTTAGGGCCTATTACCAACGTACAACAGCAGAATGATGAAATCATTATTATTAGAATTCTTGTAATAAATATAATGGTATGACTGAAATCTATTGTAATCAAAGATAATAATGGAGGAATCAAATCTCTCGTACTAACATCCTACAAGATTTGGTTAACCTGTATTCTAATTTTCTTTTTTTTTTAGATTTTTCAAGACTTTCTAGTTAGAGCATATATATCTCTTCTTTAAATTTACCGTAAAAAATAACAGTTTTTATATCTAATTACTTTACAAGTAAATCACATATAACACATATGGCATTATGGCAAGAACTATTCCAATTTTAGAAATTCCTACTACTAAAAAAAATATTTCATTAAAATTAATACCTTCTTTTTAGAAAAAAATCCTTTCACCACCAATCTTGCACGATAAAATTCTATTTGTTTATGACTATTTTTTTGCAGACCCATTTGTGCTACCAACGACTTTCCTTCCATCTGGGAATGGAAACATCTTTCCTTGTCTTGTTTTTGCGTGGTACTTCTATTTTTCTTTACATGGTGGTGGTCATCCATAAAAGAAGAATATGAATTTTTTACGGCCTCTTAAAATATTGATGGTTCTCCATTTTCGCTAACAAAATAAAATAATATACAGTATGGCATGTCATGACATAATCAATATGTCACAATAGTCTTCTTATTTCGCATGTTCTATAAATTTTAATTGGTTCTTGTTCAATTTGTTCTGATTTTATTTTGGAAGAGTCTTTTTCTCCATTCAAGATACACACAAGTAAAATTATTGACGAAAAATGAACGGAACTGAACTAAAAATTTGGACAATAATAAAAATAGTATACTAAATGATAAAAATTATAATTTTTTAAAATGTATAAAGAAATTTATAATAATACCCTATATATTATAAAAATTACACTCATTAAAAAAATTTCGCATATAAAAAATTTTACTAATATTTCTTTTAATTTTCGCTCCCTGATATTAAAAAAAAAAAAAAAAAAAAAAAAAAAAAAAAAAAGAAAAACTTAACATACTAATGGACATATAAGAACCCTAATTTATATATGTTTGATTGCCGGGGAAATCTTCTTTGTGGCTATACGAAGACATGACCCACGCTAGAAAAGAAGAGTTTAAATTAATTAAAATACCTCCTTGGACCAAAACTTTAACTTTGTATTATCTATCTTGTATAGTTGCATCTGTCTACTTCTTTCTAGCTACTTGCTGCTTTTATTTTTCTTGACCTGTCTTTGTACCACAAATAGCATGATGAGAGAGACTTTGTACCACAAATTTGACCATTTGCCAAATAGCATGATGAGAGATCAGACTTCATTTATGATGATAAACATGTTCAGCAAAATTTGCAGAAATTATTTTTTTATGGTTGTATGGGTGGTGTTTTGGTCGGATATTGGCTAAAGAGGAGAATTCCCGAAGGGTGGAGGTCACCCTCAATACGCCAGGGACGTGGTGACTTAGCCGGAGAGGGACGTGGCTTGCGCCCATTCAACACGCCCAGGGCGTGGTGACTTAGCTGGCGAGGGACGTGGTGTCACGCCAGGGGCGTGGTGAGTCACGACGGGGGGCGTGGTGCCTGGAAGCCCGTGAACGCCTGCGGAGTTCCAATACTGCTGACGCAGCACGCGGGGGGCGTGGTGCAGGCCTACCTGCATGCAGGGGACAGCCCCCCTCCGGGAACCAGCGCAAGTGTCCTCCTCCATGGGCATATATATTCACTCTTCTTCTCCCATGGCTAGGCTTCACACAGAAAGCAGAAAACAAGAGAGAAGGTAAGAAAGAAGTGTATCCGTGTAGGAGAGTGTGAGTGATAGTGATCAGTATTGAAGAGTAATAGTGAGTATTAGTGAGCTAAGTTTATACGGTGAAAGAAAAAAATTTTAGTTTAAGAGTTAAAAAAAAATGGTACGTAATTATTTAGCATCTGAAGAGCATATTATCAACTATTTGGATCATTCCATTTATGTAAATTGGTAGACTTTAATTTTTTTTTCTGTGTTTAAAGTTTATTTATTTTTTATGTATTTATATTTTTTAATGTATATATATTTTGTAATGAGAATATTATTATTGTGTGTATTTTATAAATATTTTATAAATATTTAATAATATTATAATAGTTTTTATAAAATAAACCTTAATACTACTACTCCTTCCTTCGTAATATTTTATAAATATTTTATAAATATTATAATAGTTTTTATATTATGTAATTTTTTAATTATTTTTTTTCTTTAATTTTTGTTGTTATGAATATTAAAAAAAATGTGTTGACTTTTTTAACATAAATATACGTATATTAATAAATAAATATTATAATAAATAAGAAATTTAAATTTTTAATAAATAAATAAATAAATAAATATATAAGCTATGTTGAATATTTTAATAAATAAGATATTAAAATAAATATGTGAATGTTTATTAATATATTTATAAGGATTATTATTTAATTAATGTAACAGATATCTTTGTTGATGCAGCCTAACAGGAATTTGTTGGTGCGTAAACTGGATCTGCGGAATTCGATGGTGGAGAACTACTTACGTGCCACGAGATTCTACCACGTCTCTAGAATTGGAGTCATAGGAGAATTTCACCCCATGTTAGCTACTCTGGTTGAAAGGTGGAGGCCTGAGACCCACACCTTTGTATTGCCGATCGGTGAGGTTACAATGACATTAGAGGATGTCGCTAATATATTCGGCCAACCCATTGATGGAGAGCCTGTCAGTGGATGGACAGATAGTAGTAACGACTTCGTTCAAAGTCAGGGCATAGCGGTATTCGGTCGTGTGCCATTAGTCAGTCAGAATGCGAAGTCCTATATAAAGCTGGGTTGGGTTCGACGTATTAGAGACGCAGAGCTGTTGGACACTGAGGAGTCCATCAGGCGATACGTCAGATGTCAGATCTTCTGTTTGTTAGGATCGACTCTATTCACGGACAAGTCGACCGCATATGCCCATGTGAAATATCTACCATTGCTTCGCGATTTCGAGTGGATCCATACTTATAGTTGGGGGTCAGCATGTCTGGCACATCTTTACAGAGCACTATGTCGTGCATCACGATATGATACAAAGGAGATGGATGGCCTTCTGAATCTGTTGTTTGTTTGGGCATGGGAGCAAATGCCGTGTCTTGCTCCCGTACCGAGACAAACGCTTCCACCGGCTGAGATACCAGTCGCCAGGAGGTAATAAGTCTTATTTTAGTTATGTGTTATATTCATGATGGATGTTTGACATATGATGAGTTATTTAAATGTTTTGACCAGTTGACCAGGGATATTCCAAGGGATATTCCAGTTGACCAGCATTGCATCGTTCTACGCGGAGTGCAGCTTCATGACTGGACAGTTTTGCATGGGCCATGGATAGTGGAGTGGGCCAACAGGCGACACAGCCGACTGCGAGACCTGCACCCCCTTCCGACCTGGGATTTTTTACTGACGACTGAGTACCGGGATTGGTACATGCGCTCCTACGGACATCTGTTGAGATTGACGGTGTACGTTCCTCATCATCTACAGCCACCTGCCCCACAACCACCTCCCCCACAGCCACCTCCCCCTCAGCCACCTCAGCATGTAGTGTTTGAGCCGTTTCATTATTATATACCACAGCCACCGGCCTACAGTCATGGTAGCCATCACACTCAGGGCAGCCACCACTCTCAGCAGTCTCAGTGCAGCCACCACTCTCAGCAGTCCCAGCACAGCCACCACTCTCAGCAGTCCCAGCACAGCCACCACTCTCAACATCATGATCCCATACTTACCATTCCTTCCGGTCATGATTGGTTTGACTTCTCCAGTGACGGACCCGGAGATCAGCAACTACAGCATTGGACTGACGCTGGTTTGGGTGGCTGGTCAGATTTTAGTGGTATCCCTTCACCGTCAGTGCCGGCTGATCCACGTAGGGCATCAGTAGATATGGGATATGGTTTACGGGGTCGTACTTCTGACCACACGTCAGAGAGTGCGTCATGTGATAGTGGTTTTATCCAGCGTCAGCGGACATACGCAGTTGTTGACACGTTCAACCCCGGTCCATCCGCTCCAGCTGAGGCAGGCGGGTCGGCCGCTCCGACAGAGGCAGGCGGGTCGGCCGCTCCGACAGAGGCAGGCGGGTCGGCCGCTCCGACAGAGGCAGGTGGGTTGGCCACTCCTACAGAGGCAGGAGGTTCGGGAGCTCCGGGGGTGGATGACTCAGTTCGAGGTCACCCATATGACCTACGGACGGAGCGAAATCCACCTGATAGGTATACTCCATCGCGGTTAGAGACGGGCATTATGCGTAAGAGACTGCACTGGTTTGTTGGGAAGAAGTGAGCTTTGGTTGTTAACTTAATGTAAACCGTGTTATATGTTTGGTTTGTTAACGTATGTAAATAGTGTTTAATGTTTGTTTTATTTACTTATGTAATCAGTTAATGTTTGTTTTATTAACTTATGTAATCAGTTAATGTTTTATTAAGTGACCATTTTAATATCAATGGATAGACTTCAATTGAAAAATACAAACACGTCCAATTTCAAAAGCATCGACTAACAAAATACAAATTAAAAAATACAAACATGACAATATTAAACTACGAACTAGCACCACTCGGTCCAGCACGCTGAGGACACCTACTCCGACTATGACCCTGAGCACCACAGAGACGGCATATCCGAGGACCACGCATGTCGCGTGAGTCCATTTCATTCAAGTATCGAGTCAGTTTGGGCCTGCCTTTAGACGTTTGCCGCTGCACGGGATTTGTGACCAATGTGGGTCCCTCATAAGCAGGCCATGTATCGGGATCACCTAATGGTGTGAACTCAAACCTATATACTTTATGAACCTACGTCATCTTGTACACATCATGCACATACAACTGCCAATCGAGATGCTGGTTAGCACAGCAAGCAATAACATGGCGACATGGTATTCGTTCAACCTGAAAGTGCCCACAGTCACACGTCCGTCGCGCAAGATCAACAACTAGCACCTTTCCAGTAGTCATTTCGCGCATCTCAAACACCTCATTTCGTCTATCAAAGCGGTGCACAACTATATTCCCAGCCTGTTGCATACTTGCTTCTATCCGCTGTTGCGCAAATGCGGAGTACGTATATCCAGCACGCTTGCATTCGTGAGTCTCGACACTCTTCCGCATAAAAAGTTCATTTAACCTATAATATGTTGCTCGGACCAACGCCAACACAGGTAGATTACGGGCACCCTTCAACATTGAGTTAATGCACTCGACAAGGTTCGTTGTCATATGGCCCCATCGATGTCCCTCGTCGAATGCCAATACCCAATGTCTGAGTCCAATGGCATCGCACCACCTAGCATATGCCTCGCCTCGCTCTTCCAACCTCTTATAGTTGATATTGTACTCCTCCACCGTTCTTGAATACCCTATGTTGACAACAAGCTTTTGCAAGTGAGGGACTTTGAATGCCCTTAAGAAGTTACTGCCGATGTGTCTTATACAAAACATCCACCATGCTCTTGGAGGTTGCCATTCACCACCGGAACGATTTACTACTGCCCGTATTGACTCATGTCGGTCTGAGATCATATCCACGCCATCTTTTCTAACAACATACATTCGCAGATTCCTGAGAAAGAAGTGCCACGCATCAGCTGTCTCTCCTTCCACCAAGGCAAAGGCGATAGGCACAATGTTCTGGTTCCCATCTTGTGCAACAGCGACTAGAAGTGTACCTTTGTATTTTCCGTATATGTGTGTGCCGTCAACCTGAACCAGGGGCTTGCAATGCCTGAATGCCCTAATGCATGGATTGAAACTCCAAAATACACGATGAAGTATTTTTACACCTTGTGCCTCCTCATTCCCGTTGTACAATGGTCGTGTTTCTATTTGGACAACTGAACCAGGCATCTTCTGCACCATGACCGAGAGCCACCATGGCAAGGCTTGGTAAGAATCCTCCCAACCACCGAAAACATTGGCTATGGACTTCTGCTTTGCCAACGAAGCCTTTCGGTAACTAATGGTATAGTTGAACCTTGACTGGACTTCCGCAATTATAGATTTCACCTTGATGGACGGGTCCGTCTCGACCAATGGCCTTATAGCATCAGCAACTGTATCTGAGTCCAACTTGGAATGATCTTGTGAAATCGTTCCGACCGTGCACGTGTGCCTACCGTTGTATCTTCGTATCTCCCAACAACCTTTTCTCCGTATCAAGCTAGCTCAGATAAGCCAGTCACATCCACGCCCGTACATCTTGCATTTTGTATAGAACGTCTGTGGCTCAGACTCATACACCTCATAGTCAACTCCTTTAGCAATAGTGAAACTTCTAATTGCTGCGACGATCGACTTTCTAGAACTGTATTTCATTCCAATCCGTAACTCCCCGTCCTCAGCATCGGCAATGCCTATGTCAACAAAATTAAAAAATAGTAAAAAAATTTAAAGTTAAAATTTAAAATACATATCTTTACTAACATTTTAAGAATATTCAGCTATTTTAATTTTCAACGGTTCGGTTAGACCGGTTTACCGAGTTTGACCGGTTTTCATCGGTTCATTTTCGGTTTCACCGATTCATACTGGTTCGTTTCCTTATTTGGTTTAATTAACGGACCGGACCGGTTTAATGTTTGGTTCATCGGTTTTTCGATCGAACCGGCCGGTCCGGTCCGATTAAGACAACTGTTTATTACTCAAACGAACGTATAAACTAACAAAAGATTATTATTTAGTCACCACGTACCTATGTTTGTATATTCCGGAAACTCGGGGGAATGCATGGCCTCGAGATCCAACTCACGCATAAAAGGTGGAACGTCCATCGGTTGACTGCTCGGCGGACCCACCACTACATTCTCTGCTGCTGCCTTAACTCCCACATTACCATCCTCATCTTCGTCGCCGGCCTCATAAGTGGCTTCGAAGTCATCTTCGCTGTTACTATTCATTCCTTGGTACACTACATCTCTATCATCATGTATATCTATATCATTCTGAACCGCCACTGCCTCTACAGTTTCAAAATCAACGTACACCTCAATCTGTGGGTGTCGCATCTGAGTCTGCCGGTGAATTTGAAACATCTTCTGTATACTCGCTTCATCAGTGATCGGCATGGCATCAAACTGTATTAGACCACCAAAAACCACAACCGGATTCCGGTACAGAATTCTGCTCACTCTCATTAACGTACCATTATCCATGCTTTGACAGAGGCTGTTCTGCAGCTCCATTAACGTCATCGTGCATGGAACCACAAACGAAAACGGATTCTGGGACACAAACCTCACTCTCTCATGAGTATTACGTACTATCTCACCGTTGCGATACACCACCAAATTTGCGGTGCCCTCCATTACACCAACAACAGCCTCAAAGAATCCTCACAACACACTCAAATCTCACTCAATATGGAAAACACTCTCGAGCTCTACCTTATATAGAGCAGTGCTGCCTGCCTCAACCAATCACGCTTTGACACGTGTCAGAACACCCCTGCGTGCTGAGTCATCACGCCCCCCACGTGTTGCATACTTGGACCAATCACTCTTCGCCACATCAGCACGCCCCCCACGTGCTGACTCGTCACGCCCCCTCGTGCTGCACCTCCTGGCCAACCAAACTCTGCCACATCAGCACGCCCCCTGTGTGCTGCTTAGGTGGCTCAACCACAGCATGCCACCTAGCCTCCACGCCCCTCACGTGTTGAAGGCACCACACCACCTGCGTGTTACCCCTTCATCTGACACGTCCATCTATTTGTAATACACACAGTTGCTCCATTTTCACTCAATACACCAAAATGCTTTCCATATTTAAATTAATGAGCCGCAAATTTGCTTTTTAGAGACAAAATATTCTTGTAGCTCATATACAAATTTTTTTTTTTAAAATACGTATCACTTTTAAATTTTTCAGTTAAGCAATTAATTACATAAGTCTCAAAAAAAATTTTAAATTAAATAAATCTCATTCATAATCTATCTAAAGACATTTGAAACTAATTACAAATAGACGAAGAAACAAGTAATAAAAAATACTTTATAATATAGATGAATGTATATATTTTATCATATTTGTTACACATTCAAGTAATATTGTCATCTAAGTCTAACCAAGTATATCTAACATTAACAAAAATTACTCTCATTAAAAAGAACGTGATTACACGCACTACGTTATTGTCATCGTCTTCTTCTTCTTCTTCTTTATGTTTCTCCTCCTCCTTCTCTCCTACTCCTGCTCCTTCTCCTTTTCATTCTCCTTTTTCGCGTGTTTTCTCCTTATTGTCATTCTTTTGTTACTGCTGTTATTGCTGTAATTGCAGTAGAAGGTGAGAAAAAAGAGTTTTGAATTGTTTAGGACAACGAATCCAAATACACCTTAATTCACTCAGAAATGAACCGAATTTATATAATTATTGCGACACAATAACTCAGAAATGAACCGAAATTACATAACAATTGCGACACAATTAACTCAGAAATGAATCGAAATTACATAATGATTGCGACACAATTAACTTAGAAAGAAAGAGAAGAAGAGAACAATGGTAAATAATCTGCAGGTTTGAGAAGCAATAGATGTTAAAATAAAAGATTTCCAACATGAACTTAGAGATTTTTGCATGTGGATTTCAAGTTCAACTGAGAAAAATTTAACTACAATAGATAAAAAGATTTTTTTTTAAAAAAAAAAAGGCCTTTTAGAGAAAAGGAGTATATTCATGGTATCTTATATTAAATTCATAATTCATATCAGAACTGTTTGGGAGATTTCATTTTCTGGGTTATGAAGGTTGGTGAAATACTTTTTTTTCCTGTCTTTGTAGAATACTTGAAAAATATTCAGTGTATTCATTATTTCTTGTTATGTCTTTTTCTATTTAATTTTACTGGTTTTCTAAGGTATTGTCCAAGAGCTAAACTCAAATTTAACACATAAACTTAGAAATTGTGTTAAATTTGAGTAAATCAAGAAGAATTTTGAGAAAATAAAATAAGAAGAAAAAGATGAAGAAGAAAAAGAAGAAGAGGAGAAACAGTTTTGAATTGTGCAAGACAACGAGTCCAAATGCACGTTAATTCACTCAGAAATGAACCAAAATTATATAATGATTGCAACACAATTAACTCAGAGATAAACCGAAATTACATAATGGATTGCGACACAATTAACTTAGATGAACTGAAATTACGTAACAATTGCGACACAATTAACTCAGAAATGAACCGAAATTTACCATAGTAATTGCGACACATAAACTCAGTTCAAAAACAAGCACACAAATTTAAACAAGACTGAATCATGAACAAAAACAAATCCAAAATCAATTTTGGATCAGACATTGTCATTAATATGTTTCTTCTTCTTTTTTGTTTGATATTTTCTTCTCTTTTTCTTGGTTTTATTCCTCTCAAGAGAGTAAATCAAAAGAAATTTTGAGAAAATGAAAAAAGAATTGAAGGTGAAGATGAAGAAGAAAAAGATGAAAAAGAAGAAGAAGAATCAGTAGAAGATGAGGAGAAAGAGTTTTGAATTGTGCAGGACAACGAGTCCAAATGCACCTTAATTCACTTAGAAATGAACCGAAATTACATAATGGGTTGCGATGCAGTTAACTCAGAAATGCACCAAAATTACATAACAATTGCGACACAATTAACTCAGTTCGAAAACAATCACAGAAATAAGACTGAATTATGAACAAAAACACATCGAAAATCAATTTTGGATCAGACAACATCATCAACATGGCAAAAATTCAACAATAACATACAATAACAAAGACAATGATATGTATAAGAAGAAGAATAACAATGATGACGATGGAGGAGGAGGAGAAGAAAAAGGGAGGGAAAAAAGAAACTCAATTGAGAAAAAAGAAAGAATGAAGTGGTGGTGTTGCTGGTGATGACGATAACGAAAGAGAAGTTACGGCAGGCACATGAATTTAAAATATTTGGTTGGATTTAGTTAGGATTATGACTTGGATGTAGAATTTTATTGATATTTTATATGATACATAAACCCAAAATTAACTAAGTATAATCTCAAAGGACTAGATTCGATTCATAAAAACATTGATTATTATAATCAAAATAAAAGACAATTCACATTGAATAATACTAGAAAATCAAAATAAAAGACAATTCACATTGAATAATACTAGAAAATCAAAATTATAGTAGCTAATTTTAACTAATACTATATATGATAGGTTGTTAAATAAACTCATTATAAAATCTATTAAAAATAATTTTTGTTGAGTTTGAATATTAAATGTTTCTTTTAATTAAATTTTAAAGATTTTTTTTTATGATTTGAACCTCTGGAACACTAACCTGGCAGAGACTACAAATTTTAAAGATTCTTATTTTTAATCATTTTAATTTTTTTTTAAGTTAAATATTAGCTGCAATATTGATTATGCAAACTTAGCTTTCTCATTCACATTATTATTATTATTATTATTGTTATTATTATTATTATTATTATTATTATTATTATATATATATATATATATATATATATATATATATATATATATATATATATATATATATATATATATATCATGACACACAGCATTCATGTCTTAATTGATTGCAAGTGATCCAAAATTTGTTGATTCCGAATGGCTTCCACTTCCGGGCTTGTTCTTGGCTCATTATCGTTTCCACCTTCTACTCGATCATCTCTTTCCATCACAACTGGTACAATTTTTCTCTTTTCTAACAGTTATCAATTTTATATAAAAACAACTGCATGATAGTCTTAGTTACATGCATAATATAAAATTGGGTTGGTGGGTTGGTTGTTTAGGTTCAATTGCAAGAAGAGCTTTATGGCACAAGAAGAGAAAACTCCAATCCTTGGAGCATAACTGGAACCATTCTTACAAATTCATTCATGGAGGATCCACACCTCATAAACCCAAGACACGAAATTTTCTTATGAAAGCAACTTCTGAACCGTTTGATACACAAACCATTTGGAAGTCTACCAAAGATATCTTGCATACTGTCCAAAAGTTTACTATATCTTATTATTTAATTACTGTGGTTAGTTCACAATCAACCTTCAAAGCTACTAGGGGTGTACATAAAATAATCAAATTGTGGTTAATCGGTTAAAAAATCATAACTACATTTTGGTTAACAAATTTAATAAAATAATTTTAAAAATTATATTCATATTATTAAAAAGTGGTTAATCAAAATCAAATTTTAAAAACCGGTTTTTAATCAATTAATCAAAACCAAAATCAAATTCTTTGTAACTCTTGTGTTTAAATTGGTTAACCAATTTTTTTTATAAAAACCGATTTTTAATCGGTTAAAAACCAATTTTTTATTTTATTTTTTGAAAAATTCAATTTTTTAATGTAAAAATTGGTTTTTTTAAAATCGGTTATTTTTTAAAATTAATTTTTTTTATAACCGGTTAATAACCAAGTTTATCGTATAAAATTAATTTGATTAATTAACTAAATTATATTTTTGGCTAACCCAAAAACAATACAGATTTAATTTTTAGATTAATCAAACCATGTGCTGTCCTAAAAATTACTACACACTTGTTAATATATATTAATTATTACTGTCCAAGATTAAAATAGTTGAGTGAGTTCTGTGTTTAAAAATATTAAATCCACAAATCAACTCACATATTATGGATTGATGATTTTTGAAAATCAACCAACCCCATAATTTTTTAATTGGATTGGGAAAAATATCCAAGAATTTGTGAGTTAACCGAAACTAATAGACACCCCAACTTCCTCTAAAAAAATACAGAAACAAGAAATATTTTTATGTCTTCTGGATAAACTAACTTTATTTATGTCCGGTCAGTTAATGAGCATATCTTCGACATCACTCCTTGCAGTGGAAAATTTATCAGACATATCTCCAAAGTTTTTTGTTGGTTTATTCAAGGTGAGCTTCATCCTTCTATATTCACAATTCTTTACAAATTAGATATATATATATATATAAGACATTAAAAATAAAATATAAAAAATAAAAATATAAAATTTTATGTTCTTATATTCTATTTGATAATAAATTAAAATAAATTATAAAAATTTAATTTATTTTTATTTTTTCATTTAAAAAATTTAAAAAAATAATATAATATAAAATATAATTATAAAAAATTAACAAAAATAATAAAAAAATAAAAAATAAAATATATTTTTTATTAATAATTTTATATCTTTTTTATTAAAATAAATATAAAATATATTATATTTTTATATTTTTATATTTCTCTCTCAATGTTTCGTCCCTACAAACAACCATAACCTTACGTACATTAGCAAGAAAAAATCTCCTATCACTTGATCCTTCCTATAGCATAAATAATATCATCTTGCAACGAGAAATAATTTATTGGTTTTTTTATTAATTCGCCACTCTTTTGCAAACTTATTATTAAATTGTTATATTTTTAAACTATTTATTTATATGCTATATTGTTTCTCATATGTTGACATTTCTTTTTTATATCCTATAGAGAATATGTTAAACGAAAAAGCATTTTTAACTCAGAAAATAGTACAATTAACTAATGTTTTGGTGCATGTTGAGTTAAGGACGCTTTTTCGTTTGGCGTCTTTTACATGAGATTAAAAAAACGATTAGGTTATATGTACATCAAAACTAACTATCAAAATCAGTCATTAATATAAAATATATATTAAAATATAATATATATTAAAAATAAATTAAATCACACATATATTTATACGTAAATATATTAATAATTAATTTTAGTGATTAATTTTAATGTATGAATACCAAATCAAAATAATGGCATATAAATAAATAATTTAAAAATATGGTATTTTAATAATAAATTTGCAAAAAAATAATATATCGGTAAAACGATTCACAATTGATTATCATATTTGGGTGTCTAAAATAGTATATCAAATGTTTTAAATTTTATATTACGGTCACTAGCTTATATATATATATATGAAATATATATATATCAAATGATTTTAAATTCACATGAAAGTTTTTTATTAATAAATATATCTTTATAAAATTTTTGTCATTCTTTTAAAATATAGTAATTGAACAATTACTATTTTATAATGCATATAGAGTAATAATTGGAAGTCTTGATGCATTTTTATAATTATCTTCTTAATATTTAAATCAGCAAAACCCAACCATATATGCTATTTTTTCAAATCATAAAAAAATATAAAAGAAATTCAAGAATTTTTTTATAATTAAGAGAATAATTAAGAAAATAAATTATGATTCTCAATTTTTTTTTTAGTATTTTTACCTAGGATACAATATTTTTATTGGAATGCTTCTACGAGTCTTGATTGGAGATTGATTGGAGATGTTGAAAACAATCCCAAAATAATGATATGTATTATTTTGTAATATTTCCTAACTTTCTTTCTTTCTTTTCGGTGATCCTAGAAGATGAAAGGTATTTTTTTTTCTCTTAGAAGATATGATTATTAATTATAACTTCAGAAGTGTGTTATTAACCTTATCTTTTCTCAGTTTATCATAGCTATGATCTTCATGCATTGGTATACAGTTGGCATAAATCAATTAGCTGATCTTCAAATAGATAAGGTATGGATTTCTTGGCCTTGTGAAATTTTAGATTTCACAAAGTTTGTTTTAATAGAAATATTTTGTTCGCCAATGAATTCATCACGAAAGTGTGATATTCAAATATGTAGGTGTATAAGTGTTATGAGATTGTTTTATTATAAGTTTTCGAGTCGTAAATTTTATTATAGTTTTAACTGATTTAATAGTTGATTTTTTATATACAGATAATATGATTAAAATTTTGTTAATTTTTTAATTAAATTCTTCCTTGTCAATGAGTTATAATTCAAATAGTATAATCTCTTCATACTCACTTAAGAGGTCACATGTTCGAGTCTTCCTATCTTTAATAAAAAAAAAGGGTAAAGTACTAAATTGGTCCCCTATGTTTGGGCGTAATTCTGTTTTGATCCTTAAGATTTAAAGTGTCCTATTTGAATCCAAAAATGTTTCATTTAGCATCAATTTAGTCCTACAGTGAGGTCAAAGTTAAATAATTAACAAAATATCCTACATAACAACAGTATAAGAACAAAATCGATAATCTGGAGAACATGTACAAGCTCCAGAGGTACAAAATCAACTGTTGATGTATCAATACATTTATTTATTATTTTTCTTATAATATAAATAAAATATTTTCTATAGAACTAAAGAGAATGATAAATAAATGTATTGATACATCAACGGTTGATTTTGTGCCTCTGAAGCTTGTATTTGTTTCCAGATTATCGATTTTGTTCTTGTACTGTTGTTATGCAGGACATTCCGTTAATTATTTAAGTTTGACCTGACTGTGGGACTAAATTGATGCTAAATGAAACTTTTTTGGATTCAAATAGAACACTTTAAACTTTAAGGATTAAAACAAAATTACGCCCAAACATAGGGGATCAATTTAGTACTTTACCCAAAAAAAAATTAAACTCCTCCTTTCTAGTTCTTCAAAATTCAAAGATATTCATTTTATTCTAATTTAACTTACATTTTTTATTTCTAATATATTGTTGTAATACCATTTATATTCATAGATTTAATTCCAATACCTTGTTTTAGTAAAGAAAAATTTTTAAAATTATATAAAATAAAATATTATTTTAATTCTCAACCTTTGAGTTAAATCTTAATTTAATCCCTAACGTTACAAACATCTTATTTTAAATCCAAAAACTTTCAATGCTTTATCTTTTCCTTCTGTTGACAACTTTTAAAGTTTAAACACATAAGTGAACATATATGTGTCACACTATTTTTACATACACATTTTAGCTTATTAGTTACTTTAATTTGTTTATGATACTTTTCTATATTAATGTTATATGTTTTATTATTATTATTATTATCATCGTAGATTAACAAGCCATATCGTCCTTTGGCATCTGGAAAGATTTCCTACAAAGCTGGAGTCATTATCACTATATCAAGTTTATTTATGGTACAATTGAGTTATTACTTTTAGCAGCACATCCATGATTATCATCTCTTCTAAATTAAATTTCAATTTCATTAGAATGTGACAATATAATTTCTATTTCTTTTTTAGTTCCATATGCAATTGACAAATTATTTGTTACATGGTTATATTATATATATACTAAAATTAGCTATTAGTATAAAATATATATTAAAAATAAATTAAAATAAATATATATTTATACACAAATATATTAGTAACTTATTTTAGTATACAAATAATATTTTATTTGTTACAGCACCTTTAAAGTATTAGTCCTTATATTAGCTAGTTGTTTCTCTCATTTTTTTTTAAACATTTGTTTCTTTGTATAATGGTAGTTTTTTTTTTTTTTTAATTAGGAAAGGGGGTCTAAGGTCTAAACAGACCTATTCTTTATAATTTATAATTTTGTTTTTTAAATAAAGTTTAGATCAACAACAAATTAATTTTTATCCTATTAAATTAAAAGATACTGTAAATAACAATAAAAAAAAAAAAAGTAATCTTCTTCATTTCCGTTAAGACCAACTGTAGGATCATCACATTAATTGTCCTTGCATTGCCTCTTATTTTTGTTAAGTCTGCTATCGGGATTTGTCATAGTAATAGTAATATAATTAATCTTAACTCAACACATTCAAATCTAATAAAATTTACAATATTTTTAATTTGGCAAAAATATCTGCATTCTAATTTTAAGGTAGTATATACAACAACCAATTTGTAAATATAAAGACTACTAAAACAATTTTGTGGACGAAGGGCCAATATTTTTTGTTATTTTTATATCATTAGAATTTAGGATTTAAAATTTTAGTTTTTAGATTTAGAATTTAAATTTCAAAATTTAGTTTTTAGTATTTATTAGAGGTGAAAAAATATTAATAAAAAGGGCAGTGCTATGGTGCGGAAAAGGTTTTTTTTCAGCAGGTGCTGAAGAGACGTGGTGAAAGCTGAATTTTACGCGTGTTAAGTTGATTGTCTTATGCCCAGACATATTCTGTGAAAGAGCAGAGATGCGACAGAAATGGTCTAATATATAGAAGTCATTATGTTAAATTAGTTGAAAAATTAATGTAGTGATTAGTTGTTGAACTTTTTTGGAGTTGTCCAATAAATTTTTGGAAACGTTAATGGTTGGGTTGGGTTCTAAAGGTAGCCATAACTAGTCCATTTAATAATAATAATAATAATAATAATAATAATAATAATAATAATAATAATAATAATAATAATAATAATAACAGAAGCAAGTGGAAGGGTAATATTAATTGATGCGCCTGAGAGAAAGATATAGGGGTTTTATCAAATTATTAATAATTTCGACTTCTAAAATTCATTCTGTTGCATTTGTTTATTTCAAATTCTGTATTTTTACACTAATAAATATTAGGCTTATTTTTCATTGCTTTTATGTATTTATAAAACTTTTTAAAATAAAAATAAAAATATTTTCATAAAATCAAATTAATTTACAAATTCTAAATCTTTAAAATTCTAAATTCTCAAGAATATATACTAAATATTTGTCAATCTTAAATTAATATTCATTAATTTTAAATTTATAAACTAATTTAAAAAAAATATATACCTCACTAAATTTTAAACACTAAACTAAAAATCCTACACCTTTAACCTTTAAATCCTAACTTTTAAATACTAAACTTTCGAAAACATATCCTAAACCCAAATCCCAAAATATCCCAATCTTAATCTAATCCTAAAATATAACTCTAAATTACAAACTCTAAACACTCAATCCAAAATAAAAAATAATACTAAATAAATAACCCTTAAACCTTAGTAGTCCTTTTGTTTAACTTGTTTATTTAGAATTACTTATTTTAAAATATATCATGCAACGTTAATTACTAATAATTTTAAATTTAAGAATTTTAAATTAAATTTTTTTCAAATTTTTATTAATTTCAAATAAAATTCATTCTACTAGTTTTGTTTATTTCAATTTTTATAATTTTACACACCCTCCTAAATTATTTCTTCCTGGATTATTTTTTTTCTTTAAGTTCAAATTCGGTTTATTTAGTTTATGAGCTCAATTTCATACTTAAATTCAGTTCACCAGCTCACGAGTTCAGCTTATCAAGTTTAGAATGAAAGTGTAATAACCTAAAAGCCTTTAATTAAATAAATGAGTTGTTTTTTGTAGCAAAGGAAGAAGAAATTTTGATATGCTAGGATTTACATAGTATATTTTAGATTTTTGAATTTACAATATAGGGTATACAATTTAGGTTGGGAATGTTAGTTGTGTAGGGTTTAGTAATTAGGTGCATTAGGATTTACAGTTTAAATTTGAGGGTTTACGGTTAAATTATTAAAGTTTTAGGATTTAAATTTAAAGGTTTATGGTTAAATTATTAAGGTTTTAGGATTCGTGGTGAGAATTTAGTGTTTATGGCGTATGATTTAAAATAAAGGATAAAGGATTGTTTACAAAATTATAATTTTCGTTTTAATAACAAATGAGATGGAAAAAAATTTTCAGCAATATTAAAATTTAGTATCATAAATATTTTTGAATTAATTTAAAAAATAGAAACCCTAATATTTATTGATAAAAAAGCTTAAAAATTATTATTATTAAAATTTATAATGGATGAAGTCGGAATAGGACTTTATCACACTTTTGGAAAATAAAAACCCTAATACTTTTGAATTAATTTGAAAAATAAAAACCCTAATATTTATTAATAAAAAAAATCTTAAAAATTATTGTTAAAATTTATAATGGATGAGTTAGTTGGAATAAAATTTATCACATTTTTAGAAAAATAATTATTTATGTTCACACAATATAAACGTATGTCTAAATGAACGTTCAGTCAAATTTATATTAAACTGATCACTCGACCAATTTAAATTGGTTTTTTATTATTATTATTATTATTATTATTATTATTATTATTATTATTATTATTATTATTATTATTATTATTTGAACTTTAAGTTTCTGATGGCCTAAAAATCTATTTACTAAATAATACAAAAATTTGCAATCAGTCCCACTATTACACCAAAAAGCGTCAATAGATAGAAAAAATTCCAACAAGATAATTATCACCATTAACCGAAAATTAATCTAATGTCGTTAAGTTATTTTTTAAAGACAAATTCTGCAAAATCTACTTTACCGCAGAATTTGTTTATGCATGTCCAATCAACATTAACACGTGTAGAGTCCATCCTTCACCACGTCTCTTCAGTACCTGCGGAAAAAAAAACTCTTCCACACCATAGCACTGCCCTAATAAAAATAATAAATTTTATTGATGATATAGCATTATTTATTTTGTGATATGAGAAACAAGAGATATTTAAAGATAATTATTGTTGTTAACAAATATATAGAAAATGTCACTTATCCTTTATATATGTTTTCCCCTTTGTTTCTTCAGAGTTTTGGACTTGGGTGGATAACAAAATCAAAGCCATTACTGTGGTGTCTCATTATATATTTTGTGGCAAACACAAGTTATTCAATTAATGTAAGTTTATTATATTGATCTAAATAAAATTTTGTTTTTAATTATTATTAAATTTATTCTCACATGACAACAAGACTATACATAGCTATACATATTGTTGAAGGTGCTATGTAAACGTTTGACATGTACTAATAATGATTTTTCTTCTTATAATGGGTGATGATACGGTTAGGGATGTCAACGGGGTAGGACGGGGACGGAGGATGTCTCTTTGCTCTTCATCCTTGCTTTCAAATTTGCTCTTCATTCCTATCTCTGTTATGGGAGAATATTGCTCTCTATTCCTATTTTTCGCAAAGTCCTAGCTATCTTTCTAATAGTTCTGACTAATTATTAATTTTTATAAGAATAGAGCTGAAAGTATTTATTCTATACAAAAATAGCAAAATTTTATATAAAAAATCTAAACGATAAGATGGTGACTTCTTTCAAAATGACGTAGTGGGGATGCCACAACGAGTCAGAGCACAGAGCAGTAGACGAGGTGAGGGACGTGACAGCAGAGAGGAGAATGGTCACGACGACAGATTTGTGAAAAGGAATGCCACGAATATAGAGAACGACGCGGTGAGGGTGATAGAACGGTGAGACGAGAGAGTGTCGAAGGGGTGGTTGCAGAGAGGTTGAATGGAGTATGGACGACTAAAAAATATATATGAGAAATAAACTATTAATGACAATTAAGTAAATTTATGAATTTCGGGGATTAGTAGGGACAGGACAGGGATCCCTGCTCAAGTCTCCATGTCTGCCTAAGAAAAATTTTGTCCCGCGTCTCCATCTCTACGGAAAAAATTTCCCACATTCGAGATAGTTTCCACAGAAATTCTCGCATCTTGAGGAATTTTGCTATCCCTAAATACAGTAATGTCCTTTAAAATAGGTTGAGACATAATTTACAAAAATATGTGATACACTTTTAAATAATTTATAGATACAATCATAATTAATATTTTTATATTCATAAATAGCAAATTGCAATTTTCTGTTTCTATCATCAAAATCATAATTAATGATTTTTATCTCTCTAGAGAGGAAAAGAGAAACCTTCATTATCATGGTCTACAATAAAAATATTCTTTCACAGTAAATTCATTAATTTTAAGTTAATTTATTTGGGTTAGTTTTTAAAATTTTATCAATTTATAATTAAATTTTTATTTTAATAAGGTATTTATACTATTTTAAAATTTGTAATTTAGTCTTTATTAGGAATGGCAACGGATTTTCATCTCCCGTCTCCCGCCCCTGCCACCATAATCTGTCCTCTGTCCTTGCCCCGTTTCCACCATGAGTAACGAGGATTTTGTATCTGTCAAAGACCTAAATATCCGCAAATTTAAAAAAATCAAAAAAAAAAAAAAGAAAAGAATTGAAAAAAAAAAAGATAATCCCAATTATCATTACAAACATAATCTATATAGTTTTCAAAGACTTAAATAGCAACTACCCATAAATATTGTCTCCATTCAAGTACCAAACATATTAAAAAAACAACCAAACATATTCAAATATTAAACATTTGCATCACATTCTAAAAACATAAATCTTAAGCCTTCTTTATATTTATCATGTAATGGTAGTGACTAGTCAATGTATATTTCGATTTGTTTAAATCCTACATGGAAAAGAAGAAAATAATCAAAAATTAAAACAACCTTAGTTCAATTTCAAAACATAACCAAACATTTCAAACATTCAAAATTTTATATTTCAAATATTCAGTTATCCACTACGACAAATCCTCGAAACATAACCAAAAACTTCAAAAATTCAATTCCAATTTCCTTTAGCCATTGTGCATGATTAAAAAAAAGACACATATGTGAGGCACAATCATAAGATAATTGTATGGAATTCAAAAAAAAATAACATAAACACAAGATAATTAACGAAGGAAACAAAAAATATTTCAAGGTAAATGAAAATCATAGATATCATTGAAGCTGACTTATCAAAACGGTCAACTGCGAAGAACGATCTTGCTAGAGGCGGCATTAGAGACCAGACTGCAACAAAACGATTCTGCCTTTGATGATCTTGTTGGATGGTGACACGATGAATACGACAACGCTTCTGACTCTGCCGAAAATAAAGATGGCGATGCTTCTGCCTCTATCACGATGATTTTGCCTCCAGCGACGACGGTTCTCCTCAAGCAATGACGATTCTGCCTTCTGCGGCGATGGTGTCCTCAGGTGCGCGATGGTTCTACCTTCTGCAATGACCTTGAGAGTGAGAGGTGGAAGCAGTGAGAAGAGACGAGGGTGCCGGATGGCAGTGAAAGTGGAGGGTGGTGGCAGAGAGAAGAAAACGGAGAAGGAGAAGGATCTATAGCGACAAAGGTTCTGCCTTCTGCGGTGACCTTGAGAGTGAGAGGTGGAAGCAGTAAGAGGGGACGAGGGTGGCGAATGACGATGAGAGTAGAGGAGGGTGGCAAATGACGATGAGAGGGAGAGAATATGAAAGAAGGAGAGGCAATGATGAGTAATGACGGCACAGAAAATAGAAGGGATAAAGTTAGGGTTTCTCAAACTAATATATATAATAGGAGAATTTTTGTCAATTCCTATATACGGGTATTAAACGGGTCCCCGCGAGGTGGAGACCTCACTCCCCAACCCGCTCCATTTATTTCGCAGGTCTCTGTCTTCACCTCCTGTGGGTGAAAAAATGCCCCAGATTCGTCCTCCAGCAGGTAAATCCACACGAGTACCCATCCCGCTAGAAAAAAATTGCCATGCTTAGCTTGCCATGCAAAAAACGTTACAGTTAACAAAATATACATTTCTAAATTAAAGATACTCACTCGAACTCTATACAAAAGTATATTCTACTCCAAGTTATATTCAAAAGCTTTTTTTTTTCAATAATTAAGTGATTATTAAGCCCAAATTCAAATGAACATGATTCATACAACCTTACAACATAGTCTAATAAGCATAGAACAACACACTCAACATAACCTCATACAAGCCAAAACAAACTACACAGTGCATGCACATAATCTCATACATGATAAATCAACAAATATCAAGAAGAGCACTAACATCTTAAACAACCAATCAAACTATGAGCATCTCTACCAATTTTCCTCATTTATATGTCTTACCTCCATTTGGGTCAATACTAATCTCAAATCAATGTCCATACGGTACTATCAAACATCTCTTTGGCATTGCCATTAGGAATGTCGAATAGCAACCAGTCATAAATTTGGGAGAAAAATCCTAACCAACCCTTGACAATTACTTCGAAAGACAACGAGCCCTTAATAAAAAAAATACCTAATTCGGCCCCTGAGCTTTACTTTTATGGGACCGATTAGTCCATGTGTCAATGTTCTTTTTTTTTTCTTTGCACAGGGGCTAATCGTCAGTTCCATAAAAATAAATTAAAGTTCAGAGACCGGATTGAGTATTTTTTTTGTTTAGGAGCTTCGTAGTCCTTTCGAAGTAATTGTCAGGAGCGGGTTGAGTATTTACTCTAAATTTGGACCAATAGATGTATATTACTTAGTTTCTCTATCTTCCAAACAGTACAAGAAGTTATGAAAATAACGACCGATTTGAATAGTTGCTAATATTTTGGTCGTTGTATTTCTTGTAGTGATACTGATGTCTTAACCAAGCTCGACATATGTAAAAGTTTTGAGATCATCATCATGTTATCAGAGAAAGGAAAATTTTTCACCTACACTTTAACCTATCATTCAAGACTCAACTTTATGTTTACCGTTTTAAGTATTCATTTTGGTTTATATCCCTTAAACTATTCTATTTCTTAGTTTTCAAATATTCCAAACAATGGTAAAGTAACCCACAATTTTTTCTTCAAGTCGAGCAACCTTATCTCTTTCCATTCATTAAGCACAGCCCATGGAGTCTCATGCATACAAAAGTAAAATCCCATCAATTTAAAATCTCTATATTACCTTATATGCATAGTTATCAGAACCGAATCGGTAATTGACCCGGTCAGGGTCATTGGGTTACTGGTTCAACCAGTGGGTTATTGATTTATCCAGTTGATCCGGTCATGATTAAATAAAAATATAAAATTATAAAAATAAAATTAGAATTAAAAGTTAAATGCATATTTTCAAAAATATATTAATAACAATTAAATATCAATTCTTAGATATAATTTATAATGCAAAAAGACATAATAAATTAGTTACTAGTACAAAATATTTTTTCAATTTAAATAAATAAAAAAAGATAACACAATTAATATTAATATATCAATATATTTGTATACTATGTGTTATTACTTATTTGGTATCCATGTGAATCCATACTTAAAAGAATAAAAAAAAATAAAAAATCATTCATGTTTTGTTATATATATAATTTTTGTCATATATATTAATAAGAAACAAATTTGACCTAGTGGCAAGGGGAAGCTATGTTCTTACGCAGTCCCGTGTTCGAAACCCATGTTCATCATTTTTGGGGTACCGTACCAGTGGGAGCTCCTACGATGGTTTGGCGGTCCGTGGGTGCACCGTGGACCCACGGCGGGTCTAGTTCAATCTGCGTACGAAGCGGCCGGTTTTCAATGGTTTGACCACCGTTGACCGGTTTGAATGCATGTCCGGTTCAATCTACCAACCGAACCGGGTCTAGTGGCAAGGGGAGGCTGTGTTTTTACGCAGTCCCGTCTCTACCAACCGAACCGGGTCTAGTGGCAAGGGGAGGCTGTGTTTTTACGCAGTCCCGTGTTTGAAACCCACGTTCATCATTTTTGGGGTACCGTACCAGTGGGAGTTCCTACGATGGTTTGGCAGTCCGCGGGTGCACCGTGGACCTGCGGCGGGTCTAGTTCAATCTGACGCACGAACCGGCCGGTTTTCAACGGGTTTGACCACTGTTGACCGGTTTGAATGCATGTCCGGTTCAATCTACCAACCGAATCGGGTCTAGTGGCAAGGGGAGGCTGTGTTCTTACGCAGTCCCGTGTTCGAAACCCACGTTCATCATTTTTGGGGTACCGTACCAGTGGGAGTTCCTACGATGGTTTGGCGGTCCGCAGGTGCACCGTGGATCTGCGGCGGGTCTAGTTCGATCTGACGCACGAACCAGCCAATTTTCAATGGATTTGACCACTGTTGACCAATTCGAATGCATGTCCGGTTTAATTTACCAACCGAACCAACCAAACTACCAATTTATCAGTTTTTTGTTGAACCGGCCAATTTGGTCCGATTCTGATATCTATGCTTATATGTGTAGTCTACAAAGTCTTTTTTTGTTATTTAGCCTTTGAATATGAACAAAACATGCAATCATTTTTACTCATGGGCCACTCCATTCCACAAATATTTTACTTCCTTAAAGCTAAGATAGGATATACCTAGAAAGAAAAGTAGCTCACTGAATACTCTTTGTTAGAGTCAAATACCCAACAAATTAAAACGTATATTCTATCCCAAAAGTTATTGCCTAGAATTGATAATACTCATTAGCTCTTAAACTTGCTCTTTCTTCTCATTATAATTCTAGATAAATGTTAGAGAGTCATCATAATTTTTTATTTTTGATTATCAGTTAATCATAAATATTTAAAAGTATGAGATAAAGTATATTGTTGAATTATTGGACTAAAAAAATTAAATTAATAATTAAATAATAACAAAAAATAATAAATTCTGATGTCCCCTAACATTTCTCGTAATTCTACTCCAAAGGTCATTCCTACTCATACTCATTTCATCACCCCATGTCAATAATGCAAGAATTTTGTTGGCTCCAGATCAAATAACCATGGAAAAGCACTAACAAATGGATAAGGACATAATCTAGATATCTTTCCAAAAGAGTGCTTTCCACCATCCCCTATGTTCCTAGGTGTGCCTTACTTGGCGGTCTCAAAAACAATGAAGCTTGGTTTAATAAATCTTTGGATGTCTTTTTAAGGATACCCATTTGATGAGTATTTCTATTCACTGGCAAATCTATTTGACTTTATGTTGTAATTTAAGTAGATTGTCATCTTCCGCAATTGATGATTATGTTCATATAAAATCTTCATCACCATTTAAAAAGAGAGACATTATTTTTTTATTGTTAGATCTCTAACACTAATCTTTTTTTTGTCATTTAGATTCATTCCCATTTTACTTAAGGTTGCACATGGATCAAATCAGATCGGATATGGCCGAAAATTCGATCCAATCTGTATTCTATCAATCGGATCAGATATAATATCATCAGACTCACCCTCCACCCTCCGTAAAAACCCTAATTTCGAAAACGTTGAGAACAAAAAATATACTTTTATTTATGATACGATGATTTAAATGTATTGGCTCAACGCACATACACTTTTTAATGTTCTCATATATGTAATATTAATTTTATGGTGAATACATTATTGATTGTTTTATATTATAACCATGTTATATCTAAAAATTTTCAGTTGCCACTGTTAAGGTGGAAGAAATCTACAATTTCTACACTATTGTCAGGTGTACCAACTATGCTAATAGCAAATAATGTTGCACCTTTTCTTCATATGAAGGTATTACTTTACATAATTATGCTATTTTGAGGCATATAATTGGTAGTGAGGGTGCATCCATTAGCTTTAGCATGTGCATTTAAAAGAATCACATTTTTACATTTTACTCATGTAGGTCAAATTCTTGAAAAAATATTTGCAACTAGCATCTTAGAGAGAATTAAAAGGAAGGAATGAACCAACAAGCATAAACATTTTTAAGTTAACAATACTAGATTTGTTGCATTTCAATTTTCAATGTAGCAAACTGGTATTCAAAGAAGACTAATGTATTTTTGGATTCAAATGAAATTTTTTGTTCTAGACTTATGTTCTCGAGAAGACAACTATATTTCCAAGATCAATAGTCTTTACCATTTTGGTCATGAGCTTTTACTATTCAGTCATCATATTGTCTAAGGTAAGAAACCTTTTTATGTATAGATTTAAAATTACTTAAATTATTGTGTTAGTCTTTAAAATTTTTTTAAAATTTGTAATTAGATTGTCTCTATATTTTAAAAGTTTTTAATTAGATATTTTAATTTATACTATTTTTAAATTTGTAATTAAATTTTTTAACAGTAGACATTACAAAAATATTTTTATTTATCTTATATTACTAGTAGATATGTCGTCTCAATATATTCTATTAAGTTAAATATTTTGGAACGACAAAGATATGATTACAAAATTAAAATCAATATAGAAATTCAATTTAAAATTTTTAAAGTATAAAGACTTAATTATAAATTTAATAAAACTATGAGAGTTATTAAAAAATTTAACCCTTAAAATTTAGATATTTTTAGCACCAATGGGTCTTTTGCTTTAATTTTCTTTCCTAATTAATATAGCAATATTTGTTGGCATAAAATAGGACATACCCGACATTGAAGGAGACAAGGCAGCCGGTATACAAACTTTGTCAGTACGCTTAGGTCCAAAGCTGGTATTTTCTCATCCCATGCAATACCTCATGATTATATAATCATATTTCTAAATTCTTTCTTGTTAATTTTTTTAGGTATTCTGGACATGTGTTTTACTCCTTGAAATGGCTTATGGAATTGCCATTATCATGGGAGCAATATCTCCCTTCTTATGGAGTAAAATTTTTACGGTAATAACGTGATATTTACTTGCATAACTTATAATTTTATTCTGAGTGTAAACTATTATTTTTATTCATAAAATTGAAGTTATATCCATAAAAAATTGATCCTGATAAAATTATTTAAATTTTAAAAAAATTATTTAAAAATTTTAAATTATCTTTCTTAACCTAACTTCTGAATTGTGATGAAAGTAGCACCGATAGTTGTAGATGAGATCTAGAAAATTTTAGTGATGGTAAAAAGTTAAGGATTAGAGTGGGTTAGATAAGATTAAAAAGGGTAATTTGGGATTTTTAGATAATATTTTAAGATTTGAAAAATTTTGTCATACGAAATTCATTTTTTATGGCTACAACTTTAATTTTAGTTTTTCGTGGGTAAATTATCAGCGTTTAAAACTTTTATGGATAAGTAAAAGTTTAATAATTTCAAAATTATCTCCTTAATCGTTTATGTTTTATTTTCAATTAGAATACTATATATATATATATATATATATATATATATATTGAAACAAAAAGCTCAACACAATAAGGTGGAGCATCAACAAAAAGTACTAAACAGATAAAATAAACTAATTCTTAATCATTTTTGGCAAAAGCCATCAACAACCCAAAAGATAAAATATCACTCCACTCTTTGTAACTCTTAATCGATTTGTTAACTATTCCTGCAACACCTATTTCTTGATTCTTGAAGATTCTGTCGTTCTTTTTCAACCAATAGCTCCAAATGATAACAATAAAACCAAACTCACCAACATTCTATCAATTCGACTGCACGATTGACCCCTGAACCATGTAAACTTACAGTCATACAACTTTATATTCACAAATTCCATATTGCTGTTAACACACTAGCTTCTTTTCTTTCTTCCAACGGCACAACCTCATTGAAGACACCCATATAACAAAGATGAACTTGACATATTTCCGATAAAAAACTCAACTCTTCCCACACAGCAAGCTTCTCTTCCCTTGTATGCGCACCATACACCAAGCAAACCGCACAAATGAAAATTATTGTTTCTCAATTCTCCTTCTATACACAACTATCTCTTCCCTTTATAACAATTACTTAACCTAAACATTATATCATCCCATATTATTAATAAACCTCCAGAAGCACCTTCCGATCCCACAAATTCCAAACCCACCGCATCATTACCCCAAAATTGCACTACATCAAACTTAGTAATCACCTCTTTCTTTGTCTCTATCAATCCTATCATATTCATATTATGTTTACGCTTAAATTTTTTACTATTTTCCACTTTCCAATACCCCTAAACCCCTCATATTCCACGAACTAAATCATTTAAAAATTTTATTACACACCTTATTCCAATTTTGGGGCGACTCCTTCTCGCTTTCTCTTTCTGTTTTGCTTGCCTTCTTTTTTGTGCCAATACTTCATTCTGAACTTGGAGAATAGCCATAATGTCCTTATCCTCATCATATAAAACAACTCCTGATACGACCGCCAGATCCCAAGCAGTCCTATTTTCAGCCATATCTTTATCCCAACTTCCTCCTAACTCATTTTGAGTAGTTTCACCATCTGCATCCTACTCTGAGTCTCCCGAATCTTCCAAGTTCCTTACAGCCCCTTCATCCTCCAACCCAGTTTTCTCCACCACTGTATTCTCATCCTCTAAATCTGAATCCTACACTGCATCACCCCTCATCAGACATATGCTAACATGCTACTTATCACTTTCGTCCAAACTAGCGTGAATCTCATTAACTACACTTGGTGGAATGTTTTCCTCCGCTGTGCTGTTCGAACAATGCTCCGTACCTCCGCCAATCTCCTTTCTGGCTTGATTCTGCTCGTCGGGTGCATCAGGCGCTTCATGCTCCTCCCTGCCCTCCATGCCATCAAGCTAAGCGCGGACATTATCACCTCCGCCACCAGCAGTTGACTTCCGCGCTGCTCCCAGATCCGTCTCGTCAACGCTGTTCACCGTGACATCAACCCTTTGGCGAACTTCATGACCAGCCACGCCCTTCTCTTCACCATCGCCTATAGCAGCCAACAAGGAGACCCTTTTAAAATGCACGATGACGTACTCTCCATCGTACCACACAACCACTTCGCCGCCACATCCCACTAACATATTAGGTCTTATATGCTTCAACCCAGCCCCAACTGAACTTTTGTTCAACACCAAATCAACCCCTTCTTTCCGTTTATCCCATATTCCCAAGTCTCCGTTCTTTCAGAGACTGCTTCGTTACGGATTGTTTGAGATCCCATAGATTCCACACTCACCATAACTGTCGGATACACCAAACGATTATCTATTCGCATTTTCAAAAGATTCTCATGTCATTCATCCAAATCCTCAATGGTAATTACCTTTCTATCCTTATCATGCTCTGCCTCCCGTAGCTCTTGTGGCATCATTGCCACCACATCCTATCCCAACTCCAACGGTTCCCTCTGAGCTTCTAGTTTTTCACTTCCATGGTGTTCCAAGACAACTCTCCCTTTCTCGTTCACCTCAATATCCTTTTCTTTAATTTTTTGTCTGTTTTTCATTAGGAGACTCCTTGGCATCTTCATCGTGCGTAGTGATTTTTTTTTCGGACATCAATCCTACTCTTATACTTAGCCTCACCCACAAAGATCTCTTTACTCCTTAATCGCATTCCATTCATCTCCTTAATGACATTTAATGCCCCTCCTTTTGTAGTATACCTGATGAAAGCAAACAGATGGATCCGGCCATACTTCTCCTTGCGTGCCAAATAGATGTCATTTATCCTTCCTGTCCACTTGAACATATGAAACAATTCATTCTTCGAAACATTGCCTGGTAAATTATCCACAAAAATTGTGAATGATTCACTCTCCAATCGGAGATACACTTTCCAATTCTAAATTCGTGGATCTTTCCCAACATTGGGTTGTCTAGCTTTATCCCGCTTTGCATTAGACAAAAGTAATCTTTTGTCTATCTTATCTAATATGTCACTAAAATACTATTTTTCTATGGAAGCGCTTCTTATGGAGAGGATCCTTTTCCCTAATATAAAAAATAAATAAATAGATTTTGTGGCCAAAATCACTTTCTAAAACACATTATAACAAGTAGCTATTTGAAGAAATAGTTCTAAGAAAAATAGATGTAAATACCATATCAGTACCTGAAAGATTTTGGTACTAACAAAATAGTACCTAATCTTTGTTATTAATAAAATAATTTCCGAAAGATTTTAAAATTTGACAAAAGTCACCAGCCATCCCAAAAGATTTTAAAATTTAACAAAGAGGTAAATACCAAATCGGTACATGAAAGATTTTGGCGCTGACAAAATAGTACCTGACTTTTGTTATTGACAAAATAGTTCTTAAATGATGTTAAACTTTGACAAGTGTGTCCCTAAACTCGTCGGAGCACATTTTCGATGAAAAGGATGCGGAGGTGGCCACCAAAAAATCCAAGATGGAATTTTTAATTAATTAATTATCCAGAATCTAATCCCCTTAATCCCCTATAATCCACCTTTTGAACCTTAATCCCCCTCCCTTCCCCTTGTGAACCCTAATCCCCTCCCCAACGCACTCTCTCACACTCTTAATGCATTCTCCCCAAAGCGACAGTAGAGCTCAACCTTCTCAGTCTCACAGAGCCGCTATCACCGACACTGTACGGTCGCCAACTCGTCGTCGGGTCTTCTGCGTCTGCCAACTCCTGTGTCGTCTGTCTCCTTCGTCGGCGTCGCGTCGTCCGTGTGCCTTCACCGCTGTCGCCTTGCCTAAACCCACTCTCCGTCATCCCTGCACCTTCACTGTTGTCTCCTCAATGTCACCTCATAGGTATATGCTTTGCGGTAACTCGCTTCCCTCCTTGTGGTCAAACATAAGAACAGACACACATAACAGCAGCGTTTCACTCATCAGCCTCGGTTCTGTCACCTCTGCTCGCTGCCCCACCACCAGTCACCGCTCGTAGCTGCTCGCTACTCACCGCCAGTCGTTGCCCTATCTCCTATGTCTGTGTTCCATCTTGGCTCCGCCGTGTCGTGCTTCCTCTGTCTCTTATTCTTCTGGCCTGGTCTAAATTTGCCTCTTACTTCTGTGGTGTTTATGTTGAGCTTTATTTTATTTTATTTTATTTTGATTATTGTATATGAATTTGTTTGTATTTCTCTGAGCTTTATTGTTATTAATCTTTTTGAATTGTAAATTAATCTACAAATTTGGAACAATTCATGATTGAAAAAGTGAGAGTGTGACGGGGAAGGAGAATCTTTTGCTAGATTAGAGTTCACGAGGATTTTCAGGTTTATGGCAACTCATGAATGAGAGAGTGCATTGGAGACGGCAGAGGTTAGGGTTCAAAAGGGGGAAAAGATGGGGGGATTAGGATTCAGAAAGGGAGATTTTAGATTTTTCAGGTTGGATTGGTTAATTAATTAATTAAAATTTTCACCTTGAATTTTCCGGTGGCCACCTCAGCATCATTCTCGTCGGAAATGTGTTTCGACGAGCTTAGGGATACACTTGTCAAATTTTAAAATCATTTAAGGACTATTCTGTTAGTATCAAAATCTTTCGAGTACTAATTTGATATTTACCTCTTTAATAAAAGTCACCAACCATCAATTACCTGAAATTAAGATTTAGGAGTGATGTGTCAGTCAACGATGATCATAATTATAAAAAAAATCCACTTTTAATTTTTGTAATTTTAAAAACTCCCCAAATTTAATTTTCTAAAAAACCTTAATCTTTTTTTTCTCATCTTCTTCCCTAATTCTCAAACCGCACATCCCTAGCAATTTCCCTTTTTCCTTCCCCTTTGTCACTCGTCTCGGTTCCCTTCCCTCCGATCCCTTTTTCCTTAGACGGTTGCAAATTCTGCAAGAGCATGAAGGGCAGAACCAATCACCAGCAGGAACATGATCAAAGCAGATACATTCAATGTGAAATGATGCCGGATAGTGATCAAGAGAAGAATGAAACCCCCCGCGAGAGAGATGTTGATTATTGCAACCAGCATGAGCCTCGAATTGAGAGTGTGCACAAAGAACCGCAACAATGGCAAACAATACCAGAACGAAAACAACTTCCCTCTCTTCACCAATTCATTTCAAAGTGTTTTATCATAGCCTCCCTGAATTTTGCAATTATCTTCAAATTGTTCCCAGTAAAGATTAAATCATCAACATAAAGACACACGATCAAGATATCTCTAGGTTCAACGAACTTGATATAAAGAGTATGCTCAAACGGACATCTTCTGAAACCATTCTCAATGAAATAAGAATCAATCTTCTTATACCACGCTCTTGGTGCTTGCTTTAACCCATACAAAGCTTTCTTCAATTTGTAAACTTTATCTTCTTTTCCAAGAACTTCATATCCTGCAGGTTGCTCAACATACACTTCTTCTTCTAAAGTGCCATTTAGAAATGCAGACATAACATCCATTTGATGTATCTTCCACTTATTTTAAGCCGAGAGTGAAATAATCATACGAATAGTGTCTAATCTTGCAACAGGAGCAAATACTTCAAAATAATTGATACCTGGCTTTTGTTTGTATCCCTTAGCAATTAATCTTGCTTTGAAACGATCAACTTCACTGTTGGATTTATACTTAGTTTTGTAAACCCACTTTACTCCAATCTGCTTCTTATCTACTGGTAAACCTGTCAGCTTCCATGTGTCATTCTTCTCAATGGCATGAACTTCCTCATCCATTGCTTTCTTCCAGTTGTTGTCTTTAGAGGTTTCTTCAAAGTTCAACGGCTCACAATATGAAAATAGAGAAAAATTATGATTTCTTCATTAGATGGATCATTGTCATTGCCAACTTCATAATATGCTAATCTAGCAGGCAGTCTCTGCTCTCTTTGCGATCTTCTAGATGATTCTAGTTGTTCAGATGTGTCAGGTTGCCTTTCTTCTACTTCATCACATGTATTTGGAATTATAGTTAGCTGCTTTTCTGTCTTTTTGTTCCAGTCTCACATGTCTTTCTCGTCAAACGTCACATCTCTACTGATGATCACTTTCTTTGTTTCTGGATTGTACAACTTGTATGCTTTTGAGTTTGTGCTATAGCCAATAAAGATATACTTCTTGCCTTTGTCATCTAACTTTTTCCTTAATTGATCTGGTACATGGGCATAAGCAATACACCCAAAGACTCTGAAATGATGGATGGAAGGTCGCTTTCCACTCTAAGCTTCCTCTGGAGTTTTATCACGAACACTTTTTGTTGGACACCTGTTTAAAATATGAACTACTGTTGCGACTGCTTCTGCCCAAAACTCTTTAGGCATTTGTTTTGACTTGAGCATGCATCTGACTATATCCATGATGGTTATATTCTTTCTTTCAGTAACTCCATTTTGTTGAGGAATGTATCTAGTTGTTAGTTGGTGTTGAATTTTGTGTTGCTTAAAGTATTCAAAACACGCAAGATATTCTGTTCCTCTGTCTGTTCTGAGAAATTTTTATTTTACAGCCACTTTATTTTTCGACAAACGCCTTGAATGTCTTAAAGACATCACATGCTTCTGATTTCTGCTTCAGAAAGTATACCCATGTATATCTACTAAAATCATCAATAAAAGTGATAAAGTACATGCACCACCGTTGCTTAGAATTTCTACAGAACAGAGATCTAAATGCACAATTTCAAGTAATCTTCTAGCTCTCCATGACTTTTCCGTAGGGAATGGATCTCTGTGCTTCTTTCCCAGTTGACAAATCTCACAAATACAATTGGGAATATGAATCCGTGGTAGGTCAGAAACAAGTCCTTTTATTGACAGGTAGTTTAGGCCAGAAAAATGAAAATGCCCAAACCACATATGCCACAATCAGTTATCATCAAGTATCACATAACTCATGCAAGAGGGATTGACATGTTGAATTTTTAATGAAAACATTTTGTTTGAAGTCATCTTTGCTTTATCTATGAACCTTCCGTTGTTGTCAAACACAGTGCAATATCCACGATAAGTTATCATCTTATATCCCTTTTCAGATAATTGTCTCATACTCAGTAAATTGTAATCAAGTTCAGGAGCATAGAAAACATCAGAAATATAACTCAGAGAACCATCCTTCAATCTAATTGGTATGTGCCCTTTTTCTTCAATAGGGATCTTTGTACTATTACCGAACTTCAATAATAGTTTATCTAAATCATCTATTGAAGAAAATAACTCCTTTCTACCAGACATATGATTACTACAAGCATTATCCAAGTACCATATATTTTCATCTTCAGCACATGAATTACTCGTAAAAAATAAAGTCTGAGTACCCAGATTATCATCAGTATTTTGATGCTGATTTTCTGCAACGTGTGCTTGATTGTTGTTCACCATTTTGAATCTGCAATATGCTGCTTTGTGTCCATACTTTCTACAATGAAAGCAGTTGAAATTGGTTCTTTCTTGATAAAAATTTTCTCGACCTCTTCCTTGGTTAATAGGCCTGAAATTTGTTCCACCTCTTCCTTGATTAGGTGGTGTAAAATTATTATAACTTCCTTGGTTGTAATTGCTACGACCTCTACCTCTGAAACTTCCTCTGCCTCTACTTTGAAAATTAAAACCATGACCTCGTCCTTCTTGTGTATAACTTGATGCTACAACATTGTTTAAATTCACTCGGCTTTTCAGGACTTCCTTGGTTGATTTTTCTGATTTCTCTAGTATTCTACTGATGTGGCTTTCCATGGTTCCTTGCAACTCTGCAATCGTCATGGTATCCATATCGTGGGACTCTAGTATAGTAGTCACCACATGGTCATACTTCATCGGCATGGTTCAAAGAATTTTCTCCACCACTTTGCTATCGGGCATATCTTCTCCAAAGACTCTCATCTTATTGACAAGGTCTGTAACACGAGTAAAATATTGCTCAATGATTTCTGAGCTAGACATCTCATACCTTTCATATTCTCTTCTGAAAGACTGTAGCTTTGCTTTCTAAGCTTTATCTACGCCTTTGTATGACAGCTTCAATGTGTTCCATGCTTCCTTTGCACTTTTGGCATTTGCTATTTTTCCAAACACCGTATAATCTACTCCTTGATGAATTTGAGATAGCGCCAATTGATCTCTCCTCTGTTGGGCAGCATCTGCTCCTTCTTGCAAACCTGGTTCAATGAAATTCCACAGGTTCTGGGCCTTCAAATGGGTAGACATCAAAGTCTCCCAATAACTATAATCAAGTTTTCCATCTAACTTGGGACCGGACCACACAATATTAAAAGTATTTGCCATACCGACTCTATGAATAAACAACTATGTGAGAACTCTCCCACACCTCACAAACTCTCAAACACCAGGCGTTGGATTAACCAGCTCTGATACCAAATGAAAGTAAAATACCCACAACTTAATTGGCCCCAAGGTCACTTACTCACATAAATAGCACTATTATATTTTCAATCTCTTAAACTTACCAACACTCATGATACTCATGGAACAAAAGAACACTTCTCATAATCATATTTTTTATTTTAAGGAACACACATTACAAAGACATGATACCACCTATTTATAGATGTTTATAGGCGGTGATTTTATAATACACTTTAACTAAAGCACTTTCTAACATAATAAACTATCCTAAGTGTTGGCGGCAGGAAGCTTGTGGATATATCACTTGTATGTCTTCTTCAATTTTTTTTTGGTACTTCATGTCTTCTTCAATTTGAACTCTAGTTCTTTTGACTTTTCAAACTTTTTAGCATACTCATGTATTCTAGTTGTTTCTTGATTCTTGTATCCATGTAACTCTAGCTATTTGCTTATTTAGTCATCATTCATGATAATTCCAATAGCGGTGATATAGTGCAAGTTGATTTAATTATCTAACAATTAACTGATACGTCATTCTTAAACTTAAATTTCAGATAACTCATTTGATGACTGGTCACTTTTGTCAAATTTTAAAATACTTTGAGGATCATTTTGTTAATAACAAAGATAAGATATCATTTTGTCCGCACCAAAATTTTTTGGATATATACCGATTTAGTATTTACATAAAAAAATATTTTGTTATATAATATCTCATACATAGATAAATTACTTTATGTTAGCTCTAGTGGAATTCCTCAATTCCCTAATTGTGCTAATTAATTAAATAATAAAACTTTAATATTGCTTGTTAGTATAATTCCAAAATATTTAAAACATGTTTGAGTTATATCTTTTATTCACTAGAAGGATAATATTAAAATATTAACTTGAAGGATAGTTTTCATCAATTCGTTTAACACGCTACGAAATTAGGAGTTTAAGATACTAATTTAGAAACCAATTTTTTCTCATGTAGATGTATGTACTTTATATGCACCTCCATAGAGAACTTTATTAATGTCAAGTGAAAGCAAGATTACTTCATTATTTTAATAAAGTTCTGATTTTGTTGTATATATCATTCAATTTGTTAGGTCTTAGCACATGGAATCATGGCTGTGATTTTATGGTATCGTGCTAATTCTGTTGACTTAAAGAGCAAAGATGCCTCCCAATCCTTTTATATGTTTATCTATAAGGTATGCAATAACTTTACAATAAAGTAATATGAGAACTAGGTGAATCCAATATTTTTCATAATGGAAGTTATATCATAAGTTGATTATGTATTTAACACTTGTTCTTTGTTTTGAGAAATAAGTTAAAACACATTTATTTCTACTTTCCAAAAAACACAAAAGAAAAATGAAAAAGAGAAAAAAGAAGATGTAAAAGCTGCAACCAATTCCACAATGTCAATATAATTATGGATAACATACTCGGTTAATTTTTTTGGTAATGGATTAAAGGAGTGTGTTATGCATAGTTATGAAAAGTTAGTATATTTTTATAGATATAGAGATATATTTTTTTTAAAATTAGAAACTACAAATTGAAAGCTCAGATTTGGGTGGGAATAAAAAATTGAAGGTCAAATTTTGGATAGAGATAAAAAAAAAAATGTCGGTTTTGGAGAGGATTAAAAATTGAGAATTGACTTTGGATAAAAAACAAAAAAATTCAGAAAACCTAAATTGAAGGATCCGATTTGCGTGTTCAAAAAAATGTTTGGTTTTAGAATACAAATCTAACCCTTAAATTTGTAAATTTTAAAAAAAATAAAATATAAAAATCATAAATTTGACCTTCAGACTTGTAGTATCAGTACAAAATAAAAATATACTAAATTTTCACATTATTGAAAAATACTTGTAGTACAATACAAAAAATAAAAACCCTAGCATACTCTTTAAAATTAAAGATTTTATATATGCACCTTTTAAGCATGCCTGTGGTATTCATGCCCATTTATTATATTGTAGCTGAAAAAAGAAGAAGCCATTTCCCATAGTGCGTAGATTTAAGTAGTAAAAGTTTATGGTTTAACCGTTTTGGTGCTATGGTGCCATGCTCAATCAATTTAATTTATTACATGATTGAATGATGCTCTCTAAAATAGAACTATCATACCCTTTAAAAGTCAATCTTGATCAAAGTTATGAAAGCGTGTGAACTATGAGTTACCCTAATTCAAATGTTTTATTTTATTTTATTTTTTCAGCTTCTTTGTGTGGAGAACATCCTTATACATTTCGTGAGATGAAGATGGACAAGTAGTATTATTCATATAATAAATAGTGCAAACTTTAATTTTCCATCTGCTATATGTATCTTGGTTCAAAAAATAATTTCATTAGATATATAGTTACCCAGGTTGATTATATATTATTTATATACATAAACTTAGTAATTATTGTCTTTCGTCAATCGTATTGTGCTTTAGTATCAAATGGGAACTATTTGGATGTATGTCTTATAATTTTGGATAAGAAAACTTTCATCACATATGTATAAATTAAACAGCATCTAAAGACAAAATTTCAAAAATTCATTGCATGAAACTAGTAGCTTTTCAATAAAGAACAAGTACAAATATAATGTGAACTATCTTTTTCTAAAATAAAAGTTGAATTGTATTTAAACATGTTTTTCTAAAATAAAAACAAATCTAAAAAAGGCTTATCAAGATTTTGGCTTACAAGTAGCAGAAATTGTATGTTAGAATTGAATTTAGAAAAAATTTAAGTTCTTGTAGATAAAATAGATATCAGAAGCCTATTAAAATAAATATAAAACTTCATTCAGAAGTAAAGTAATGAGTTAAGAGAAGTCACATAATGATGTATATTAGTTTGGTCAAGACATGTCTACATTCAATTTCTAACAACTATTGAGATTTTCACTATATTAATCAAATGATATAAGATAGTATTTATACTAACCTTCTCAAGCTACTACAACTCAAAGTCAATGATATGAGATATTTAGATATTAATTACTCTGTTGGTCGTTATAGTTTCGCAAAATTTTTAATTAGGTCCTTATACTTTTTTTTCTTTTAATTAGGTCCTTGCACCAATTTTTTTTTTTCAATTGAGTCCCTACACTTTTTTTTCCTTTTATTTGAGTCCTTGCATCAATTTTTTTTTTAGTTGGGTCCCTATATAATGAAGTCAATTACTACTAAGAGGGACTTAATTAAAAAAAATTTGGTGTAAGGACCCAATTAAAAAAAATATAGGGACCTAATTAAAAATTTTGTAAAACTATAAAGACCAACAGAATAATTAAACCTATTATTTTCTAAAGCTTTTTCAGACTAGCCAATGACTCATATCACAAAGATTTAAGAACCTTAAATATATTATTTTTTTAAGCCTTCTCAAACTAAGCAGTGATCACGATTAGATCTATTTACAACTTTGAGTACAAAATTTTCTGTAATATAAATCACAGGATTTATTGTATATATTGGGTTATAACTTTAATCTGAGTACAAAGTTTTCTATGAGCTTATAGAATATCCATCAGTCTGTTAATGCTCTCTTAGATTTTCTCTTATAACATTTATCTGAACTTGATTCTTTTGTCTAAATTCATTAACTTTAATAGAAAATTTTTTGGTTTCTTATCAACATAAGCAATTTAACATGAAGATTTTGAATTTATGAAAGTGCTATGCAGAACTTGATGAATAAGCTTGTGTCATCTCATAATGAAAATTAAGTGTTGCCACTGTTTGCTCAATCTAAAAAATTAACCAATTTTAAGGTTTAGGGTATAGTATTAAAAATTTGTGATTTTAGGTTTAAAATTTAAAATAAGCAAAATAATTTAAAAAATGTTAATTAATATTAGCTAGAAAAAATTGATTATCTAACACTATTCGTGTGAATTGAATAGGATGAATACTGATAACAGGTTATGGTGAAGGTGACCTTTGAGGTCGATGAGGCAATAGATTTTGAGGTAATGATTGACATGGTTAGAAAACGCATAAAAAGGTGGAGTTGAACTTTGTTTAGAAATTTTTTTCTAAAATGAAATCAAATGTGAAAAAGTTTATTAAGCTCTTAGGTTGTGAGTAGCAAAAACTTAATGCTAGATCTTATTTTAATGGTGGAAAAAAATTTTAAACAGGAGAAAAATTCACTAAATAAGATAGAATATTTTAAACAAACCAAAATTAAATGGTAGAATGAATTTTAAAGATCAAAATGTTAGGCAATGCTTGCAAAATAGTGTTAGAGATCAAATTATTGACCAAAAAGAATTCTCTACTCTTTAAGGTATTCATGAACAAATATTTTAGAATAGAAATAATCATGGAAGCTGACTCTAACGAAAATTCTTGAGTTTGTCGGAGCATATTGGAAAGAAGAAAGATAATGAAAATGGACTCAAAATAATATTGGAATTGAGACATCAGTATCAGGTGTTAAGTTTGTACAATCAACAAAGAACAAGAAGACAACCACACCATCACTTCATCCTCACGACCCTGTTGTGATTGAGGTCCTCATGGTTGACCGAATTGAGCTCTTTGGTGCCTGACTCTCATAACTAATCACGCTTCCATAGTTATGAAATGGTGTTGCAACAATGAGCAAGAACAACACAGTGAAGAATGATGAAGAGAAATTCTATGATTTGACATTAAAGGAGGATGGGTTATAAATTAAAGGGGAGATGGACAACCTTGAGTTACTAAAGTTCATTTGCCACCTTAACCAACTATTGTAGTGTCAGAAATAACAGATAGGGGTGGCAGGCAAGCTAGCCTGTCCTATCCCATCTCGACCCGCCAAAATTTCGTCATTTGACAGGCTAGTCCGTCTTACCCTACCTAATGAGATGATCCCAAATTTTAACACCGTCCCGTCTAACGGTGGATTGGCGGGTTGGCGGGTTTAAGTCTATCAATTCTCTCTTTTTTTAAAAAAATTATTCAACTATTTGGGGAGGATAAAGGTTATTAGAGGCTCATATATAGATATGCATATCAGAGAAGGAATCTAAGATGGCTGAGTTATGTGGTTAAGGTGAATGTGAGAAGATTTGACATGTGTGTGGTGGCAATGATGGTATAATGGATGAGAAAGCATAGAAAACTAACTTTTAGTTATCTAATAATATATTAACCAATTTTAAGGTTTAGGATATAGTATTAAAAATTTGTGATTTTAGGTTTAAAATTTAAAATAAGCAAAATAATTTTAAAAATGTTAATTAATATTAGCTGAAAAAAATTGATTACCTAACATTATTCGTGTGAATTGAGTGGGATGAATAGTGATAACAGGTTATGGTGAAGGTGACTTTTGAGATCGATGAGGTGATAGATTTTGAGGTAATGGTTGACATGGCTAAAAAACGCATAAAAAGGTGGAGTTGAACTTTGTTTAAAATTTTTTTTTTCTAAAATGAAATCAAATGTGGAAAAATTTATTAAGCTCTTAGGTTGTGAGTAGCAAAAACATAATGCTAGATCTTTTTTAATGGTGGAAAAAAATTTTAAAGAGGAGAAAAATTCACTAAATGAGATAGAATATTTTAAACAAACCAAAATTAAATGGTAGAATGGGTTCAAAGATCAAAATGTTAGGCAATGCTTGCAAAATAGTGTTAGAGATCAAATTATTGACCAAAAAAAATTCTCTACTCTTTAAGGTATTTATGAACAAATATTTTAGAATAGGAATAATCATGGAAGCTGACTCTAGCATAAATTCTTGAGTTTGTCGGAGCATATGGGAAAGAAGAAAGATAATGAAAATGGACTCAAAATAACATTGGAATTGAAACATCAGTATCAGGTGTTAAGTTTGTACAACCAACAAAGAACAAGAAGACAACCACACCATCACTTCACTCTCATAACCCTACTGTGATTGAGGTCCTCATGGTTGACCGAATTGAGCTCCTTGGTACCTGACTCTCATCATAACTAATCACGCTTTCATAGTTATAAAATTGTGTTGCAACAATGAGCAAGAACAACACGGTGAAGAATAATAAAGAGAAATTCTATGATTTGACATTAAAGGAGGATGGGTTATAAATTAGGAAGCATTTCAGGTATACCATGAGTCATTCAGATTTAATATAAAAAAAGTTATCGATTCAGATGTAAGGAAATATGAATTATGTTGATATGCACAAAAGGAGTTGCATGGAAGAGTTGCAACCACAGCGTGATGTAGGAGGTTTTGTAGAGGTAAGCATGTCACTGTGGTCTTTTGTCTGATAGATTGGCATAATGTGTATGTGTTACTTTAAAGGGGTGAGCCAACCAATAACATTATCGATTGAAAATGCATTTTGTTGACCCATACAAAGAAAAAAGAACTGAAAATATTCTTTTAAATTAAATATTGTTTTTAATACCAACAAAAAAATATTATTGATAATAGTAAGATCATCTATGATGGTCATCAGGTATATATTATTACTTATTATATCATAGTAAAAATTTACAAATATGATATAAGAATAAAATTATTTTACGAACTAAGTTTAGATCAATAAAATATATTATTAGTTTGAGAATATTTTTTAAAAGAGTCATTTAATTGATCAACTAAAGTTTTTAGTTTATACTCTTTTTGTCGAAGTAGACCAAAATTTTAAAAAAGGGCAGTTAAATTATTTTTTTGAGAGATAAAAATATTAATATTTAAGTATAACATTGTTTGTGATGTTGTTGTAATATACAGTAATTAAGAACAAAAAAAAGATATTTATTTTTTGTGTATTTCTGTAAAAAATTAGAAAAATAAATATAATAGAATGAATATTAATAATTATAAGATTTAGTGATTCTACTAGCATGAATTCAAAATAGAAATAGTATTTATTGAGAAAAATAAATATTAATTCTAATATCTAAGGTAGCGTTTGTTTGCAGAGACTGGAACTGAGACTGGGGGACAAGAACTCAGTATTATGTTTGTTGAGGTAGAGACTGGCACTTAAATTTGTGTCTCTGTCTCAAAAATTTCAGTATTTCAGTACCTCCAAAAAATAGGGACACTGGAGACTGAGATTTTTAAAGACAGAGACAGAAACTTTAATAATATTTTTGTACCTAAAATACCCCTATTGTAATTAACTAATGCCAACTTTACCCTTTCTTGAAATCAGATTAGGGCTTCAGTGTGAGAAGCCCCTCACTCCATCTTCTCATTCGTGCTTCAAAGTGTGGGTTCTAGCCTCTACGTCGCCAGTGTCAGCACAGCCCCGTCGTCGCCGCTGTCGTAACCACCGCAAGGTAAGTGAGTCGTAGTTGAAGTTCCTCTTCCTAGGCCGCGAGTTCTCATGTCTTCATTTGCTCCTTCACAAGATAATGTACGAGGAACCCAGTTGAGAGAGTCTCCGCTATTGCTGTCGAGTTCATCAAACTTCGTTGTTGTCATCACTGTTTGTGCAACCTAGGTTAGTTGAGGTCAAATTTTATTACTGGTTTGGGTTGATTTTTTATGTCGCGAGTTATGCTCCGTGGATTTCGTTCGTTGTTCAACTAGATGCATAGAAAGAATCTGGGTTTTTCTCTCTTCATTTCGATTTGGTTCTTTGTTCTGATGTATATATACGTACATGTTTTCGTGCCTTGTTTCTTTAATTTTGTTTGTGATGTGCTTCTTATGATTTGGTTTTGGTCATGCTTGGTTATTTTGGTTTTCATTCTTATACATCTTTTGATTCTGAAATCTGGGATGCTCTGTTTGCCTAATGTATAAATTGTTTTGTGAAATCTATGATTGTTGTGGCTATAACCAGTGCACTCACTGTGATCTCTGAAATCGTATTGAAGAGGAATTTGTTAGGTTAGTTGAAGTTTAAAGAGTAGTGGCACTCCATCTTTTGGTAGACTTTGATTTTCTTGAAACTAACTTAAAAATTGAGAAGTAAACTTTAGTAGAAACAAGGAGTAGCTCCCTTTCACTGGCGTTACCACAAATGCCCTTATTGTGGTTCCTACAATACCAGAGTTCTATGAGACTTCCACTGTGATAATAATAAGTATCTGCATCTCCTTAGCTTCTGTGTATTAAAACATTATATTGTACTTTATGTTTTGAAGTTTTCCTTCAATGGCATAGGCCAAAATAATAGTATTCTGATGCAAAATAATAATGAGATGTACTGATTTAAAATTCAATCTTGCTCCGCAATTATCAAGAATGATCAATGCATGATCAGTTTGCAAATAATGAAATGCTAGCCATAACTTTCCATTTATAGAGATTTGCCTTCTAATGTCGGTGTTGCTTAAGTTCTATCTTGGTTTATAAGGTGTGAGGATTTTGCATTTAGGACCTGCAAGATGTCTTGGGTGGATATTGAGATTTGTTTAAAAGTGTGTGGGATATAGTCAGGTTGGGTCAAAACTCACCTTATTCTACCTATTGCCATCTTTAGTGACTGCCAAGAAAGCTGAGATGATATCAAATATACTGGCAAATTAAAGGAGTGAAGGATAAGCCTAAACTTCATAAACTATAATTTTGACATATTTGATAATTTCATACAGCACTACAGCAGCAGTTTTGTTCAGTACAGGATTAATTCGGTTTATTAATTATTATATCATACTCTCTTTATATACATACTCTATTATGACATAAATTTATGGTCACGTGTGACAAAAATTTGAATCCCTATATATAATGCTTCTATTAGACACTCCAATTTTAATAATTTATATGTGAGTGGTGCCCTTACTTTAATTTGCCTCTTCTAATAATCAGCTAACCTTGTAGCAGGAACTTGCATCTGATATGGTAATTGTGGATGCTTAATTAATTCATTCATTTTAAGTTTCCAATTAAATCCACTAGGTTTTTTGAATTAAGGTTCCAAAGAAGAGCATCAGATTCTTAAGTTTGATAAACTTCAATATATATGATTAGACCTAGATTCTTAAGTTTGATAAACTTTAATATATGCAGTAGTGAAGTAAAAAGGACTACAGTGACAAAGAGAAGAAGAGATGTTGAACCTGTACTCATTTTATAATTAACAATAAAAAATATTGAAATATGTTCTCAAACTAGTTATTACAATTTCTCATTTGCCTATTTAAGTTCAAAGGTCATACTACAACTTACACAACAATAAAATAACTAGGAAAACACAGACTACAGAAACAAGAAGTTGAAGGAATGCTAACAATTTCAGATACACAATATCAGTATGAAGTTTTTCCACTCGTTCGCTCGTCTTCAAATTAGAATTCAGTTGACAAGAGTGATCATCTCCAATGTCAGAATATTGGATACTTAGACTTGCCCATCTAAGCCATCCACATCGCCTTGTAGGACATGCGTAATACTTTCTACCCGGGTTGGCCATGCTATTCGAAACTTGTAACGGTGCTCTTAAACCACACTCACAAAAACATTCTCCCGTTACGTTGCCACTGCCGTACGAACCACTTGTAGATCTTCTACTTGTGGAAGCCATTGTTAACCAGGCTATACCGTTAACAGTAAGCAAAAATCAATTACCAAGTTAACAACAAATAGTAACACAAGACAAGAATGAATCAACTAGTTGAAATAAAATGCACCAATGAATCTAATCAAAACAAATTTTCCAATTCAAGATATCTCCAAGGAAGAGATTCTTTGTCGTATTTAAAATCAAATGTTGGTGCCTCTAGCTTTTTCAATAAATTTTCACACTCCTAATATGTTAGACAGTAGTAAAAAATAAAAATACATTCCCAAATCAATATAGCACACCAGTGAGTACTAATTTTGCTAACAAAAAAGAGTGACAACAGGAACATAATTATGATAAACAGTTCTCAAATCATCTTCTTTTATTTTCTATACAGTAATCATCATAGATAAATTTAAAAAAATAGCAATCACAGATTTACAAATCAGCAATTAACAAGCACAAGTAAGCTAAAAAAAATTATATGATACACAAACAATGGAATCAACAAACAGTAATCACACATTCCGAAATCTTTTAAAAAGATGACATAGAATTCATAAATATGTAAATGAGGGCAAATAAGAACTTGGATATAACAACTTCAGAAATCTTCAACATTTGAAGAAGCACAAATCAGCAATTTTAAGCAAATCAGGGCAAATCTCAAATCATCCAACGAGGGATTTAAACATTCTCATCAACATGAGGACAAATCAGAAGGTGAGGGTTTCACAAATCAGAAAATGGGGTAATAAAAAATCCCTCTTGAACTTCACAAAATTAACAAGCAAATAAGGTTAATTGAAAGAACATACCAGCTCCGTTGACAGAGAAACAGCGGAGACCGAACGCACAGCTCCGAGACGGTGGCGACGCACACCCACCGGCGTGGATACAGCAGCAGCATCACAAACCGAGGGTGACAACTAGGGCCACAAAGATGAACCAAGGAGAGCTGGAGAGGCGCCGTCGTGGTTCTGACCCTTGGAGGTGCTACCGGCGGCAGGTCAGGCTCCACGATTCGTTCACGGCAGAGGAGAGGAGAAAGGGTAGAGTGTAAACCTCGCAAAAATCGGTAAATTATTAGTTAATAAATTGAATTTTAATTAGGAAAGCTAAAAATACAAAAATAATATCAAAATAGGATAGAGCTCGTCGAAACAAAAATTTTGATACCAATTTCGAAAATTTGGCCCAAAAACAGACCGGAAAGGCCAAACCGGTTGAACCGGGACCCAAACCGGGCCCGTGGGTTCAACCGGACCCAAACACTTAAATGAGGCAGCAGCTCTTTTCTTCCTCATAAGCTGCTGCGACGCCATTACAGCAAGGGAGGGAGAGGAGATTCACAAACCCTCACCATTCCTTCCAACTACCATAACTTCCTCATCCGGGCTCCGATCGCCGCACCGTTTGCGGCCACGCGTCGGGCTCGTCGAGCTCTTCAATTCTATCCAAACAAAACAGTAAGTGAATCGGTTTTTCCTAGCCCCATTTCTGCTGGTATATGAATTTCGAGTTTAAGATTTGAGAAACTCAATTCCTTTATGATTTCTATGTTTTAGGGGTCCACTAGACTTGATTTCTTGTGGGTATTGCCCAAGGATCAGTGGGTAAAGGTAAGAGATCTCAAACCCTAATAAAATTTCTGAATTTAGGAATTTGGGTATTGAGTTGTTATGTTTGGATGTGTTAATTGTGGTTTAGGTAGTGTGTATGTGAATGTTGATTCTTGTTGGAGGCTTGTTGGTGATCAAGCTTGGTTTGGGGCTGTTTGTTTGAGTTTGGAGGGGCTGTAATTTTGAGTTGTGAGGCTGCCTTGGGTGAACTAAGTGATCGGCCAAGGTATGGTTTAAGTTTCGCACGTTTAATATTTACGGTGTTGTGAAAACTTAGGTTAGAGGAACCATAGGATAAGTTGAACTGTTAATTGCATTTAATGAGTAGTTTGTAATGTTGTTGGAGTAAATTGTTGATGAACATAGATTGGAATTTTGAGGTATTGATGTTATTAATTTCATGCTTTTGGACTTGCTTATAATGGGTTATATTGAAGTTGATATTGATGAATTATGGTTGGTGATTGTTAATAAATGGTTGTTATGTCAAGTTGATGGATTAACATGTATGAAGAATTGACTTATGTTAATGGCATTTAATTAGTATATGTTGATGGGAGGTTGATAAATATATGATGAGAATTGGTATAGGTGAAGAATTGATGTGAACAAAGGAAAAGTTATTGATGTATGAGGTAAAAGTGGATAATTTTGATGTTCTAGGTTGGTTGAGTTGATTAAAGCTTATATTGGTGATGGTTGTTGATGAATTGAGTTGATATGGTTTTACAATGCAAGTTTTAAATGGTAAGAAACTTAAGTTGGAGAAAAAGAGGTTTTGTTGAAAGTGGTTAAAACCAAATTTTGATGAACTTTAGACATCCATAATATTCTCCTCAAATTTTGGATTGGGTTGTGGTTTGTTGCAAATAAAAGATAGTTTCAAGAGCTTTTGATTGATATCAACTTTGTGGAAAACGGAATTTTGTGGAGAAAGTTATGGACGTTGCAAGTTTAGTGTTTAAATCTGAGTTCAGGGTGACCAAACCGGTTTTGAATGTTTTTAAACAAATTTTCCACTTCTAAACCTCCATTTTCTTCCTTTTAAGGCTTAAAGCATGGTTCTAGGTCCAGTAGGTAAAAGAAGCTAGGAAAATAAGATAACTTGAAGGTGAAGAAAGTTGTAAATAGTGGCTTTTATGAAGAAAATAAGGATGTTAATGAAGTTTAATGTTAAGGTTTGATACTTGATGATGTATTGATGATAATTGCCATGGCTTATGAATAATGATACCTGAGATACGAGTTTCCCTGGGTAAGAACTGTGGCTCGCCACCACGTGTTCCAGGTTGAATCTCGATACTCTGTTGACCCTACGTCGTAAGGGTGACCGGGCACGTATAAATTCCCGGGTATGGATAGCCCCCATTGAGTGATTATATGATTATTGAATGTGAACTCTATGCATAGACTCTTGGGGATGCGCGACGGGGGACAGTCTAAGGTTTTCGGACTTGTCGGGTTGGCTGGATAACCGACAGATGGGCCCCATCAGCCATAGGACAGACATGCATCATATGCATTTGTTTGTATTGATTGCTATGCATTTCCTGGGTATACCTAATTGATATATATTACCTGCTATTTGTTATACTTGCTATTTGTACTATTTGATCATTACTTGTGCGTGAACTTGTTTGGTTGCTTGTTTCTGTTGCATTCTGAATGATGAAAGGATGGAGGAAACGGAGGAAATGGTTTGGTGTTAGGTTAAGCTTGAACTTGAGTAAGTTAGGCAGATTTAGAATACCTACCCCTGTTTATGGCTTCTGTTTAGTACTTAAGTTGGATAATTGAATAACGGAGTTCTAGGATTGCCTATGGCATTCTCAGGACCGTATTTCTTATACGCGTGGCACTTTTACCATGCTGAGAACCTCCGGTTCTCATTCCATATTGTATTGTTGTTTTTCAGATGCAGGTCGAGAGGCTCCTCGCTAAGCGTCTGGATTCTGGAAAGCGAAGTAGTCCTTGGGTGTATTTTGGTTTCTATTTGTATATATGTATATATATGTGTAGCTTACTCTCCAAGTAACTTATGTATGCTGCTTCTCTTAGAGGTTGAGGGAGAGATAGGAGTTTACTTTGGTATTTTGGTATATTTTGGGGACACTCATGTATGTTTATATGTATATATGTATCCTCCGGCCAGCCTTAGCTTCGCAGGCTGAGTCAGAGGCTAGTTATGCTGTTCTTTGGCTTTTCTTTATCCCTTCGTTTATTGTTTTATCATGTTCCTATTAGGTTTCTTAGCACGCAAGTAATCCTATTCCTTGAGCGTTGCGCTTTTTTATTTTGCGATTTTTGTTTACCCGCTCTGTTTCAAGGCTCCTAGTATATTATTTCTTTCAGTATTATATGTATATCCTTACTATTAAAGGTCTGTAATACCACACTACCTCTGTTCTATGACTTAAGCATAAAACACTGTGTAGTAGGGTGTTACATAGAGGAGACGAAAAAAGGGGTTAGGGTTGGATGCTGATGAAAATGAAATTGTATTTAGGGGTTAGGGTTTATTATTAAAATTAAGGGCATTTTAGTAATTTTAAATTTTTAGTCTCCATTTTTTATTTCAAACAAAACAGGATACTGAAACATAAATCAGTCTTGTACACTTTCACACCAAACACAATACTAAATGTAACACCCTACCACACTGAGCTTTACGCTTAAGTCATAAAACAGAGGTGGTGGTGTGGTATTACGACCTCTAAAATAAAATATGTACATGTAATAGCAGAAAGATTATAATACACTAGAAGCCTTGAAGGATAGATGAAACAAAAGTCGCGAGATAAAAGCGCAATGCTTAAGAAACGAGTTAACTTGTGTGTTAAGAAAACTATAACTATTGAACATAAGATAACAAAAGTAGGAACAGAGTGCTAAAGACACAAAATAACAAGCTCCTAACTCAGCCCGCAAAGCCAAGGCTGGCCAGAGAATATTTACACATATATTCATACATATCCAAAATCCCAAACATACATAAGCAAAATCCTGTCTCTCCATAAACCCCTAAGAGGATCAAAAGAATAAGTTATGTGGAGAGAAAGCTAAGTATATATACACACATCACTGTATAACAAAATAACCCAGTGACCACTTTGCTTCAGGGATCCAGACGCCTAACGAGATGCCTCCCGACCTGCATATGAAAAATAACAACATAGTATAGGGTGAGAACCAGAGGTTCTCAGTATGGTAAAGGTGCCACACACATAATATATAAGGTCCTGGGAATGCCAGAGGCAATCCTAGAACGCCGACACTCAGATTATAGAGCTTAGAGTATTTAACAGAAGCCATAAAAGGTGGTTTACTAAAAGAATCTAAACCTAACCTAACTTAATTTTAAATCTAAGTCCCGTACTGCTATTCCTCCATACCTCCATCTCTGTTAGCGTTTCACAGACAAATAAACAGATAAAGGCAAACACAGGAGGGTTACAAATACTGCAGGTAACAAATATACATTTAGCATGGCAAATACACTTAGGCACACCCAGTTAATACATAAACAAGTAATTCAAGTAGTATGCATATGATGCATGCATGTCCTATGGCTAATGAGGCTCATCTGTCGGTTATCCAGCCAACTCGACAAGTCTGAAAACCTTAGACTATCCCTCGACGTGCATCCCCAAGAGCCTATACATAGCTTTTTCTCAAATAATCAATATTTCTCAATGGGGGTTAATATTCCCAGGAATTTATAAGTGCCTGGTCACCCTTACATCGTAGGGTCAACAGAGTATCGAGTTTTCAACCTGGTACACGTGGTGATAAGCCACGGCACTTTATCCAGGGGATCTCGTTTCTCAGATCATTTAATCATTCAAGCCAAGTTTCATACATGATCATTCATTTGATTATCAAATCAAGTATCATACATGATCATCCGTAACATTTCATAATCAATTCATCACTTTTCAACTTTACTTCACCTCCAAGTCATCCCCATTTCCTAACCTCATCTGATTATCAGGTGTAATACTACTATTCATGGCTAAAGGAATGAAAATAGAGGTTTAGAGGTTTAAACTATAGTTTAAAACATTGAAAATCATATCTGCTTAAACAGGGGCCACGCGTACTCGTGGCTCATGCGTGCGCGTGGGAGTGCGAAACTGCAACTCGCGTGCGCGTCCCTTTGTCATGTGTACGCGTGGGTGAAGGCTTCATGTCATGCGTGCGCATGGGACTAGTCGCGTACGCATCACCAAAATTCCATGCCACGCATACGCGTGGGCTTGCGTTTTAAAAAAGAAAAAACAGAATCAGTAGCAAAGCTGCAAAGCTGCAAAGTTGCAACCAAAAACCAGTTTTGAGTTCAAATCTTCTAGCACCCATAACTTTTTCGATTTAAAATATTTTTCACCCGTTCTTCGAATGGCATAAACATGGCGAACCGAATTTTCATTTCAAAATAAGTTAGAAGCAAATTGAGGGTCCGAAAGCTAAGTTATACCTCGCCGAAATTCGGCCAAAAACCAACTTTACAAAAACCTTTTAAAACTCATTTACATTCCAAAATCTCCATTCCATTCCTTGGTAAACTTTCCAAACCCAACGCCATATGCTAGTAACAAAACTCAACAAAACTTTACACTATTTATCAACCACCATTCATCAATATTATACATTTTAACAAATCCATCAAGCCTTCATTCAATATGCTTATAACCTATAATCATCAACTTACTCATATCTCATTGCTCATATCTCATTGAAATGTCAATATAATAATGATCTCTATTACATAATCAAATCACATCATAGATATCAAGTATACTAAGCATTGTACCATTTCGTACATTTCAACTTATCCTATGGTCATCTAACCTAAGTTTTCACTGGACATTATATATTAAATACAAGAAACCTAAACCATACCTTGGCCCATTCTCACGTAGCGACCAAAACAATTTACTCACAATAAACACAGCTCCAAAGCCCAACAAAATACTAATGCCCAACCTTTACCAAAAATTCCAACGTCCACAATTTCAAGCTCCAATTATTTATTCACAACCTAATACACATTTATAACACATATATACCTAATTTAATATTCAAAGTTCAAATTCAATGAAATTAAAATAGAATTATAGTTTCCTCACGCTACCCAAGCTTCACATAAGCAAGAGTGAACGTTTTTCTCAAGCTAATTGGATCCTAAAACATCAAAAAGTAAAGAAATTTAATACCCGTACCATACTTTCAAGAATTGGGGGAAAGGAGTGGCTAGGTGTATTTAATGACTTACCTATGAAATTGTTCCGGTAGAAACATAGAGCTCAACGCGGTGGACGCGTGGTGCTGAGGGATTTTTGTCGGTGAAGAATTTCACAATAAATTCTCGTTGCAAGTATAGTTCTAAACCAACAATGAATCCTCACATCAATTTAATATGGTTGTCACTAGTTCAACTCTAATAAAATAACCGAGAGTATTAATCCCGGGTCGTTCTCCTTAGGAATTACAATGAAGTGCTTTATTATTGGCTATGAAGGAATGTTTTGGGTTTTTATAATAAGGGGCAAGAAATGTAAATAGCAAAAGAAATAAGCTAAATACTAAGAAATCTCTTGGCAAGGAATGAGAATTAGAAGTCCTATCCTCGTTATCATCATCAATTGTGATAAGAATTGTCCATTGCTCCACTTAGTTAACATCTAACTATGAAGAAAAGTCAAGTGGATATAGTCAACTTGAGTCCAAAAGTCCTAGTCAAATACTAAGGAAAGACTAGCTTTAATGGCATTCTAGTCAACTAGAAACTTCCAATTATCAATCAACAAAAGAGTTTGATAACTCAAGAGTCTCCAATTACTCAACTCAAGCCAAGAGGAGAAAAAATCTACTTTAAAATCTAACCAAGCATTTTATCAAACACTTGGAAGGCATAAAAGGAAAGCATAATAAAATGACAAGAAATATAAAATCTAACACTACCAAATGTAAGGAAATAACAATAACAAAGCAATTAAACAATAAAGGAATATAAAACATGAAATTACATTAAAGGAAATTAAAATCAACAAGGTGCTCATAGATTTGAAGGTAGCAAAATAGAAGAAATTAACAAGAAGAACTAAGAGAACAAAGATGTAGCAACAAGAAATTGAAAGGAAAAGTAGATGAAAACAAGAATTAAAATCTAGATCTAAGAAGAGATTTGAATCTAATCTAACCTAATTCTAGAGAGAAGAGAGAGCTTCTCTCTCTAGAATTCTAACCCAAAACATGATGAAAACTCAAACTAACACTACTTGGTTCATCCCCCTTCAATCCTTGGGGTTCAATAGCATCAGAAATGAGTTGGATTGGGCCAAAATAAGCTAGAAATTGCTGGCCACGAGTTGCTTAAAATGGCCCACGCTGATCCTGCGATGCGTGAGCGTGGAACGACGCATACGCGTCACCAAATGTCTTGGTAACTATGGCAAATTGTATATCATTTTGAAGCCTCGGATGCTATATTTCCAACGCAACTAGAACCGCCTCATTTGGACCTCTGTAGCTCAAGTTATGATCGATTAAGTACGAAGATGTTAGGATTGACAGCTTTGCAATTCCTTCATTTCTTCATGAGTTCTCCATTTTTACATGCTTTTTTTCTTCATTTTCTCAATCCAATATTTGTCTTCTAAACCTGAAATCACTTAACAACATATCAAGGCATCGAATGAAATTAAAGTGAATTAAATTTATTAATTTTTGGGCCTAAAAAGCATGTTCTCACTCTTAAGCACAATTTAAGGAGAATTTACAAAACCATGCTATTTTAGTGAATAAATGTGGAAAAAGTTGATAAAACTCCCCTAAATTCAACACAAGATAAACCACAAAATTATGATTTATCACGTGGCCGCAAACGGTACGGCGATAGGAGCTCGGACGAAGAAGTTACGGGATTTGAAAATCACCATAAGTGTTCGGGAGGCTTTTCTTTCTCTTCTCCCCTATGAATGCTTCAGCTGCGTTTCTGCTGAAATGAGGGAGAAGAAAGGCTTGGGTTCACTTAATAGGTTGGTCCGATTGGACCGACGGTCTAATTTGGACCCGGTTCAACCGGTTCGGTCTGCTCGATTTCTTCGAAATTAGTGTCAAAATTTTGGTTTCGATGAGCTCTATCCTAATTTAATATAATATTTGCATTTCTAATCTTCTTTATTAAAACTAATTTATCGGCTAATTATTTACTAATTTAACGGGGTTTACACTAATACTTATTTATATCTCTCTGTCTCTGTCTTTTGGTCTCTGTCTCGCAAACAAACGCTACCTAAGAGATTATAAGTAGAACAAGTTCAGAGTAGTAATAATATTTTTTTAAAAAAATATATTGATTGTAAGCAAAAATAATGTCAAATAATTTTAATTTCAGAAATTATGAAAAAAATATAAAATTATTAGAAATAGAGAATGACAAGAAAAAAGAAGTGGAGTTACTAAGTTAGACATACTAAAATAATATATTTTATTTATGGGTTTAGTTAATACGTGTTATAAAGACACACAATAAGTTTATTATTAGTGAAAAATTTTATATATTTTTAATATAAAAATTTTAATTTTATAATCTTTATTAATATGTGTTTTAAGAATACAAAATAAATAAAAAAAATTTTTAATTATATTTTTTCGATTACAATATTTTATTATGAGTAATGTTATACATCTATGTTTTTTTAGGAACAGAGTTCAACTAAGTTAAACAATAAGATTTAAAATAAGAGTAAACTACCATTTGTACCCACGAAAGTTGAAAACGCTGACATATCTACCCATAGAAAAAAGAAATTACCATTTGTACCCATGAAAAATGATTTTTACAAGCAAAATTATCCAAACCCTAAAAAATTATCTAAAAACCCCAAAATACTCTTATCTTCACCACCACACCACCTCCTTCACCCAAACCCCTTTCTAACCCTAACCTTCTTCACCCAGCCACCACCCTTCTTTCCCTTTCTAATACACTCTCACCATGACTTCCCACTCAGTCCCCAAAGCTGCTCCAATGGCTCCTTGCCACACCCTCCTCTCTTTCATCCTCACAGTCACAGCAACACTTGCTGCCGCTTCCCCGGAGAAGAAGAGCACCTTCATGGTGCAAGTACACCATGAAGCCAAGCCCTCCATCTTCCCAACCCACAAGTACTGGTACGCTCCCCACTAACCGCTCCACAATCCTCATCTACTCATCACCTTACCACCACCACCACCACCACTAACCCCAAATTGTCTCTGTTTCCGTTCTTGCAACCTCCAGTGTCAGTGACCACCCCTCCTTCTCTCCTTTCCTGTCTCGTTCTTGCCGAATAGAGGACCTTCGCACCACCCCGCCCCTGCTTCGCCGCCGCTAGCAACCCTAGAGCCGCAGTGCCCTTTCTCCTCTTTTCACCGCCGACCACCCTCACCTACCGGGGCTACCTTCTCCTCATCACCGAATCAGTGCCCCGGACGGGCCACCGCACCAGTCGCCACCACCGCGGTCCCCTTTGCGAACCAAATTCGCGGTGAGCTCTCTCTCTCTCTTTCTGTCTCTTTCACCATTTTTCTTTTCTCCCAGAAAAAGTGAATCCAAATACATGAGGCTTCTGTGTTTGATTGTTCAGATTTGATCCTCTCTCCTCACTCTCTTCTCACCTTGGATCTGTGTTCCTTTTCGCCCTATTTCTATTAGCTTTCTCCATGACACCCTTTTCAATGTTTTGTTCCCTCAAACAGCTTCAGATTCAGCTGAAACCAAGATCCAATTTTGACTCTCACCCATCGTCATCCATTTCAAATTCCTCTCTGGGGTGATTTTGATTCCTCCAAAGGTGAAGGTTATGGTGATGAAGGAGTGGCAATGAGGTGGTTTGTGGCAGAGAAATGGAGGTTAGATCGGAGAGTGTTCATGTGATGCGAAGAGAGAGATGGGGGATGATGGTAGCAGTGGTAATGATAAGGGTATTTTGGGGTTTTTAGATAATTTTTTAGGGTTTGGATAATTTTTCTTGTAAAAATTATTTTTCATGGGTACAAATGGTAATTTTCTTTTTCTATGGGTATATATGTCAGCGTTTTCAATTTTCGTGGGTACAAATGGTAGTTTACTCTTAAAATAATATTAGTTATAATTAATTTTTGTTATATTAAATTAACTTAATTAAATCTAGTAGAAGTGTTCAATTAAAGCCGACTTGCATATACCCCTATAAAAATAGCTCAACTCTGTTACCTTTATATTGTCTCATCTTTCAGTCGTCCTTTACAGTCTTTTTCCTTCTTATCTCAAGGATATAATTATCGTTACCAGCTTGAGTGCAGACAAATCTTTTCAAACTACCGTTTTGTACATGACATACCAGTACTCCAATAAAGTACACTGGAGTACCTGAAACGTATTCTATAAATTAAAGGGGAGATGGATAACCTTGAGTTACTAAAGTTCATTTACCACTTTAACCAACTATTGTAGTGTCAGGCATAAAAGATATGGGTGGCAGGCAAGCTAGCCTGTCGCATCCTACCTCGACCCGTCATTTGGCAGGCTAGTCCGCCTTACCCTACCTAATGAGATGATTCCGAATTTCAACACCGTCCCATCTAACGGTGGATTGGAGGGTTGGCGGGTCTAAGTCTATCAATTCTCTCTTTTTTTAAAAAAAAATAATTCGACCATTAAATATTAAAAAATATATAATTTTATAAATATTTCAATAAACTTATAATTTCTAAATTTATAAATTTTAAAGTCTTTATAATTCTAAATATCTAACAAACATAATCATCAAGCAAGTTTTTTGAAACAACATAATAAAATTAATATTGTCCAAAATAAAATAAATATTGTCCAAGACATATAACTAATATTGTCTAAGTCTCTAATCAATCAAATATAGTCCAAATTATAACTTAAAGTAGGGGTGCATAGACCTGGCCCGGCCCGAAGGCCCGGTCCGGTCCGGAACACTTTAGGGGCTAATTTGGTGTGATTTCATCGGGTTTAGGGCCGGGTAAGGGTCTCAAAAATAGACCCGGTCATTATTTCGGGTCGGGTCCGGGCCATAGCTCGGGTCACCCGAAGTCGGCCCGGTGGCCCGGTCATCATACACAATTAATATTTTGTGTTATTAGTGATGGATCATGACTATTCTTATGTGGAATTTAAGTATTGTAAACCTTAATATTTTGTGTTATTAGTCATTATAAGACTATAAGTTAATGTTTTATATTTAGAATGCATAAGACTTTAGACTAATGCATAATATTGTGTTATTTGTATTGATTTAAATATTTGGTATTATTAGACAATATTAGTATTGATTGTGGTTTTGCTTTAGTATTGATTGTGGTTATGCTTTAGTTTTAAAGAAGGGTTGGTTCTTGTTATATTTTTCTAAGTGAATTTTACCATGTTAAATAATGGTTGGAGTCTTGGAAATTTGGATATTTTTACATGCTAGCTTACAAGAAAGTATCAACGTAATGTAATGTTAACGGCCCGGTTTTTACCCGGTATAATTGTGGCCCGAAAGTGTATTGGTTTCATCGGGTCTAAGGTCGGGTTCGAGTCTAATAAATAGACCCGGTGTATATTTCGAGTCGGGTCTGGGTCACATCAAACCCGGCTTCACCCGGCCCATGTGCACCCCTAACTTAAAGTAAAACAAACAAACATTCCAAATAAAGCACAAAAATAACGTTCCAAATTCAATTATCATTTAAAGCCAAAAGCCCGCCGGACAAGTCTGTCCTGCCCCACCGAAACCCACCAAAATTCATGGATTAAGTGGTGCAGGTTAGACGAGTTTTTTTTATTATAGCAAACTCAAATTTCTAACCTAGTTCGCCTTTTTTGGCGAGTTACGTGACCCAACTCAGCGAGTTTCGGCCCCGTTTGTCACCCGGCTCACCCCTAATGGTAGAAGAAATGCTAATTGCCTAATTTTACTAACGAGTAATGAGTCACTAACGGAAAAGAGCAAGAGACTAATGTAGTGCATGATTGTCAAACATGCAGGTTTAGTTAATCAATTCCGCTAGATAACTAACAAGAGTACCAGCTAATTAGTATATGAACTGCAAAAAAAGATCAACAAGGAAAAAAAACTTTTCGCAATACTATATCAAGAGTAATCTTAATCTCACTTTTACTCTTATTTACAGTAAACAAAAAACCACAAAGTCCTATCCCTTCACATATGTATCATTGACGTTAAAGCACCTCCTCCCCCACGTCACTTAGCTTCGCCTATTAAAGCCACGCCCAATAGCCTCAGCCATTGTGTGACGCCCAAGCCACCTTGCTGCACCGCACTGCCCTATCAACACCCCGTACGCCACCAGAGGTGCAACCACGCACCAGCAGCCACACCCTCCACTGTGTACCACGCGGGCAAGAAACATTGCACGACGCCGTCTGCCACACACGATTATACCCTTATATTGAGTTTTTTTTTTTATTTTCGGTTGGAATGTATTCAAATTTTCATGACTTTTGGATGTTATTTTGGCAAGAGTTTTGGATGTTACATTTCGTGTATGAGCATTATCTTTGCAATAGATTTCAAATGTTTGTTTTAGATAATTTTGGATGTTCGTTGTGAAATATTATTTTTTGTTTTTTAATTCACCGACATGCGTTACTTTTTCCATGTGTTTCTTAATATAAATATTTTTTTAAAAGTTATTGGATTTTTTTATATTAAGCCTTACATGTATCTCTTATGGAAGTTTCTTTTGGGAATGATTTTTAGATGGTGTTTATGTTATATTTTAGAAGTTTATTTTTGCTAGGTTTTGGATAATTCTTTTTAAATGTTTTGAAAGTTTTTTTTATGTTTTAGATTTTTTTCTTGTGTTTTGGATTTTTTTTATAGCTTTTAGATGTTCTTTTTTGCTAGGTTTTTGATGTTTCTTTTTATTTGGTTTTCGATGTTTTTTCTTGTGTTGGTTTTAGATGTTCTATTTTGCATTGGTTTTGGAAATTTCTTTTTAATAATATTGAATGTTTATTTCTTATATATTATAGATGTCTTTTTTACTTGAGTTTTTATTCCTATGTTTTGGCATTATACAAAAGATGATGAGGCCTAGAAAAGAAGGCAACTCCCAAAAGATATTTTTTTAAATGTTTTTTTATGGAGTATAATATTTTTTTGTACTTTAGGATGTCTCTTTTGCTAGATTTTTTAATGATTTTGGATCTTAATAATGAGATCGTTTATTGTGGCAAAAATTGTAGAAACAATGCGCTCCTCCTGTTACATTGCTAAAGTAATAGAGCACTTCAAAAAGATCAAGATGGCTACAAAACTAGCTGAAATAAATGCTATAAGGTTTAGATTCCTGAAGCACATTCCAAAGTGGCCCATTAAGCAAGATATCATAGTGGCTTTGGCAAAGTCATACGACTTGCGAAATGTACAATTAGTTTAATGTACTTAGTTATAATTCTCAAAATGTTTGAAGATTTTGCATTAACAATTATATTTCAACATGATTTATGAGAAAGTGAGTCTTATTTTTGTGATTAATGTTGGATTCTTATTTTGGTTGTTTTTTTTATTAAGGTTTTAGATTTTTTTTATAACAGTTTGAGATGTTTTTTTTTATAATATTATGTTTATTTTATCATAGTTTTGATTGTTCTTTTTTGCTTTAAGATCCTTTGTAAGTTGTTCTTTTTATCTTTAAAATAAGTTGTTTGAAGAGTTTGCATCAACAATTACATTTCAACGGTGTTTATGAGAAAATGGATCTTACTTTTGTGGTTGTATTGTATTCTTATTTTGGTTGTTTCTTTCATTAAGTTTTTTTTTTTTTTTTTTTTTTTTTTTTTTTTTTTTTACAGAAGAAAAACTTTCGTTCAAGAAAATAGCCGAGCGACACTTACAAATCGTAGAAAACACATAAGATTTAAAACTAAGAACGAAAATAGATAAGCTCTATGTTGAACTATGATCTGAGAGGAGGCACAAAGTTCGATTACAAAGAATCTTATATGACAGAAACAGAGACAAATTACAATCTTTATTGTTTCTAAAACTATACAGGATGTAAACCTCGCGTAATTAGTGAATAATTAGCGAATAAATTAATTATTAATTAAAAAAATTAGAAAATAGAATCTTATAGTTTAATGAGGTAGAATTAATTAAAACATGAATTTTGACACGAATTTTAAAGGTTTTGCCTTAAGATTGGGCTGAACGGGCCGAATCGGGTGAACCGGGCTCACTTTGAGCCCAAGGCCCAACCCAACCTCACATTAATGAATGGCTTCAGCCACTTTCTCCCCTGCATTTTGAGTTTCATGCCGGGAAACATTTGGGGAAGAAGGAACAAGAACAAAACCCTTGTTCTTGATTTTATTTCATCATAACTTCCAATCCGGAGCTTTGATCGCCGTATCGTTTGCGGCCAAGCGTCTACCGCATTGAGCTCTACAAAGCCCACTAACTAATTTGGTAAGGAAGCTTCAGTCTCACTCTAGTCTCTTCTTTCCCCAATTTCAAAAATTTGGTGAATTGGGTGTTGATATTTTTTGTTGTCTTGAAGTTTAGGATCAAATTAACTTGAGAAAATTAGTGGGTCTTGCTCAATTGATGCATAAGAAAGGTAAAAACCCTCAACCCCTTATGGATTGTTGAATGTGCAAGTGTTGATGTTGATTATAGAACTAAATTTGAAAATAGATTGAAATATAATGAATTGAAGTACATTTGGTGATTGAACTTGTGGATTTGGGACCTTGGAAGCTGGGAATTTGTTTTGGTACGGCTATGGTGAAGTGAAAGCTTAAGGAAACGGTAAAACTGAGGTGTTTCGGCATTAGGGAGAAATCGGCCAAGGATTGTTTTTGGTTTTTTGTATATAATATATAATGTCTTGTGAAAACTTAGGTTAGACAACCTTGGATAAGATAATTGTGTGTTTGATGCCTATTTAGTGATTTTAGTTAATGTAGTACGTGTTGGATTGATTTGGATATTTGGTATGTTGGTGAAAGGTATGAATGTGGTGTATGGTTGATGAGGTGATGGTTTTAATGAACTATAATGATGCATTGATGATTGATGTCGTAGTGAGATTAATGAACATGAATTATTATTGTTGGTATATTGAGGAATAATGTTGTATTGAATGAAATTGTTGGAGTTGGACTTGATGATTTTGTGGAATGGGATATCATCATATGAAAATGAAGTGTTGAGGTGTGGCTGGTATGTTTTGGTGCTATGTATAGTTGTGGTAGGTTGGTAGAAAATTGTGAAAAAGCTGTGAAAGTAGAGGTTTGATAATTTTTGATAAAAAAATTAATTTTTGACCAAACTTCAGCGGGTCATAACTCGGCTTCCGAACTCCCAAACCTTTTCAAACTTGTTTTGTATGAAAATTGGGTCCGTTAAATTTACACTGTTTGAAGAACGGATGAAAAATAATTTTTAACGGAAAAATTATGCGCTCAGAAGTTTGGTATGCAAAAGACAATTCTGCAACACTTAACAGCCTTTTTGGCATTTTAGGGAGGCTCGCGTACGCAGGCACATGCACGTGACGTGAGCAAACCATTCGGCCAAAGAGACTTGCGTACGCGAGCAAAGGTTCGCGTACACGAGTTGGGAAAATAACACTTCCGGGTAAGCGAAACATGGTTCGCGTACTCGGGGCCCTATTTTTCAGCAATTTGAGTTTTGTGATTTTAAACATGATTTTGAACTTTTAAACCTCTAATTTTAGTCTTTATGACCCTAAAACTTAATCTCATTCATAGTGAAGGGGTTGAACCTTGAAGGGGTGGTGATTTGGAAGTGACGTGAGTTGTAAAGTAATGAGTCATGATTGAGAAGTGCGGAGTTGTTGAGTATATGATGAATACTGGCTATAATGAATAAAAGTAATTGAACTTGATGATGATTAATTGAAAATGAATGAATATGGTAAATGAGTCATGAATGAGGATGTTTGATAATGAGTATGCTATGTTTTCTCTCTGGTTGTAAGGGTGATAGGGCACCGATTCCTTCTAATAGTGACAGGGCACATATTCCATCTAATGGTGAGAGGGCACATATTCTCTCTAATGGTCAGCCGATGTACTAAGATTTTTGTGCGCAATAGAGAGACGATGTCCGGGTTAGCTACCAGTATGTCGAGTTTGGCTGCAGAACCGACAGATGAGCTCATTAGCCATAGGGTAGACATGCATCATATACATTTGTGTATTTTGCTTGCTTGTGCATTATTTGGGTTTGCCTTTGTGAATCATTATGCTTATCTGCCATACTTGCTACCTACAATAACTGGACTCTACTTGTGTATGTCTTTGTTTGTATTGTTTGTCTGTGCACCGTACCGGAGTTTTGGAGGGTTGGAGAAAGGCGATAATTGAGGGATTAAGATTAGAATTGAGTTAGAATCTAGATGCCTCAGAAGACTTACCCTAATTAATGGTTTAATTAATATTTTAAGTTTCAAATATGAGTGTCAAAGTTCTAGGATTGCCTCTAGATTTTCCAGGACCTTATATGTTATGTTTGTGGGCACCATTACCATGCTGAGAACCTCCGATTCTCATTCCATACAAATGTTGTTGTTTTCAGATGCAAGTCGAGAGGCACCTCGTAAGGCGTCTGGAGTTTCTCTGCAGCAAAGTGGGACTTATGGATGTTGTATTTTGCTATATATATATATATATATATATATAGAACTCTCCTTGTATATCTATGTTTTACTTTTGTGCCTCTTAGAGGCTTGATGGAGACATAGGGTCTATTTTGAGTATTTTGGAAAGCTTAGGATCATATGTATGTCTATATCTATCCTCTGGCTAGCTTTAGCTTCGCAAGTTGAGCCCAGAACTTGATTATTTTGTATCCTTGACACTCTGCTCCTATTATCTATATGTATATTTACTTTTTTTTGTACGTAAGTAATTGTTACCTTGAGCGTTGCACTTTTATTTTTCATGTTTTTGCTTAACCAACCTTCAAGGCTCTTCGAATATTACATTTTTTCAAATATATTATGTATGTATATTTTATTTTAGAGGTCGTAATGTTACACCACCTCCGTTTTACGGCTTAAGCGTAAAGCTCTGTGTGGTGGGGTGTTACATTATGGTATCAGAGTACTTCGTTCCTGTAGAGCCTGAGGGACGGACTGATTATGCTTCTGGGCATACTCTAGGAGTTTTTACATGCTAAATTAGGTTATCTAACTGATATATGTGGCATGAATGTTCATGAGCATGCATTTGGAACTTTGAAGTACTAGACTTGTGATATTGAGACTGATCAACTTGATATCACTTGTTTGGTGTGAACAGGGACCCGATGTCGACTCGTGGACGTGATCGCGTGTGAGGCAGAGGTAGAATAGGTAATGTGAACCTTGGAATTGCAGAAAACGACCCTGTGGACTTTATGGCTAGCTTGGGAAACATGGCTGCGACTATGCAGGCGACAGCCGAAGCATTGGAAAATCAGATGAACCATGGGAATGGTAATAATGGTGAAGAAGGGCCAATGACACTTGCCACTTTCATGAAGGTGCATCCTCCGACTTTCAGTGGGACCACAAACCCTACTGAGGCCGACAACTGGCTCCAAGCAATAGAGTGGGCTTTGCAAGCTCAGCAGGTTCCCGAGGAACAATAGGTGGAGTTTGCGACCTACCACAGTGTGAAGCTCAATACTGGTGGCAGGGAACGCAACGTATTCTACAACCCGACATCGTTGTGATATCTTAAGAGGTATTTCAAACTGAGTTCTACAATAATACTTCCCTAATTCAGTTAGAAATGCTAAGGAGCTTGAGTTGCTGCAGTTAAATCAGGGTTAGATGTCTGTTGCTGAGTACACAAATAAATTTGAAGAACTGTGCCAGTTTTCCCGAATCTGCTAAGGTGCTCCAGAAGACTTTGCAGAAAGGAAATGTATAAAGTACGATGGAGGACTCTGGAGTGACATTCTGAGCTCAGTTGGGCCGATGGAGATTAGGGTTTTCTCAGAGCTTGTGAATAAATGCCGATTCACTGAAGAATGTATAAGGAAGGTTGCTATGGTGGAGAATGATCGCCGGGAATTCCACCGAAGGGAGCACAATAAAAATTTCGCACCAAGGGGCCAAGAGTTTAAGAGAAGAGGATACGCACAACAATTTCCCCAAGGACGGAATAACCTCGAGATGAATGATGACCACCAAGGAAATGGTAGAGGAAAACAGACAGTGGCTGCTTCAGATGATTCGAGTTGTCAGAGTTGTGGAGGCTATCACCCAAATAGGCCGTGTCGCTATGGTTCGGGCTTATATTACAATTGCGGGAAGCCAGGATATTTGGTCAGAGATTGTCCACATAGGAGAGGCCGGGATGTAGCCAAATCCAATCCTCAGATCTGAGGTAATAAGGGAACTGGTAACTAAATTTTAACTGCTTTAAATAATACCGAGGAATAGCATTCTTTCATAACATGTAACCGGGTTGTGAAAATCCTGACTTGTTGGTAGACGACTTCGAGTTATTTTGATAGGGAGTTAGGTTAGCATAAATAAATAGGTAAGTTCTTAATAAGAAGCGATCAGAGTGACGCAGTGGAGGCGCAAAGATTTGGAGAACATTAGGACTACTAAGGTGAGAATGGAGGAGACATGAGAGATGAGTCGTTGCGGAGATTGGCAAAGGTCGAGAAACTACCCATTAGGTTGGAACAAGAACTACTCTCGCGAACTCTTGTGGTGAACAATATTTTCGAGGGCGAAAATTTTATTTAGGTGGGTAGGATGTAAATCCTGTGTAATTAGTGAATAATTAGCGAATAAATTAATTATTAATCAAGAAAATTAGAAAATGGAATCTTATAGTTTAATGAGGTAGAATTAATTAAAATATGAATTTTGACACAAATTTTAAAGGTTTTGCCCCAAGATTGGGATGAACGGGCCAAACCGCCGAACTCACTTTGGGCCCAAGGCCCAACCCAACCTCACCTTAATGAATGGCTTCAGCCACTTTCTCCCCCACATTTTGAGTTTCACGCTGGGAAACATTTGGGGAAGAACGAACAAGAACAAAACCCTTGTTCTTGATTTCATTTTATCATAACTTCCAATCCGGAGCTCTAATCGCCGCACCGTTTACGATCATGCATCCACGTGTCGAACCCTACAAAACCCGCTAACCAATTTGGTAAGAAACCCTCAGTCTAACTCCAGTCTCTCTTTCCCCCAATTTCGAAATTTTGGTGAATTAGGTGTTGAGATTTTTTGTTGTCTTGATGTTTAGGATCAAATTAACTTGAGAAAATTTGTGGGTCTTGCTCAATTGATGCATGAGAAAGGTAAAAACCCTCAACCCCTTGTGGATTGTTGAATGTGCAAGTGTTGATGTTGATTATAGAACCAAATGTGAAAATAAATTAAAATATGATGAATTAAAGTACATTTGGTGATTGAATTTTGGATTTGGGACCTTGGAAGCTGGGAACTTATTTTGGTGCGGCTATGGTGAAGTGAAAGCTTAATAAAATGGTGAAAATGAGGTGCTTCGGCATTAGAGAGAAATTGGTCAAGGTATGGTTTTGGTTTCTCGTATATAATATGTAATATCTTGTGAAAACTTAGGTTAGACGACCTAGGATAAGATGAACTGTGTGTTTGATGCCTATTTAGTGATTTTAGTTAATGTAGTATGTGTTGGATTGATGTGAATATTTGGTATGTTGGTGAAAGGTATGAATGTGGTGTATGGTTGATGAGGTGATGGTTTTAATGAACTATAATAATACATTGATGATTGATGTCGTAGTAAGATTAATGAACATGAATTATTATTGTTGGTATATTGAGGAAGAATGTTGTATTGAATGAAATTGTTGGAGTTGGACTTGATGATTTTATGGAATGGGATATCATGATATGAAAATGAAGTGTTGAGGTGTGGCTGGTATGTTTTGGTGCTATGTATAGTTATGGTACGTTGGTAGAAAATTGTGAAAAAATTGTGAAAGTAGAGGTTTGTTATTTTTTTTTATGAGAAACTGATTTTTGACCGAATTTTAGCAGGCCATAACTCGACTTCCGAACTCCCAAACCTTTTCAAACTTATTTTGTATGAAAATTGGGTCCTTTAAGTTTACACCGTTTGAAGAACGAATGAAAAATAATTTTCAACGAAAAAATTATGCGCGTCAGAAGTTTCGTATGCGAAAGACAATTCTACAACACTTAACAGCCTTTTGGCATTTTAGGGAGGCTCGCGTATGTGGGCACATGCACGCGACGCGAGCAAACCATTCGGCCAAGGAGACTCGCATTCGCGAGCAAAGGTTCACATACGCGAGTTGGGAAAATAACAACACTTCCTCGTATGCGGAACATGGTTCGCGTATGCGGTGCCCTGTTTTTTAGTAATTTGAGTTTTGTGATTTTAAACATTATTTTGAACTTCTAAACCTCTATTTTTACTCTCTATGACCCTAAAACTTAGTCTCATTCATAGTGAAGGAGTTGAACCTTGAAGGGGTGGTGATTTGGAAGTGACGTGAGTTGTGAGGTAATGAGTTATGATTGAGAAATGCGGAGTTGCTGAGTATATGATGAATACTGGCTATAATGACTAAAAGTAATTGAACTTGATGATGATTGATTGAAAATAAATTAATATGGTAATGAGTCATGAATGAGGATGTTTGATGATGAGTATGCTATGTTTTCTCTCTGGTTGTAAGGGTGATAGGGCACCGATTCCCTCTAATGGTGACAGGGCACATATTCCCTCTAATGGTGACAGAGCACGTTGATGTGAGCCAATCGTCGGTTAGGAATTTTCTTCTTAATAAGAGAATCGCTTCGTTGCAAGTATAGATGTCGTGACATGGCACATATATATGTATAGAAGTCTCCAACAATCGACCCGCATCAAAGTTTAATTTTTGCTGTCAAATGTGCAAACCAATAAAAATACCGAGAGTATTAGATATCGGTTCATCTTTCAAAAGAATTGCAGTGAGGTATGCATGTTATCGGTTATGAGGTTCAAGGGGGTGGTTTGCGATAAAGAAGTGAGAAATTAAATGACAAGAAAATAAAGCAAACAACTAAAGATAACAAATACTAAAGAGGCATTCAAGGCAAGAATTGAGAATCAAGGTTTTCTATCCTAGTCATTAATCATAATACAATAATTACCAAGAGTTAAGCCTATTACGTTATCTCCCTATTGAGAGAAAGTCAAATAAGCCTAGTTAATCCCAATCCATAAGTAGCATCAATGGAAACAAGATCACTAACAACTCTAGATCACCAATCTAAATTGGGTATTAATGACTCAAGATTACCAAACTTCTCTTTCCAAGCCAAGAATGCTCAAAATCTACTCTAAAACTAAGCCAAGCATTTTATTAAACACTTGGTGTGCATAAAAAGAAAAGCATATTAAATTGCAATAATAATGAAATCTACTACTACCAAATGCAAGAAAATAACAATAACTCAAACAAGCATAAAAAAACCATAAAACATCAAATTGCATTAAATGAAATTAAAAGTAACAAGAGTTCATGAACATAAAAAGTGGCACAAGTGAGAAATTAACAAAGGAAATTAAGAGACTAAAGATAATAGAACATGAAAATATAAATGAAACTACACTAAAACAAAAATTAAAAAGTGAAATTAAAGAGAAACTTAAACTAAGAACCCTAATTCTAGAAAGAAGAGGGAGCTTCTCTCTCTAGAATACTACCCTAAGACATGTTTCTACACTACCCTAATTGCTCCCCCTTGTTCCTTCTTGAATTCTACCTTAAATACTTCAGAAATGAGTTGGATTTGAGTCTGAGTGAGCTCAGAAATCGCCAGCCATGATTTCTTTAATGAAGTCACGTGCCGACTGTCATGTGTACGCGGAAGGTCATGCATATGTGTCGCTTGACGAAATTTCTGGTCACGCGTACGCAAAACTGCGCAGATTTCCAAACTTCATTTTTTCATTAATTCTCCACTTTTATATGCTTTTTCTTCATTCCTTCAATCCAATCTTCACCTTCTAAACCTGAAATCACTTCATCAAACACATCAAGGCATCGAGTGGAATCAAAATGAATTAAATTTAGTAAATTAAGAGCCTAAAAAGTATGTTTTCACTCTTAAGCACAAATTAGGAGAAATTCACAAAATCATGCTATTTCATTGAATAAATGTGGGATAAGTTGATAAAATTCACTAAATTCAATACAAGATAAACCCTAAAATTGAAGTTTATCACACATATTCCCTCTAATGGTGACAGGAAACTCTCCCTCTAATGGTCAGCCGATGTGCTGAGATTTTTGTGCGCAACAAAGAGACGATGTCCGGGTTAGCTACCGGATATATCGGGTTCGGCTGCAGAACCGACAGATGAGCTCATTAGCCATAGGGTAGACATGCATCATATGCATTTGTGTGTTTTGCTTGCTTGTGCATTATTTGGGTTTGCCTTTGTGAATCACTATGCTTATCTGCCATACTTACTACCTGCAATAACAATACTCTACTTGTGTATGTCTTTGTCTGTATTGTTTGTCTATGCACCAGAGTTTTGGAGAGTTGGAGGAAGGCGATAATTGAGGGATTAAGATTAGAATTGAGTTAGAATCTAGATGCCTCAGAAGACTTACACTAATTTATGGTTTAGTTAATATTCTAAGTTTCAAATATGAGTGTCAAAGTTCTAGGATTGCCTCTGGCTTTTTCAGGACCTTATATATTATGTTTGTGGGCACCATTACCATGCTGAGAACCGACAAATGTTGTTTTCAGATGCAGGTCGAGAGGCACCTTGCTAGACGTCTGAAGTTTCTCTGCAGCAAAGTGGGACTTATGGATGTTGTATTTTGCTGATATATATATATATATATATATATATATATATATATATATATATATATGTCTCCTTGTATATCTATGTTTTACGTTTGTGCCTCTTAGAGGCATGATGGAGACATAGGGTCTATTTTGAGTATTTTGGAAATCTTGGGATTATATATGTATGTATATATCTATCCTCCGACCAGCCTTAGCTTTGCAGGTTGAGCCCGGAGCTTGATTATTTTGTATCCTTGACACTCTGCTCTTATTATCTATATGTATATTTACTTTTCTTCGTATACAAGTAATCGTTATCTTGAGCGTTGCGCTTTTATTTTTCACGTTTTTGCTTAACCAACCTTCAAGACTCCTCGAATATTATATTATTTTAAATATCTTATGTATGTATATTTTATTTTAAAGGTTGTAATGTCATACCATCTCTATTTTATGGCTTAAACGTAAAGCTCTGTGTGGAGGGGGGTGTTACACAGGAAGTGATGCAACACAGAAAAATATCATCTCTTTCTTTTCCTAATAGATATAGAAGCTTTCTGAATCTGAAAATATTTTCATGGACGATAAATTCTTCTCGTTGTATCTTCATCCCATACCTATTATACCATTTGCCAAAACACCATAAAAGGAAAGTAACACACCACAAAAGAGAAAGAACAACCACAAAGGGGTTATTGAAATCTAGATCTCTAAAAGAAAAAATAGCAAGAAAGAGGAATAGAAATCACAATTAGGGAAAGGGGACGCATGGGAGAAGGGAAGGGAGGGGCGGCAGCAAAAGTGTGGACAGCGAGAGAGTGGTGGTGGTGGAGATTTGACAGGTGAAGAAGAAAAGTGAAACTATTGCTGTAAAAAAAAAAAAAGAAAGATGACAGATAGTAAAAAAGGAGAAAATGAGAAGAGGAAGAGATGGTTAAAGATCGAAAAGTATATATACAAAAGAACATCTAAAAATCTAATACCTAATAAAAGAAACATCCAAAATATCACAAAAAAACTTTAATCTAAAGAAACATGCGAAACCTAATAAAAAAAAGCATCCAAAAACATAAAAAAAGTTCCAAACGTAACAAAAGAACATCCAAAACCTAACTAACAAAAAATACTCAAAATTATTTTAAAAATATCCAAAACTTCGCAAAAAGAAACATCCAAAATTATTGAAAAAGGAACATATGAAACATAACAAAAAAAACATCCGAATCCAAATAAAATAAACATCCAAAATATAAAAAAATTCACTTTTAAAATAATTGTAACACACATCCTGAACCTTTTGAGGAGGAAGAAGATTAACAATCTCAAAATTCTCTTCAAGAGAAAGATAATTCACAGACACAATATACATACGAAAATATGTAGAAAAAAATCATGAGAGCACAACCAAAACATTGAAAAAGAAACTCCAAACATGACGTAACAGAAACATCCAAAATCTAACAATCAATAAACATTCAAATTCATACTAAAACATCCGGTATATACAAAAAGAAACATCCAAAATGCTTGCTAAATAAACATAGAAAAACTAAAATAAAAAATTATCTAAGCCCAATCGAAATGAAAACCATTAAATAAGATAAAAAAAGTTAAAATGTTGAAAAAAACATCCGAAAATAGAATAAAAAAAGCTAAAATAAATTAATCAATAAAACATCCAAAATTATACCAAAAACAACCACTATATAGCAAAAAAAAAAAAATCCAAAATGCCTGCTACATAAATATAGGAAACCTCATTAACAAACCATACAAAACCAAATAAATGAGACTACTAAAAAAAATAAAGACAACAATAATCAAAACGTTAAAAAAGAACATCCGAACTTGACCTAAAAGAAATATTCGTAATCTAACAACCAATAAATATCTACATTTAAAGTAAAAACATATATTATACAATAAAAAAAAACATCTAAAATATGTGCAAAATAAATACATAAAATTTGAGAAAAAAAAATTCACAACTAAAAAAAGACACATCCAAAAACTAATAATCAATAACTAATTCAAATTCATATTAAAAATATTTTTAACTTTTAAAAATTACAAACACATTATCATTTTTATTTCATAAACATAAAACAAAATTATTGTGATTTTTCTTTAAAAATAAAAAAAATTATTGTAATTTTGAAAAACACATAAATAACTCTTCAAAAACTTTGGCAAAACTTATTGCATTTCTGCTAATGTCGCTCTCTCGATCTTTGTCTTCCAAAGATAGCCTGAGTTCCGTCGCCAACAAAAGTCACACTTTCACTCTGATATTCAGCGGCAGTAGCTAATACAAAACGTCTCTCTCTCTCTCTCTCTCTCTCTCTCTCTCTCTCTCTCATAGAAAGCACAAAGATCTCTCAGAGGGAGACGGTACCTTGCAGCTGCAACAATAGTAGTAGTCACCGTTGCCCTCGCTGGCGGCGTCGCGGAGTTCGTGACGGATCCACGAACGGCAGTTAAGCCGTTAATCGCGACTGCACGGGAACGAAGAAGACAAATCGCGACGGAAAGGAGACGGCTTCACGTGGCTCTGGTAGCTTCACGATCGTTGGGACGGCGGTTCTCTCTGCCTTACTCTCTCTTCCTCTCTCCAATTCGCCGGCGTCAATCCCCTTTCGTCGGAACCAAACGGAACAAGGTTTCTCCCTGTATTTTAAAATTTTTGTTTTCTTTAGAAATATTCGTATTATATTAAATAAAAAAAACTGTTATTTATATTTTCCTGGCTGTTGACAATTGAGCTTGAGTTGACTCTAGGATTGACCGTAGTTGATGAGACTGTGGACGAGAAGTTGCCTTTGGGATTAATCTCAGAAGAATGCTTGTGCTGTAGCCTCATCTGGTGTGATAATTCCAAATTTCGGGTGAAAGCAGATGGCGAAAAATTTCTGCGATTTTCGGATCCTTCTCTTGGTTGCAGCTGGTGTTTTCATCTACATTCAGGTTTTTCCTCTTCCTCTCTAACCCTAACTAAACCTGTGTGTTTCCCATGGCAATGTAACATGTAGTTTCCATTTGTTCAGATGAGGCTTTTCGCAACACAATCAGAATACGCTGATCGCCTTGCCGCCGCTGTAATTGCACTCCACTACCATATTTCATGTTAACCTATGTTTTGTACAGTATCCTAATTAGTATTTGGTGGATCATTGACATCAGTGTTTGTCCTTGTTGCATAGATTGAAGCTGAAAATACTTGTACGAGTCAAATGCGATCACTGATCGACCAGATTAGCTTGCAACAAGGACGAATTGTGGCCCTAGAAGGTTCCATATACTTTTATACATGTGATAAAGTAGTAATCTTGGAGTATATTTTCTTAAGGTTATCTGCTGTTGCATAAATATGTTAGCTACGTTCAGTGTTCACCTCTGTTAATGAGGTTAAGTATTTGAAGAGGTGTATTAAAATTTCTCAATCTAACTAAAGAAAATGTTAATAGACACAAGTCACAACCACATGCCTCTAGCCATAGTGAATATCTGAAGTTAAATGATTGGGCTCTTATAATTCATATGCAATCAACTTAGAAGAATCAGTGTTTCTTGTTCTCCGAATTAGAGAACCAATTGTGATTACATAGTTTCCTTTTCATCAAAGGAAACGGCCAAATAAACTGCCTAATGCAGTTGTCACAAGGTTTTTACAAGATTTGTCAAATACCAATCATACTAATATTGAAATGGTCAAATGGAACAAATAGTATCACATTTAAAATATAAAATTATATAAAGGTGAGCTTATGCTCATTAACAGTTGCTTTTATTATTTATTTAGTCATACTGTGCACATAACATATATTTATTTATTTTTTGTCATGTTCCGTTTTTTGTTCTTGGGTTTTTCCAGAAGAGAGGAATCGCCGAGATCAAGAATGTGGACAGATGAAGTCTCTTGTTCAAGATCTTGAAAGTATGTTATGATAAATAAGTTCCTTCCCTCTCCTCTGGCTTAATTGCATTTTCGGTTCAAAATTTAGTCAATAGCATCGTAGTGCTGTTGTTGGTTTAACAAGTATAGAGTATTTTGGTCCCATTTTCTTTGCATATGTTATCAGATGATGGTTATTTCAAGCAAATTTCTTTTACAAGAAGGCAAGACGTTTCCCCCTTTCTTTCCACTCACATAGAATGTGGCCTTTATAAAGGAACATAAATGCTATTATGGAAGCCAAGTGAATTAAAAATTCTGTAGTACTCACTATTCTCAGTGCTACCCTCTTGTTTTGATGGCAAATTTTTTCAATGTTTTTTGGTAGATTGGAGAAAAATAAAATTTCAGCAATCTAACTTTCCTGAAGATTTGATTTTATTCTCAAATTATGTGTGGGGATGTGGACAGTAGGACCAGTAGTTTTCTTTTTGGGCACATTGGGGAGGAAAAAGGCCCTGAGAATCAGCAACTATTCGGGAAAAAATGTGAGTAGTTAACAAACCAATGACAGGATACTATAGATAATACCAACTAGCTGGATAAGACTTAATTGTTGATGTTGTACACATTCACCATAGGTTAGATGTCTACACACTAATTCATTTTGCTTTACTCCTACAATTTAAAGAGTTTGCAACTTGAATCTGAACTTCATGTTTTGTTTCCACCCCACCAAACAATTTCTATCTTTTAGTTATTGCCTTGCAAGGAGGTTTTGATCTTTTTCTACAAAAGATGCTTTCAAAACGGTGACAGAGTCTTCTCATTAAATTCTTGGGATGCCTCCCATCTCCCATCTGATGATTATTTCACCACATTATAAAGGACTTATCAGCAAACCAGCTTGCTAGCAAGTGTAATATCAAAACCTGTAAAAGCTTCATCTACTAGTTCAGATTACACACTCCATTGTTCAAGTTTTCTTGCACCCCGTCTTGAGTCCTAGTGAAAGTGACAACGATCAAGGATATCAGTTAGGGCTTTCCTTTCGTTGTTTCTCAAAAGAAGATAAATATACTATGAAATTTCCCATAACATAACAAGCCATGGTTCTTGTGAATGATCTGCTATTGTACATAATTTCTTCCAAAGCTTATTTCTACTTGCCATTTTGGGAATGTGTTGATGAAGCGACAAGAAGAATCATCCCACTCCTAGGACTTTAGCATGGATAAAACAACAATGGATTTTGAGAATATTTTATTTGAAGGGCCTGTGTCCCAAAGCACTAAGAAACCGCACTCGTATAGCTACCATGAAAACGCCAATTCTTTTACTAAAGTGCATTATTTTCATTAGGAGCCACAATGCCAATCCTTTGTTGCTAATCAGGTCACGTAACAGGAAAAGGCTACGTTCTTGCCTTCCTACAATTCAATGAAAAAGAGTTCATAAATTAGGTGCAAGGAGTCAATTATCCCTTATCAGTTGGACTTTAGAACCAAGTCAGCCTCAATAGCAGTTTCACCACAAACCATAGCTACCTGAACATCATTTGCATTTTTTGTAGTATGCTTGCCATCATGAAGGGACATCAATTAATTATCCCATTGCCCTCCCACTGGAAATTTCCCTCTGTTGCCATTCACCACTCCAACAAAGTTGATAGGTGTTAAGCTCATGTGAAATTACAATTGTGTAATTGATAACATCATGTTGAATTTTTTAATTTAAGCAATATTATGCATGGGGAACATAAAATTCTTTGTTACACAATGAGCATTCCACGTTATTTGTAGGTGAATAAATATAAAGTGTAAATGTAAACATATCCAGCGGTTCCATGTTGAAAGTGTTATGACTTGTGAATATTTCAGTGAAGAATTTTTTGTTCTGTGGCATATCTTGGAATTTAACTTTCTGTAAATATAAATTCCAGGAAAAGATGTGCAGAGGCTGATCAACAAAGTTCAGGTTGAGTGGAAGTGTCTGCTTGAGTTTTCTATCTCATTTTATTGAGTTTATTGTGTGATTTTCTTTCTGATTTGTTTAGGTTCCAGTGGCAGCTGTTGTGATCATGGCATGTAATCGCGCTGATTACCTAGAGAGGACTATCAATTCTGTATTGAAGTGTGCATCATATTTCAACAGATTTACTCATCTTTTATAGTTGATTATACTGGTATTTATTTGACTGGCTGAGTCATAATCTATGTTTTCTACAGATACCAAAAACCCATTTCTTCAAGATATCCTCTATTTGTATCTCAGGTATTGTACACTTCTTGGCTTTCTGCACTTCTCAGGAGTTTTGTTGTAATTAAACTGAAATGGTTAATCATTTCATTATTTTGCAAACAGAACATACTGTTGATCATAGTCCTTTATTTTTGTTCAGGATGGATCAAATGCTGATGTTAGAAGTAAGGCATTGAGCTATGACCAGTTGTCCTATATGCAGGTATATATACATTTACAGAAATCAGCTGCACTACGAGAATCCTCAGTTTGTTTGTATATTCTTACTTTAAATGGGAAATTACTTGTATTTTGTGCTTATTTAGCACTTTTTTAGAAAGTCAACTGCATTCTGATGTTTGTGATCTAGTTATTATTGCTGATTATGTTAAAATCCATGATTAACCAAGCAAATAATAGAGTAAATAGTAACTCAGCAGATGAGAGAAAGAATATATTATTCTTATGTGATATATCTTACATGAGAGGAAAACTAGCATCTATTTATAACAATAGTAAAACCCTAATACTAATAAGGAGACAATGATAAATATCAATGCACTCCTAAGAGATCATGTTTGATACAATATGATTCTGTCCCTAACAGATTAGTTCATTACTGAGTGTAATTATAGTATAAATTAAGATATTAGTGTACAGGCTACGATAAACAATTCTCTGAAATATGGGACTCGCTTCCAATTTGACGTTACATTGCCTAAATATACAAATTTTCAACATATTCCTTACTGAGAACTCAATGCATCTCCAATTTTTGGCTCTTGCTAAGCGTACTTGCTATGGATACTTTAAATGGAAAGTTTTGGTATAAAATGTAAAGTAAATGCTAAGTTTTTTAAGTTTTCATTGCATTCAATGCATTTGAAAAACCAAATTTTTCTTTTTCTACTCTCGTAGTCAATGCGCTTGTACTCATTTGTTAAATCCTTTTTTTTTTCCAAACTAAAAATTCCAAAACTACTGTAACAAAACAACAAAAAAAAAAGCCTTAGAAAAAAAGTAAGCTATAAGCTACTAATTTGTTTTGATTGATTGATTGGAAAATGAAATACTGAAGATTTTGAATTTGGAGTTACTCATTTAACCATATTTCGGTGCTGGAGCCCTACCCTTAACCAAATTTGGTGTAATAGATGAATAGTGGTGTGCCAGAGATGTAAAACCAATCTCGTTCTTATGAAATTATTTGGGATAAAATCACATTTCCTTTTCTGAAATTGTATTGGAGAGGACGTCAGTTGGTCTTGTGGCACACACTTTCACTATGATCTTTTAGGCACTCACTAGAAATCAAACTAATACATCCTTGTTCAGAACAAGGAAGATATATACAGTTCATTCAAATTCTACGTTTACTATTAAGATAGAATTTAACTTGCACACTAGAGGTCAGACCTGACAATCATTTATATGGTATAAATCTTCTAATAAAAATTTGAATTTCAAAGAAAAGTAGGGTGGACCTATCCATAATCCATTGTTCGCATTTCAAGCCCAAAGGGCTGTCATATGCAGGGAGTGTTTAATTGAATGCTGTTATCAAATAACTCGATTCCTTTTGGAGAGATTTCCTTTGCATGACGTGATAGCAAAGTATTTCTTTTTTTTTTATGACTGATGGTACTAGGAAAGAATTATGAAAAATTTAGATACTTGATTTGGTTTGCTGTGAAGCTTTTGATATGCCTTGAAAGGATATTTTTAGAAAACACTGGAATTATGTTTCTCTAAGGGTTTTTTATTGTGAGAAAAAGAAAGGTTGCTATAAAAACTTGACAAGGATGAAATTACTTGAATCTATTTTATTTGTGATTACTGAGCTACATAAAGCTTTGATGATAAGGAACCAAGCTTTGGTTACTAACACTAATTTGATTCAGCACTTAGATTTGAAACCAGTTCAAACTGAAAGACCAGGGGAGTTAATTGCTTACTACAAGATTGCACGTAAGAAAAATTTCCGTGCTCTTCATCTCTTCTGTTTTATATTCTCTACTTGCGGAGATTATTCCACAAGAATTCTACATCTCATTTTTTACATTGTGCCTTTATCAGGTCATTACAAGTGGGCTCTAGATCAGCTGTTTTACCATCATAACTTTAGCCGAGTAATCATTCTTGAAGGTGAAAAGGGCTATCTTTATCACAACCTTTTTCTTTCTTTCTTTTTTCATAATTGGTAAAAATATATGAAACCTGATTGGGTATCTTTGTTTAATATCAGATGACATGGAAATAGCTCCTGATTTCTTTGATTATTTTGAAGCTACAGCAGCTCTCCTTGACAAGGATAAGTATGAATCTAAGAAGAATCAAATGATGAATTTATTTTTTTCTGATTCACGATAAATGGTTTTTAAGACGGCAGAAGCTGTTTATAGATAGCATTATGTATTCTAGGTCAATTATGGCTGTTTCCTCATGGAATGACAATGGACAGAAGCAGTTTGTACATGACCCATGTAAGTTTGTTACATTTTATGTCTCTATACTTCATTTATAATACCCATATGATCCATGGAAAACAGGATTTCAAAACTTTACCTTATTGTTTATAATGGTAGGACATACAGATAGCAAAGTAGTAAAGGTATTATTGTAGAATAGCTAGTGCAAGCCCATGTCCATTGATAATGTATGAGTATGACTACTGATCCTCATTAAATAAGGATAAATATAATGAATTAAAGATAACTGATAAGATTGTTTTCTCAGTCAGATGACTAAATTAATTCACAATATATTATAAAGAGATACTAAGATTTTATAAATATATTCTTATTCTGTAGATATAATAGGAAATCCTAAAATACTCTTCATGTTTTGGTAATGTCCTATGACTATGGCTGTGTTGTGTTGCGGTTGTCAAAGGGTGACGTAGTTAGTTGGCTGATACAGAATGTAATCAATGGTGCCACAACTAGGATGTTGTGCCTGCACTGCATTGGTGATGTTCAATTTAAAACACTGTTTGAGATATTTTGATAATTGCTATTTCTATTCTGATGAATTCTTGCTTGATCTAATCTTCAGATGAACTATATCGGTCAGACTTCTTTCCTGGGCTAGGATGGATGCTTGCTAGATCTACATGGGATGAACTGTCACCAAAATGGCCAAAGGCATATCCTTAATATTTGAGTGGTTGTTACTGTTTGTGCCATATTAATGTTTTCTTCGGATTTGGAGCATTACAGAGAAGGAAATCTTGGTCAATAACCATTCTTATTTCATGCCATATATCTGTATAATGTATATCCAGAATCTAGATCAAGTATAATCTTTTTTATCAGGAAACTGCTTGTCATTGGTCCTTTAGTTACAGTAATATCATCTATGTATTTGGAATTTTCTTTGACAAAATTTTACTTACTGGGATGACTGGTTGAGGCTAAAAGAGAATCACAGAGGACGACAGTTTATCCGACCGGAAGTATGCAGAACATATAACTTCGGTGAGCTTGTAAGTTTGCTAATTTTACTGAGGATTACCTTTTCTATTAAGTGGTCTTAGGCTGAAGCTTGTAAAAAGTTCGGACTTCTATGCTATGAATTCAGGATTTTCAGGATATTCATGTTGACATGTATGTTATAACAACAATCTTAGGGCCCATCTTAGTAAATAGCGTATTTAATCCCTTAGCTAAAAGAAACTTTTTAGAAGTAATTATGAATCACTTGTTGACAAAAGAAAATTAAGAATATCTTATCTCTAGTTTTCGTTATCATTTTTCTGTTGGTATTTTTCCACGTTACTACTACCCTTGTATTAGTGTGAAGGCAGTGCAAAACGTCTCATATACTTGCACCTTATGTGTTGACACACTTTCTAACTCCTGTAATTTTCATAGGGTTCTAGTTTGGGACAGTTTTTTAGGCAATATCTTGAGCCAATCAAGCTGAACGACGTCCAGGTATTCATATGTTTTTATAGAAAATAGTCCTAAGAACACGTTTCCCAGAGTATGATGTTACATTTATGACCTTTTTTCTACCTTTGTATTGTTGGTAGGTTGATTGGAAGTCAAAGGACTTGAGCTATTTGCAGGAGGTGAGATACTGCTCTTTGTTCATGAACGCATATTTAGAAGGAATACCGTGTTGCTTTATGAACTTGTTCTCTCTTTACAGGATAAATATGCCCAACACTTTGCTAACATTGTTGCCAAAGCCAAACCTGTCTCTGGAGTTAACGTGCTTCAAGAGACGAATAATATAGATGGCGATGTACGTATCAAGTATAGAGATCAATCAGACTTCGAATACATCGCTGGTCAATTTGGTATATTTCAAGAGTGGAAGGTAATTCAACTGATTTTTTTCCCCCTTAACTGGGAAAAGGGAAAGCATTGTGAAATTGACACAAGTTTTACTCTTACTTCCAGGATGGTGTGCCCAGGACAGCCTACAAAGGAGTAGTCGTTTTCAGATATCCGTCCACAAGCGGTAGGCGTGTATTCCTTGTTGGTCCTGAATCTTTGAAGCTACTCCGGATTAAAGATTCATAGACCAGAGGGGATTTAATCTTCCTTGCGAGAGACTCGTCATTGTTTTTAGGATATCGACAGTGGTTCTGGAGAGCAATTGATACCGAGCTTTAAAATGACGTGCTATATAAATACTCATCAACGTCAAAATCCACTTCTCTGAAACTGCATACGTTGAGTGTGCCGCGCTGCAAATTATGACCACAGTCCCATGTATCTTGTAAGATGTTTTATTGAAACTATTGTGGCTAGCACTGATACACTGGGTGGCCATTTTTGGTTTTATCTTAACTTATCAACATTATTGGCCTTGAGAATCTTTTAGATTTATATCCCTCGTTGCTTGTGAAAAGCGTGGTATTGTACTGGTTATGATTGTTATTATTATACAACAGATATAAACTTGTTACATGAGCAGGGAAATCTTTATTGAAAGCTAAAAAAATTTCTGCTTCTTTATACCAAACAGTTGCCTCCAGTAAATTGCTGCTTATGTTTTCTACCTCTGGTAATTGCCCTCGATGTAATGGAAATGATGAGAATGCCCTTCATGTTTTCCGTGATTGTTACTTTTGCTAACTAGATTTGTTTACACTTCTCCCCCTAGCAAGTGTTGGTAACCCTCTTTTGCTTAAATTTTCTCTAGCTCATCACAACTTTGCATAACCATGTTGTGATAAGACTATGAAACCATCTGAGCTCCCAAATGTCCCCCTCCCTCCCTCAACCCCAAACCACCACCCCTCTCTCTCTCTCTCTCCAATATTTTTGTTTAAAAAATTTTATATGTATATAAAAATTTAATTATTAAATTAGATATTATGTATTTATATATAAATGTATATTATATTTAATTTATTTTTAATATTTATATTATATTTTAATATATATTTTATACGAATAATTAATTTAACGATTATTTTTTTATCAATTTGATAATATCTTTTATTTGATATTTAATTTTTGTGTAACTTATTTTTTTAATAATTTTTAAATATTTTAAAAAATTTTAATTTTTATATTTTAAATTTAAAATTAATAATTTTATTTTTTAATAATTAAATAATAATTTTTAAGCACCATAACAAATACTTTAGCTTTTGGTATCTACGTACCTGTCATTGTCACCACACCACCTCTGTATATGTCCCACCTTCATGCGTTATTTGCGTATGTTTCTGTGTTATTGAAACCATGCAATATTACCGCAAACAAAACACACGGCTAGGACCCAATGTATTTTGAGCAAAATAGAAAAAGTCAAATCTTTCTAAATCTTTATTTCTTGGAAACTGCTTAAAGAATGAAAATCGCATCATATTATAAGTTAATACTCAATTAGGATCGGATTTAATTTGACTGTTAAAATTTAAATTGGATTTTAAAATTTATAATCGTAATTCATAATAATTCTTAAGCTAATCTCCAGTAATGACGTGTTAATTTGGTACATTAATTTGTTGTGATTTGAATCTTTTATTCAGATTCTATGTGATTAAAATTTATTAGAGCTCCAAAAGCTTGATTATTACTCCAAGAGTCGCAGAATTTTTAAATTAAATTTGTTATTATCGCCTTCATGAGGATATTAGGAAACCGATCAAGTTTTTAGGAGGTCTAGTAGATCTTAAATTACATAGAATTTAAATAAAGAATCGAAATCTCAACAAGTTAACATACAAAATCAACACACTATTAAATGATTACAGTATTAGAGTAGCACAAAGTCATATTATTTTGAAGCAATAAATTCTTTCATTGTCTCTGACCGAAAAAATTAAATAAAATTTTACACACCCACACACTTTCTTGGTCGCTTCCATGGTTGTTGAAAAAAATTTAATGTAACACTGAACAACATAGACCCTTGAAAACTTATAAATCATTCAAAACGACCTTTGCCCTGAAATTTGATATTTGAATAAGTCCAATCGTAAATCATACCCTCAACAACCACAGAGACCCGGTTCACAATACTGTCACAGGGAAAAAAAATTTTCCACGTTATTTTTCAATAAATTAATGACTAATCTATGGAAGATCCAAGTTCTATTAAGGCTTTATTGGTGGTTAATAGGTTGTTGTATGCAGGATAACAGGATTCGAACTTTCGACACTTACTTAAGTGGACAAATGAACTAACTACTCAAACAACCAAAGTTGTTTAGGAAAAAAAAAATAACTTATCATTTTAATATATATTTTATTCCTATTAATGTTTTTGAATATTTTGAATATATATTATGTTGCACTGTAAATCAATTACTGAATAAGAAAATTTAAATAAATAGATTTGAAATCTATTTTTGAATTTTTTTTAATTAACTTGTGCAAATAACTAATCAAATAAAATGAGTAACTAACTTGAACCGTATATACCGGACCCGGAGTAATATTTTTTTGTGCCGTCTTCTCTGACTTAGCTTGTATATACAAAATAACAAATGGCTTAATTATCAAAAATAAAATAAAATAAAAAATTGTAGCATACATCTTTCACCATATTTGAATTCTTAAAATAAATTAAATTTTTTAATTAAGCCACTAAGTGGAATAAGAGGTTTTTCTTAATATGTAAGAAATTCTAAGTCTAAATTATATTGTGGTTAATGTACCCGCAAATATTTATTATATAGAGTAAATACCCTTTTCGATCCCTAACTATTTGCCCCGATGGACTTCCCACTCTTAAAAAATCTAAATATCCAAATCGGTCCCTATCTACTTTGATATATGTACGTTTCAATCCCTATCTATTTTGAGTAAATGCCATTTCCGATCCCTAACCAGGAACTAGAATGTACATATATCAAAGTAGATAGGGACCGATTTGGGTGTTTAGATTTCTTAGGAGATGGGAAGTCCATCCAGTAAATGGTTAGGGATCGAAAATGTCATTTACTCTATATATATAAACCTTTTAAAAGTAACAGGGTTTCTGAACATTCAGTTTTCATTTTTATTTTAAGAAATAAATGATTAAATTGATATGATGTTTGAAATAATTACAATATTAAACTAACTTAATTTAAAATTTAAAATAAATTAAGTTTGCAAATTTTATCTCTACATGAACACATTTATTAAGTTTGTCTATGTTTTCACCTTTTATTTAATTAAACGCATTATTAAGACTTTTGCGTTTTGCAAAACAATACATAATTAGACTTGTAAGTAACTTTTCTGATGAATTTCATTTTAATACATTTTTTATATAAAATATAAAACTATATTAATAAAAATAAATATTTTTTATATTTATTGCATAAATAATTATTTAAAAAGCAAAATATAATTAAATAATTAAATAAAATATTTTATATTTTGAGTACATCAAAAATAAACTTTTTTTTATTATATCTCTATCTCGAATTTTCTTACATACACGTTATCAAAAACCTTCTTGTATCAAAACGTGTATACGAAAGACTAGTCTTGCCACAGGAAGTTTCAGTTAGTTTGATTTTCAAGCGACGACTTTTCTACTCATTTGTTTACTCAATAAATACTTAATTCGGTTTCGAATATTTGGATGACAACTTGGTTTTAACTAAAATAAAATGAAGTCTAACTTGGTCGTCCCATTCTATTATCATATTTAGATACTAAACTATAATTAATTTTGTTTAAGAACCAAGTCGTCACTAAAAAATAAAATTATGGTAAAACAATCAAATTTAAGTCTTTATGAATAAGAGTTTTATAGACGGCAAGGCAAAACAAACGGCTATTATTACAAGTCTTACATCTATCAGGTCTTTATATAGTTTATAAATTTAAGAAAAACTAAAAATATATTTATTAATATAGATAATCTAATTAAATGACCAAAATTGATTTGATCCAATATATTAGTTCTATATCCGATGAATAATCGAATACAACATCAGGTAGTATTCGGCTATTGATTTTGTAGTCGACTAGTTGCAAAATCGGAATCAATTCGATTATCTGATTATATTATATTAATTTAAAAAAATAAAATGTGAATATATATAACTTTATGCTCTTCTAACACTAATTATGATATTTATTTAAATATAATTTTAATATTGTATTAAATTTTATTTTATTTTTTATTATTACATATTATTTACATAAATTTCTTTTATTTTTTAATTTTATTTTTAATCGGGTATCTAATTATCCAATTTAGATTGTTTTAGATCCATTTACAAAAAAATTTTAAATCCAAACCGATTCAAACTAGTTAAAATTTAATCGATTTGATTGTGTTTCTTTTCAAACTTAAACCACCCGTGAAAACTCCTATTTGAAACATTCCTCACTCCAAAAGCCAAATTTTAAGTTGAAATAGATAGATAGATCTATTCAATTTCAATTTTAACAGTAACTAATAAGATATACTCATTTTTTTCCCCCCTTTTCGTGAAGGAAGGATGTTGAAATTATTGACTACATAATAGTAAGTTAAAAAAAAATGTTAGTCAGGTATACTTTTTCCGAACGGCGGGATGACACGCAATTGATTTGAGAAATAGTTGTCAATACTGGATACTGGAATCCCCTTCTTAAATAGCATCACCATCGGGTCTTGTCTTCGATATTCAGAGAACTTTTAAATTTGTGTGTCTTACCAACTAACCAATCTTTAATAGGATGGCTTCCACTTCCAGGCTGCTGCTTCATGGTTCATTGCCTCCTCCCACTAAATCCATTTCCAAAACCAATTCTGGTACGTATATACCTTCCTTATTGTTTTTGTTTCTTCCATTTTAATTTTGTTTTGTCGAAATCAATTTCGTGAGCGGAGATCCCAACCGTTTAATTACTTTGTATTATTTTTTGTGTTTAATTATTCAGTTGATCTGTATAATTTTATAAAAAACTGACAGTATTTTTCTCTAGAGACATTGTTATTTATGCTCCATTATTAAGAATTTTCTTTCTTCTTTCTTCGTCCTTTGTCCCTGGGGTCTTCGCTACACATCCCTACTTCCTTTTTTTTTTCTTCCTCCCACTTCCTCTTCTCTTCTTATCTATGTGCAGTTTTTTTTTTCCTTCTTTTCATCCTTTCTTTCTTTTTATTTTGACATGACTTTCTGTTATTTTTGTATTGTTTGTACTAATTTATTATTGTACATATTCTTTAAATGATTCTATGTTATTTTAAAGAAATTTGTGTGTTCATTTTCTCAATTTTTGTAAAAAGAATAGTAACTTTTTGAAACTTTCTTAAAAATTTAGTTATGAACAAGCTCAATTTTTTTTTATATGAAAAACATGTGTGTTGTGCATTGTTGTGGAAAATGTAGGTGCTAAACATAAATATGGAATAGCTTTTTCTAAAAGGAAAAGTATACGGTACCAACATATTATCTGCCAACTTCTGCCAACTCTTATTTATAATTGTGTTTCATGGAAGTGTGTTCGTGGATGTGTCTAATAATTAATATATTTTAAATACATATATAAAGAGACACATTCAGAAAATATATCTATAAAGACATTTCTATTAAACATAGCTATAAAAAAGACATTTTTATTAGACACATCCACGAACACACTTCCATGAAACACAATTATAAATAAGAGTTGGCAGAAGTTGGCAGATATGTTGTTGGTAACGTAACGAAACCGTTTCTAAAATAAAAAAATGAAGAAATTGAACCATCTAACTTCTTTATAAAAAAAATTAAGCCAACTAATCAGAGAATCTTATTAATGTGGGAGAGAAAATTTAAATTTTGGTAAAAGTAATCAGACCCTACGATTTGTATTTAAAAAATTAAAAAATTTGGGGTACATAAATTAAATGGTCCAATTTGTGTACCACAAACCTTTTTAATTTTTTAAACATAAATCGAAGAGTCCAATTTATGTACCAAAAAATCTGACGATTCGATTTTTACTCTTAACACTACAATTACATAAAATACCTATATACTCTATAACTACGTCCTACATCATTCTTCCTACCATGTCTAAATTAAAAAGTCGCTATGAACAACACTTTTTCTTTTCTAGTATATGTGTGTGTGTCACGACTTGGATGGCTACACTAAAGGAAGTTATTACTTATTAGTGGTCAAGCTTTCACCAACAAAGCTAATAGCGACACCTGTCACAATTCAAAGTATGATTAGTGATCAACCGAAACATTAAAACTCATTAGTGATCGACTTTATCTCGCTCAGATGCCTTAGTTTCACCTTCTTCTGTTTCGAGAAACTCAAACTCGACTGTGTCATCCTTTTCATTCCCTTAATTAGTGCTCTACCCATCAGTTCATTGCCTTGAATAGGGATACATCTTTTCAAATTTTTTCATAATAATTTTTTTTATTTTATATTAGAGTAATTATTTTTAATATTAATAATTAACTAATTACTTTATATTCATTATATTATTATATATTATATGTATTTATTAAAAAATAATATTAAAAATATTATATAATTATAAAAAAATAATTATATTATCACTAATAAAAATATTTGATATTTTTTAATTAAATATAAGTGAGTATAAAATTAAAATAATGTCTAACAAAATTATTGTACATTTTTATTATATACTTAATGATTAGCATACATAATAATAAGAAATAATATAGTTTAGTAGAGGAAAAAGAACATATAATAACGTAGAAGATTTGGGTTTGAACTACATCTTCATAAACTTTAAAATTTTCACCCAAATAGTTTGGTTGGACCAATTTTTGCTAAATTTGACCAATTCTTGCTAATTCTCAAAGTGAAGCGGTTCTGGAATTGGATAGGACTGATTGAAAATCTAATTCACCGAGTTTTTAGTCGAATTAACCGGTTTAGTCTGATTTTGATTACTATGCTTTCACTCTATTATCATTTATCAATCATCTATTATTCTTCTCTATTATATTATAATTTATATCAATTATCATTAATTGTCAATTATATATTATTTATTTGACAATCAAAATATGGTACATAATAATTTTTAGTTACAATTGACATAATTTTTTTACTAAAAAATAAGAATATCTCACTACAAAAAAAATATTGAGTACCATCGAATTTACCAGCAGATTTACCAAAAAAAAACTGCCGGTAATATGTTTATCGTCGTAATAAATCTGGCGATATAAACCTCCCTGGTAATTGTTTATTGACGGATTTTTCGTCTGCCACTAATTACCATTGGAATATTTCCGCTGATAATTTTTACGGTTGGATTTTTCTCCCGGTAAATTCGACGATAATATTAATTAATAAATAAATTAATAACTACAGGAGGATTTAATCGACGGTAAACTTAAATTTTAAATTTTTTTAAAAAATTGTTTAAAAATTAATATCTAATTTTAAAATTTTAAATTCAATAATTTCTAAACTAATAAATCAGAAAATATAATACTAATTAACTTAGATAATAATAAACTTAGAAAATTAACAACAATAAACAATAAGTTAATAAAATGTTTAATGGTCTCAATAATAAATCAGATAATTAACAACAATCAACTAATTAACTCATAAAAATCTAGGGGGTATATTAACATTTAACCATCAAGTGATAAGAATAATACAACTACTAAGCCTTATTCCACTAAAAGAGATCAGCTATATATAGATCAAATGCCATCATAATATCCTATTATCAAACCATCTCTAAAGTTAAAATACTAAAATCTCAAACTACAAAGACAATACTAATAACTAAGTTCAATATTTTAAGAAATAAACAAAGATTGCCAATTTAATGGGTAAATTGAAAGTTGTTACCAATTCGATCACCAATGTTATATTGATTGTGCTCATCGTGTGCCATAAATTTTGAAGTTCGTTTGATGTAACAGTTGTACACTTTGTGGTGGAGTAGCCTGTCCACTACCGCCACCATTGACTTCTGCATCTTATTAGAAACCACCATTCCTACGACTTGCTTCATCGTTCTAACCCAATCTACACAATTTCTAAGCCAAATTTCGATGTGCAGCAACTACAACATAATAAAAAACAAAAAATATAAATAATGAAGGCCAAAATTACATTTCGGGAACAATAACCAAGGACATAAATTCTGGCGGATCAAGACATGTTTTCATCACAATCACCACTCCCAATTTTCATAGCGGCCTAAAGTTCAAAATTATTGAATTTATTAAGTTCAGATAACATAGTTTCATGTTAATTTCAAATAACATAGGAATCTCATCACATACACATACTCCATAGCAAATAAGTAAAAGGTATATTAATAACACGATAGCAAACAGGCCTTGATTGCACATAACAACCTAACAAAGAAGAAGATGAAGAAAGCATTATAAGTTTCTAAGTACTCAGCTCAATTAACGCATTTTAACAAAAGGTAAAGGGCGAGACTATGACCAGAACAATCTCACTCGTTTTGTTCTGTGATTCTTGCAAGTCTCATGCTAAGTACGTTTTAGAATTACATAAAACTGACTTGTACTTTTCAAACATTTAATACATTACCAGCGTTTTTAATGCAAACTCAAGTAATAAACCCTTAACAATACAGAAACAATCACTTTTATTCTTCATGACAGAACAATAAATAGAAATAATAATAATAAACACAAAATCATCAAAGAAAAATTCAAAATCAGAATTATAAACAAAATTTCATACACAGAATCATCAAAACAGAATTAAAAATTTTCTAAATCAAAACTAAACTAATACATGAATTAAATCTGGAAAAAAAAATAATAGAAAAAAAGAGGAGTACAACATACTTGGAAGGAGGCAGCTCTGCCAAAGTGGGGACAACATAGACAGCAAAGTGGTGGTGGCGGTGACCAACCGGCAGGATTGCATTATTAGGATTTTTTAAATAAATTAAAAAAAATAATAGGAAGAAGGAGGAAGACAACATACCTAGAGGGAGGTAGGAGGCAGCTTCGGCGACACAGAGTGTAGCTGCGACAGCGGTGCAGCAGTGGTAGCGGCAATAGTGGCGGGAGTCCACGTAGTCTTTAAACATTGTTGGTAGTGGCCGACGCTGGTGGAAGGACTGCCGGAGGTGGTTTATAGGAGGGAGGGAGAGAGAGAGAGAGAGAGAGAGAGAGAGAGAGAGAGAGAGAGAGAGAGAGAGAGAGAGAGAGAGAGAGAGAGAGAGAGAGAGAGAGAGAGAGAGAGTCGAAGGTTAGAGAGAGTAGTTCGAAAATGAGGGTGGAAAAAGTTCACGGTTTGAATTTAGGGCAAGATTATTGTCGGATTTACCGACGGATAAATTCGACGATAATGCTTTGCGAATGACCAAAATGCAGCGTTTCACTAATTCGGATTATCCGCCGGTAATGTTTGTGCCAGTTTTTTCTTTTTTTCCCTCCAATTATTGCTGGCGAATTTACCGTCAGAAAACCAAATCCGACGGTACTCAGCGTTTTCTTGTAGTGTCTCTCTCTGTGTAATATTACCAAATGAAAAAGATCAATTCCAAAAGAAGAATTTTGTATAACACATCAATAATGTTTGTTGACCTCCTTTTGATGGATTGACTACCAAACCGTTCAAAGAACGTTGTTCGACACCCTACCGACCAAGCAACAAACCATCACCAGCCGAAGGGAGGAGTTGCCTAATAGCAACATAATGTTGATTGGCCACTGCCAACCTACCACCCAACTTCCCAAGGTTGACGCCTATCAACTAGCCGATAAATTAGTAAGAGTTTGCTAGCTGATTGCTAATCGATGCCTGGTTGTCCAGACAACGGATCAACATTGACCGCAAGCGGACTCCGATTGATCACAATTGACTGATACAAACTTGCCAACAAACCTCCCTATGATTGACGTTGCCCAACCAATGACATGCTAACAACCTGTTGTGGTATTGGTTAACAGCCAACTGACAATCCTTGACCAATCAACTGACCTTGTCCAATTGACCATCTCCAACCGACCATCCAACAACCTACTTCCAATCGTAGAATGACCTAGGCTGACTTCCTATTGACTTACTCTTACTAGCCTACCAACTGTTGACATAACCTAACCCATCAACAAACCACCCTCATGATTAACACCAATTAACCCACCAATAGACAGGTTGCTCACAAATTGAATACGACTAATAGATCCAATTGACCTACCATCAACTACCCTGTGGCAGAATGCCAGCTAACAAACTGATCTCATGCAAACAGATTGACTACGCCGACCACTGGCTTACTCGGATCAACAAACGGACTGTCCTATGATGGACGTTGGTTATCTAATTGATAAGCCCACCTCGCACGACCGAGCCAACTGACCAACCTCAGGTAGCTACCAACTACCCGTCAGTCTATCGTAATCGACTTGCAACTGATTTCCCACCAAACAGACCTAGTTGATTGACTTTGACTGCCTTCTAATTAGCACCACCAACTAACCAACGGAGGGCCGATCCCCTACCGACATCAGTTGATGGTCATTAGTCAAACGAACAACTCTGTCCAACCATTTACGGTATATTTAGTTTGCATTTTCATTATTAATATTTTTTATATTAATAAAACATAATTTTATTATTTTTATATTATCTATTTTTTCCCATAAAATTTTAAAATAAAAAATACTAAAAATAAAAACACAATTCAGAACAGAGAGATAACTTCTGGACATCGATTGTTTTGGCTTCTTTTGGTTAAGCAAAGTTTCTTGAGGAACGTATTTAATTTCTTGTTATTAGTCGTTTGCCACTTTCTATTCGTTAACTAAATATTAATCACCTCAGTTATTACTGTTGTCAATATTAGTTTAGTGTTAAAAATATAGAATCGCGAAAAACAAATGAATTCAAATTCGAAAAAAAATAAAATATTAATATAAATCGAATTTGATTATATTTTTAGTAATTTTTTTATTATATAAATAAATATATTCTAGTTGATATTTGTCAATATTCTTTCTAATTTTTTAGAAAAATTATTAAATTTTTAATTGAATTTTTTCTATTTCTCTTTATTGAAATACTCCGATTTAACTATTTCATATCCATTTATTTATATACTCTACATTTTTAGACTCTAATATATATCTAATAGATAAGATATATCTAATCGATTAGAATATAGAACTTTATGGATATAATAAAAAAGAAAAAAAAGATATATTATATTTATGCAATAAATTAAGTATTGTGATCAAGATGTTATATGTATACTAAAATTAATCACTAAAATTAACTACTAATATAAAATATATGTTAAAATAAAAATACATATTAAAAATAAATTAAATTACATATGTATTTATATACAAAATAATTATTTTGCAGGTTCACATGCAGTGAGAGCTTTATGGCATAATAATGGGAAATATCCAAAAGAAAAAACTTGCATTGAGACGCCATTATTATTGCAGCATAATCAGAAGCATCATTATACATGTGATCAAACCAAGAGAAAACACTTTGTGAATGCAACTCATGCACAATCGAAGAATGAACCTGAATCGCAAGCTGATTCTGCAAAACCCATTTGGAATTCTATCAAAGATGTTATGCATACTATCCAAAAGTTTAGCGTATTCTATGCGTTAATTGGCCTGGTTAGTTCAATATTCTTTTAAACAATCATTTAAATCCTTCTCCATCTTGTGTTAATGCTAGATGTTTGATAATTGTAATATTGCAAACTTTGTTATCATGAGTATCATATTTTTTCAAAAATAATATTTCTAAAATATTTTATAAAGCTCTCAAAAATATATATTTGTGGAATGAATTAGATTCATTCAATTTTAATATAATACTAAAATCTATCCGATCTTATTTAATTTGCCACTCTACTCTCAAGAATAGGGATGTATATTAAAAAAATCTAAAATATGGTTAACCGGTTAAAAAACTATAACTACATTTTAGTTAACCAATTTAACAAAATAATTTTAAAATTATATTCATATTTTTTAAAATTAATTAACCAAAGCCAAATTTAAAAAAAAAATCGATTTTTAATCGGTTAACTAAAACCAAAATCAAATTTTAAAACTTTTAAATTTAATTTTTTAGATTAAAAATTCAATTTTAAAAAAAATAAAACTGGTTTTTTCTAAAACCGGTTTTTGGCCCAAAAAATGGTTTTATTCAAAAATTGGTTTTATTTTTTTAAAAACCAATTTTTTTTATTGAAAATCCAGTTATTTTTTCAAACTGATTTTTATTTTTATAATTGGTTAAAAACCGATTTTTAAATTTTATACTATTAATAACCAATTTTATCATATAAAATCAATTTAGTAATTAATCAAAATTAAATTTTTGATTAACTAAAAAATAGGTTTAGATTTTGGATTAACCAAACCATGTACAGCTTTACTCAAAAATATGTTTTTGAACTAACTTTTTAGTATGAATTAAACTCATTGATACTAATTATTATGATATTAAGATTTATTTGATCCAACTAATTTTAAATCTTTTTCATAAACTAACTTTATTTATGTGTTGACAGTTATCGGGCATACTTTTTTCATCACTCCTTGCAGTGGAAAAATTATCAGATTTATCTCCAACATTTTTTATTTCCATGTTACAGGTGAGGGACTTTGAATTACTAATTTATTTTACATTATATATTGATTTCTCTCTCAATCTCTAAGAATTTCTTATAAATATATAGTAAATGTATTATATATTTATATCTAAAGGCACATTGATATAAAGAAAAGAGAAAAAAAATCCTACTTAACAAATTTCATATCAATGGTTGCATGAGTTTTGATTATGAAATGGTTGAAAAATCTAAAAGAAATGGTACTATATGGGAAAATTTTCTACTCCTTTCTTTGTTTCCTTGTAGATGTTCCCATAAAAGGTATCCTTTCTTTTAAATATATGGTAATAATAAAAATATTACTTATACGTTATAATTAACTACCAAAATTATTCACTATGTTTTTAATACAAATATATATTATTTAATTTATTTTAATATATATTTTATATTAATAATTAGTTTTAGTATACAACTAATAATATGATGGTTATAATAATAGCTTGGACCACTATATTAATGTAGAGGATTTAATTTTCTCGCTTTTTTTTTTTTTTTTTTCAGTTTATGGCAGCTTACAGCTTTATGCAACTGTATACTACTGGCGTGAATCAATTGGCCGATATTGAAATAGACAAGGTATGAACTTATTAAATAAAAATAAACAATTTGGGTGAAAAAAATAAATTGTTTTCTTTTGCATGTTTGGAATAATGTTGGATTTTGTAAATTCATAAATATGATTACAAAAAAAAAATGTTTTGTTCAGCTGTGAATTCACAAAAGTAGCTAGGATATTTAATATCTATTTTGAATTATTGAACAACATAAGTTGCTTAATGCTTTTACATACAAATTTTGAGTAATCTATATCTAACTTTGGTAATCAAATTTTTGTGTTTAATATACAAATTATTTAGAGTGAGAAAGCAAACTAGAAAATATATAACTTTTTCGTACAAAAAGTTCTAAAAATCGAAACTGATCATCAAACCAGTATAGTTAAAGAGTTAAAAATTTAACCAAAATTTAACTGTATATAATAAAATAATATAATATATTTATGTATAAAAATATAATTTTTTAAAAGAATAATTTTTTATGATTTATTATTGTAAACAAGTTAACAACTAAAACTCATCGCTTCGATTGGTTATTTATTTTTTACCATTTTTTTTAATTTTAACTAATTTACTATACGATTTTTATATTAAACCGAATAAATTTGGTAATCCATTTTTAATTAACTAAATTAAACCGACCAATTGAATTTGATTTTAAGAATCATGGTTTCAGATTACTAGTTACTTTGGTTATATATGGTTGGTCCTTTTTTCAGATTAATAAGCCATACCGTCCTTTGGCATCATCGAAGATTTCTTTTGGAGGTGGACTCGCTATTGTTGCAGCATCTTTATTTATGGTACGACTATATATTTATATATGAACTTAATTATTGTTTTTGGCACCATATATTATCTCCTAATTGGATTTCAATTTGTATCTCCTAAATAAATTTTAGAGAAAAGGACTGATCTTTTGTCCTGCGGACATTTTCGTTCCTGACCATTGAAAAAAATTTTTAAGTCCCTAACCTTCACAAAATTTAGACGGATCAGTCCCTGACAAAAGCATTTGGACGGATCAGTCCTTGACGGAGGCATTTGGACGGAGGGACTGATCTGTCCAAATTGTGTGAATGTCAGGGACTTAAAAGTATTTTTCAATGGTCAGGAACGAAAATGTCCGCGGGACAAAAGGTTCAGGACCTATTTATCCTTTTCTCTAAATTTTAATTTGGATTTCAATTTTAAGTTTTAGTTATTCAATTTGAATATCCAGATTTCAACGTCTCACTTTCTAATCAATAATAATTGTATAAAAATAAATTAAATATTAAGTATAAATTAAAAGAAATTTGGCATGCCAAATGCTATCATATAATAAAGATATAGGCGCAGCTTTAATTATTTCATTCTTGTTAAATTTTTTTTAAGTATTTTTTTTATGGCTAATATTTTTTATTAATATTTTTTTTAACCAAAGATAGGAGACTCGAACTCGCAACCTCTTAATTAAGTATGGGGAGACTATGCCATTTGAGTTATAACTCATTAGTATATATTTTTTTTATTAATATTTACTAACACTTTAGACTAATACTTTATTTTTATGAATATATATCTAAATAGGTTCTTAAAAAATTTTATATTAGACAATTTCATCTCTTAAAAAAATTTATTACATTGAAATCCTAAAATTTTATAAAAATAAGTCTCTATTTTTACTGATAGTATTTAAAATTTAAGATTTAAAATTTAAAATTAATTTTTTATTAGTCAAATAAATTTTATTGATCATATAATATTACTCTTCAATCATTTAATTGTTTCAAGAGACGTTAATAAGGATCTTCTAATGGGTTAGTATTCAACAAATTCAAAACAAAATCCATGAGATTGAAATTTTAAAATAATTATTATAATTTTTTCGTGAGATACAAAATATTAAAATTTTTCAGTATATAATTAACAATAATCATTAATAAACTCATTTAATTAAAAAATTACTACAAAAAATTTAAAATTTAAAAATGTAAAATTTAAAAATATAAATGAGAAAATGACTTTGAATGAAGAAATATTAAAAATTTAAGAAAAAAAATACTAAAAGCTAATTTGATCCATTTTTAAAATTTTAGAGATAAGATGACCTACATACACATATATATAAAAATTAATTTGATTCTAAATAAATTTATTACATATTAAATAATGATATGATATATCAACTAATTATTTTTATAATATATGACATTATCTTGCCACATCATTATGCCACATGCACATAATGTAGCACATCATTATCTAATTTATAAAATAACTAATTTAATTTATGATTGTATTTTTTAAAAATTAATGTGACTAATTTGATTTTTAAAAAATTAATTTAAAAAATAAATAATTTTATTTAGATGAATTTAAGTATTAACTCATTTTTAATCCTTTATCTCTTTCATCTCTTTGCAGAGCTTTGGACTTGCGCTGATGATAGGATCAAAGCCTTTGCTTTGGGGTCTCATATTAATTTTTATACTGATGACTGCTTATTCAGTGAACGTAACTTTTGATTCGAAATCATTTTAAATTATGTTAAATAATTTTTTTTTAATTATAAACTTGCATCTTTTTAACTTCATTTTGAAAGACTTATTATTAATATTCAATATGAATAAGTTAAATCTTAAAGTGGTCCATGAATTTATAATCAAATTTTGAATTTATCTCTAAATTTAAAATTACTCCAAATTTAAAACTTAATTATAAATTCAGGACTACTTTAAAATTAAATTTCAACATGAATATAACTAAAAGATTATTTATACAATACATTCGCTTGCAAATAAATTTGTTTAATTAATATTAATGGTAAATTATTTCTTGCCCTTAACTAATTGATGGCTGTCAAAAGTTTTAAATTACTCTACTTAACATTTAATTTATATTAATTTTGTACCAAAAATTTAGAACCTAATTAGTTTTATATCCTTTTATTCAAATTGATTATATTTTTTCTTATTATATCCTTCCTTATATATATCATATTCCGCAACCTTCACTCTCAGATCTTTAAAAAGCTTTAAGATGTTCAAGGTTTTGATTGTTTTGTACTTTTATTTATATAACTTTCAAGTTTTCAATGATATTTATTCCCTTTTCTAAAAGAATAAATGAGTTTATTAATATACATCTGTCTTCAGCATATATACATTTTAAAAATATTATCAAACTATTACATTTTAAAACTATTATATAAGTATTTTACCAAAGATATAACATTTTCAAAAAATAATATTTTTACATTTTCATCAATGTATTAAAAATATAAAAAATTTTAAAAAATTTATATCATTATATTTTTAATATATATTTTAGAACATATTTTAACTAAATTCAATTATGAAATTAAAGCATAACTTTATTTTGTCCTTAATTTTGGATTGATTTGATTTTGTCTTTAACTTTTTTTTCTTTTTGGTCTTTCTATCTCTAACATTTTAAAAATTGTTTCATTTTTGTCATTTGTGACACAAATAGAAAAACCTATTAGGAATGGTTTAATTAAAATCTAGATAGCAATTTGTTGAAAACGGGTATGATGTCATGCAAAATTTTAAGTAAAGAATTTCTTAATCAATTATTACGTATGATGTAGAGACTTAAGTACACCTTTAATTTGTTATTTATTTATCAATGTTTTCGTATATGTTATATTTATTTGATGTTAATTAATTAGTAGTTAATTTCTTTATTTATTTTTTATAATTATATATTATTTTTAAATACTTTCAGTTACCCTTTTTAAGATGGAAGAAATCTACAACTCTTACATTACTGTCTGGCGTACCAACTATTCTGACTGCATATAATTTGGCACCATATCTTCACATGAAGGTACGTATTGCCCTACAAAGCTAGTATTGTTTTAAATGAAGTTCAATTTGAATTAGTCGAGTGGTCATAAGTTTACCTGTCAGCACACTTTTAAATGAAGTTAAGATTTTTAACGGATTAGTCCTTGATTTGTTGAATTAGGAAATACCATGAACAGTAAAAAAATATAAAAAATAAAAAAATAGACCCAATCAATTTTTAATTAATCAACATTAGTTATTTTTTAATTTTAAACATTAAACATTCTGAAAGATCTAAGATTTAGGATTTATATTTAAAATTTAAAATTTAAAATAAATAAATTAAATTTTAAAAAAATTAATTGATATTGGTTAAAAAAACTTAACTCTCTAACATTACTCTATCAGTAATCATTTTTTTTTACCCACAATAATTTTTGGGTTGTCTTAATCAAAATCAGGTATATCTAAAACTAGCATTTTCAAGAAAATTAAAAGGAAAGAAAAAAAAATAAAAAGAAAGCACAAACATTTGCATGCAAATTCAATAGTAGTGATAATATAGTGTTGATGAATAATTTAATTTTCAAGCAAAGTCTAATATATATTTGGGTTCAATAATTGCATGTCACGATTTATAGACCTTTGTGCTGAAGAAGCCATTCATATTTACAAGATCACTAGCTTTTACCACTGTGGTCATGACCTTCTTCTATGTAGTTATATCATTGTTCAAGGTAACAATAACTTTTTAGTTTTTTACAATGAATCTTTTTCATCACTAATCATTTTTGTTCAATGTGTTTAACTAATTAATGTAATACTATATTGGCTGGAATCACATGTAGGACATACCCGACATTGAAGGAGATAAAAAAGAAGGTCTTCAAACTTTGTCTATACGCTTGGGTCCTAAACGAGTAATTTCTCCTCTCTAAAATCAATATATTTCATGATTAGGTTTACTACCAAAAAAATAATGTTTGATTATTGTTGGAATTATCATCGGAATCTCTATAAAAATTTGACGATAACTGCCATGTCATACCAAACACGACGATTTGATAAATAAAATTATTGTCGGATTTTCTGACAATAATTATTCTGCCATTTTTAATTATTTATGTACAAAAAATTTACGTCGTCTTTATCATTGAATTTTTTTATCCGAAGGTAATGTTTTTAAAATTTTGAATTTCAGTCAGTATGGTCAAAATTTCCCATGCTAAATTCGATGGTATCTAATTTTAAATTGGTTTAATTACTCTGTTAGTTCCTATAATTTCGCAAAATTTTTAATTAAGTTCCTTTATTTTTTTTCCTTTTAATTGAGTCTTTGCACCAAAATTTTTTTTAATTGGGTCCTTACACTTTTTTTTTCTTTTTATTTGGATCTTTGCACTAATTTTTTTTAGTTGGATCCATATAAAATTAAGCCAATTACTGCTAAGAGCGACTTAATAAAAAAAAATATTGATGCAAAAATCCAATTAAAAAATAAAAGGATATAAGGACCTAATTGAAAATTTTGCAAAACTATAAGGACCAACAGAGTAATTAAACCTTTTAAATTCGACTAAAATTTTAATTATAATAAACGTATTTTTGATAGTAGTTATTCTAGTATCATGTACCCACATTTTTTTATTAATCCTTTGTCAGGTATTTTGGTTGTGTATTTCACTTCTTGAGATGACTTATGGAATTGGCATTATATTGGGATTAACATCTCCATTCCTATGGAGCAAAATCTTCACGGTAATGAATATTACTTTAGATATTACAATTGTATAGTATATATAATATAATATTATGACTATTTGTCTAAATTTTAATTTTCCTTTGCGTGACATATAATTGTAAAGGTTTTGTACCACTTACCAATTTAAACACTTTACAACTTCAAACCCCTCTTGACATCTTCTTATACTTAATATATGAAAAATGCTAAAAAATCAAGTATTTTTTATTAGTATTAGTCAATATTTTAAATTTTAAAATTTATGATTTAATTTTTAAAATTTAACTAAAATTAAGGATTTAGCCAATATTATGCTTTAGATATTACATATAAAAATATTTTTGTTAGTCAAATATTAATAAAAAGTAAAAAATTTTATTAATTATATAATATTATTCTAATAAATTTTATTATTCTTAAATGTCAATAAATATCAGTAGAATATGTTAATCTACCCCATAGTATATTGATAAACAATAATATTTTCAACTAGTTATCATTTTTTTGTTCATCAAAATATAGTAGTATATTATGTCAATTTATATAATGGTTTGGGGAGCATACACCTTCATCAATGCATGTTTAACAAAATTACAGGTAAATAAAATAAGAATAATGTTAGAGAGACAAAAAAAATAATTAATTTAAATTTATTTTATTTAATATTTATTTATTATAAAATATATTAAATAAACTAAAAATAATAAATTTTAATCGTTTTTTACTAATACTTTTTTTTACTAAATATTTCCGATAAAATAATTTTATGTACAGGTCTACCTATATTAAGGATGTGCATCTCCGTTCCATGATAATATATTAATATTGATTGATTACTATTTTTCAATTTGTTAGGTTATGGCACATGCCATCAATGCTTGGATTTTGTGGTTTCGTGCTAATTCTGTAGATTTAAAGAGCAAAGAAGATTTCCAATCCTTTTATATGTTTATCTTTAAGGTAAATGATAATTTTATACAATAAAATAATATGAGAAAGTTTTTTAGTCTTAATTATTATATGTTTATACAATAAAATTTAAAAGATTTAAAGTCTAATATTTAAGATATCATTTTAATTAAAAAATCGAATAGGGAGCGATGGTTAATTGCTTTCTAGTGCTACTTAATAGAACTAACTTATTTCATAATTAAAAGGTACTATTATGAAATAAAATTATTATTGCTAATTTATCCTATTTATTACTAATTCTTTTTTTTTTTTTTTTTTTTTATGTGCAGCTCCTTTACTTGGAGAATGTCCTTGTGCTTTTTGTGAGATAAAGAAGCAATAAATTATTGATTTAACAAAGAGTGCAACCTTCGCCATATATATCTGATTGTTTTGGTCTACCAATAAAATAGGATTAAGATTCTCTAAGGTAAGAGAAAGGTGATAAAGTGAATATAAATGGAGAGTTGTATATGATAGTAGAGCGAAAATCTTGTTGACAAATAATTATGAAAGTGAAATAAATGTAAGTATGTAATCTGTTGAAAAAGTCGCCAATGAATTTAAATGACATCATCTTTTCATACTCATTTAAGAAGTTATGATTTTGAATCTTCTTATTTTTTATAAAAAAAATCTGTTAAAAAAAGTCTAATAGCTCTGAAAAGAGTTAGCTCAATTTTTTTGCCGACGATTCACTCTTATTTTGTAAAGCTACCCAATACAACTGCTCTAATCTTTCCCAAATTCTCTAACTATATGGCAGACTAAGTGGACAACAAATTAATTTCTCCAAGTCTGCTGTGTTTTTCAGCAAAAACACCCCTTTACCCATCAAAACTGAACTAGCGGCATCTTTGGAAGTCCCAAATATTGGGACGCAGGATAAATATTTGGGGTTACCCTCCATAGTATACAGATCCAAAAAAGAAACATTTACTTTTATAAAAGAGAAGGTGGCAAAGAAGCTCTCACATTGGAAGAAACCATTTCTATCTGCTAGTAGAAGGGAGGTGTTGATCAAAGCAGTGGGTTCAGCTATACCAATTTATACTCTGGGCTGTTTCAAACTTCCAGATACCCTCTTAGATGAACTGCACCGAATGATGATGCAATTTTGGTGGGGACAAAAACAGAATGAAAAGAAGATGCAATGGATCAGTTGGGACACTATGACCAGAGAAAAGAATTTTGGGGGTATGGAGTTTAAGGACCTAAAGGCATTCAATCTAGCCATGTTAGCTAAACAAGGATGGAGGCTGATGACTAAACCGCATTCTCTTTTCTACAAAATCTTCAAGAATAAGTACTTTAGATACAGTTCCTATCTAGAAGCCAAACCAGGAAATCGACCATCCTGGCCTTGGCAGAGTCTTTTGGAAGGAAGGAAAATTTTAGAGAAAGGAGTTAAGTGCAAAGTTTCAATTCAGGGATCTGTCAGAATCAGAGAAGACCCATGGTTTGGGGACCAACCACCATTTCGCATTGTAGTTAATGAATGCAGAGATGAATCGCTTACCTGGGTTAGACAGCTAATCACAGCCGAGGGAGAATGGAATCAACAACTCCTTATGGAAGCCTTCCCACTAGACACAGCTCAGCAAATTCAATAAATTCCTATCACAGAAGAGGAAGACTCGATTATATGGTGCAATAACAACTCAGGGAGTACTCGGTAAAATCTGGGTATAGTATAGCATACCAATTCTTTCACCCTCCAGTGAATTCACTCCATCCCCGATATGCAGACTGAGAAATGTGGAAGACCTTATGAAAAATGAGAGTAACACCAAAGGTCAAATTATTTGCTTGGAGATTAGCCCATGAAGGCATTGCAGTTAAAGCAAAATTGAACGAGAAATTACCACAAGTTAGCAGCCTTTGTCCCCGCTATCAATCGGCGCTGGAGACACCGATGCATGCCATTGTCTTCTGCCCAGAAGTTCTTCAAATTTGGAACAACTCCCCAGTAGCTAGCACTATTCTCCACGACCCTAACCTAAAAGCTTGGGATTGGTGGAGTCAATTCATGGAAGTTGAGAAATCCAAACCCAATTTCAGAATCAGAAGTGCTCAGGTGGCTTACCTTCTATGGCAGATTTGGTTGGCGCGGAACGCTTTAGTCTTCGAGGACCAATGCCAGGAACCTAGAAAAATTATGTCTCAGGCGATATTGTTGGAGGAGGAATACTGGCGACATCATTTTCTCAAACCACCTTCTCTATGAACAGTAGTAACTAGCGCTTTGGAACTTCTTTCTTTCTTTCTTAATTGTTTTCTTTCTCTCTTTTACCCATTAGATAATTTTATTTAACATCTCGATTGGAAAATTTCTTTGTCTTGACATAATGTACACCAAGAGAACATAATGTACTCCAGATATAAAGTTCTTTTATGCAATAAAAAATATATCTTTGAAAAAAAAAAAAAAGAGTTAGCTCAGTTTCAGTTTAAGTTAAAATTTCAAAAAGAGCAATGCTAGGGAACCAAAAGGGTATTAGCCAAAAACCAGCTAAATACCTCTGGATGAATCCAAAATCTCTATGAGTTAATATACATGGATGTTTCTTCTACTAAGTATCAGAATGTTTCTTTTTCATACTAAATGAATGTTCTTTTATATATTTTTCGAATTTTTTTGTATTAAAAATGTGAATGTCTCTATTTCTTTAAGAATTTCATAATTTTTTTTAAAAATTTTATAGATATTTAATTATTTGAGTAAAGTACCATTTGTACCCATGAAAGTTGAAAACGCTGACAAATGTACCCACGAAAGAAGAAAACTACCAAATGTAACCATCAATCGTGACATCCGTGGGACGAAACTAACCAAGCCTTATTCCGGCGTTGACTCCGTTAGTAACTCATCCTCCATGGCACTTCCCGGCGTGACATGGCTTGGGGGGTTTCTTACGTGGAAATTACAAATATATACAATTGGATTTCAAAATTATAATTAAAAAAAAAAGGAAATTAGAATTGAACAGTTATCAAAGGTACAACTCTTCGCGCGTTTCACAGAACAGAGGGTAGAGCCCTAACAGTAGACTGTTCATCTTCTCCACTCACAGAAAATCTCCGGTGCCGACGATAATCTCCGTGTTCAAGAGAGGGTGCTTGTTGGTGTGGATCGTGTCAGCTGTTGGAGTTGTGTGGTCTCATCCACAGGTAAGCACTATCCTTCGATTTTTTTGTGTTGGTTTTCTGTTTTTTTGTTGCATGGTTGTGGGTTGTGAATTCGTTTTCTGTTCTGTATACATGTGTGTTTGCAGATGGTAACTATCCACATTACGCTAGTCATTAGTCACAGAGAAAAATTTGAAAAGGGTGATGATGGAAAACTGGCGTATGTTGGGGGTGAGAAAACAGAGATTGAACGAGTGAATGTGGACACGCTAAATAGGTTCTTCATGAATGACCTAGTAAAGGACATAGGGTACAATGATGTGAGCGAGCTTTACTGGCTTGAACCTGGGAAGGAGTTGGATGGTGGGTTGAGGTTGCTTAGACTAGACATGGATGTGGTGAGTATGTATGAAGCAGCGATTGCTAATGGAAGGAGAGTTGAAGTGTTCACCGAGAATCCAGTTGACCTTCCTGAGTTCGCAGAAGAGAACAACGAACCGGAATCAGAGCTTGAGATATTAACTGTTAATAGGACCCCAGTGAAGCACAGAACCAAGTTGTGTGTTAGGAGACCCCCAACCCCAAAGAAGAAGAGAAAGAGAGTGGTGAAATTGAGTGAGACTGCTCAAACAGAGGATGTTGCGGGAGAGACAGAAGTCCATCATACCCCAAGAAACACACAACAACCAGAATTCAGCAATGATCAACCAAATATACCCACCCATTCACCAAAGGTTACCTTCGATGAGGCACCAAGGATCATTCAGCTATCAGATCCACCCACTGAACCAAACTTACCGCCATATCAACCTCCGGAGAATACTCATACACACCCTGAACAACCAGATGTGTCAGCTGCAAGTGAAGAAACTGGAAACCAAATTCCAGTTTCTGCGGAGTCAGTGGCTCCCACTGTGGATAAAGGGCCTGCCGAATCTGTCGAGGTTTTCACACAGTACATCCCACAGCCTTGTCAAGAACCCGGTACTGGTAGTCAACCCAGTAGTTCACAGCCCGAACCAGATATAAATCCAGATGAGGGTGGTGGTAGTCAACAGAAGTCCAAGAGACGATCAACAGTCAGGCCTCCACCTTCAGGGCAAACATTCATACCCAACCAGGATCCAAACAAGCATCCTTCATTCTATATACCTGTGGATGGTGAAAATATGTCAGAGGCAAGTGCAGGGATGCATTGTTACGAGTCGGAGGAACTTGATTCTGTTGCAAGTGATGATGAAGACAGTGAGCAGGTAGCTTTTCCTCAAGCGAATCCAGATGCTCCAGTGAGAGAAGTAAGGTTGGAGCTTGGCATGGAGTTTGAAAATCTGGACCATTTCAAGAAGGCAGTTAGGAAGTTCAACATCAACTTAGGGAGAAGCATATTCTTTCCAAGGGTGGATTCAACTAGGTGCAAGGCCATATGTTATGATGAGAGTTGTCTGTGGTAGATATACTGTGCAAAACGGTCGTTTCCATTAAGCTTTCAGGTGAAAACGTTTGTGAATGAACATACGTGCAGCAGAGTTAACAAGAATAGATCTGCAGATGGTAAATGGGTTGTAGAGGAGCTTGAGGACAAAATCCGTGATCATCCAGAGTTGACTCAAAGGCAGGCACAAGATTTTTTCAAGAAGGAGTATGACGTGATTGTGAACGAGAGGAAGATATACAGAGCTATGGTGAAGGCAAAACAACTAATAGAAGGGAGTGAAATTGCTCAGTATGCTGTTCTTAGAGACTATGCTAATGAGATTATGAGGACCAACCCTGGCTCCACTGTGAGGATTAGTACTGATTATGTTGAAGAGACTGGGCACAAATTCAAAAGGATATATATATGCTTGGAAGGGTGTAAAAAGGGTTTTTCGGTTGGCTGCAGGCCCTTTATAGGGTTAGATGGAACTTTTTTAAAGGGATACTACCCTGGGCAGTTGTTGACTGCAATTGGCCATGATGCCAATAACCACATCTATCCAATATCATACGCTGTTGTGGAGTGCGAATGCAAGGATAGCTGGAAATGATTTTTGGAACTCCTCCAAGAAGACATAGGTGACGCAGCAATCAATGGTGTCAACTTCATGTCAGACATGCAGAAGGTAATATCTGAATTCCTATCCCCTGTGTATGTCTTCATTGTTATTTTAGATTGTTACAATGTATTCTGCTTGCCAACTGCTGTGGTAGTTATTGTCATAGAGTATAATGGCTATGTTGCTTTACTTATTTCAACCAGGGCCTGATCCCAGCTATGCGTGAAGTGAATCCAGGAGCACATCACAGGTTTTGTGCTATGCACATATGGTAGAACTTTAGAAAGCAGTGGGGTGACACAGAATTGAAAATGGCAATGTGGAGATGTGCCAAGGCAACAACCCCTCAAGAGTTCAATGTTGTACTGGATAGAATCAAAAGGGTTAATGTCCATGCTTAGGAGTATCTGAACAGGATCCCTCCAAGTCAATAGAGTAGGAGTGGTTTTAGTGAGTACCCAAAATCTGACAACTATACCAACAACAACTGCGAATCATTCAATTCTAGGATCAAGAAAATGAGAGGGAAGCCTATCATAACTATGCTGGAAGAAGTGCGGTGTTATATGATGAGTATAATTGCAAGAAATAAGAAGGCTTTGGTGGGTTATAACGGAGTAATCACTCCTGTGCAACAGAGTAGGCTTGAAAAAGAGAAAAGGGAGAGTAACAAGTGGCGGCCGTTTCCCACCGGAGATGATCCTGGAAATGTCTATGAAGTACAATGCCTGCCTCATAAGGTTATGGTGGATATAGGAAAGAGGACTTGTTCCTGTAGGTTTTGGCAGCTGACCGACTTGCCGTGCAGGCATGCATGTGCTGCACTGGCATACCAGAATAGGAAGCCAGAGGATCATGCACATAACTGGCTTTCTATGGGGGCATATAATAGCACATATCAGTACGTTATCCAGCCTGTCCCTAGCCAAGAATACTGGCAACATGTTGATCTACCTCCTATATTGCCCCCAGTATACAAGAAGCAGATTGGGAGGCCAAAATTGAAAAGAGACAAAAAGAATGACGCTCCAAAGGAACTCCCACCAGATCCTCATAGGGCCCCCAGAAAGTATGGCCCCATCACCTGCAAGTACTGCCTAAAGGTAAACCATAATTAATATGCTCCCGTTACTTGTGCTTTCAATGTCCACAATATAAAAGTTCATGTTACATATATTGCAGACTGGACACAACAGTCGTAGCTGTTCCAAGAAGAAGGAAGCCATGGCTGGGAGTGCTGGGGGACAAAGTTCAAATCCACACCCATCTGTTGAGGATGATGGGGATGAGGCTGCAAGACTGGAGGAGATGTTCTGGGAAGAGACTCTGGAAGCTGTTGAAGCAGCTGAGGCAGCAGCATCTCAGCCACCACATGTAAGTTTAATGATATATTTTACAACTTCATTCTAAAAGTTCTTAATCAAATCAATCATATGTGTCTAATGTTGTAGGAGACCACCTCAGCTCCTCAACCGATTCCTAATCCAGTGAGGTCTCCTTCAACTAGGCCAACAACTACAAAAAAGCCACCAAGGAAGAAGAAGAATCTGCGAAGACCACCACCAACAACTCACCAACCACAGTCTGCTCCAGCAACACCAGCTACTACTACTCCATCACCCACGGCCTCTGATGTGCCACCCACTGTCACACCTCAAACCATGCAAGCTGCCTCCCAGGGGACTACTTCCAGATTCATGGAATTCATGCCTACTCCCACAGTAAGAGGATCAAGCTCAACTCGGTGGCCTCAGCCTGCCTTCCGTCCACCACCAAAAAAGAGGTCAACAATTGCACACTTGAAGGAAGGATCAAGCGGTAGCAGCAACTCCACTCCAATTCCTTGAAGCAAGAGTCTTTTTATTAAGTTTTTTTTTGGTACTGTGCCATGGCAGTTTATGTTACAATTGTTGGATATGCCACATACAATACCTACAATTGCTTATGTTTTGGTTTTCGGTGTTTGTGCATTTGTTGAAAACTCATACCTATAGCTAGTATAACTTGAACACTTCTGTTGCTCAATTTCTGCGTACCTATGAGCTTATTTTGCCTTTCTTTCATGTTATTATGGAGCATAAAGTAAATAAGACTTGAAATTAGTATTAGTAATGGATAAGTTCTGCAAATTGACAAGTCTTATAAGACTCTTTTTGACATTTTCTGGATCTCATATGTCTATAAATGACATATACAGAATCGATCATGGGTATTTTTGTCAAATCCAAACACTACAAACTACTTCAGATCAAAACCCCCTGAGAATCAGATACAAAGTGCAGACAACATTACATACGACTACCATTGACATAATCACAAGCCAAAACCTAACTTTACTAACTTCATCTTCACACCTCCCTAACATCATGAGCATCTTCAGTTCAGCATTAGCATCATTAGCGTCTTCCTGCATCTTTTTTTCTGACAGTGCTCTCCTCAAACCCTCCCATTGCCCTTCGATTTCATCTACCCATGCAAAGAAGTTGCAGTCCGAGTTCTATACATGGCAGAAAAACTAAAATCAGATACAGATTCAAGTCACACAGAACAGGGTGTAAAACAGGTTACCTTCCAATTGGGACAACGAACGAACCACCGCCCAGGATTCATTGCCGTCCCTGACTGTAACAGCGTCACCCCCAACCCACAGAAACATCTCCCATTGAACTTCCTATCATGCACCCTTTCTGAAATTGAGCTTCCAGACACACTACCACTGCCAGTCGAAGCTGGAGTAAACAGTCTTCGCCTCGACATTACTATAATTTCAAAGATTTTTGTGAATCTAGGGTTAGGGTTCTTATTGGGGATGGAACAAGGTTTGAATTTGGGAAATTTTGGGGTTGAAGACACATTATAACGGTCACACAGCTCAGCAATCCACGTAAGAGGCCCCCCAAGCCATGTCACGCCGGGAAGTGCCACGGAGGATGAGTTACTAATGGAGTCAACGCCGGAATAAGGCTTGGTTAGTTTTGTCCCACGGATGTCACGATTGATGGTTACATTTGGTAGTTTTCTTCTTTCGTGGGTACATTTGTCAGCGTTTTCAACTTTCATGGGTGCAAATGGTACTTTACTCTAATTATTTTTGCTAAAATATAACTAGATATTTCTTTTGTTAAGTATTAGGATATTTTTTTTCATACTAAATGAGTGTTTTTTAATATTTTTGTAATTGTTCAAGGACTCCTTTTGACAAAGATCAAGTATGTAGTTTGCAGTCTCTTTAATCATCAAAACGGCATCTAATATCCCAAAACGCAGATGTCGGTGATAGAAGACATGGGCATGTGTGCGAAAGATTATTGAGCCAAACTTTGTTAAACTGGTTGCAGGGTAGGACGGTGATTAATTGGGCCAGGTTGTTGATTGGGATTATAAATCGGCTGCTGTTGGATAGGAGGGGTACCTTGGCCTTGAACAGGTGAAGCCATATGCAATCTCTGTAATTGCTTCCGGTCGAAGGAGCTAGTGGAGGTGACGAAGATGTGTAAGGAGATGAAGAGGATGGTGCCGGAGATATTGGAGGTGGAGGTTGATCCGAAGGGAGGGCCGGGAATAGTGGAGGCCGCGATGAGGGTTTATGCGGAAAAGGAGAGTGTGGTGGAGGTGTTGCAAGCGATGCAGGGAATAGAGGTGGCGATGAAGAGATCCTTCTTCGGTTACAAGCAGGTTGTGGCGGCAGTGATGGAGAGTGTTGAGGCTGGCGGGAACCGAGTTGGTTCCGGCGACTCGCTGATAGAAGAGGAGTGGGTTGCGGTGGGGAGGCGAAGAGGGCCTGACGGTGAGAGAGAGAGGTCTGTGTGTGTGATTGTTGGAGGTGGGTAAGTTAATGTGAGAGAGAAGAGGAACGTTTTTATAGGTTTTAATTAGGTTTACTTAATTTTAAAATTTTTTAAATTTTGAATTTAAAAAATTTAAAATTAATTAATTATTAATATAAATTAATGTGATTTTGTTTAGTTTTTGGCTGGTAACCTTTTGGTTTCATATACTTTTCTTTTCTAAAAATATCCCCCAAATGCATTTAATTAGGATTTTTTTTTTTTTATAAATAGCTACGTTTCCATTTATATAATTAACTTTCAAATAATTTTATCAACAATAAAATTCTCTCTCCCCTTATTTTTTTTTCTGATTTTCACTTAAGGACTAATACCTTTATGGTATCAGATTCTCTAGGTTCCATAGCTTCTGCTATCAAATTATTTAAACAAATTACTACTAGCTATCAAATTATTTAAACAAATTACTACTAGCTATCAAATTCTAAATTTTTATAATGTTTATTAGAAATGATAAACAGAGAAGGGAACATATCTCTTTTATAATGTTTATTTAAACAAATTACTACGATCAAATTCTAAATTTTTAAAATTCAAAAATAGATAACAAAAAACAGTCAATGGCAATTTCAATTTTTTTAAATTTACAAAATTTTAATTTATCTAATCATTACCAACGATTACTGTTTTCTTAAATTTACTAAATTTTAGTATATGTAATCATGCACAACGATTTGCTTATAAAATAAGTTTAGAACATTTAGTTAAATGAAATTGTCACTTACAATTTTTTTTTTAATTGCAAAATGTATGTCTCTCATGATTTTTTTATAACAACTTCCATATTCATAAAATTTAACCAAAAAATTCAATCTAATTCTTATTCATTAAAAGAGGGTTTCAATAGTAGAATTTCTATGTGTCTTTAACCCTAGTATGATTTATGCTTCTATCTATTATTTTTCAGATTTCTTTGTTTTCCAATCATATTTTATATTGTACTAAAATTTTATGCTTATATCTATTATTTTTCAGATTTCTTTGTTTTCCAATCATATTTTATATTGTACTAAAATTTTATGCTTATATCTATTATTTTTCAGATTTCTTTGTTTTCCAATCATATTTTATATTGTACTAAAATTTTCAATGTATATTTTTATTAACTCCATTTTGTTTCAAAACATAGTTGAGATACTTGCACTGTTCTTTAGAAACGTAAAGGATGAGTTATCGAATCATTGTTCCAAATAGAAATTCTTTTAAAACTCATATTGAGAAGGATTATCATACTGCAATCGTCTTTGATGCATATAGTAAGTTAGCAACTAGGTATGGTCTTAAACAGGATGGTTGGCTCAAAATCAAATACTTGGGTAGCGATAAGTTTTGGATTGATCAAATGTTTGATCACAACATGAGTAATATGTTATGGTTTATCCGACCTCATAAGTTATCATTTCAAATGGATTCTTCTATTTGTTCTTGTTGAGTTTAAGGAAATAAAAATAATGATTAAAGATTATAATATTGGACCAAAAGTTCAAATCATGTGAATAAATTATTTGACTAGTGTGTAGGACAAAATTAAATGAAATAACAATAAGCAAAGCCCAACAACAAATATTTTATTTTTTGGAGGTCCATAACATTTGTTGTTGATGATTAACTAAGATAGAAAGATGTAACACTTTTTTCTTTGAACTAAAATCAAAGTGACCGAATTCATTCTCGCTCTTCTCTCTCCAACCCATGCGATTAGCTCCAAGAACAAATAAGAAAAAGAAACTCAGATTAGAGTTCAAATCAAAGAAGAAAAAGATGATTACCAAAATCAAATAACAAAAGAGAAAGAAGAAGAAAAGTTAAAGGTTAGGGCACAAAAACAAATATCAAATCAAAGGGTGAATCAGAAAATTATTTCCATATTTCTGCTTCAATTGTAACTTATTGAAGTTGCCTTCCTCCTGCATGCACTATTTAAAAAAGTTAAAAAAAATGGAGGTTATGAAACTCTACTACAAATCAAAGGTCAAGAACAAAATTTGAAGCAAAAGAATTAATGAATAGCTCAGATCCTTGAAGAAAATTGAAAAATAAAGAAAGAGAAGCAGTTAGGTAAGAATGCATGTTAATTTTAATCACTGCTGCTGTCTCATCTCTTCTCTGTGTTGTTGTTGTGTTGTTTGGGAAAGAAGAACAAGTCAAAGGTGTTCAAACCAAGTTCAAGTTTTGGAAACTTTACTCCTCTTTAAAAGGGGTAAATGGCCAAAAGTTGAAGTAAGGAGTGAGCACACAGTTTGGGTCCTCATAGCTTACAAGCTATCCCTTCTTCTCCTTCATTGGTTTACATTACATTTTCTACTCTTCAGTGTTCATCTTTCTTTGTTTCTTTTCAATGAAAAAAGGCACTAAATGAGGTATCAGCAAAAGTCATTGAGAGAAAAGACAAAGAGAGTTATCTAAAAAAAGCTAGAAAATTATGTCAAACTCTTTTCTTTATATTTCTGTTTTGTACATATGATCCTGAGAGAATTTTCTTACTAAGTTGGGTGAGCACTTAGTGGTTGAAAGTCTAGGGAGTGAACCTAGCCAAATCTAGTTTGGGTAGAAACTGGGTTTGTCTCAGATAGGATTAGGTTGAATCCTAGAAAAATTGGTGATTGTAATTGATGTGAGGGAAATCATCAGTTAGGAATTTTCACAAAATAATTCCGTTGATAGTATAGATCCTAATCGAACAAACAATCCTCAATCAAAGTTTAGTTTGTTTGTCACAAGTGCAAACCCAATAAAAACCGAGAGTATTTAAACCTCGGGTCGTCTCTCAAGAAATTGCAGGAAAGTGTGCATATTATTGGTTATGGGTGTATATTTTTGGGGTTTTGGGTTTGATAAACAAGAAATTAAACTGCAAGAAAGTAAAAGAAACTCAAATGGTAAAAAGGTGTTGGCAAGGGTTGATAGTTAAGGTTTACTATCCTTGTTACCAACCACAATATGATAATTGCAAGGATCAATCCCATTTAGTCATCCCCAAAATTAGAAAAAAGTCAAGTGAGCTTAATTGATCCCAGTCCATAAGTCCTAGCCACTCACTAATTAATTTAGTGACAACTAGAGTTAATGGAAACAAATTATCAATCACTTGGATATCAGTAACTCAAGGTTATCCAAGTTACCAACCCAAGCCAAGAATACAAAAATGTACTCTAAAATCCAACCAAATATTTTATCAAATACTTGGAAGGCATAAAAGAAAATCATAGTAAATTGACAAGAAATATAAATTTTACAACTATCAATTGCAAGAAAACAATAATAACAACTAAATTAAGCAACAATAAACAAAAAAAATATCAAATTGCATTAATGAAAATTAAATCAACAAAAGTTCATAAACATAAAAGTGACTAAAATAAGAAATTATCAAGAAGAATAAAAAGAGCAAAGATGTAGCAACAAGAAATTAAAAGGAAAAGTAAAGCAAGACAAGAATTAAACCTAAATCTAAGAGGGATCTAACCTAATCTATCCTAATTCTAGAGAGAAGAGAAAGCTTCTCTCTCTAGAATATAATCTAAAGCAGGTTTCTATCTATTCCTAATTGCTCTCCCTTTGTTCCCTCTTGAATTCTGCATCAAATAGCTTCAGAAATGAGTTGGATTGGGCTCCAGCAAGTCCAGAAATTGCCCCCAGCGTGCTTCATTAAGTTAGTCACGTGCTACTTGTCACACGTATGCGTGGGTCACGTGTACGCGTCATATTGCAATTTTTCAGGTCACGCGTACGCCTCACATAGTAGATTTCCAAAACTTCATTTCTTCATGAATTCTCCATTTTTGCATGTTTTTTCTTCATTCCTTCAACCCAATCTTTGCCTTCTAAACCTGAAATCACTTAACAAATACATCAAGACATCGAATGGAATTAAAGTGAATTAAATTTATCAATTTTAGGGCTTAAAAAGCATGTTTTCACTCTTAAGCACAAATTAGGAAAAATTTACAAAACCATGCTATTTCATTGAATAAATGTGAGAAAAGTTGATAAAATCTACCAAATTCAATACAAGATAACCCCTAAAAATGGGGTTTATCAGTAATCTTTGTGAAAGATAGTGAAAATTTCATCACTTTTGTGGTGGAGACTGGATGTAGGTCACATTACACATGGTGGTTGTAAAATCCTGAAATTAATAAATAATTAATTAATAAATTAATTACGAGCAAGAGAAATTCAAAAATTAAATTTTATAATTTGAAGAGGTAAAAATATTTAAGGCACACATTAAAACACTAATTTTAAAAATTTTGACCCAAAATTGAGCCAATAAACCGAACCAATTAAACGGACCCGTATTAGGTCCAAGGCCCAATACATTTATATAAGCTCAGCCACCTTCTCCCTTTGTTTCATAAAGAACCACGCTAAAAAGAAGAAGCCAAATACAAACCCTAATCTCCATTTTCAATCCAACTTCAATCTTTCATATTTTTCAATTCAAAGCTTCAATCGCTGCACCACTTGCAGCCACACGACCGTCTCGTTGAGCTCTTCAAATCTATCTGAACAAAATGATAAAAAATTTGAGATTTCTCACCCAACCCTAGTCTCTTTAATTTTGTAATTTGTGACTTAAGGATATTGAGAATTTTAGTATTTTGATGGTTTAGGGTTGAACCAGCTTGAGGTAATTGCTGGATAACGGTAAAAACTCCTATCCCTTGTGAATTCTTCAATTCTATGAAGTTAGGTATTGAATTTGTGAATGTGTATGAAATTATACAAAATTAGGTTGAATATATGTGAAGTTGGTGTCAAATTGGTGAAATTAGAACAAAGTTGTGGTGATTAAAGCTTGTTGAGTTGATTTGGAATCCTTGGAAGCTTGTGGATAAAAGGAGAGATTTTGATGTGCTTCAGGCTTGGGGAGAAAATCGCCCAAGGTATGATTTTGGTTTTCTGTAGTTAATCTATAATGTTGTGTAAAAACTTAGGCTAGTTGTCCGTAAGATAAGTTAGATTGTGTGAATAATGGATGTTTAATGATAGTTGATGACAAATTCTGAGAATTGTTGAAATTATGAATGGAATTGTTAAATAGATTGAAGGTTTTGGATGTTGATATGTTTGTGGAATGATTGGGATATATGTGATAGTGGTTAGGAGTGATAGGTACTGAAATAGATGTGGTTTGATTGGCTTTTGAATTAAGAATTTGGAAAAGTAGAGGTTTTGAACCTTTTGTAAAAACTGAATTTTTGACTAACTTCGGTGGGTCATAACTTGGCTTCCAGACCCCCAAATCTTGTGAAATTTATTTTGAATAAAAGTTGGATCTGTAAAGCTTATAACATTCGAATAATGGATTAAAAATGATTTTTAACAAAAAAGTTACACACATTTGAAGTTTAGGTTTAAAAATAGGATTTTGCAGAAGTTGCTGAAAACCAGACATTTTGGTATGTGTGCCCACGTACACTATTGTGCGCATGCACAGACCAGAGTGTATTGAGACTCGTGCATACGCACGAGGGGTATGCGCACGCACACCCTAAAAACTTTACAAGTTGTGCGTATGCATACTATGATGCGTACGCACACGTTGGAAAAGTCGTTTTGGTGCGTGCATATGCACAGTATGATGCGTACACATGATACCCTGCTTTTGCACTAAAATTCCGTTTTTAACTGTTTGGCCTTCCTGGCAAGTTTGTAAACTTTTGTAACCCCTGTTTAAGGTCTGATAGCTAGAGTTAGGCTTAGTAAGGAGAGAGAACCTATTGACGGAGTTAGATTGACATTGAGGAAGAGTTGTAAAGTGAATAATGGAACTAATAATGCATGAAAATGATGAATTGTGATTGTATGAGTTATGGATAAGGGTGATGATGATGTTGATGAATTGTGATGATGTTATTGATGATTGATATTGATTATATAAAAGATCCATCTGGCTTATACATTTAAAATTATCTGAGATATGAGTTTTTCTAGGTAGATGCGTGGCTTGCCAACACTTACTCCAGGTTGAGACTCGATACTTTATTGACCCTCCGTCGTAAGATGTGACCGGGCACTTTAACTCTCCAGATTCCCCCAATGAGGATGCGCACACGCAGGGACTGTCCAGAGTTCGCTACCGGACATGTCGGGTTTAGCTGGATAACCAACAGATGAGACTCATCGTTCATAGTACAGGCATGCATCATATGCATTTGTATGCTTTGTTTGAGTTTGTATTTGTTTTGGCTTGCCTAGTTGCTTAACTGTAATTAACTGCTATCTGATCTATTAGATGTAACTGCTATCTATACCTGTGCTTTTTTTGTCTGTTTTGTCTGTGTCTGTTTTTGAGAGATTTTTCTAGTGGGTGGAGGAGGCGCTGAGGGTTGTCCCACCTAGAGTTTGGAGGATTGTGGAGAAAGAAAATGAAGAGTTAGATTATATTAGATTCCTTAGACATAGTCACCTTAATTCTAGTTTAGTGAAAACTTTAGGATACGGTTATGGGTTGTCGTAGTTCTGGAATGCCTCTGACTTTTTGGGACATTATTTATTATCAAGGTTGCGAGAACCGAACCGGTCAAGTGACTGGTTCAATGGTTCAATGGTTCAACTGGGATTGAACCGTTTTAATTCAATATACATTAAAATTATTAAAATTTAATATACAAATAGATATTATAGAAACTAAAGCAGTAACTAGTATTATTATTTGTACATTTCAGTGTAAAAGAGTCATGCATATCATAATTAAATCAATTTTCTCTTGTATTTTCAGATTCTCTTTCACTCTATGACTTCTTGGCTCTTGCACAACAATAAACTAGTGTTGGTGCTGCATAATTCTCCTATTCAAGTTCTTCATCTCAGAACAATTCCTTTACCTTCTTGGCAACAACATACACTTCTTACTTTTGGAGGCTAGAACCAAGCAGATCAAATTCAATAATCACAAAAAAGAGTTTAGAATAACAAACTTACATAAAAATTCAAATCACTAGCAACAAAAAATTTAGAATCATAAAAAATTTCAACAAAAACTTCTAATCAAGTATTCAGCAATAAAAACTCAGCATTCAAAAATAGAAAACTCGGCCTCCAAAGTCAAAAAATCCAAAAACAGAAAAACTAAAAGAATCCATACTCAAAACAAAGAATCCATACTCAACATCAAAGTAAATTCAGAATCACATCACCAACAACCCCCAACTCAGAACACATAATTAACAAAATTAACAATCACCATTAAAATCAACTATCAACCCCAACTTAGAATGCCAGCAATCCAGAATTCAGACCAATATATCAATTCATAGTTCATATTTCATACAATTCATATGGCATTCAATAGAGCAGAATTGAAAAAATCAAAAAATTGAACAAAGCAGAATTGAATTTCATAAAAGAATTGAAGAACAGAGCAAAGCAGAATTCTCAAATTCAACATACATAAGCAGAATTCTCAAATTCAACATACATCAAATTTATTCTCAAATTCAACATACATCAAATTTATTCAACATTTGATTAATCATATAATAAACAAAATAAAAAAAATAAAAAACACAAGAACAGAAGAACAGAAGCCCAGAACAAAAAATAAAAATAGAAAGAACAGAAGAAGAGAACAGAATGACCCGCAATGAGAAGAGACAGAAAAAAAAATGAAAACACAAGAACAGAAGAGCCAGAAGCTCGAGCCTTGAAGTAGAGAACAGAACGACCCGCGACGCTGAGGCGACGACCCGCGACGCTGAGGCGACGACCCGCGACAGTGGCGCTTGCTCCGGCGTCTGCTACGAATCACGGTGGCGGTTGTCCTTCGTAGGCAGAAGCTCGAGCCTGGAAGGTCTTAGGGTTGGGAGTGGGGGTGTTCTTCACTTCTTCGAAGAGATTAGCTTATTAGGGAATTAGGGTAAGGTTGCAACACGCGTTCTTCACTCTTCAGCCTTCGCTTTTTTTTTTATAAAGCCAAACGTCGCTGTTTCGCTAGCTGGGGGAAGAAACGGTACTTTCTGAAACTGGGCCGGTTCATCCGGTTCGCTGGTTAACCATTGGTTTAGCCTATTTTTTGCCGGTTTTTTACAGTGCGGTTTTGTAGGTGGACCGGACCGGCTAGGTGACCGATTTTCGGTTGACCTGGTTGAACCGAACAATTTGGTTCGGTTTTTAGAACATTGTTTATTATCTATGCGGGGGCCTTTTTCATACTGAGAACCCTTGGTTCTCATTCCGTACATATATTGTTGTTTTTCATATGCAGGACGTGAGGTACCTCGCTGAGCATTCTGGAGGCTCTACTGAAGCGAAGATCTACTTTGGGGTTTTGTGTTTTGTACCTTGTATATGTATATATGTATATAGGTTCTCCACCTTATGTATATCTGTATTTTGTCCCTTCTAGAGATTGATCTGGAGAAAGGATTTTATTTCGTCTTTTGGAAATATTTAGGGTTATATGTATATATAATTATACTCTGGCTGGCTTTTACTTTGCATGTCGAGTTAAGAACTTTCTACATGTATCTTTTTGGAACTCCATGTATATATATGTACATTATCTTTACTATACGCTGTTATCTATCCTTTTTGTGCTTAACCGTTTCAAGTGCGACACATTTTCTATTTGTTTTGTTCAACTTTTTCTTCAAGGATCCTAGTGAAAACTTCTTTTCATATATGCCTATGTATACATTCTTCCTTTAGAGGTCATAATACTCTACCACCTCTGATTTACAAACTTAAGCGTAAAGTTCTGTGTGGTAGAATGTTACAGTGGTTGAACCAGGATACATGGCTGTGTGATTCTCTCTTCTCTACTCTTCTTCTATTTTTCTTCGATATGAGACAAAATGTAACACCCTACCACACAGAGCCTTATGCTTAAGTCATAAGACAGAGGTGGCGAGGTATTACGACCTCTAGAAATAAAATTTAGTACATATAGTAGTGTGAAAAATGTTTATAACTAGGAGCCTTGGAAGAAAAGGGGTAAAACAAAAACGTTAAATTAAAAAGCGCAACACTCCGATTGATAACGTAATGAAACAGGTAAGGGATAGACTAACGCAAAACCATAAACAAAAGAGTGCCAAAGATTCGAATATCAAAACTCAAGACCCGGTTTGCGAAGATAACCGGTCCGAGTATAAAAGTATACATATACATATAAACATAGAGTAAGAAACCCAAGGAAAACCCCAAGGACAAACTACCAAAACCTGTTCTCCTAAACAACCTCTAAGAGGTGTCAATAGTATATAATTATTTAGTGGAGATAGTAATATCTACAAAAAAAAAAAACAAAATAAGGCCCCGAGAACCAAGGATCTTCGCTAATTCAGAAGTCTCCAGCATACCTCAGCGAGTACCCTCACGACCTGCATATGAAAACCACAAAATTCGCATGGGTGAGAACCAGAGGTTCTCAGCATGGTAACAGTACCCACATATCTAACATGTAATATCCTGGGAAAGCCGAAGGAAATCCTAGAACTCCCAACAAATAAATCAAAGCTTATAAATAGACTAAACCATAAATGGCAACTGACTAAGGATCTTCAGTCTAACTAACAGTCCCCTTTCCAAATCCTGCAGACCTCCCAACCACCATCAGTAATATAATATGGCAAGCACAATTATATCAAATAAGGAGATATACAAATAGGAAACAGATACGACATTTAGACAATTAGCAAGTAATATGCAGTCAATAAGGCAATTCCAAACAATTCACATAATATGCATATGATGTATGCCTGTCCTAATGACTGATGAGTCTCATCTGTCGGTTATAAAGGTAACCTGACAAGTCCTGGTAGCTAACCATTGGACTGTCCCTCTGTCGTGCATCCCCAACTCGAGTTATACTCAATCATAAATCATAATTCATATCCAACACCCTCACTGGTGTATATTCACGGGGGCTAGCTCATCCGGAACTTTCATAGTGTCCGGTCACACTTACGACATAGGGTCAGCAGAGTATCAAGTCTCAACTTGGAGCACATGGTGGCTAGCCACTGCTTTCTCTAGGGAAACTCGTATCTCAGATAGTGGAAGTGCAACATTGACATTTCATTCAATACGCATATATGCAATCATACTCAGCCATAATTCAATAATGGCTCAGCCATAATTTGGCAACAACTCAGCCATCCTGCTTATAATTCAATCCATAACCAGCCAATTCATTAACAATTACAGCCCTTTGGCTCATGGCATACAAATCACTTCCACAACCATCCTCCATATCTCATACAATGATCTTTGATCATCATCCATCATTAAATCTCCCCTTACTTCATCGACAAGTTACCACATTCCCTAGCACATCCACATTGCTAGGCATATCACAAGGATTTAAGACATAAGGGGTGAGATCGGAGGCTTAGAAGTCTGAAATTTGGCTTTGAAAACTAAAAAATCAACTTTGGGATGAAAACAGGGTCACGCGTGCGCGTCGCCCACGCGCACGCGTGGAAGGCAGCAAGATACAGTGGGGACGCGCACGCGTGGATGGGAGAAAAGCCAAGTGACGCTTGTGCGTTAGCCACGCGTACGCGTGGGTGCGTTTTGTGCCCACGCACAAAACCAGCACAACTCCTGCACAACTCTCGGGAATTTTGGTTAGGCAATTGATTTAGCTCATTGACGCGTATGCGTTGGCCAGGCGCACGCGTGGATAGTGAACATTTGAAAACGATGCGTGCGCCTCGGCCACGCATACGCGTGGGATTGTGTTCTGCCAAAAATTTTACTAAGTTAAAAAAAGCTGCAGAATTCACAATTTCACACCCCAATCTTCCGACGGGCATAACTTCTCTGTTTCAAATTATTTTTCACCCGTTCTTCGAACGGCATAAATATCCCGGATCCAATTTCATTTCTAAACAGGTTTGGCACAAATCGGGGATCTGGAGTCCAAGTTATGCTCCGTCAAAGTATACCCAAAAACCACATTTTCATATAAAACCACAAGTGCCATTTTCAAAACAAACCAATTCCAACCCTTTTAAAAATCAATCAAAACATATCAAAAATCGACCTCAAGCTTCCTCAGCTCATACGTTAACATTTTTATCAAATTTGCAAACCATCAACCCACCATGTTAACCAATCTCAATCAAATAATCCAATTTCAAACACAATATCATGTCATATGTATTTTCCTCATTCCAATTTCCAACAACGCCATTTCCAATCAACATCAATACATACAATCATTACCATTCTCACTCTCAACATGGTTTCACCCACAATTCAACCTCAACCAATCATTAACCATATATCAAAACATGCATATCTCTCATGCATCACACCATCAAAACATCAATATTCATAATCACATATATGACCACATAATTTATTTCAACCATTCAACAACATCAACCATTCAACTCCTATCTTCGGGCCTCTAGCCTAAGTTTTTACACCACATTATATTTTAGATACAGGAAACCGAGACCATACCTTAGCCAATTTCCCCGCTCAACCAGGAGCACTTCCAAATCACCTTTCCACAAGCTCTCAAAGCTTCAACACCTCCAAGAACAGATTTTTAGCACACCAAAGCCCTTTTCCAAGCTTTTCAAAACCTCAATCAAGCCCCAACACACATATAAACACTTCTTAACCACAATTATCACATCCAAACACAACAATTCAATACCCAAATATCATAAACCCATAAATTTTACTAGGGTTGAGAATCTTACCACACCCAAGGATCAAGGAGACAAGATTACTCTTCTTCTTCAAGCTAATTGGATCCTATAACATCAAAGAGCCAAAAATCTCAACACTTTTTTTCTATTAAATTTGAATTTAAGGGCTGAGGAACTGAACTAAAATCGTGGCTTACCTCAAGAACAAGGTAGTGAATTTTGTAGAGCTTCTCGCGGTGAACGCGTGGCCGTAAACGATGCGGCAATCAGAGCTCCAGATCAAAAGTTATGGTGGTTTGAAAATCAAATGAGAGTTAGAACTTTGGAAGAGTGTTCTTCCCCTCCCATTTTCCTTTTTCAGCGTGAGTGAGGTTTAGAGAGGAGAGAGAGTGTTGTTTTTAGGGTTTTAGGTTTTGTTTGGTTGGGTCAAGGGCCCAATATGGGTCCGGTTGTCCCGATTTGGCCCGTTCGATCCAATCTTAGGCCGATTCCTTTAAAATTGGTATAGAAATTCTCGTTTTAATCTCCTCTATCATATTAAGTCATAAAAATCACATTTTTGACTTTCTAGAATAAATTCTCATTTATGGGCTAATTAGTCATTAATTAACCGGATTTTACACAAAATAAAATTGTCTATTGAATTATCATTTCTACAGAAGTCACAGCAATCCAAAAAGTAAAGAGTTGCTCTGTTCCTAATCTTATCTTGAAGAGACAAAATAAAATTGTCTCCTGAAATATCAACTTGACAGACTCATCAAGAAATAGTTCCAAATCCAGTTTGGAGCTAAATTCAAATAGTATAATTGTTCATTAAATACTAATTATCATAAAGATACTTTCCTAGAATAAGTTGAGGAGAGAGAGGTATGCATACTGGCACCAGAATGCTCCACACCAGCATTATTGACACCATAATACTATCCGTTGTAAAATAATATAATAATGATAATGACTATCAGATTTTTTAACTCAACAATTTTTTTCTTAGTTATACTGAGAGCAAATAAAAATAAAAATAAATCCATAAACTAAAAAACAAAAGAAATTTCGTATTAAAAAATTAAAAATAATATATAAAAAAGTTATCGTAATATATAAATTGAGGTAATAATTTAAATTTCTCTAAAACTAATTTAATCAAATGCTAATATTAGAACCAAATTATTTAAATAATATTAAACTATTCTAGACCTTAGATACATATAAATTAGAGTGATTCTCGTAATAACTAATTGAAATAATGTCATCAGTTTGAACATTTAGAATCCGTACAAATTCAGACCATCATCTTGTTAAATAAGTTTCATCATTTGCTATTCATATAATGTAGTAAGGTATATAATAGCCACCTAGAAACTAAATTGACCTTTATTCCTATTAGTGTCGTTGCATTGACGCACCAGAATGCTAGTAGTTTCTGAAAAAAAAATACAATATGTTATCAAATTATTTTTATTACAAAAGGCTTAAAATTTAAATGCAGTACCAATCTTTGAAATTACATCTCCAAACCCGACACATTCTAGCAAAAATGAACTTAAATTGAGAAAACTCAATCTCATTATATACTCCACCTCAAAAATTTTCTGGCCAACATAGAAAGTATGGAGGGGATGGAATTTGAACTTAGCCTATAAAACTCTTTGAATGCAATTGCTCAATAAAAAATCGAGCTCCTCCTAAGAAAACTAACTTTACCCATATTCAGAGGCAGAACTAGACTAATTATTTAGGAGGACTGTGTTTAATGATTTACTAAAAATATTTTATATTACTATTTCTAATGATAAAATTAAAAAAACTAAATATATAATCTCAACCAAATATTTATACAAAAATATACATATATGTATTTAATATCCAATTAAATAAAAGACATACTACTAACTTTGTCTTTGTTGACATGTATATGTAATATTCAATTATTACACAAATTTTTTCCTAGAAAATAACAAAATAATTTATAAGTAAATAAGAATGCATATCATGAATAAAGTAAGACAATAATATATAAATGCTCTTAGTCGAATTCGATTATTTTCAATCTCTTCTGATGTTTGCTTATGAAGAATTCTATCGATATGTTGGGATTGTTTCATCAAATCGTCACACGATTTTAGCGCCTTATGATAGATGGAATGAGTTGGGATCTTTGCCAATATAATTCAGAAGAGTACATTCTTTTTCACTATTTACTTTTTTCTAATTCCTGAAACAATTCTCAATAAAAGCATTTTAACCCATGTTGATTCAAGGTTTCTTAGCCAAAAAAAAAAAAGCATGGAAAACAATATATGGCATCATCTATAGAATATTTTAACTAAGATAGGAACAATTTGAACCATGAAACTTGAAAGCGACGATGATTTTTATCACTAAAAAATGGATAGTTATCAAGAATTGGTTGATTTCACCCAACTTTAATATAAGCCCGACAAAATTTATCTCTTTGATTTGGAGGAAACTTCCAAATTATTGGTTGCATTCTAAGATCTCTTTCCAAATGAAAAATATCCCATTGATTAGGAAGAAGTCGTGGACGCTTTGAACTATTCAATGGAGAACTTGAAGTAATAAAATTTGATGACCTATCAAATGTTGGAGTAGTAATATTAGAAGTATTTTTATTCCCTTGATCTTTTCTTTTAAAAAATGTATCAATGATTTTGAACTTACCCATAATTTAAATCGTCAAATAAGTTCTTATAATTAAAAATATATTTAGCAAAAAGTATAAATTACAATCTATAATCTTTATAAAATATAAAAATCATATTTTAATTCAAAATAAGATATCAAAATTCAGAACAATAATATTAGCATTATAGTATAAATAATACAAAATTATAATTAAATAGTTCATTAATGAAAAAAACTAAATATACAAACCAATGTATAATAACATACAAACTTAACAAATAATAATAAATTAAATAAATAATCAAATATATAAAATATTAAAAAAATTAAACAAGACTAACAAAAAAATAAAATTAATTTATTTGAACCAAGGAAAAAAATAAAACATGATTTACTTTTTCTATTATTTAACTACATATAATTTTTAAAAATAATAAATATGTAAAGATTTTTTTTAGATAAATACAAAGCAAATAAGGTGGCAGAACGCATAAAGGGATAAGATATTTATTTCTGAACAGCGATAATGAGGTGTATACTGTATAGTTAAAGAAAAAAATTAAGATGGGTGAACATATTTTTGAACTCGTATTTTCTTTTTTTTTTTTTTTTTTGAATGCACTATATATGCACACATCCTTAATTATCCAATCCATTATTCCATTTTGACATTCTACCGGCTGCACTCAGTAGCCCACGAAAAATAGTAAAAGAGAACATTAAACATACTATATTTTTATATGACTACGTGTCTTAATTATTAGTTCAATAATTCTCTTGAAATAAAAAAAAGTGAGTAAAAATATAACCTTTTTTTGTAAAAGAAAAGTGGGGGTTATTTGTTGAACTAGAATCTTTTCTTTTAATCAACCAAAAAAAAAAGGTTAAATTATACGGTTGCTCTTTATACTTTTAGTGAAATTATAAATTGTTTTTTACATTTTAAAAATTTGTAATTGGGTCTCTAAAGATAATTAAAATTTACAATTTAATCTCTGTCGTTCAGAAAATGTTTGATTTAACAGAATATTCTCAGTATATCCTCTATTTCTCAGTATATCCTCTTTAGGGATTCAATTACAGACTGTTAAATGTAAGGACCAATTTACAATTTCACTGAAAATGTAGAGACCAACTGTATAATTTAACAAAAAAAATAAAAAAAATAGAAGATAAAAAGATTAAAATGATAAAAAAAAAAAGAAAAAATAGAAAAAATTGTTACTACTGCAAAATAAAAGTGGGAGATTTTTTGAATGAACAAGGATATTTGAAGAAAAATAGAAATTTATATTTTAATTTTTAAATAAAGTGGATTAAGTCTAGAACTACTATAACTTATTAACACTATACAAGAATATGTGGACTTTTTTTTGGGTTTACTCTAAATTTTTAATGAATTATATTTATATATTATAATTTAAAAAAGAGGTTTTTTTTTTTTTGTAAAAGGAGAGACTTGGTAATAAAAAGGATGGGGCATCTCCATAAAATTTATTTTTTTCAACAAAATTAAAATTTGGGGACCTTCAATGATTTGTGCCTCCGCCTCTGTCTACATTTTATTAGGTTGGTCATAATATATAAGTAGATTCAACTATCTTTTAGTAAAATTGAGTTCTTTGCCATTTTGTTGAACTTTTACATATATGTAATTAGAATCTGGATCAGTGAATACAATTTGAGATGGTATTTAACGGATGTAACGCATTGTAAATGATTGCGGCAAAAGACAATCGTGCTGTAATGTTAGATGAAAATAATAAGTTTGAGTAAGAACAATTATCATCAAATTATCAAAAGAATAATAATAAAATGACCACATAAAAAAATATCATAAAAAATGGTAACTTGTACCTTAAAAGGATCAACTTCGACGAAAATCGAAAAATACATTCTTATTCTACGAAATAGTCAAGAAAGAATAACAAATTAAAAAATTAAACAAAATATTTTGGCTCTTAAATTTAGACTCATAAACTACGAAAGGAACAATATATATAACCTTTAGTAGCATAAAATTCATATAAAAATTAATTATTGATATTAATATTAATTTGATATTATATGATACACATGTGTATTAGAGTGAATATTAACAAATCTATTAACAATTTCGATCATATTTATGTCTAATTATGTTTGATTAAAAATGATATTATAATGACTAATAATTAGTATAATAATTAGAATGATTGACAATTATAATGATTAATAATTAGCATAATTATTCATTAAATGTTAATTTTATATAATTATAAAAGAGATATTTTTCTAAAATAAGTTTAGAAGAAAGAAACAAATATACTGATATCAAAATACATCACATCAATATTTTTAACACTAAAATACTACCTATTATAAAATAATATAATGATATGTAATCATATCTATGTGCAACTTTAACAATTTCTATCATTAACTAACCGATGTACACACATATGTATATGTGTGTGTATTATTCTCATCTTTAATAATTCATTCAATATACTATGATTCATATAATATTATTCATATTAGTAACAATTAGATAGGTAAGAAATATTTGTATCATAATGGTACATCTTATAAAGGAGTAATTTGATTTGGTACCTCCTTATTAGGAAACTTATTAAATTCGCTCCACATAAGCAGATTTTTTTTTCATATATTTTCTTTTATTAAGAGTTTCAGTTATTTCTTCATTTTAGTCATAATACACTATGATTTTTACATTCTATGTCCACATAATATTAAATTCTCCGATATTAATATGTCTTATTGGTTTACTGTAGATAATAATTTTTTATGTTTCTTTATCATGATTTCAATACAAAGGACACATTGGTTTTCCTATTTCATTTTGAACTCAATCAATGTCTTCATGTTCAGAATTAGTTAGTAATTAGTTATGCAGTGTTATTATTTTTGTCCTTTTCCATTTGTTTAATCCATTTTTTTCAAAATGATCATAAAAAGGTTCCTCCTTTTTCTTAGTGATTTTCAATTATGGGTACTATCTATCATTAACCAATATGTTTTCATATCTATTTTTATATTTATTTTAGCACATTATACTTAACATTAGCTTACATGTTAGGATTTCTTTATGTTCTATTATATAATAATTACCCATGGTAATGGATGACTATCATGTTAAAAAAAAATTCGCAAGAACAATAATGATTAATCTTATCAGATAAAAGAGGTTAAGAGGTCATATATCGCACCATTATTCTCTTTTACCATGGCCAATATATCAAATTTAATTTAATATTAGTTCTTATATTTATGTTCCTTGAAGTTTCATTTTGGCAATATAATTCTAGTTTAGTATTTTCTCATTATATTATGCAGTCAATTTGCTACAACACAAGAAGAATGAATCAAATATGTATCCCTAGTTTACAATTTTACATCCACTTCAAAGTTAGTATATATCCAGCCATATTAATTCACTGTCAACTGGGTCTCATTCTCATCCATTAAAATCATCTCTTAGAAATGCTAAGAAGATTTCATTAAGTAGTTTGCAAAATTATTCTAATTTATATCACTCTATATCAGCCAATGGTCAGTACAATATTACATTACTCATAAACAATAACATTTTTTCCCGATCATCTTAGCTTATTATTTAATTGTTATACATGATTATATTTTAAGTGCTTACTATTGCATCATATATACTACACTTGTATGTATTTTTCATGCAGTGCACAATGATCAACTCTGTGATTTAAGCTATTCTAATAAAGTTCAACTAAAAAGTATTACTGATGGAGAGCAGAGTACATTCTCTTATCTTCTAAAGGGAAAGATAGTGATCAACAAGGACAGTTTCTAACCTGAATCAACTTTCAAAAATCATAATTCGTCACCAACTAATGAATTAACATTAACTAATTATAAGTCACAACAGAATGTTACAAGGACTCCACTTGCAAATATATCTAATGGTTAGTAAATATTGATTAATCTTTTACAAATATGTATAAACATATATAATCTTATTGTACACAATTTTACTTTTATTTAATCTATTATTGACTACTGAACCCTTGCAATAATTTTAGGTAACACCCAATCTATCAGATAGATCAGCAATATTTCATCCAATTTAACAAAGTAATTCCTCACCAACCTTAATCAATAAGTCATACAACAACAGGAGATCAAGTATTTGTTCCAATATTATTACTTCTAATATAATCACTACTGATGAAGACCCTACCAAATGTGCTTCTCATTGTAGGAGGAGGTTGATAATTATTTTTTAGTTCTCAATATTTTATTGTTATCGACCTATAATTTAGACAATAGTCATATAATCATATTCATTATATAAACAACCTAATTACTAAATACTGTTACATACATGAACAATACTAAAAATCACAAGTCATTAGTTCAGCAAACAGATCAAACAATTTTAGCTATGACTAGGAGTAGTTTCTCACTATTTAATAATTTAGTAACAACTAATGGTGATAATTCAAGTCAATATGACCATGGCAACCAATCAGGGGATGAGAATATATTGTATGAGTTCGAAGGTAAATTCTATTTTATATTAATTTATTTTAAAAATACTACAACTTGGGTAGTTCAATATTAATTTTCTAACTTTTTTGAGTAACTAAATGTTGATGCTTTTGATTACATTAATATTGAGATGGATTTCACACCAGATATTTTTGTAGAATATGAACATGGTACATTTTATACATTATCAGTTTGTGATTACAATTCTTTGTTGCCATTAAAATAATCCCTCTTTATTCATAGACAATCCTTATTGATTAATTTCAAATGATGACATTATCTTTGATGATCAATACCAACAGGCTTATCTTGAGGAAGGTATTTCTATTTACTATATGTATTTTTGTTGTTTGTTCATTATAAAATTTTTAATTTATAACATTATTTGTTGGTGTGTTATTTTGTTTAGGTTTAATTACTCTGTTGGTCCCTATAGTTTCGCGAAATTTTCAATTAAGTCCTATACTTTTTTTTTCTTTTAATTGGGTCCCTATACGTTAATTTTTTTTTTCAATTTAGTCCCTATTAACGTTAAACGTCAAAAAAACGTTAGTGAATTGTGAAATTACTTTTATACCCTTAGGGACTTAATTGAAAAGAAAAAAAATATAAGGACTTAATTGAAAATTCGGTAAAACTATAAATATTCAATGAAAGATATTCCTATAATCCCTATTCAATGATTCTAAGACATGAAAAATATTCCTATAATCCCTTTTATTTTGTCACTATCATTCTTTTGCTTATTTATATACAAATTGTACCAAAAATACCTTCTCTTTTTTTTTTTAACTTTCAAAATACCTTATCTTAAGAACCTAAAAAAAAGAATGGAAAAAATGAAATAGAAATAGTAGTAATAAGCATATATAAAATTCAGTTTTCATCCTTCGTATTCATTATGATAATGTAATATTTTACATTTGTGTGAATTCATAGAATATAATTTGTGTCTTTATTATATCATGGTACACAATAAAAAACCACAAGACTATGTAATTTGTGTTATTGAAATTTAAAATCTGAAAATCAGTTCTTTTGTTGCAGCCTCCCACTCCCTAAACTAGCATAGAGATCAATAATAACATTGATAACGGACGATTTTGAGCTGAGAAGGATTCTGAGAGAGCAGACTTCAGTTCATCAGGTGTCCCAACAATTTATTGCATAAAGTAAATATATGCAACCATATATGATCATATCAAAGTTTTGAATATCAATGCCATATACACAATCTTGGAGAGTAGTTAGCGAAGATGGCTGCATATAACAAGAAAAATAAAAATTAAATTTACATTATATGAATATGTCACTATAAATGCAAGCTTAAAGATGCGAGGTATTGTACCTTCATATATGCATCTAAATCACGGTCTGGCATTATTCTTGCTTCTTTCTCTCTTCTATTTACTTCCTTCAAAAGCTCTTTCATACAAGAAGAACAAAACATCACTCAAGCCAGTTTAACTAAATCAAGTGTTTCCCTAACTGTCATCTCTGGAATATGAAGATCATATTGGCTTACATAAGCCGAGGATTTTTGAGGAATGAATTCTTCTAGTGTGTGTCTATTGTAAAAAATTTTCAGTTTTACCTATTAAAAAAGATATAGAATGCATGTGTAAATGGAACAAGCATGCAAAAGATCCATTTTAATTTAAACAAGTTATCACATTTTGAAATGTCAAATAAATTAAATAGAAACTATCAACTATTGAGTTTCATTCCACCTCATTCATAATTAATTCCTTTGTGGTACTATATATTAGCAGACAAAAAAATGCTATGACAAATTAATGCAGCAATGCTTGAAAGATTCAATACGGCATGGCATGCAGATGCCACTTTCAAACACCAATTATTATAGAGAAAATTAGTCAAGAAAAAATTACAAGAAAAAAGGCTAGAGATTCAGAACCTTGAGAGAATGGTCAAGTCTTCCTGTCAGAGCCAACAATATTGTTGTTTTGCCACTTCCTAGAGGGTCAAGCAATAAGGTCATCCTGAAAGAGAATCAAGCATTGAAAACAAATCAGTAGTACAATCAAGTTATGAATTATGTTACTGAATATTGATCATCAAACCCTAGATAGAAACAAACAATAAACAAGTATTCAAGTAATCATGAAGTAAAACATATGCAATTGAAGATAGACTCAAATTTCTTTACAATCATGATGCTTAAAAGTGAAAACTAATATCATACCTGTTGTGAAGTAACCAGCACGAGGAGCAGAGAATAGGGGTGGGGTATGCACCCTGTGAATGAGGGATTAGGGGTTTGCCACTTCCATTCTCCTTTCACGGGTTCCTCTCTTTTAGATTTTGGGTAATCTGAACTGATTTTGGGTGAAATCACTATATTAGGTTAGGGTTAGCAGCGGGGCTTCATGGAATTGATGCTAATCAAAGTTGATTCTGTGTCACATTGAAGAGATCGGATGTCAATTGCAGTTATCTTGACAAATTGCAGCAAACGGAGAAATTGCAAGTAATTTGCCATCGCTATCTTCCATATTTCCTGTAGTGGGCGCAGCGAGGTGACGCGAGGCGAGGTGAGGGCTTCGACGGGCAAACAATGCAGAAGACCACAGAACAGAGCAACGCAGAACAGAGCAGCACAGGGAGAAGGATGCGATAGACGGACGACCACCAAGCCTCCGCCACGGACGACGACGACTATGGATGAAGACTACGGACCGATGGAGAAGAAGTGCAGTACACACGACCTTCAGAGAGCAAGTTAGGGCTGGATAGGCCTTTTTTTCTTTGGGATAAAATATGAAGGGTTCTTTTGGTATTTTAAAAAATTAGATGTATGGTCAATTAGCTATTCTAACTAATTCATAAGAATATTCGTTTTTTAAATAGAATATTCTGTTATCTTAAACGTTATACTCACGGTAGGGACTTAATTGAAAAAAAAATTAATGTATAGGGACCCAATTATAAGGAAAAAAAGTATAGGGACCTAATTGAAAATTTTGCGAAACTATAGGGACCAACAGAGTAATTAAACCTTTTGTTTATAGACATATTAGATTTAGGTAGTCCATCATTTTCCTGTATATATTGTGGCGCTCAAATGTGGGATCATGAAAGAATTTCTAAATCTAACAATAATATCACTCCGCACTTTGGTTTATGTTGTAACGATGGTAAAGTTCAACTGCCTCTCCTCAATTCTCCACTCCAAACACAGAATAATTTGCATTCTAGCTAGGGATGGCAAAAAGACCAAAACTCGTCAAGTCGGCTCGCGTAACTCACCATAAAATGCGGGTTGGGCTAGAAATTTGAGACCGTTATAATAAAAGTCCGTCTAATCCACGAGTTTTGGTGGGTTTCGATGGGACGGGGTGGGCTTGCCCAGCGGACTTTTGGCTTTAAGATGATAATTAAATTTAGAACGTTACTTTTGAACTTGTATTTGGAATGTTTGTTCGTTTTACTTTAAGTTATAATTTGGATTATGTTTGATTGATTAGAGACTTGGACAATGTTTAATTATATATTTTGGACAATTTTTGTTTTGCTTTGGAAAATGTTGGTTTCATTTTTTTGTTTTAAAAAACTTGGTTGATAATTATGTTTATTAAATATTTTGAATTATAAAGACTTTAGTGTTTATGAATTTAAAAATTATATTTTTTTATGTCTTTAGAAATTATAAGTTTATTAAAATATTTGTTAAATTACATATTTTTTTAATATTTAATGGTTTAATAATTGTTTCAAAAAAAAAAAAAGAGAATTGATGGGTTTAGCCCGCCAATCCACCATTAGGCGGGACAAGGTAGAAATTTGGGACCCCTCAATAGGTGAGACGGGTGGACTAGCCTGCCAAATTGTTGGCTTTTGGCGGGGCGGGGGGAGCGGGGGTGGGGGCGGACATGCTCACTTGCCACCCCCTAATTTCAGCAATGACAAAAGAGGAAGGTACTTTCGAAAACACATAAGAATTTTAATGCAATGTTTTCTTTCACATCTATGGCTGGTAAGATTATTCATCAGATCAACAATGGCACTGTTCCACCAGCACTTATATTAAGTGGCTAGAATTATCACTCTTTGTAGTTTAATTCCTTATCAACATAGAAAACCAAAATTTGCTCTGTTATATATATATATATATATATATAATGAAGTGTATAACAGGATTGTGTTGTCAGGTAAATTTTTTTATTATAGTAGATCAAATACTATTTTATTAATACTTTAAATATGAGTTGGTTGTTTCATCATCTTTTATATGATGAACTAACTATTAACATATTTTTCTTAGATCTATACAATCAATATCCGCTATAGAAGTTGAAATTGTAAACATATTGAAAGAGATGTTAGATAACAACAATCACCTGGCCAAGTCATTCAACTTTGCAAAGGATAGATTCATGGTATTTAATTCAATTGATATTACTTTAAGATTGATTAAGCACAAAGATAAAGATGGTAAGAGATATAACTTACCAACAATATCAAAAGTTGCTTTTAGTTGTTGTTGATGTAGATGAGTCTATGCTAGAGACAGATAGAATAATTGAAACAAAATCAAATCATTTGAAAAGGATAGATGTCACACATCTTCTGTACCTTCCTTTGTAATATCCATTAATTTTTCATTAATTTTCAAAGATACATAATATTCATATTGAGTTTAGAAATTAAAAATAAAAAACATCTTCCAAAACACCATTTGTCAATCCTATCGTCACCCATTGTGAAACCCATTATCTTCTATTATAGTAATGCATTCTTTTACATCTCCCTCACCCATTCATGAACATCTCCAATCACGGTAGTGCATTAATAGTAGCATTAACTATCCTTGCATAGTATCCTCAGATATGAACAACCACTCAAACACATAATCCCATTTATCTCTAGTAAGGATCTTGATTTTGATACTTTCTTATTTATGGTTTTATTTTTTTAAATTTACATTCCCAAAGTACACCAATTACGGATATTATTGTTGCTTTATTTGTTTTAAACATTATATAATTGGCATATATGTAAAGGAAGTCATGGATTGTACTATGTTTTATTACTTTGATTGTAAAGTTGTTATAATACCCTTATTAATCATTTAATTAATATTGTTTAAGAAATTAAACATTTAACTTCTTTTCTTTAATTATTTCATTATTATGCATTCAGATGTTATATATATAGTTGTTGTTGTTAATATTTTGGAAACTACTTTTGATATGATTTTTGAATTTACATATCTAAAATTCGTAATACCTTATTCAGAATAATTCCAAAAAAAATATACATTTCGACGATACAATTTTATACTTTATATTCAATTACACTAACAAAGATGAATCATCAGCCTGTTCTTGCTAAGAGATTGCTAATAGGTATGTAGCCACTATTATTGTCTAGTATTAACAATTCAGTTCATATTTAAAAACTTTTATTTAACCAACTGTAAATTCCCAATTAGGGTGCTATTATTTGTAGGCATTTTGTTTCCATCATACACATGTGGCCAACAGACGAGGATAGGATATTCTCTTTTTTGCTGTATAGTGGACAGGTTCTGCTTCATACATGATTTTTCTTACATATATTTTAAGTACAATTTTGCATTGCATATTTGTTAAATTATGGTTTTGTTTTTTCTTATAGAGTGAAAGACCTTTTTCTCATGGTTTCCTCGATAAATACAATCACATGTTCAATATTGTGATTTACTTTATAGACATAGTCGACAACTATTTAGTTATAAGTCTTAATGGAAGGTCTAGAGATAAGTGTTTCCCAAAAGAATCCTTTGATAAGATTAGGAAATTTACCCATTATGCAGGGGTATTAAAATTGAGATTAAATAGATTTGTTCTATCTTATTTTTTATCAAATTAAAGAATATGATCAAATCTGATCTAGAGCCTTGCAACTTAATGTATACATAAAAGATGTGTTAGACAATAGGTATACTTATGAAATAGAAACAAGATCTAATCTCCGTTTTGACCTTAAGCATAACCAACAACATAGCATTGTTTTATCTAATTCAACCGACGATGACAGCCATGAAAACAAGCATAGGAGTTATTTAACTGAATCAAGTGATGACAACAAAACTTTTCATGCTACAAAATACATACAATGGTAAGCAACTAACATATTAGTTTTTGTTCACCACAAAATCATCCAACATGTATAGATTCATATTTATCATTAAATGTACCAACTAAATGTGTTTTTATTATCTACATTTTTTAGGGACAGCGTACATGATGAGGATAATATTACTATAAGAAGTAGTCATTTAAGCTCTAATAGATTGGTGATTATAATAACATTTCTTATCGATTATGTTCTCATATTAGTTTTTATATTTATAGTTATATACAAATAATTCTAACGGTAAAATTTAATTTGATTATGTAGTACATTCTAACTGCTTTTTCCAAGAGCTAAAACCATTTGGTGTTGGTATTATATGGACTATAATTGGTCCTGAATCTTCAATCAATAATAGATTCTACTTTAAGTTTTATAATAATTCTAGTAGGAAAATGGAGTTCAAGTTTGGTTTTGGATGGAGGCCTTTTGTTACTACTTTCAACTTGTGACATGGAGATGTTTGTACATTCAAGGTTATATCAACATATCCATTTGAGATAAAGGTTGATATAACAGTGGATGGCGGGGTCGAGTTGTTTTTAATGGTACCATTCTTATACTGCTGAGTTGTAATGGTTGTTTTAAAAGTTATTATATCTATGACATACTCATCTTTATAATGTTAAGGTCTAAAACATTTTATTTATTATAATTTTATTTAAAGTTCTATCACAAGTTTAATGTTTTTTTACATTATTGTGTTTGTGTCCTACAAATTGATATAATATTTATTATGACACAAAATTATTCCTATGTTAATTGTTTTAAATAGGATTAATATATATAAGTTCATTACAAAATTTATAATCAACAATGCACAACAGATAGTATAGCAACTAATAACAAAATTGATAACTAACATTCACTCTACTATACTTCATTCTTCTGAATACCAGTATAAGTATACTGTGTTCAGTTTGGTATAGTTAATTATTACGATATATGTAAATTATAATATAGGAAAAACGTTGGGCACCATCAAATTTATTGTCGGAAAAATGAATAAAATTCGATGGTACAATGTTTACCATCGATTTTGTGTCGGAATTTATTCGACAGAATAAACCTCGCCAGTAATTTATGTGTTCAACGATAATTTGCGTCGGATTTAGTGGCGGAATATGGATAGCAAGAAAACCAAATCTGTTGTAACTTAACGTCGGAAAATTTTTTACGGTAACATTGGCGCCAAAGCATACGGCTTCACGCCACCTTATCGGCGAATTAATCCGATGGTAAAATTCGACGAAAATATTTTTTTCTAAGAAATACATAAGATAAAACTATATTTACATTAACTCTATTCAAATTCATCATATTCTTCCTTTGGTTCACCATCCGCTTCTTCCGTGGTAGTTTTCTAATCATCGAACTCGTCTTCCTCTTCTTCGTTGCCATCGACCCCATTTTTTTCTTAAAGATCATCGTCCTCTGATGGTAGTGCATCGTCATCTATTCGAAGGTCAATGATGTCATCATCTATAACAGCTAACCTAAGGGTGATCATATCACCGGTATTAACCACTATTTTCGAAGGAGTTTGGTCATTAATTAGGTAAGGTTCTTGACCTTCTGTCCCATCAGACTTAATGCGGCCTCTTGGCTTAGTCTTAACCACAACCAACCAACTAGACTTGCATAAACCCAGATAAGGCAAATATCATACTTGTCGTGCATTTTGAGGTAGAATAAAAAGATCGTAGTCTCTGTATTTTCTGGTTACATTAACTTCAGTGATATCATAGTCCTTATGCTTACATATTTCTTGTCGCAAACTTGGATCATACCATCACATTTAAACATGCACACCTTGTACATAGTACGACAAAAATACTCTAATTAAATTATATTGTACAACACATCAAACCAATTAGAATGACCATCGCTTGAATCCCCGCGAACTCAAACTCTAGTGTAATCTGTTTTCTTTCCAATTGACCATTGTAAAGAATGGAATCGATATCCATTAATGTTGTATATTTGGTAGCTTGTGCCCTTATTCATTGGGTCCTAACTAAGTGTAACTAGTTCCCAATCTGTTATGTTAGTTAGATGCACACTGATGTATTCTCTAAACCAATGTGAAAAGTTATTCAATGAGATATCAGAATTTGTCTCTTGGAATAACTAATATGATAGAATAGGATAAAAAAATTTTAATTAGAGTAAGAAGTTAGTATCTTACTAATTACAATATTTACAAAAACTTAAAAAATTCACATGAGGTAGGGTAAAATCTGGTCACAGTTAAGCAACACATGCAGATGTGTGGCTTCAATTTCCTTCTACTCTAACCAGTAGTCATTACCCGCACCCATTGCAGCTCCTTCTCAAGCAAAGATTGGATATGTTGTTTCACTTGACGAGGATTCTCCCCTCTCATCATTCTTTCCAACACTTGTTCTACATTACTCAATATGAGGCTGAAAATAGAATGAGCAAAATGCGGATGTTCCCTTAGCTAGGAATGCTTTGCAGATGCTACCTTCAATCTAAATTATGTTCTTCACGTTGTACTTGAATGAACCAATCATCCTCTCAAATGGGTACATCCACCTAAATTGGAATGGCCCACATAGTATTGCTTCGTACGGTAGGTTGATTGCTAAGTATTTCATAACGTCAAAAAAGGATGTAGGGAATATCCTCTCTAGCTTACAAAGTATGATGAAAATATTCTTGTCCATGACTATGAGATCATTAATGCTAAGTTTTGTAGCACATAACTGCCTAAATAACTCACTTATTTTTGTTAGGGGTTTCTAGATGTTGGTTAGAAGTTCTCTGAACGCGACAGAAAGTAAAGATTCCATGAAGATATAACAATCATGACTCTTCAACCCAGCAAGCCTACCCTGTGAGACATTTGCACACCTGCTCAAGTTAGAGGTGTAACCATCAGAAAACCTCAATCCTCTAATCCACTTACAAATATTTTGTATCTGGTCCTTCGTTAGAGCGAACACCACCTTTGGTTTAGCCCACTGCCCATTCTCAAGTCTTTTTAAGTTCAGATCTGGCCGCCTGCAAATGTCCATCAAGTCTAACCTAGCCTATCATTATCCTTTGTTCGCTCATCGTCTATTACTATGTGCATGATATTATCAAACACATTTTTTCAATGTGCATCATATCAAGACAATTACAAACCAAGTTGTCTTTCTAATAAGGCAACTCCCAAAATATACTTTGTTTAGTCCAATTATACTTCCTGCCATATCCTAGAGGTCTCAAACCTGCCCTGTTATTGACGATCCTTGGGATTTTACTAACACGAAACCAAAATTGCCTACCACCCAACCTCATAGGTGCCTCTTGTTGTTCAATTTTATTCTTTTTGAACGAGTCATTGTTGTGCCGAAAAGGATGATCCATGTCAAAGAATCTTCGATGGAAATCAAACCACAAAATCTTACTGCCATTCATCAATCAGAATGCCTTTGTATCCTTGATACAAATGGGACATGTCATTCTGTCCTGAGTGGACCAACCTGACAACATCTCGTATGCAGAAAAGTCGTTAACGGTCCACATAAATGCAGCATACAGTTAGAAGTCTGTCTTCGTCGAAATATTATACATTTCTACACCATAGATCCACAATCCTTTAACTCATCCACCAAGGGTTGCAAGAAGACATCTATTTTGGCCTTTGGATTGCTGGGACCAAGTATAATGTAAGTTAGGAACATGTATGAGTCCGTCATGCACATTTTCGGACTCAGGTTATAAGGTGTCATCACTACAGGCCAACAATAGTACATGTTACCGAAATTAGAATTCGGTGTGAACCCGTCAGAGCATAAAGCTAGTCTAACGTTTCTAGGCTCGCTCACAAATGTAGGATGAACCCGATCAAAATGCTTCCAAGCTTCTCCGTGTGACGAACGCGTCATGATTCCATCATCTCTCTTGTTGTTATTATGCCAGGTCACGTGATGCATACAATCATTTCAGCCTAGGGATTAAGGGCAAGTAGTGCATCCCTTTCATTAGAACTCTCTTTAACCACCGTTTACCAATCTGTTTTCTCTCAACTTGAAACCTCTGTGATCCACAAAATCTACATTCAGTTACGTCTGCATCACTCTTGTAATATAGCATACAACCATTTAAACAAAAATCAATTTTTACCAAATTTAGACCCAATTTCGAAACTAACTTCTTTGCTTCGCAGTGGCTCCGGGGGATGCTAGTGGTCCCGACAAGTACCAGTTCGTTGCAAAGGGTGACCCACTTATCAAAAGACTCTTGGGTATAGTTTGACTCCGACTTAATACTTATCATTCTAACACATGCAGACAACTTCGAATGAACACACCCCTCGAACAAAGGTTTCGCGACAAATTCTAACAGATGATAAAATCTCTTTGCCTCCGGGTTAGGCTCTTGTTCAGCCTCTTCCAACTCTGTAACACCTATTACATCAAACACCATGCATATCGTTGTATCTCTCTTGGTTACCTTCCCAATTCATTTCTTCCATGTTTAGTTCTCTCACCACCCGAACCCTTGTTGATCAACCATCGGACCTATTCAAATTCGAGGCAGACTGGTTAGTTCCCTGCTCGCCCACTTCTCCGTATTCTGCTCACATCCAATACTCATCCTTGAACCCATTATGGTAGAGGTGAAACGTTATATCTGAAGGTCCTAACCACTTAGTCAGCCGACATTTATGACACGGACACCTAGATACAACTTTAGACATAAACGTTTCCATGCTAAAGACAAACGCGTCAACCCCCTCAAAGAATTCAGGTTTTAAAGCCCCGTCCACCGTTATCCCCATCATACATCCATAGACGATGATTTGGAATCATATTACAATACACATCCTATAATTCAACCAACAAACTTATTAAAACTTTAGAAAATTCGACAGAGTGTACCCTATAATTAGAATCTCCCGCCAAATACAATTATTATTTTTTGACAAAGCAAACATGTTTTAAACAATTTAAATAATAATTCGGCAGAACTTCTCCTTAATTCAGAGACATCCATCAAATAAATATAACAGTTTTCATAGAGAAAACAGTTGCAGGCATAAATTATAATATACATGCATTCAATAAAACATCAAATTCTAACCGTTCTAGTGCGCGACCCCTTATAACTCCACAATTTTTTAGCAAACAAGGGTTTCGAGAAAGTGCCACTACACGACCTTCTCCCACTTCTGTCCTAAAACTCTATCCTAAGAAAAGTAAGTCCAACATACAATTTAAACAATTCATTATATTCAGAGATAGAAAACTAACATGGAATATTACTGCACAGACAAAAAAAAAGCAAACTCCAACTGATCTCAGAGAAAATAGCACCGTCCTAATAAAAATGACAACTTATTAAATTCACAAGATGAAACTAATTCAAAAATAATTTGAAAGAATAAGTAAAACTTATTATTTTGATTAATTAAAACCTAATCATAATTACACAAAACTAACAACAAGCATCACAAAAATAAGCGACATAAGTTTAATGCAATTGAAAGAAACTCATTCATTAAACTCAACTAAAATCTTCCAACAAGTCAAGCACTTTTGATCTCACCGTACTTAACCTACCATCACATTATTTATTTTTTACTAATATTAAATTAACACAACAACTCCTAATCAGACACTTCATTAAGCAAATTTAACCACTGATTTAACAAAAACCCTAACAAAATGCCAAACTCACAAAATAATCTGGAAAAATAAAACAACCATACCAACAATAAATCTGATGATAGTCGTTGCAGGATCTCTTTAGCATGGTTGTGACAGAGGTGGCAGTGACGGTGACGTGAATAGCAACCGCGGCAAAGGATGTAGTGGGGACAGCAGGAGTAGCAGAATCGACGACGACGTGTAGCGGCGGCGACGACGGATGCTCTACGCGATGGCGAGGCGACGTGCTCCCGACAGTCGCAATAGTGACAGCTTTGATGGCGAGGGAGAGAGAAGACGAGAAGAGAGACACAGTGTTCGCAAAAGTAAGGTAGAAGGGTTTCGCCTTTGAATTTTACCGTAGGATTTACCGGCGGATTAATCCACCGATAAATTACCAAAACGATGCATTTAACTAAACTATGATACCGGCAGAATATATCAACAGAAAATTCGATGATAAAATTTGCATAGGTGAGTTATGTTTTCACGCCAATAATTACCGTCGACTTTAGCAACGGAAAAGCTGTTCCGACAATAATCTTTTCTGGCAACGAATTTCTCCTCTTTTCCGTTGGAAAATCCAACGCTAAATCTATTGGTACAGGTCGATGCTAAATCCGATAGTACTTAGCGCTTTTCTTGTAGTATTAATTCAGTATTTTAAATAATAATGATTATAGCATAATACACTCAAACTATTTGTGGTAAAAATATAAGTTCTCTTACAATTTATTATTTATAGATTTTCATCCTTTCCTTTTGTTAAATGTGAAATATTTTTATTCTCTCTGTGTATTTGACGTATATACCATTGTTATATATTTCACCAAATCTTGCCCAATTAATGTTTATAAAAAATAAATTAGATTTTCATTTTTTTTACAAAATTAGATGTTTATTTTGACTGTTAATATACATATCTATCAAACAAGGCCCAACCCATATTTGCCTTCTTTTATAGTTGTCCTCACAATATAAAACTATGTTACCTTCATTTTTTAAATAACTTGAACAACCGCATTATGTTTTCTTCCACACAGTCATAGATTTTCTAACTTAAACAATGCAGGTAAGCTCTACTTGCTCAAACTTTTAATCTTTAATTTTTCTCATCTTTGAATCTTTCATAAATTTTATATAAACCATATTCCTTTTTCGGTTTATTTATGTCCTCCATTTGCATCTAGGGTTTCCCCCTGTAATTAGTCAAATCTGTTTTCTATATATCAGTATTCATAGTAGTGTACGATTGTATCTGTATTAATTGATTTTTCACCTAATTATACAAACTTTTGTTGCCTTATTTCATATATCCTTGCCCATTACCCTGAATACTGAATTTGAAAGAATTCAGTATGTTTTTAGTATTGTGTCCCTCGTTATTACCTCGAATTTATTTCTTTTTGGTTTAGTAATGGCGAATCGTTCACTTCATGGTTGAATAAAGTGTTGTTTGGTGGTTGTTATATATTTCTTTTTACGAACCCAGATCATAATATGTATTTATATACCATAATTGTCATTTTTTTATTTTACCAAGAATCCTCATGTGACTAAAGGTTTGAATTTCCAATTTATTTTATGATGTCCTTAATTCCAATTATTCACTAATTATGAAATCCAAATTAAATTTCAGTACTCTGTTTTGCACATGGTTTTGACTATGGATGCTTATCCAGGAGTAAAGAATAAATGGAGGTAAATTTGTTTTTCCCCATTCACGTTTACAACATTCTAATAATATACAAATTTGTTTTTACAATAATCTATTTAGTAAATACCGAAAATATCCATCATTTGATTTTATGTATGTTGATTTTATAAATCAGTTTTTATTTTTCATGATGACTCTACAAAAAAATATTCATGACAGCACTACAATTGAGAAGGATTTAAAAATGGATTGCAAAGATTGTAATTTACAACATAATCAACTGGATGTTATTGAAATCATCGACCTTAGTAATAAACCATCTGGAGAAATACCCGCTCATGGTGGAGATCCATGCGATGGTGGAGACCACTATGAAGATGATGGACCTAACATGTTGTACAATTTTTATGTCATATTATAATCGCCTTTTGTTAACAATTTTTCATTTAGTCTATCTTTTCGTATCAATTATAATTTTATTAATATTATTTTTTTTGTAAACAGGCCTGTGTTTTATGATCCACACACCAAGATACTCTCAGTGCATGATGTGAGATCATCTAGACTGATATATTATAAGTATTAGTTACTTATATTGTTTATTCATTATTTTTTTTTAATTTTGAACGGTGTAAAATAATACATTATGCTTAACTAATGTGTGCAATTAATATTTTCTTTGTTTTTAGTATATTCCCTATTCTTTTGCATTGTAGTTGCTTCCTTTTGGCCATAACATTATTTGGATCATTGTTGGTCCTAAGAATCCAAGCGGGAGTGTTTTTCACTTCCATGTTCTTTGTAGTCGTCAGAGATTAAAGAAGTGCAAATTCTGCAAGAATTACAAGTTAAAGGCTGGTAATGTTTGCATATTTCGAGCATGAGATATCAGTTAAGCTTGAGAGAATTTAATTTCTGAGTTAAGTATTTCGATTTGAAATATATCCATGGTTATATAATATGGCACCAACAGACGTTTTAAAATTAGTATGAAATATTTGATGAGTTAATATTCAATTTGGTTTCTGAACTTGCATTTAAATCTTAATTTAGTCCTTGAAGTTTTAATTGCTTCTATTTAGTCCCAAACTTTACAAACATGACTCACATTAGTCCTTGTAACAATTTTTGACACACAAATGTTAATAGAACGCTGACATAGACAACTAGATGCCCACTGAAATTTGTAAAACGATGTCGTTTTGGTTTTGGCGTTTAAATAGCCTAAAAACGATGCCAAATCACTTGTTTTGAGAGAAAAAGTTTGAATAAGTACCATTTACAATGTTATTTTTAGGCTATTTGAGTGCAAAAATAAAAACGAAGTCGTTTCACAGAGTCTAACTTGGTATTTGGCTGTTTACGTCAACGTTCTATTGACGTCTATGGGTCGAGAGTTATCTTAGGGACTGACATGAGTTATATTCGCAAAATTTAGAAATTAAATAGAGACAATTGAAACTTCAGAGACTATATTGATGTTCACGTACAAGTTTAGAGACTAAATTAAGTATTATCATATTTGACAGATCACTTCACTATTTTATTAATATCACTTTATTATATTTTATTAATGATATTTTCATAGAAGTATTTGTCATTGGTCATTTTTGTTGTCATCATCCATTGTATGTGAATTTAATTATATATTTTGTGTGCACATAATGTATTTGACAGGGCAATGTTAGTTTTAATTCCCATGCTTAGCACGGATTCATACAATAACTATTTTAGTAAATCACACATATGTTCTCAATATCTAAAAAAGTGAGCCTAGATTAAATGATTATATACATATTTCTGAATCAGATTTCATAGTAGTTGTCTGGCTGACTTGTGAAAAGGGGTGTTTTGAGAGGTTGATAGTCTTACCACGCCTATTTCGCATGAGATTAAGCAGTTTATTTGTGGTTTGAGATATCTTAGTTCGACTGAGTTGGAGCCACAATAGAAGTGGTGGCCTACAGCAACAAAAAAGTATAGTGCAAGGGAGGGTTATAGATGGTTATTAGAGAAAACATTAAATTGGAATGCCAATAGTAACTGGAACTAGTTATGGAATACAAACATTCCAGAGAATTTCAAATTTACTATGTGGCTTGGCTTACATGATGCTCTACCAACTGAGACCTTTCGATTCAAGCGGCATTTAGCTTCTTCAAATATGTGTAAGAGATGTAACAAGGCGCAGGAGACTATGGAGCATTGCCTTAGAGACTGTGAATGATCAAAGGCAATTTGGCATATGTTGGATCCTAGTATCCTAGACTCGACGGCTGGTACTGCTCTTGAAGAGTGGTTTCAGAAGGCCTTGTCTAACAATGAGGCGTCTTTTGGTACATGGCTTTGGTGGGTATGGAGACATAGGTTCAATGACATATTCAATACTGACAACCTTTGGACAGACCACAAAGTTGTTGTCTTGGCCAGAATTTCCGCCAAGGACTTACAGGTTTACAGGAATCGAAACAATGCCTTTAGGTCTCTCCGAAATTGCCTGTGTTGGGAACTACCGGTAGGCAACAGTTTTAAAGTTAATTGTGATGCAAGCTTGTATTTGGATTTAAATTTAGCGGGATTTGAGTGTATTATTAGAGATTCTAAGGGAGATTGGATATCGGGCTGCTCTGGAAGCATTCCCCTGGTCTATCATCAGATGTGAATTATTTGCTGCTTGGAGGGAGCTGGTTTTAGCTTGGGATTACGGTTTGAGGGATATTATATGTGAAACGGATTGCCTTGACATTCTACCCATCATGCATGAGCTTACAAGTGGGTATTCATCTGAAGTAACAGATTTGGTTCACAAGATTCAGGAGCTTTTATCTTATCCTTAGCTTATTCACGTTGAGTGGGTGTCACGAGAAGCAAATAGAGCTGCGAATTGGATGGTTAGATATGGTGCCAAGAGTAACTCTAATCATGTTATTTGATCTGAGCCTTGTGTTGATCTTCAACAAATCATCTGCTCGGATATAGGATAGTGTTTCCTTTGTTTCTTTTCATGTTTAGACAAAAAAAAATTGATTATATAAAAAAAAAAAAAACTGAGCTATAGAGTTGGTGGATTTCCAGCGTGGGTACGTGTCTATATAAAACGAGAAAAAGACAGAGAAAGAAAAAAACTGGAACAGAACAGATAGAAAGGAAAACCGAAACCCGAAGCGTTAGCTCAGAGTAGACGTTGAAATGACAAATTTGCCCCCGTCATTATCAATGAACGCAGCCTTTGGCGGCAGCGGTGCTGCTCCTCCGCCTTCTCCCGGTGGCTCCTCCCAGAGCTCCCCCGGAGGCACCAAGGATCGTAAGATGGCCTCCGCCGAGCAGCTTGTCCTCGAGCTCAGCAACCCCGACCTCCGTGAAAACGCTCTACTCGAACTCTCCAAGGTTCCCCTACTCAACCACTTTCTCTCTCTTTTCCTCCTCAATTTCCCGTGAATTTGTCTCATTTCTGCTCTCAATTCTAGTGATAGAGTGTCCATGTAATTGAAGTGAAATTTTTCTCTATGAATGTGTGTTAATTTCAGTTCTTGTTATGATTAGGTTTTGTGTGTGTTTTAAATGGTAGAGGAGCCAAGGAGTAGAAATGTAGAATAGACTAGATCATGCCACTCTTGAGTTTGGATCCTCAAACATGGAGGCTTTGGCGGACACTTTATCTTGCCATAGCCATACCACTCCTTTCTTCAAGATAACATCAAACCATGGTTTACTTAGCCATCTCCCAAATGTATTTGGTTTTCTTCCCATGTTAATTGTGGAGGCTTGAGATACAATGTAGGTAGCTGTTATACACTTAGATGCATTTGGTTTTGAAAACATGACAAAGACAAGACATTGAGAACAAAATACAAATGACATATACAAAAATGAATGTTTTTATATTTTGTTTGGTAATAAATTAGAACAAATTATCAAAGTCCAATTTATTCTTATTCAAAAAATTTGAGAAGAAAAATATAATAATAAAAAATGTAATTATGAAAAATTAATAAGAATAATGAAAAAAATAAAAAATATTAGTGTTTTTGTGTTCTTTCTGTCAGGATAGACACAAAATACACTAATTCAATATCTTTGGACACAATGTCTCTCCATGTATCATCTGCCAAACATGATTTTATGTCTCTGTGTCTCATGCCGGTAAAGAAATGCAGTCTTATACGGCTTTGTTTAGTGTTTGTTGAGGCTCTATTTCCCTTTCTGCTTTCGGCATTATTTATTTATTTGGATTGAGATTTATTTGTGTTATTAGTACTCAAGTACTGTCATTTGTTTGCCTTTTTTTTTGGTCGAAATTTGTTTGTATTGGTGCACATTGATGTTCTTGGATTTGTTCCACAAACAAGAAGAATTTTCTGTCATAGTACCGAATACAATCCTTCCTATGTCTTTCTCTCTTGTGCCAGTCCTTGAGCTTGAGATTACAATATGTTATAACCAAAATTCATAAAGAGGCTAATGGAAGAGAACTGTAGGAAATGGCCACTGTTGTGGAATTCAGGGTGTTTTACTGCTACTTTAGTTGTTCTGGTCGAACTTTTAACCCATTGGAATTAGGTACGATATTCGGGGTTGAACTGGCTGAGTCTTTGGGCTTCTAATTCTTCTCGCGCTTTCTTTATAGAGGTGGCTGCTGGTTAAAGGGTTGAGTAGGGTGTTTCCTGCTCCTCTCCTCAAGATTGCTGCTGATGCTAATTGACAGGTATTAGATGGAGTAAGCGCGGCAACAAAAACAAAAAGAGAGAAAAGAATGCGAATTAGGTTAAGATGTTAAGTTGACATGCGAATCATAGTTGCTGTCTCATATATAGAACAGAGCGAAAAATTCAGTAAAGTGTGAATAACCAATGCACTGTTAATATGCTTTTGTTAATATATTTCATTACAAAAGAACAAGTTTGCTTAACTAAACTTTGTTGGTCACCTACACATACAATTTAAATGTTATGCATGTACTAAACATTTTAATTGTTCGAATCCCAAAACTTTAAATCTCTTCTTTCGATGATTTGAGGACTTGAAAAAAAGTGACAGAAATAATAGGATGAATCACTTTTGTTCTGTCTGTATGGCTTGATATCAGAAGAAGTGTTATGGTTTCGTGGATGAGGGATGCTAGTTCTGGAAGTTAGAAGAAGCTCAACAACCCTCTAAATTTGCAGTTATATTCAGATTTTTAAATGAAAATTTCAAGTTGAGAATTTTTATCCTAGCTTACCTTGCATAATGTGGATGCTGGACTGGGTCCTTATATTGGCTAATGGACTTATCTAGGCTTTAGTATTTTACTACATGAGGTTATTGGACCCAAAAAACACAATAGACCATAATTTGAAGCTTATTATTATTTTGGCGAGTTTGCAATATTTTTTAGATAAAGGGCTAGGTATATAAACATAGTACTCACATACACACATGCAAACACCAACACCAAAGTTAATTTATAAATCATAATAACTTAACTAGTGAACCATAACATACTTTCAAGCCTACCCTTAACAAGTTCTATTTTTCATATCTAACATCCTCTGTTCCCATTCGAAGTTCCAAAACTGCTAGCATTCCCATAATGCTGAATTCAAGTTATCCATGATGGAAACTGATTGCATATTATGTGATTACTGCTTTTGTTTGACTAGGTTTGTTTTCCATGTCCATTATTTGCTATTGCTTCTCCTATCATACAAGTCTCTGATCACGTTTTTTCCCCCCCTAATATTTTTAGAAGAGAGAATTATTTCAAGATCTTGCTCCATTATTATGGAATTCATTTGGTACTATTGCTGCACTTTTGCAGGTATGCTTCAATAATTCTTGCAAATGTTTACTTCCTTTGTACTACATGCATTTCAAAATAAATGTCACTTAGTTATGTATCTGGACACATTTTGTGAAGATACATTGACAGTTAAATGTACCCAATTACTCAAAGGCCGCACATTTATTTCACATGGAGGAGTTATATTTTTGAGCTCATAAGTTTCTTTATAGTCCAAATACTTTTATTATCCTTCACTCCATTTGGTTTGCTACTATTTCACATCTTTTAACAAGGTGATCCTTAATATTTCTTGAACCTACTCTTTCCATTTGAAATTTTGAATATTTGTCGAAATTGAGGGAGTATGATGGTGACTTAGAAGCAAATGATGGTCAGATAATTTAGTGTTTTTTTAATTTTATTATTTCCTTTTGACGTTTAATTTATATTGCTATATTCTCATCTTTGTACATTTCACTATTAGTGTATCCTCATTAATTTAATTTAATTTTTTTATTTTGGTATTTTTTTATATATATCAAACAAACAAACCTGTATCATATACACCTTTCTTGCATTGGAATTTTTGTTTTCTTTCCAGTAACAGGGCCAATATTAATTGTTGCTAACTTATATTTTATATTTTATTTCTTTCAGGAAATAGTTTCAATATACCCTGTTCTTTCTCCACCAAATCTTACTCCAGCACAATCTAATCGTGTGTGCAATGCACTTGCTCTTCTTCAGGTCAGATTAGCTTATCCTATCAAGTTTTACATCTTGGGTTCATTTCATCTATCAAGGAACAACTTCATTATGTGATTGTATCATTAACTATGCAATTTTGACTTTACATTGTTTTTTAATACATAATGAAAGGGGTTGAACTACACATACTACCTTGAGATTCAGTTATAAGACACTTGGTACCTTAGTATTATATAAAATTTGACCATGACCTCCGCTATAAACATCACTCCTAAGAGGGATGAATAGTGTTTCCCTGACAAATCAAAGAAAGGTCAGCGTAATTCACTCCGATGAAAATGTTAAGAGGGTGTATAGGATTAACACACACAAGAAATTTTTATGGTTTGGACTTCAGGTATGGGAACTTGGATATCAATATTTTGGATTTCAGGTTTAGGTCTACAATTTAGGGGTTTGGCCGTTTGGGGATTGATGTTTACGGATTTGATGTTGGAGGTTTGGATTTTGGGGATCTGGCTTTTGGATTTCAATGTTTTTGAGAGTCTGGTTTGTGGGTTTATGCCGATTTGTTAACTAATGTCAATGTGGTAAAAAGATAGGAATAACTCATGAGCAACTGAGCAAGGAAGGATAATTTCCATGTCCTTGTTTTTCATGTTCTGATCTCCATGTAGGCTGTATTGGTGAGCACATATTTGCTTTCGAAAAATAGGACAGAGTAAGAAACAAATGAGCCATCCACTAACATGAAATTTTCTCTTTCTTATTTATTTATTTATTTGTTTTTCATTTTGAATACAAAAATAAGTTTTAGGTTTCTCATGTTTTTCATGCAGTGTGTGGCATCACACCCTGATACAAGGATGTTGTTCCTCAATGGTAATCTCACTTTATCACTCATTTGAAGGACATTGAAACCTTCTTGTACTTATCATCTTTGTTCTCGGACTAATTTCTTTGTTATATTTATTTTATATGTTCTGGTAGTGATAGAAATAGCATGATTTTAAATAAGCATTTTCTATTTGCTGGAATGCTCTCAAGGATGCTATAAGCTTCTTAGATTTGGTTAATGCATGGTAATGTGAAGTAAAATGAGTGATGTGAAATCTTTAGGATCACCATGAGCATGATATAGACACAACACAAGCCAAGCCAAGCTGATGGGGATAAACATCAGCATTGTAGGAGTATAGCCTTCATGTTGGTCTGTCTTTATGATAACTATATTTTTAAACAGGTCCAAAATTCTATCTTTCGCATACTTAAATGTCTCTGTCTGAATTTTTTAATATATATATAATGAAGATGATGTTTGATGGTTGAACTGCTGTTCTAGAGGATAGTTTATGGGCCATGAATTATATTTTTCCTCCCCGTTTTTTGTTCAATTTTATGTTAGTATAAATGAGGGATGTATGATGATTTAATAAAATGTCTTCTCTCCAACATTTGTTTCTATGGAAGAAATTAATCTTGTCTACAAATTTTAAATGCAACTGTCATAACCTTGTCTCAGTCTGCGTCAAAACAGAGTTTCTTTCTTGCACAATTTGGAACTAAGTGCTTGCTTGGTTTGCATTTTCATTTTCTGTTTTCTGTTTCTGTTTTCAAATGAAAATGTAAACCAAATAGGCCCATAGTTTTTGTTAATCCCTATTATATAAAGTTTGATATTGTAGTTCCAAATTTGTGGAGCATAACTTTCTCTTCTACAGCTCATATACCTCTATATCTGTATCCCTTCCTTAATACAACAAGCAAATCAAGACCATTCGAGTACTTGAGACTCACCAGTCTTGGCGTCATTGGTGCTTTGGTGAAGGTACTTGTCTATTGCTGATTCTGTGATATTAAATGCAGAAAATACATTTTATATTAGTAGCATTCTTGCTGCAAAAAAGTAATTGGTATACCGTCATGATAAAATGAAAAAAAAAAAAAAAAAAGAAAAGCTCTAAGAATCCTCCATTGTCACAAGAAGGTCCTTAAACACAAAAGCTGTGTAATTGAGCAGGGACTTCTGGATCTAACTTGCCTGGAGCATCTAATTACTCTTGTCAAGGATCAAATTGAAATTCCCATCTATTATGCTATTATTGATAATTATTTTCTTTTACCTTGGTGTATTGATATATCATCTATATCTTTGTTTTTTGATATCTAGTAATTGTCCCCCGCCTGAATTTTTTTCACCAGGTTGATGATACGGAAGTCATAAGTTTCCTTCTTTCAACTGAGATAATTCCATTGTGCCTGCGCACCATGGAAATGGGCAGTGAACTATCAAAAACAGTTAAGTTTTTGGCTTTCACTAATGGATATATCATAAATGTAATTTAGTCACTCATGCCTACATAACTTGGTCAACATGATGACGTAAGAAATTGAAATTACGAGGACCCCAACTTAAGAGATATTGATTCTAAAATCTTAATGTTCATTTAGTTTTTTTTCTGCCTTTGAGAAGTTAATCTTGGTTTAAACTTTTAAATATTCATGTTTGAAATTTTCTTGGCATGTTTAGTTATTCATTGTGTGCATGGGATCTGTGCTGTGTGCTTGTCATTGCTATGATCTTGTTATGTACTAGTATTATGTTTGACACATGTAAATCTAGTATGGCAATCTAATGTAAGCTTTGTGGTGACAGGTTGCAACTTTCATTGTTCAGAAAATCCTATTGGACGACGTGGGCTTGGATTATATTTGCACTACAGCAGAGCGTTTTTTTGCAGTAGGTCGAGTTTTGGGAAACATGGTGGCAGCTCTTGCTGAGCAGCCTTCATCTCGTTTGTTGAAGCATATCATCCGATGCTATCTTCGCCTATCAGATAATCCAAGGTTGGTTGTAGCCTGTAGTTGCAATTCCGTGCTTTTGACCTCAACCATTCCCAGCCTTTTGCCAATTTCAATTTGCTCTTTCTTATTTTTGATTGATCAAAAACTCTTGTTTTGTCTAAACAGGGCTTGTGATGCATTAAGAAGTTGTCTTCCAGACATGTTAAGAGATGCTACTTTCAGCAACTGCCTTCGTGTAAGTAATCATTTAAGTTACAAAATGACATTGGCTAGATGCCCAGATTAAAGAAATTACTGGCCGGAGAGAGAGATCATTTCACCCTTTTGCCATATCTTTCAATTTCAAAGTTAGACTTCTCATTGACGTTGATAGATTTAGACAGATAGTCCTACTTTTAGTTTGCTTATATTATGTGTGGTGTGGGTTATGTACTCAGGAGGACCTTACAACCAGGAGGTGGCTGCAACAATTGCTTCAGAATGTTGGTGTGAGTCGGGTGCCCACTCTGCAAGCCGGAGGCGGCTTCGACCATATGATGGTGACATGAGTCTGTTGAATCTTACTTTATGCATGAGCTCATTGTCATTTCTAATTATCCGATCACATTTTCTCTCGTAATTGTAATTATCAAGTCTACTGAAAAATTGTTTTAAGATGTCTTGTAATTTATATAGTATGTAACTTAATAGGTGGTTTTTTATAACAAATGTTCAACCAAGGTTTAGGTGGCTTAAGTTCTAGTTCCTCTAGATTTAGTTATATATTATGGAAAATGAAACATCAAGAAATGTGATGGGAATGGTATGACTTGGTAAATCTCCATAACATTATTTGGAATTACAGTCAAATTAGCAAGATATTTTTGGTTTTATCTTCTAGGAAGTGGATATTGCCAATTTGATAACATCATTCTTTTGTTGTTTCTACTCTTAATGAATATTATTACCATATGTTCGGTTGCTCGTCACGATGAAGGTCGGCTGGGTGTTGGGTCGAGAGCAACTAGAGAGAAGAAGGTATTAGGACCTGATCGTGAGCTTTGCATCGAAGAGTGCCGCCACGAGCGTAGGTGGGTCGGCGAGTGGGGCCACCTGCAAAGACACTTTGATGTTAAAGTAAGTGTCCGTACGATGAGGCGGCTAATTAGGGTAAAAGATGACGTACTTTGGGGGAGGGGTAAGTCCCCCATTTATACCTTGTACTCAGGTATCGTGATTGACATGTTCAACGTGGCAAGTTGCGAGAATCGCGATTGACATGTTCGTCTTACTCGAATCTTCTCGCGTGACAGTCTCCCTCTGCTCGTGACCCTGCCTGTGGGACACATCTTGAGTGCGCGTGGGTTGCCTCCAAGTGTTGCTTGGGGCGTCGTTTCAGATTCCGTGTCCGGGGCATTAAACGCCTTTTATGACTGATTTGAAAGCAGAGGGGAAAATTCATTTTGCCCTTGTCTTTTTGTGCTCCCCCTTCGACGGTTACCATCACAACATTCATATCTTTCTCATATCTCTCTCACTTCCCATTCTCCTTTTTCATTTTCTCCCATAACTGCTACTTTTCAAGTATCACTTCACCTTTTGCTTCTTGTGTGTTTCATTGCATCTGTCCCCACTCCATCGCTTTCTTCTGCTTCACCTACTGGTAAGTGAATTTTTGTGCTCATTTTGTTCATTTTCATGCTTCTTTTGCTGCTATTTGTTGTGTTTGGTTACTACTTGCTTGAATTGAACTTGCCATTATTAGCTAGCTCTTAGGGGGTACCATAGGTGTTTCCTTCCTGGATTTAGGCCTGAAATTGTGTGGAATAGCATAGGATAGTGATATAGTAAAACGTAGTTCAGTTTTAACTTTCTTCGAGTTTTCGACTTTCCGTTTTGACTTAAGTGGTGCCCTACTGTAGGTATGGCACAGCAGCCTATGGCGCAAAACCCTACAAATCGTTACACTTGGGTTATTTCCGACGTGTCGCGCACATCCTCCATGATAACATAAGATGATCTACAATAATTTCGAAATTCGGGGGTATTGTGCAGGGGTGGTTCGGAGGAGGCGAACTACTATGTATTCGTTTTGGGAGCCCAGGAGCGCATCTGCCAATTAAATTTATCGTCTGTGGGTGTATAAGCCCATGTTCACCATGTTGGGCATTCGCCTCCTTTTCTTACCTTTTATCATGACCCTCTTAAATCGGTATGATGTCCCGTCACAACTTCACCCCAGCAGCTGGGCTGCCATTCGATGTTTCGATATGGTATGCGAATATCTGGAGCTCCTGGCCTCCGTTAAGGTTTTTCTCTACTTCCTGGTTACAAACCCCTCCCAAGAAGGAAAGCATAAGAAAGGGTACCTTTCCTTCCAGGCTGTACTGAACTGACGAATCTTCGGTCTTTTCGAGGATTCGTTCCATGGTTTCAAAGAAACCTTTAAAGTGAGACCGGCTCGGGCTGCCACCCTTTTTGGCTCACCCTTGAAGGAGAAAGGCGGATACCAAACTATTGGAGTTTCGGTGCTGGCTCTAACTATTTGATAAAGATGACCTATGATGGACTAGGTCGGGAGAACCAACAGATCGCCGATGTTCTACTAGCGATTTTTTGTTCTAAAAATCTTAACCCCCATTTGTTAATGGGCGACCGAGAATTTGGTCACGAATGTGTAGGTAAAATTCGCTTCCGACTTCATATACCGTTTATCTTCTGATTTCCTAACTTTGCTTTTATTTTATCTTTTTGCTTCTCTTGTAGTTGGGATGGCTGTCGGGCATACAACTTTGACCCGCTTGATGACTCATCTCTTTTCAGGAAATGACAGTGATGATGACAGCTCGGCGACCCTCGCCATTGAGCCCGAGGTCCCTGCAGACGGCGAGGGTAAAGCTCAACACGCCCTCCGCCCGAGGTACCCACCGAGAATATTGCTATTGATGAAGCGAAGCAGGGTAAGGGAATAATGATTGAACCCGAAGCTGAGGTGATCGCTATTTCTAACCCCAAAAAGAGAAAAACGAACTCCGACTCAAAGAAAGTTCTCTCCGTTATGGAGAAGAACTTCGATGTAGGGTTCTTTATCAACTCCCAACTCCTCCCTGGCACTGAGGAGTTCTTCCGAGAAGAAGACCTAGCTGCCCAGGCGAGGTGGACATACTGGAGTCTCCTCCGAGCAGGCGCCATTGCCAGAAAGGTGGAGCCTGTGTTGGCGTACGGCCAGGTTTTTAAAGAAAAACTTAGAGCTGCTTAGAGAGATATCACCAACCACAAGGCCCAAGAGGAGTCCCTGAGGACCCGGCTTACCGAAGAGGAGAAGAGGTTGAAAGAGGCTGCCGATGAGGTCAACCGCCTTGTGGAACGGGACCCCTCTCTCTCCCCAAACAACCCAATGAAACCCGGGGCTGGACTCTTGCATCAGAGGGTAGAGTGAAAGAGTTAGAGAAGAAACCGGCCAAGGCCGTGAAGTCGGCAAACTCCGCCTACATGGAGGCCTTGACCATAAAGAAGAAAATTAGGAAATCCTAAAGGACGCCCAGGAAGCCATTACTGCTACTGATATGAGGAGGCAATCAAAGCTCCCGGCCCCTGCGAACGCTTGGTTGGAAGCTACGAGGAGTTTTCACCGTGTGTTCGAGCCCTCGAAAACATCTCCGGTCACTTCAACCAAGAAATCAACCATCACTTGTGCTTTGATCGCGTGCGGGGTTCATACTAGATGTCATACTGAGATAGTTTTATTGCCCAAGTCATCATTCGCCCCGTCAGGTCAGGTTTCTATAAAATTTTTCGGATCGCCTGGTCGATTCTCACTGTGATCAAGTGTCCTTGAAAGTATTGTCTTAACCTTCGAGAGGAGATTAACAAGGTGTAGGGTAATTTCTCTAGCCTAGTGTATCTCAGCTCCGTTCCTTGGAGCACCTTACTTATGAAGTACACAGACTGTTGCAGCTTGTCCTCCTCCTGAACTAGGACGGCCGTCGTAGCTTCTTCCGTGACCACTAGGTACAAGTACAAAGTCTCTCCTTTTGGTTTACCGAGAACTGGAGGTTCCGACAAGATCCTCTTGAAATGATTGAAAGCTTCTTCGCATGCCTGGGTCCATTCGAAGGTCATCCCCTTCTTCATTAAGTTAAAAAAAGGTAGCGCTTTTGCTGCCGATGCGCCGAGAAAACGTGACAAGGCTGTCAGTCTCCCTGCCAGCCTTTTCACATCATTTACATAACCAGGACTTGTCATGCGGAGAACGGCTTCACACTTATCCAGATTAGCCTCTACCCCTCTTTGTGTGATCATGAATCCAAGGAACTTCACGCCTCCATGGCAAACGCGCACTTTAGGGGGTTCAACCTCTTATTGTGCTTTCGGAGTGAGTCAAAGATGATGCTCAGGTCAGATACCAAGCTATTCGGTTCGAACGTCTTTACCAGTATGTCATCCACGTAAACCTCTACCGACTTACCGATGTGGTCCTTGAAGACTTTGTTCATTAATCTTTGGTACGTCGTCCCGCATTTTTCAGCCCAAACGGCATGACCTTATAATAGTAGGTCCCTGCTGGCGTTTTAAACGCCGTTTTATCTTTGCCGGGTCGGTGCATTGGAATCTAATTATATCCCGAATATGCATTCATAAAGCTAAAAAATCTGTATCCTGCCGCCGCATCTATTATGACATCAATGTTGGGAGAGGGAATGAGTCCTTGGGACACGCCTTGTTGAGATCTGAGTAATCGACTCACATCCTCTATTTTCCATTCGCCTTCTTCACAAGCACCACATTTGAGAGCCATGTGAAATAGTCAAGTTCCCTGATGAAGCCGACTTCCAACAAGCTAGCCATCTTCCTCGCTACCTCGTTGGCTCTTTCCGACAACATTTTCCCCCTTCGCTGTGCGACTGGTTGGGCTTCTGGCTTCATGGCCAATCAGTGCGACATTAAATCAGGGTCTGTCCTCGGCATGTCGTTTGGAGTCCAAGCGAAAATGTCTCTGTTTAACCTAATGGCTTCCATAAGAGGTTCCTTCAATTCATGGGGGAGTTTTTGGTTTACGAACGTAAACTTATCCTCCGTATCCTCTACCTGAAATTTCTCCAGGTCTCCTTGTGGTTCAGGTCTTGGTTTCTTGTCAACCCTGGCATCTAGGTCTGCCAAGAACACCACGGATGCCTCCTTTGATTTCTTTTTGAGTGCTAGGCTGGCGTTGTCCCAAGCAACCGCTATTTCCAAGTCTCTCCGAATCAACCCCACAGATCCATCATCCACCACGAATTTCATTGTGAGGAGCTTTGTGCAATTGATGGCCGACAGCTCATTGATGGTCTTTCTTCCAAGAATGACGTTATAGGCCGTAGAATCCCACAAGATCACAAACTCAGCCATTGTCGACTTCCGGCTCGCCCCGAAACCCACGCAAATCGGGAGGGTGATAGACCTATCAAGCTTGATGTAGTTATCTCCCAATCCTACGATCCCGTGACGGTGGTCTTTGAGGTCATTCTCCTCGAGTCAAAGAGCGTCAAACACATTTCAGAACATGATGTTCGAATCAGCCCCTGTTCCACTAAGTTCTGTTTGACTAGGTCCGTCCCGATTCTCGCCGTGATTACCATTGTGGGTCCTTAGGAAGGTCATGGCACCAGCGATCTCCAGGGCCAAATGATATCTCGAGAAATTTCCCGGAATGGACCTTGGGGTTTCCCGACAACACGGCCAACACCGTAGCGTCCTTCTTCGTCGTTAACCTCAATTTGGGTGGAGCATTTCTCCCGACTACTACGTTTACCACCACCGTTGGGGTTGTGTTCGCATTCTTGGGGGACGTTGCCTTAGCTTCATAGTTCGGCTTCGATCTTCCTCTGAGTGCTCTCTCTCTCTCTCCTTGGTTCTTGGATGAATTGTGAGAACTTGGCTAGCGTTCCTTCCCGGATGGCTTTTTTCAGTATGTCTTTCAAGTCAAAATAATCTTGCGTTTTGTGGCTAAAACTCTTGTGGTAGTCATAGTAAAGACTTTTGTTTCCCCCGTCCTATCCTTGAGCTGCCTTGGTTTGGCTAGTATATTCTTCTTCGCGATCTGTTGGCAGACCTCAATGATGGGAGTGGTTAAAGGAGTGTAGTTGGTGAACTTACCCACCCAGAAAAATGGTTTAAATGGTTTTCTGGATATCCCTTCTCTTGACGCCTCTTTTGGCCTTTCGGTGTTGTCAGCCTAACGAGCTTGCTGATTGGGTGGTTGCCGTTTATTGGAGGCTACCACTTGGTTGACCTCTTCGTCATTGATGCATTCCCTTGCAATTTTTTTAAATCTCCTGCATCGTCCAGATAGGCTTGGTAGTGTGGTGCTTCCCGAAGTCCTCATTTACCAAACCGTTGGTGGGATAAAGTCTTGCCACCGAGTCCGTGAGGCCATCAATCTCCAAACATTCATCGTTAAAACGGTCTAGGGATTTCCTCGTCGGCTCGCCAACACGTTGGGTCTAGGGGTGTCTATGGATCGGATCCGATCCGCATATCCGCGGTGTTTATCCGAATCCGATCCGAAAATTGCGGATATGGATCCGATCCGCAAGGCTTTTGGATCGGATCGGATCGGATCCACACACTAATCGGATCGGATTGCGAATTTTGTGTTGGTATCCGCATATCCGATCCGCATATCCGCGTATCCGCAAAATTAAAGAAATAAATAAGTAAATATTCTTTTTATGTTTTATTTCAATTAATAATTATCATATATGTTATATTATTTTAATTTATTATTTAAGAAAAGTATGTTTAATATTATTTTAAGAGTAAACACATTTAAAAGAATAGAAAAAATGAATTTTATTGATATTTTTTTAATAAAAATAAGCTTTTAAAAATATTTTTGTGTTTTGCGGATACATCCGATATCCGATCCGCAAATGTGCGGATCGGATAGGATCGGATCCAACCTTAAAAGCTGCGGATATCGGATCCGATCTGATCCGATGATTTTAATGCGGATCGGATCGAATTTTTGGCCATATCCGATCCGTTCCGATCCGCGGACACCCCTAGTTGAGTCACTCCTAACAAGTTAATCGGGTGTTTCGCCTTGGCGATCCGGGTGGTGAATTGTACCAAGAACTTTTGCGTGATATCTGCGAAGACCGTAATGGACCCTTGCAGAAGTGTGATGACTTGCATCATTTACCCTTTTTTCTTGCCTAAAAAGGACCATAAAAGAGCACAATCTCATTTGATCATTGTAATTCATGAACTATTTGATGAATATTATGGTACATTGCTTTGAAATGGGTTTGTGCTGAATTTCAGGTGAAAAGAGCAATAAAAAAGGAAGAAAACAACAAAATAAAGCTGGGCGTGTGGACCAAGCGTGCCACTTGGAGCAAACGCCATGAAAGTATGTGGGCGTGGCATGCCAGGAGCTGGGCGTGGCACGCCAGTAATGATTTCCAAAAAAGCATGATTGAATCTTTTACATGGGCGTGGCACGCCAGGAGCTGGGGGTGGCACGCCAATACAATTTTCCAGAGAGCAATACTGAAGGCCACTAAAGGGGCGTGACACGCAAAGCTGGGCGTGGCACGCCAAGCTCATTACACACTATGGGCGTGCCACTTGGACCATTGGGCGTGGCACACCAGTTCATCAATCCAGAGGAGACAAGCACTTGGGCTTGCCACTTGGTGCGAAGGCGTGGCACGCCAGCTCTCAATCCTCACTTGGGTGTGCCACTTGAAGACCCAGGTGTGGCACGCTAATGCAAGAGAAGGCCAAAGCAAGGCTGGGCGTGCCACTTGGTGTCGAAGGCGTGGCACACCAAGCTCTAATCCTCACTTAGGCATGCCACTTGAAGAGTAAGGCGTGGCACGCCAAGCTTAAAAGAACCACATTAAAGAGGGCGTACCACTTGAGCATCAAGGTGTGGCACGCCAGTACAAGTTTCCAGAGATGAAGTTGAAGGTCCAAAGTACTTGGGCGTGCCACTTAGTGTCGAAGGCGTGGCACGCCAGCTCCAAACCATCACTTGGGCGTGCCACTTAAAGAGCCAGGCGTGGCACGTCAAGCCTAAAGGAGCCACCTTAAGAGGGGCGTGCCACTTGAGCATCAAGGCGTGGCACGCCAATACGAAATTCCATAGGAGAAGATAGAGGACCAAATATATGGGCGTGTCACTTGGTGTCGAAGGCGTGGCACGTCAGCTACTGTTTCCCACTTTGGCGTGCCACTTGGGTCTCAGGCGTGGCACGCCAGCATCATCAATCAACAAGAAGAAGACTTGGGCGTGCCACTTGAGTTCTGGGCATGGCACGCCAGACCATGGGCGTGCCACGCCAGTTCAATCATCCAGAAAGAAGAACCAAGCACACATAATGGGCGTGCCACGCCAGTTCAATTTTCCAGAGAGGAGAAGAAGGAGGAGAAGGCCTGGGCGTGCCACTTGGGCTCAAAGGCGTGGCACGCCAGGAACACCAACACATGGAGCATACCACTTGAGGAGTTGGGTGTGGCGTGCCAACCCAAATTGGAGGCTGGGCGTGGCACGCCACTTGAACGCGAATCACACGCCAGCCTGGAAGGTCACGTTTATTGAGTTTTCTTTTCCCTCCAAATTGTATTTTTCTTTTCTCTTTTGTATTTTCTTTATTCTAGTGCTAGGAGTAGTATAAATAACCCCTGAAAGTACTGAGAAGGGGGTTAGCTGTTAGTTTTTTTGGGTTATTGAGTAGTATCTTTGTTGAAGTATAGTTAGATTTACTTTTCACATTATCTCTTCCATCTCTTGTACTTTCTCTTGAGCTATGAGTAGCTAAATTTCCTCTCATTGAGAAAGGGAGCTCTGTTGTACTTGATGGATTAATGATAGTGAATTTTCTTTTCTCTTCATCTTTTCTTTGATTTGCTAGAAGGAATTTTGTTTTAATGTTAGTGTTCAATCATCTTGGGAAAGAGGTTGAATGCAAAATGGGTTTCATGAGAACCTTGGAAAAGAAAACATGAAACCATGCTAGAAATCTGTTCTCACACTTGTGTAGGATATGGGTTTTGGTGTTTGGATATGGTGACATATAATCCTCCCTCTACTTGGACCTATGATGATGTGTGGTATAATCAGGGACCAAGCATATCTCTCTTCATGAGTAATTAGACCAAGAAATTGGCTATTGATCAAGATCTGAGAGATTGAATCACCAAGGGATTGGGGTTCAATCATTTATGATTGCCAAGAGGTCAATGAGTTGCATGATTGAAGATGAGATGAACTGGATTTAATCCAAAGAGAACAACATTTTCTGATCTCAATGAATTTCCCTTATTCTTATCTTCCACATTCTTTATAGCTTTCTTTATATTATGTCAATCTCCATTCCCATTTACAATTAAGTCATTTACGTTTCTGCACTTTACATTATTGCCATTTCCTTTTCTGCACTTTACTGCTTCTCTTTACTTTTGAGTCATTTACTTTTCTGTTCATTTACAATTCTGCAAACACACTCTATATTGTTTAGCTTAACTAATTCACCAATTGATTAAAATTTCTCAAATCTACCAATCTCTATAGATACGATCCCACTCCACTGTGGGTTATTACTTGACTATAATTTTGGTGCGCTTGCCAAAAGAACGGATTTATCATTTTTATATGGGGAGTAAATTCCGGTCATCAAAGGGAGTTGAACCAACAAATCGCCGACCCCGCCAGGGTTACGGGAAACGCACGGCATCTAACGGCGTCGCCCACGCCTTCCAAGTTCATCCTGGCCTCGAAAGCCGTTAAGTGCTCTTGTGGGTCCTTTGTTCCATCGTACCTCATGTCTGTTGGCTTGTCGAAGTACTTCGGTAGTCGAACCTTGAGGATGGATGGGTGGAAAGGAGTGGCCCATTATAATAAGATCTCGCCATTTCTTCCCTTGACCTTTTCTTTGCTCCCTACGAGCTTCTGACCTGCTGTGGGTGTAGGTGAGGGAGTGAGCGTAAGTTTGGTCACGTTCGTCGTCTCTCTTGGTGCTTTCTTGATGATCTTCCGATCTTCTTTATGGAGATCAGGTTCGTGAAAGGCTTGGACAAGAGTCTTGGCTATGCTCGGGATGGAAACGGTCTCTTGCTGCCAGCTCCCTCTCCAAATTTTGCACTCTGTGTCTGAGTTCTTGCTTGATTTGAGAGCTGTCGCTGCCAGTACTACCGAACCGGCGCTTTTCCGGAGATTGGATGTGGGAGTCGCCTTGGTAAGATGGGGACCTTCGACGCTCCTGGGAGGTTCCCGAGCTCACTCTACTCCTTAGGCGGCCCCCTGGACGCTCGGTAGCTCCGCCCTCCTCTCGTACTTCCTCCGTACAAGGGATAAGCCCCATGCCAGGTCCCCACAGACGGCGCCAATATTCGGTTGCTCATTAGAATGAAGGTCGGCTGGGTGTTAGGTCGAGAGAAACTAGAGAGAGAAAGGTATCTGGACCTGATCGTGAGCTTTGCAACGAAGAGTGCCGCCACGAGCGTCAGTGGGTCGGCGGATTGGACCACTTGCAAAGACACTCCGATGCCAAAGTAAGTGTCTGTACAATGAGGTGGCTAATTAAGATAAAAGATGACGTACCTTGGGAGGGGTAAGTCCCCCCATTTATACCTTGTACTCAGGTAGGCCCTCTGACTTGGGCCCATCCGCCTAGAAGCTTCTGCCAACTGTCCAAGTCTTTCCCAAGGGGTAGAGTGACGCGGGTCACTTTTGCACATACGGGTCGAGGACCCGTCAGGTCGGTAGCCTGTAAAGTGGACCTCCGGCCCATATTTAGTGGGCCAGAACAGTGCACAACTGTTTAGTTTTTTCTAAATATTTTTGCAGTAGTGAGTCCCGAGCCTGGTATGTTTCGTTCACCTGTGGGTTCACGACCTGGGAGTCATTGTTGACTTCAAGTTTTGTTACTCCAACCTCCTTGGCTAAGATTAAGCCGCCAACACAACTTCGTACTCTACTTGGTTGTTTGAAATCGGGAATTCAAACTTGATAGATTGCTCTAAGTTATTCCTTTTGAGCTTTCTAAAATGATCTCGACCCCTCCGAACGCTTAGTTGGAAGTTCCGTCAATATGGGGTTTCCACCGTGTGTTCGAGCTCGCGAGAACATCTCCAGTCACTTCAACCAAAAAATCAACCATCGCTTGTGCTTCGATTGCGTGTCGGGGTTCATACTGGACGTCATACTAAGACAATTCTATTGCCCAAGTCATCATTCACCCCACCAGGTCAGGTTTTTATAAAATTTGTCAGATCGTCTGGTCGGTTCTCAGTGTGATCGGGTGTCTTTGAAGGTTTGCCTTAACCTCCGAGAGGAGAATAACAAGGCTAGGCTAATTTCTCTAGCCTAGTGTATCTCAGCTCTACTCCTTGGAGCACCTTACTTATGAAGTACACAGGCTGTTGCAGCTTGTCTTTTTCTCAAACCAGGGCAGCCGTCATAGCTTCTTCCGTGACCGCTATGTACAGGTACAAAGTCTCCCTGTAACACCCTAATACTTTTAAACTGAGTTAAGCTTTTATTTAGATTATATTTAGTAGCTGATATTCAAAACCTTGCGAAATTTTTCTTTTAAAACAAATATGAAATATTTATATAAAATAATTTATAGATAAAAATATTGAATAATGAGTTTTTATTAGAATAGTTACTAGTTGAAAAATATAAGTGGATTTGAAAATACTAACATGAAAAACCGGTGTGCTAAACTATGAAGGCACAACAATGACAAGCTTTACTCTTACCAAATAAAAAAGGGAACATCATAGTTACAATTGCAATCAGTCAATAAGGATAAAACAAAGACACATAGAAAATTCTAATTCTCTTAATTTGTTTAATTATGGCTAAAACAATCGCATATTCTTCCTTCTTAAGGTAAACGTTTAATGTTTTGTATCTACGTCTTCGATAGCTTGCTCCCACTAGTGCACCTGTCTTTTCACCTCAATTGTATTGCTTCGTACTGCATCGTTCCTGAAGATGGTATGGAGAGAGGGGTGAGAAACAAAAGTTTCTCAATAGTTTATCTATATGGTGTCATCGTATCCATCCTCAGCCATTCCGAGTTTTAAAATAAAAACAGTGATGATGCAATGTTGTTCAATTATTATTTTCAAAAGTCTTGATTAGTCGGAGCGGTGTGACTTTTAGATGCTTCTCATTTACTTATGTTATGACATGTGTAATGCATACAAAATACCTATAGCGTTAAAACATATAAAGGTAACTCATAAACCTTGGTATGATGTTCTCATAGGCCATAAAGCAAGACAAAATAAATAATAATTAAGAGAAGAATAGTAACATTGCCATAGATAAGTCAAACAGAATAGATCTGAATAAAATAAAGATCTTAAACAATATCATACACTATACAAAAAGGAACTTTGGAAAAAGAAGGATCTTTGAATGCAATAATAAACATAATCATAAATAAAAAAAAGATAGAAGAACAATCATGATCACTCTTTTCATTGCACTTTTCATTACTTTTTCTCGTAGCTTTTACGGAAGGTATTGAGCTCAAACCGGTATAAAAGGTGGGAGTCCACTTCCCTTATCGAAGGTTCTTATCCCAAACGTTTTGGCGATCACCTTCCCTTACCGAAGGTTATTTAGACATACACAAGAAAAGAGTTATATCAACAAAGATATCTTATTATATAAAATTGATGGGAGTCTCCTTCCCTTACCGAAGGTTTCCAAAAGTTTGCCGATCACCTTCCCTTATCGAAGGATCATCTCGATTATCTTGTCTTTGGGGGTCACCTTCCCTTACCGAAGGATCATTCTCTCAGTTCTTTATGCACATAAGATTTTTATTATAATACATAATACATATGAAGGGAAGAGACATTATATCATGACATGTAATGCTAACATCTATATATGACATAAAAATTAGCATAAAATTCCTACCTTGAGTGAAGTTCCGCTAGGTATTCCGATGCAAATAGATGCGGTTTGTTAGTGAAGAGAGACTTGTTTCATGGCTAGACTTTGTGTTTTTGTATAGAAAAGGGAATAGAATGAGAAAGGAATGATCAAACAGCTCTCAGGTATGTGCAGATTATGTTAGGAGGCATTTAGGTGAAATCTTCAATCTGGATCGTCACTTTGTGAGCCCTATAACTTTTTCTATGTTTGGAATTCGGAATTATCTATTAGAGATAAATTTATAAATAATTGAATTAGTTTTAAAAAGAATCTTAAACGAAGTCAATCGGATAACCACAGCTTGAGATATTCCCGAAATACTGTTAGTATATCAGGGTGGCTAATAAGAGCGTGATTTTCTACTCTGAACTTGTAACCGATTTATCTACCTAATTTAATTTGAATTTGATTTTATACTGAACTAAAGGAATAGAGCTAGTATTCTTATCTTTTCATATAACAAAATATCATTCAAATCTAATAAATGTAGAATTAGTTATGACTATGTTTTAAAAGGTTGTTTACTGTCGGTTAGAGATTTACTACCACTAGTGCTTTCATATGTTTAAATTTTAAATTCAAATCTTAAATCATTACCATTTTAATTAATTAATTAGTTATTAAAAAAATGACTTGATTCAAGAAGTTGGGATGTTACATTCTCACCCCCTTAAAAAAGAATTTTGTCCTCAAAATTCATGTCTTCTAAGAACATACTAATCAACCTCACCTTAGCCTAGTAGGTTTTATCTACCTTTTATCTACCCTTTTTCTTTTTATAGAAATATATGATAGTCCTAACATAAATAAGTTCAATCAATCCATCCATTTCAATCAAATTAAGTAAAGATACAAAACAGTTCTATTCTCTATACCTATCATGAGCTAACTAAGTGCACTAGGAAGAAAAGAAAAAAAAACTAATCAAGGAAGCTAATGTCAAATCATGCTAAGCAAAAACATGATAAACCGGGTTCGAAAAAGTAAAGGTAATTAGTTTCATGCAAGTCAATTGCTTCACATTTTCTTCTTTCATGCAGAGAACGGCTTCACACTTGTTCGAATTAGCCTCTACTCCTTTTTCTGTGATCATGAATCCAAGGAACTTTCCCGCCTCTATGGCAAACGCGCACTTTAGGGGGTTCAACCTCATATTGTGCTTTCAAAGTGAGTCGAAGATGACGCTCAAGTCAGATACCAAGCTATTCGGTTCGGCCGTCTTTACCGGTATGTCGTCCACGTAAACCTCTACTGACTTATCGATATGGTAATTGAAGACTTTGTTCATTAATCTTTGGTACGTCATTCCCGCGTTCTTCAACCCAAATGGCACGACCTTATAACAGTAGGTCCCTGCTGGCGTCATAAACACCGTTTTATCTTTGTCAGGTTGATGCATTGGGATCTGATTATATCCAAAATATGCATCATAGCTCAAAAATCTATATCCTGCCGCCACATATACTAGGGCATCAATGTTGGGAAAAGGGAATGCGTCCTTGGGACATGCCTTGTTGAGATTTGAGTAATCGACACATATCCTCCATTTTCCATTCGCCTTCTTCACAAGCACCACATTTGAAAGCCATGTAGAATAGTCAAGTTCCCTGATGAAGTCAGCTTCCAACAAGCTAGTGTGTGTTTGGATTACAGTTTGTAAACGAGAGTTTGTATAAAATTGATTTTGTAAAATTGATTTTGATGAAAAGTAAGTTTGTGTTAATGTGGTTTATGTTTGACAATCTTTATATCAAAATAAATTACAGTAAACTAAATATTGTTTGGATTATACTACTCAAAATTTCTTTTAGATAAAAAATTACTAAAAGAGACATCAATTTAAATAATTTTTTATATACATGCGAAATCAGAACACTAACAAAAATAATATAAAAATATTTATCATATAAATAAATACAACAAAAAATAAAAATATGAAAGAGAGTACTATAAATTTTATAATGTCAAACAAAAAGAAAATATTCTATAATTTTTCTAGTACTTTCAGTACTCTTTAATTTAGTATTATTTTGAACTATAAATTTTTATTATTTATGACTCTATTGTTACTTATAATTAGTTTTTATTTATTTTGCCTTTTTTTATAGGATCATAATTCATATTATACAAAATTTTAATAATAAACGTGCTATATAATAATTACAATTACAAATTTTACAAAGTCAGAATAAAAAATTAATATAAAATAAAAATAAAGTACATCAAAGAATAAAAAAAAATCATACAGATAAGAAATAATAAAAATTTCATAAAACCAACAACATATATCATATGAACAAAAGAAATACAATAAAAAGTAAACAAAATTCATATGAATAAAGTCAAATAAAAAAATAAAAAAATTTCATACATAACATAAATATAATGTAGTAAAAGATAGAAAAAAAATTCATATGAATAAAAAATAATAAAAATATCATAAAAATTAATAAAATACCTGAAAAATCATAACATTAAGAAAAATAAAAAAATAGTCAATAATATTTGTTATATGAATAAAAGAATATAATAAAATAAATAAAAAATCATATACATATAAAGACTTCATAGAAAAATATACATATAAAGAATAGTATAGTAAATGATAAAAAAAATTCATAAATAAAAAATACAATAAAAAACATAAAAATTAAATAGTTATGCTACATGTACACCAAAATCAACCACCAAAGTCAGCCACCAGTATAAAATACATGCTGAAATACAAATACACATTGAAAATAAATTAAACCACACATGTATTTATACACAAATATATTGGTGGCTGATTTTGGTGTACAAATAATAATTCTCAAAATTAAAATATGAAAGAGAGTATTAAAAATAATAAAGAAAATTAAAATATTCACTTTGTTAGTGATTGAAACAAATCTGAACGATTTTGATGAAAAAAAACTGTAACAAAGAACTATGAAGAACTAGGACGAATTACAAAGAACTACGGTAAAAGTAATAGTTATTGGTATCCTTTGTATAGAAGAAAATGAAGGGTAGAGTTGGTAAAAAAATAAATTTCTAATCTAATTTTCCAACGGTAATCAACCACCTTGAACGTAAATGCAGAAGTTACAAATTTTAGTTTCACCTGAACGTGCATTCAGAGGTAGAATCATTTCTGCGTTCAGAGGGATAAAAGTTGCCATACATAAAAAGGAAACTTTCAAGAAACTCAAACGCGCTTCTTTCTTCCCCAACGCGTTTGCCAAACACACCCCTATCCGTCTGCCTGGCTACCTCGTTAGCTCTTTCCAACGATATTTCGGCTTTTGGCTTCATGGCTAAGTGGTGCGACATGAAGTCAAGGTCTATTCTCGGCATGTCGGCTGGAGTCCAGGCGAAAAGGTCTCCGTTTGCCCTAATGGCTTTCATAAGATGTTCCTTTTATTCATGGGGGAGGTTTTGATTTACAAACGTAAACTTATCCTCTGTATCCTCTACCTGGAATTTCTCCAAGTCTCCTTGTGGTTTAGGTCTCGGTTTCTCGTCAGCCCTGGCATCTAGGTCTGCCAAGAACACCACGGCTGCCTCCTTTAATTTCTTTCTGAGTGCTAGGCTGGCGTTGTCCCAAGCAACCGCTGTTTCCAAGTCTCCCCCGATCAACCCCACAGATCCATCATCCGCCACGAATTTCATTGTGAGGAGCTTTGTGCAAATGATGGCCAATAGCTCGTTGATGGTCCTTCTTCCAAGAATGACGTTATAGGCCATAGAATTCCTCAAGGCCACAAACTCTGCCATTATCGACTTTTGGCTCGCCCCAAAACTTACGCAGATTGGGAGGGTGACAGAACCATCAGATTTGATGTAGTTGTCTCCCAATGCTACGACCCTGTGACGGTGGTCTTTGAGATTGTTTTCCTTGAGTCCCAGGGCGCCGAACACGTTTCAAAACATAATGTTTGAATCAGCTCCTGTGTCCACCAAGATTCATTTGAGTAAATCCGTCCCGATTCTCGTTGTGATTACCATTGGTAGGTCCTCGGGAAGGTCGTGACATCAGCGATCTCCAGGGCCAAATGATATCTCGGGAATTTTTCCGGAATGGACCTTGGAATTTTCCGACGACACGGTCAACACCCTAGCGTCTTTCTTTGCCGCTAATGTATGTATAAGATAAGATTCAAACATCGATAATATTAGTTGGTTGATGATAAAATAATATTAGACTTGGTTGGATAAAATTTTTACTTTTGAAAAGTAATTTATAAAAGTTAGTTTTCAAAAAATAGCTTTTTAATAGTTATAGCACCTATATTTAGTAAATTAAATTAAAAACGACTTTCAATAAGTACAAACAATAATAATTACATTTGGTAAAATGATTTTTAAAATTAAAAAAATACTATATTAGACATAAATACAAAAGTTAAATTTAAAAATTAATTAATATATAAGATTATATTAAATTTTTTAACTTTGATAAATACAAATCATCTTTAAAAAATTCTACCTTAAATGTTTTTAAAAGTACCTCGTGCTTATAATAACGTCAGTTAATCATTTAGCTCTAGCCTCTAGGACCAGTTCTAAGTCTTCTTTAACAATTTTGGACCGTAGTACCAAAAGTTAAAAAGAAAAATCTTACAGGCCCTGATTCCAGAAAAGCCCAAAAGAAAAGGGTTGGAACAGGGTTAGCCCCAGTCAGCCCTAACACCCCACAAACAAAAAAAATAAACCCTAAAACCCTGTCACTCACTCTGAATCCTCCGCGGCTGCCTTCCGGCCTCCAGCCTCGAGCCGTCGCGCCCTCCGCCGCTGCTCCACCGCTCTCGGTCCTCGTGTGCTCCACTACTGGCGCATCACGCGTCCTCTTCCTCCTTCACTTCGCGTCTTCTCTGCCATCCTTCGCATCCTCGCTGTTATTGATCGCAGTAGTCTACAGTGTCAACCACTATGGATGACGGAATGGACACCTCTCCCAGCATCTTCGATCCTCAGAACCTCTCCACTAGACAGAAGTTTCGCAGATACGGGTATTTGAATCTTTCTCTCTCCATTGCTCCATATTCAAAGCTGCATATCAACCATTGCCTTTTTCATTTTTTTTTAAGTTGGGAGTTCCCTTCCTGTTGTGAGTCACTAGGGATTAGGGCACAACACACAATTATTTTTTGATTGCTTGACATCTTAACCTATGAAGCTGCGAAATTCACCTACATTTGTTGTGGTTCCCTTAATTGAGTGTGTTGTTAATGATTGTGGGTTGGTGCATTGGATGGTATATGGAAGATAGTATTGAAAGGTTTGAGTTCCTTGGGAGTGTGAGAACTTGGTGGTCTTCTTTATAATCTTAGCTCTGTATTCTTTTTAGAACTGCAACATTTAATTGCTAGGGTTTTGTTAGTGTTTCTCAGACTTCTGTGTTGACTTTCAAGAATGGAATTGATGCAGGAAGAGGCACTCAACTTCTGGTGCTTCAATCCATCAAGATAACTCAGCTTCCAAGTTGAGTGAAACTGGGCTTTTATATGATGGCCAAAGTATCCACAGCCCTACTAATGCTGCACTTCTTCTTGAAAACATTAAACAAGAGGTTGAGGGTCTTGATGCTGAATACTATGAAGAAAAAATACAACCTTCCTCTAAAAGGATGCTGTCTTCTGATATTCAAGGAATCCCTGTTGTTGATGCTGGTTTTGACTCTATACGCCACTCATTAAAAGCTTGTAAACAAGATGGTGACTCATTGGGAGATGGTGCAGAAACGATTTTTACTTTATTTGGATCTCTGCTTGACTGTGCTATGCAAGGTGCTGCAAGTACATTTATTTATATACAGTACCTAGTAAACTTCATTTCATTCATCTGCCTTTTTCTTTTCTTTTCTTTTCTTTTTTATTTTTTTTTTCTGTTAATTCAGGATACACATGATCTCTTTGAATTTGATGTTTCATTTGATACCAGCAAGTATATATTTTTCTTGTTTGTTTTAAATTTTCTAGAAGCATAATGGTTCATGCTAAGACCTTCTTCAAGCTTGTGGCGAGAACAGGAAAAAAAGAAGGGGGGGGGGGGGAGGGAATGAGAATTAGGAACATATCATGGAATGCAAGTTAGCAATAGACAATTGTATTCATATATACACCTCAAGAGAGGGGGCATGCCCTTAGTGTTTTCCCTGAATCAGCTACTTCTCAAGGATCCACCAATCCTATCGCTCCTGCGTTGCAGTCGCAACCATTCCTTCAACTCTGTGCTGAAGAGTAGGCACGAGAATGGTAATAGCTTCCATGAGCGCAGGAGCATGCAACCCTATGTGATCCTGACAACCATGCTTTCTATCTTTGGCCTTAGGAAAGGGTTAGTTGTTATTTGCCTTCTTTTAGGAGTTTAGCTTGCAATTTTATTGTGAAATTTCCAATCAGCTCTTACAAAGGGAAGGGAGGGATTTATTGCATTGATGTACCCTTTTTGTTGCTTTTGTGCACTCCATCTTTCCCCGAAAAGGACATGGTATCATTTGTATCGTTTGATCTCTTGTAGTTACATAACATTTCTTCATATTTTTTGGGCATTTAGTTGGACTTTCCCATGTTGAGATTACGACTTTGTGCTCCTTTGAGCATGTGCCTTTTCTGTTGCAAATTGTAGGGGCGTGAGAAACGAATCATGTAATTTTGGTTTGGTTGAACTCATTTACAGGATTGATGCCTGTTTCTGATCTGATACTACGTTTTGAGAATGCATGTCGAGATGTTTCAGAATCTATCAGGTACATTTACTACTGTAATCAGCATAAATATCGTTCTACTTGAAAGTCTTGCATCGTAAGCATTCACACACATAGACTCGATATTATGTTGGAATTATTAAATTACATTTTGTCCATAGGAAGTTGGAAAACTGTAATGCTTCCTTCCTTTCTTTTTATCTTACAATATTGATTATCTTGTTGCACGCCATTCATATGTTTTCTTTTGGTCTCTCAACAATCTTACTATAGGTTCAAACTCTTGAAGTTGTTGTTGGACCAATTGGATTAGGTTTCCTTCTTCTTACATGTTACATGAAAACTGGTCTGTTTGCTTCTTCTTGAGTTTATTCCACTGGTATAGGAGAGAGGCTAGCTATACATGATAAATTGGTTGGATCTAACAATACTTGAAGTGGCAATTCCTGTATGGTAATTATCCTCTTGAAATTGATTATAGCTAAACAATGACTAAGTTTCATTAAAGGTGAAATCCGTGGAAACAAAATATGATTGACTAGATGGGTTACAGTGTTTTTACCCTTTCTTTTTTTGAGTATGCCTAGGAAAAGACATCTGACTGAAAGCTTTAGATCTAGTTATTTACAATGCTGATGAGGCACATTGGCAAAGACCACAGAGCCAAAGACACAATGAAGGTAGCAAAAGGTCACTAGGCTCCCAGATTGAGAGGTTTGGGTTAATTTGAAAAAAAAATGTGGAAAATACGAAGAGCTGAATATTATTCGTTGTTGTAAAAAATAGTTGTAGTATATAGGCATTTTGGCAATTAATTTCCATAATTTGTAATTATTGTGTAATGAATATGATTTCTTGTATAAATTAGGAAACAAATATTGGTTACGTATATCTAGAAAATTGACATATTTAATAACTGTCTAGTATGCTAAATATATGATATAATATACAACCTCTCTCAACAGAAACCATTCTTTTTTTTTTAAATTAATTGCAAAAGATTTTCCACTCTTCTAATAAAAGCTCATACAGTATTACAGTGGACCAAAACAAAAAGTACATAGGGCTATCTTCTACTATTTTTTATTTTTCTTACTTAGAAACCTTGTTTTATTTGTAGCATCTTGCTAAGTTTTGTAAGATCATATTTAAAATTCATTTGTTGATGCTGTTTCTGATCAAGACATATGGTGAGTGTACTTTTATTACAAAACTACTTTTCATATCAGAGTAGTTCGCAAAGGTACGCAGTCCACCAGAAATCCACATCCTATTTATAGTTATCTCACCAATTATCTTCGTCTTAGTGCACCTTTGTAGCTTCTATCACTTATTTCAATACCCGAAAGAGTTGAAGAGGCACTTGATCATCTAGGATGGTGTCAAGCCATGATTGATAAAATGCAAGCTTTAGAGCATAGTGGTACTTGGGAGCTGGTCTCTCTTCCTCCAGTCAAAACCACAGTTGGATGTATTTGGGTATACACAATCAAAGTCAGTCCAAATGGACAAATTCATTGTCTTAAAGCAAGGCTTATTGTAAAAGGATACTTTCAAATTTATGGTCTTGACTATGGAGATACCTTTTCTCCCGTAGCCAAAATCACTTCAATTCATCTTTTCTTAGCTATGGCTGCTATCTGTCATTGGTTGCTACATCAATTAGATATCAAGAGTGCCTTTCTTCATGGTGATCTAGGGGAAGAGGTTTACATGGAGCAACAGCCTGGCTTTGTTTCTCAAGGGGTGTTTGGATTAGTTTGCAAGTTGCAATGTTCAATCTATGTACTGAAACAATCCCCCAAATCATGGTTTTTGAAATTCAGCTTTTTTTTGAGCTTTCGGATGAAACAAAGCGAGGCAGATCATTAGGTTTTATACTGTCATAATTCACAAGGGAAAAGTGTTTACTTGATAATGTACATGGATGATATTGTTATCACAGGTGATGATCATGAAAGGATTAATCAGTTGAAAATTGAACCAAAGATTTGGGCAAGCTAAAATGCTTTCTTTGAATTGAAGTTGCCCAATCTAGCATTGGTGTTGTTATCTCTTAAAAGAAGTATGCTCTAGATATACTCAAGGAAACTTAAGATGATGAATTGTAGACGAACTGGCAGTCTAATGGATCCAAATCTTAAGTTACTACCTAATTAGTGGGAGCCAATATTAGTATCTTGAAAGGAATAGATATTAATTCGAAAACTTCTATATCTCACTATTACTGGAGCAGACATTTGTCTTGCATTAGCTGTAGTAAGTTAATTTCTGCAATCTTCTTGCTTAGATCATTGGAATGCAGTAATGCGAATATTGAGCTATATTAAAAGATTGCTTGTACAAGGTATATTTTATGAAGAAAAAGGGAATTCTCACATTATTGGTTTCGGTGATGCAAATTGTGCAGGCTGTCCCGTTGATAGACAATCTACTATAGGTTATTGCTTGTTTCTTGGAGGAAATCTTGTCTCTTGGAAAAGTAAAAAACAAAATGTTGTAGCACACCCTAATGCTGAAGCAGAATACTGTGCTTTGGCCACAGTTAGTTGTGAACTCATTTGGATCAAAGAGCTTCTTTGAGAGTTAAGATTTGGTGACTTAAAAGAAATGAAATTATTTTGTGATAATCAAGCAGTCTTTCATATAGCTTCTAATCCACTATTTCATGAAAGAACAAAACAACGAAGTTGACTGTTATTTTGTTCGAGAAAAAGATCTCTCAAAGGAAGTAATCACTAAATCAACAAGCTTCGGTGAACATCTAGAAGATATTTTCGGTGTACATCGGATTCAGTATCTGTGTAGCAAGCTTGGAACATTTAACTTATATGCTCCAGCTTGAGGGAGGATGTTGGAAAGAAACATTTGACTATGTAGAAACTAGTCAGGCCTAGGAATTAGTTGTATAGAAACTAAGCACTCCTAGAAAATTATCACACTCATTCGTTGTAATTGCTGACTATAGTCTTATATATTCTCAGCCTTTTCAACGACATATAATAAATATTGTGAGTGTACCTGTATTATGAAATTACTTTTCATACTATAATTGATGTTGTTTTATAGGTATGGTTTGAATGTTAAGCATCGAGTTGTTGAGGACAAATTGATGAGGCAGAAGGCTCAGCTCTTGCTTGATGAGGCTGCAACGTGGTCTTTGCTGTGGTTCGTTTATGGGAAAGGAAATATATCTCAAACCTTTGATATTCTATTTTAATAGTTTAATGATGACCTTTTGAGTGGGTTTGATTTTGTGTAATTCTTAAGGTTTCAGGTGCCTTTCAAATCTATTTTTAAAAATATCAAATTATTTCTCTTTGCATTGATGCACTCAACATTGCTATTGGTTGGACTTCTCCTTCATTAAATCACATTTATAATTTGATCTTTTAAGGATGGGAAGGTAATTGATTTGATATTAATCTTCATCTCATACTTCAGAAAACTTCCAATTGGATGTTGAGAAAATTATTTACTGGTAACTGATTTCCCGCATAGATGAATTTCCAGTTCGCTAGGACATTTTCCCCGACATATTCTACTAAGTATCCATCCTTAATCATTATAGGAGAGATACACAAAAGAGTGGCTCTGTAGCTTAAGTTGATCCTTCCAAATTCTGTTCTCCTTTCTTGCATTTCTTTTTGGATGCTATGCATGTTGATGTTTTATTTGTAGCTTTATCCTCTGACAGTTCTTTCTTTTGCAGTGACTGAAGAACTATCTAAAGAGCAAATACCGGTATGTTGTGTGTGTGTCGGCGGTGTTATTTTAAATGGTTAGATAATCAATCACTCATCTGAGTCCTCTGAATAAATGATTGAGATCTATTGACTCATCACAGGTGTCAGGAACCTCCCATGCTGTGGCTTGTGAGTTTGTTTCAGAAGACCATACTGCTCAATTATGCCTTCGGATAGTCCAGTGGTTGGAGGGTTTAGCTTCAAAAGCTCTTGACTTGGAAGAAAAGGTAATTCATTTCTACATTTGCTGTGTGGAAAGTTGATTCTATTCACAAATAATGTGTTAGAACTTAGAAGTAATAACTGGTATCAGTGAGATAGAGCAACGTGCTGAGGAAACCTATAATTCTGGGAGAATGTTCTACACTTAGCTTCCTCACTAGCTTACTCTATTAACCACAATTCACTGTACAACCAAATCTATAAAATATATCTCAATACGTTATCTTCCCTAGAATAGTGTCAGAAACTATTGAAATGCGAAATGAAAATCAAGAATGAAACCTAGAACATATTTGGTTTTTGTTTTTCTTTCCCCCCCTTATTTTCATTTTTCAGTCTGTTTTTCCGTTTTTTATGAAGGAAACAGTGAAAACTGGAAATGTAAACATGAGTTAATACTCAAAATGACCCCGAAATTTGACCACCAACTTAATTTGACCCTCTAATTTCAATTGGCCTAATTTATACCCTGAAATTTTAAAGCGTGGCTCAGATTGACCCTTTCGTCCAACTCCGTCACTGGAGTGATGACGTGACACCCAAACCTCACCACATGCCTCTCCTTCTTCCTCTTACCATCGCCATCACCACCTCCCTTCTACCAACACTCTCGCTCCCCCAACAAACAACAACATTCACAACCCACCAACACCCACACATTTCCACTGCCATAGCTTTGAAGAGCATAACACCTACACTCATCATTCCTTCATGACTGCAAACAGACAGCAAACCAATGAATGTGACATCGTTAGGGGCAACACCATGAACCACCATTTGTGAAAAGAGCTGCAATGCTTGCTTACCGTAACCATTCATCGCCATGTCGCAAATAACAGCACCCCAAGAAATAACATCCTTATGCACAATCATGTTGAAAATCTTGAACCCCATTTTCATATAACCACACTTAGCATACATGTTGAACAATGCAATCCCAATGTTACCATCAATCACAAGGTCACACCACCCATTGCCCCAAATTTGAAGCACCCTCACCCATTGCACCCATCTTTGTGTTCATATTAAGAGGGATCTAAAGTGTGGTGTTGTGTTTCTTTTTCTTTTTCTATTTCTCTTTAATTTGTTAATTTTAGTGATTGTTAATGTTGTTTGTTGGGGAGGGAAGACGTTGGTAGAGGGAAGATGGTGATGGTGATGGTGAGAAAGAGAAGGATCAAATAATAGAAAGGCCCTTCATAAATGGCGGTGGAAATGTGTGGGTGTTGGTGGGTTGTGAATGTTGTTGTTTGTTGGGGAAGGGAGGGTGTTAGTAGAGGGAAAGTGGTGATGGCGATGGTAAGAAGAAGAAGGAGAGGCATGTGGTGAGGTTTGGGTGCCATGTCATCATTCCGGTGACGGAGTTAGATGGAAGAGCCAATCTGAGCCACGTCTTAAAATTTCAGGGTATAAATTGGGTCAATTAAAAATTAGAGGATCAAATTGAGTCGGTGGTCAAATTTCGGGGGTCATTTTGAGTATTAACTCTGTAAACATAAAACTGATATTTATTCTCACTTTTTTTGTTCACAATATTATGAAAACAGAAAACATTGAAAATGAAATAGGAAATGAAATTAGAAACCAAACAGCATAGGTACCAGTCGCATTGCATAATTGAAATTTTACTACTTTGAAGGCAAAGAAAAACCCATGAAGATGCAAGTACTCCAGCCTAGTGAAGTGCACTGAAGAATAATATGCGGCGCCCATACTTTTCATCAAAACTTCACTTTCGTTTTGGTCTATTGTTTACAATTGTTTAAATTGGAGATTTACAATCTATGGTATTTTATTTTGAGGTGACTTGTATTAAGTACATGATTTAAAGTCATTATCATCATAATTTATTTAGGGTTTATAAGAACACAGTAAACCGTAATTTATTTCTTTATTTGTCTCTTATTACATATAAGCACACAATAAAGTATCCATAATAATTGCACCTGATGCACCATGTTATGAAGTTACTTGTTTGAAATAATTTTAGGTGTCATTGAGTACAAGTTGCCAATAAGCTTTGGTTTATTCAAAATAATGGTGCATATTTTTCATTATTGCAATCCGTGGTGTCCCAAATTGATAAACTTTTATATTTCATATTGCCTCACCTTATGTGTTAGTATTCTTGTTTGGTTACATATGATGCATTATTTTGTAGGTGCGTGGATCTCATGTTGGTAGTTATCTTCCTAGTTCTGGTGTTTGGCATCATACTCAACGTTACTTAAAGAAAGAGAGAGCTGATATGAACATTGTTCATCACTTGGATTTTGATGCTCCGACTCGTGAAAATGCAAACCTATTGCCTGATGACATGGTATTTTACATATGATTGCTTTGCCGTTTCATACTTCAGTCACTTGGTTCCCACGTTGATCTATATCATACATGGATATACCATATACCAATTTATTTTCCTTTCTTCTTTACTTACCTTCAATAGATCCTTGAGTTTTGTTTTAAAAGCCATAATTAATACTTTTCATATTGGAACTTGCATATAGTATCATGAAGTTAGCCACTTAGTTGTTATTGCAGAAGATTTTGGATTGATAGATCATGCAATAATTCTCTCCCTGATGCATGGTATCTGTTTAAAAAGTATTGGAAAACAAGATAAGGAAAGTGCATAGAGAGATTTAGAGAATCGAAGAAGATAGATGTATTATGATATGGTTAAAGACACTACTCATAGGACTAGGAGACCTTGCAGGAGAAAAATATAAGTGTTGGAACCTCTAGAGCATCTTTTTTTGGCATTGGTCAAGTCTACCAGTAGCTGGCCACCACAATCTCTCAAAAGAAGAACAGAAAATGCCAAGGTTCTGAAGACCGGATCGGTCATCAAACCGCTTTAGTTATTAGTTTACTGGTTTATTGGTCCAACCAGTTCAACCGTAAAAACTGTTTTATAATAAAATAACAGACAAAATATAAATAAATATCCTAAAACATAAGTATAGTCTAATATAAATCTTAAAATGTCTTCCAAATTTAGAGCAGTATATCAAATGTTATCAACTAAAATCTTATGATCTTATCAAAGTACAATCTTAAAAGTTAAATAACAAAAGGAAATATCCAAATATAAAATGACATCTATGTTCAAGCTTGTGGAGGACTAGAATCAACATAATAGTACCATTGGGATAGTCTTCCTTCTTAATTCTTATATACCTCCAACTATTTCCTACAAAATGAAAATTGAGCACAAAACACGGCCTTAAAACAAAAACAACCTCCTCAGAAATCAATAGAATATTAAGCACCAACTTATGGCAAAATGTACTATCAAGGATACATATATTCATGTTTTGGCGTGTTTGTTGCCACTTTATTTGGCTAATCAAGTTCGGTTTTAAAGTATGAAATCCCAAAGATTCTAGAAGGTGGTTTCTTAACCAATAAATCAAATTGCATAGTGTCAAACAGTTAAATTTTAAGTCAAAAAGTGAGGCTTGTTGGTATTAAGCATAAGGTGAAATTAACAACATTCAAACTTTGCACACAATTACTTTCAAGTTGACATAATAGTGATTAATCACATATCATTTTAGTGTTTCCTTCTATTCAATGGTATTAACATAGATGGAAATGATAATTACCTGGTTTCTGGGAGCTAAAACAGTAAAACATAGTTACTAAAATGTCAGTAAGACGATGATTATGCGAGTTCATTTCAATACACAATTTGTTACATTTTGTGATTGAATTACAAGTATTCCTTTAGGCAATGAGCACAAAATTTATCATCAAGAAACTTTTAACAAAATTTAACAACAGAAAAAAAAAAAACGAACAAGCCAGTAACAATTTTCAGTATCAGTTTATCATCAATCAGTAAGCCAGTAATAGAGTTAAGCAACCCAAAACAAGCAAGAACAAGCTAGTAAGAGAGTTAAAATTTATCATCAAGCAGAGCCATCAACCAAGAAAAAGCACCGAGCACTGACTGAGCATCCGAGGCATTACCTTCGGCGAGGGCAGTGACCATAGATTTGAGGGAGAGCGACGGACGACGGGAAGCTGGCAATGAACACTGGTGAGATGGAGACAGACGATGGGGAGGTGGCGACGAACGCTGGGGAGGTGGCGACGAACACGACGGACAGACGATGTTGGAGCAAGACCTGGAGACGCTGGCATTGGGCGAACGGGGAGGGCCTTCGACCACGATGAACCAAGCGGCGATGGTGAGACCAACAGCGGCGCAATGGAGGCTAGGGTTTTCAAGGAAGAATGGGGAAGAGCTCTGCATGAGTGAAAGCCTGAAAGGGGGAGAGACTGGTTTCTCAATCCAGAAACCCTTTCTCTTTTTTTTTAAGCGGCATCGTTTAGAGTAAACCGGCCGGGTACCAGTTTGGTCTGATCGGCCGGTTCTCGGTCAGTTCAGTGGTTTACAAATGGTTTTATAATCACCTGTTTGGGACAGTAAACCGAACTGTGTTACTGTCCGGTTCGCGGTTGGACCAGTCCGACCGGCTGGTTCGGTCCCGTTTTCAGAACCATGGAAAATGATGATTGTTGAGGAAGTTTGTTGCATCGTAATTAGGAGTCATGATTTGCAACATGTTGTAGAGTAAGGAATTGAAGCTTGTTTTGTTGAGGAAATTTATTATGCACTTTTGGATTCATGGATGTGCTATTCATGGGATGTGCTACTTGTAACATCCCAAATTTCTGATGTATTGACTATTGAGGGGGCATTCAGAAAGTTGGGATCAGACTCGGAATAGGAGAGAATCAGGTCTCTTGAATGCCATTTTTTTGAATGCCCTCTCATTACTTCCCCACAGCTTTATGGTTCCCAACCGCCTCATAACAGAATGCTCACTTTTTTATTCTCTCACCAACTAAGCAAGTTAAATACAAAACCCACCACAGCCCATTGTTCCCTCATAAAAGAATGCTCACTTTATGTTCTGCATTAGGTAAAATGGAGTCCAATTGAAACAATGGAATCAACAGAAGCCCTGATTTGTAAGAAATACTGAGATCGACTGTGAACCTGTTGTAGTTTTGCTGAGTTCACTTTTCATGTGGTGTGGATGAGCTTTAGAGGGATAGTGCACGTAGATCTTCTCCCAAATCTGCCAAGCATAATCACAGCCTACAAGCCTGGGTAGATTAAATCATGGGTGCCATCAACCATGACAAAATTAGCTAATCTTGCTTTTCCCAAAGTTGATATTAATTCAAAACCAGATCTTTGTGTGCTGCTTATGGTGATTCATACTGAGGAAGAGCCTTTGTTATGCGGTCAGGATAATGTAATAGGTTGTGGCCTCTGATTGCTGCTAGTAGTTAATGGCGTCGACAAATATAACTCTTCTCAAGTTTTCTTGAGAGTGTATGCACAGAGGATGCACACAGAGGAGTTAGTGGATCAAATGTGTTCAGTAACCACATCAAATGTATCTTGGATCACTAACCACTTCTGGCTTCTAGACACTTCTAGATGCTTTCCTAACTCAATCTATTATACCCCTTGAAACTGGGCTCTCCACAATTCTGAAAATCTGTTATAAGTAATTTCTTCCTTAGACCTAGGAATTTTGATTTAGGCACTTCCTTAGTCAACATATCAGCTGGCTGCTCATAAGAGGGAATATGGGCAATCAGTAGCTTCCCTTCCATGACTCCATATGCTTTGTCCTATTGTGCAAAACAGGGTTGTGAGCGAGCATAATAGCACTAAGATTGTCACAATATACAACTGGCCTTGAGGTACGATAGATCCACCATACTCCTATACTCGGCCTCAGTTCTGGATCTGGCAACTTTGGGCCGTTTCCTGGACCACCAAGACATGATGTTAGGGCCAAGATACGCATGGGCACCTGATGTTGGACCTCCTGTCATCCACATCAGCAGCCCAGCTAGCATCACAATATCCTGTTAGGTTTGGGTTCTGTGCATCTGCGGCTGGCTTGAACTCAAGTCCAAGCTCCTGAGTTCCATCAAGATACCTAAGGATTCATTTTACTGCCTTGCAATGAGTCTTTTGAGGGGAGGACATGAATTGACAACCTTTGTTGATGCTAAATGAGATTTCAGGTCTTGTGACTGTAACAACTGACCTATAGAGAGTAGGGTTATCAAACTTAGAACTGCCATTATGTGACAGCTTGAGACCAGAAACCATAGGAGTTGAAAGGGATCTGGCTTTATCCATTTTGCTCTTTCCAAGTAGATCCCTGATGTACTTCTGTTGGGACAGAAAAAGAGAGCCATTTAAGCATTTCTGTACTTCTATTCCCAAAAATTAGTGCAAGTCTCCCAAGTCTTTAAAAGCAAATCTGATGTTAAGGTTGGTGACAAGCTCTTGAATATAGGAAGAGGAGGAGCCTGTGATGATTATGTCATCAACATAGACTAGGATATAGCTAACCTGAGACTGATCAGACCTGATGAAGAGAGAGAGTTCACATTTGGCACTGTTGAACCTGAGACTAAGTGTTATTACTTTATCTAATTTCCGTATTATGTATACATGTTATTACATATATGTATTTCCTAAAATAGATTAGGATAGCCTAGTAATCCCTAGAAATTAGCCTAGAGAGAAATAACCTAAGGATCCCTTGAAATTAGCCTACATTTCAGCCAATGATCTTTGTAATATCTATATGTTGAATACATAGACCAGCAAAAGGCAAGACAGTTTTTGCCCACTGGAAATCAAGGTTTGTTAAGTGTGGCTTTCAGCGTCTCAAACCGAGCCCCCGGAGCCTGTTTTAGTTCGTATAGCGACTTGTATAGGTTGCATACCAGCCCAGAATTATCCGTGAACCCTTCCGGTTGCTTCAGTGTACACCTCTTCACTAAGCACACCATCTAGGAACACGTTGTTCACATCCAATTGGTTAAGAACCCACCATTAGCAAGGGCTAGGGTCAATACTACCTGAATAGTAGCTGGCTTCACCATTGGTGAAAATGTCTCATAATAATCAAAACAAACCTTCTGAAGGAAACCCTTTGCGATAAGCCGTGCCTTGAATTTAACACTGCCATCTGGGTTCCATTTCACCCAGAATACCCACTTACAGCCAATGGCAGTTCAGTTTAGGGGAAGAAGAACCAATGACCAGGTGGATTTGCGAGAAAGGACCGGAAATTCCGTTGTCAGTGGATGTGTTGATGGTGATTGGGAGAGGTGATCCCATTATGGTGCACTGCTTGTTTTCCCATACACTTCTTCACATAGAAATTTTATGATTTTTTAGGACAAATTTTTGCTCATATCAGTTGCCGCTGACAGTAGGAAGACCTTACTCTTGTGGATTATTTGTTATGTTTGGAGTTAATGCATTTCTATTTACTCGTCTATTTTCTTTCTAGTAAAAGCCTTTTCAAAGTTTTTTGTTATGGGCTTGTTTGTGTTAACTTTTTGTTGCAAAACAAATGTGCTTTTTCAATTAAATGATATCTATAAAAATATTGAGTTAATATATAAGGTATTTTTTTTGGAAAGGTCAAACTCCATAAAGTGATAAAACAACTATTTTGGTGCTCTTTGAAGCTGCAAAAATAGCTAATGGAAAAGGCTTTATGAATAGTTATAGTATATAACCACTTTTTTAAGCTGAAATTAATGCACTCCATATTACACCCAATTTTTTTTTATACTTTCTTCATAGCAGTTGACATTGAATTTAAAAGGCAGAGATTGAGTGAACACACCCAATTTTACTTTGGTATCAGTGATGGTTTACATTTTCGGTACAGAAACAAGATGAATCTCTTTTAGAAGATGTTTGGACTCTTTTAAGGGCTGGAAGACTAGAAGAGGCATCTGGACTTTGTCATTCTGCTGGACAGGTGAAGATCTCAATGGAAAAGTGAAAATGATAAGTTTATGCTGAGAAGTCTATGCTTTCTGCTATTTACATTTTTGGCTTTTTGCAGCCATGGAGAGCTGCCTCTCTGTGTCCATTTGGAGGTTTGAACCTGTTTCCTTCAGTTGAAGCTCTGGTGAAGAATGGTAAAAGTAGAACATTGCAGGCTGTTGAATTTGAAAGTGGCATTGGTCATCAGTGGCATCTTTGGAAATGGGCTTCATATTGTGCATCAGAGGTAATGTTGTTTGTAAATGAATACTAATTGAAGACTTAATGTTGTTTTATTGACTTCTGTGCTGTTTACTTGTTCTTTTCTCAGCTATGTCTAAAAGGTTTAATAAATAAAATGAATGTACTGCTCCACACGTTTTATCTTTTCCATATGGTATTATTTTCTATAATATGGTTTTATCTTCCTCTCTGCTGTGTTCTTTCCATCTACATAGAACTGTCATTATTTCCTTTAGTTATTTCCATATAATTCTCTCTCTCTCTCTCTCTCTCTCTCATACCATCTTGCTTCTTAAACTCTTAAATCCTTTATTCTCAACATCCTTGTATTGCAATTTCCCTCATCTTTTAACCAGTTTGTCATCTTACCATCAAATTTAAATATTTAATTTAATAAAAGGATAAATAGTTTTATATTTTTGTTCAATAGCATATCATGTTGATTCATTTATATGGACTTCATGAACCTTCTGTTAAAATAGAGTAAGCTAGATCAATACTAGTATAGCCTGTAGAGGATGGTAGTTCTGCCCTGTATGATTGCATAGGCTACAAGCTAAACACTCCTGTATAATGCACTGATTCAGTGCTAATCAATTATAATCTCAAAAACAGTGATTATTCAAGTACATCCTCTCTCTTTCGAATTCTCTCTTCTCTAGACTCTTAACAGTTTGTAATTAAAATATAAAACTTGTTAAATGTAACTTTTTATTTGCAATTTATTCTGCAGAAAATATCAGAGCTTGGTGGGAAATTTGAAGCTGCTGTATATGCAGTCCAATGTAGCAACTTAAAACGGATGCTTCCATTGTGTACAGATTGGGAGGTAGAAGCTTGTCTGCTAGATTCTGATTCGTAATTTCATGCACGTAGAAATAGTAAACTAATTTTTATCCCAAAAAATTAAGTAGCAAAATTAATAACTCATATGGGTATTCTAGGGGGCCAGCTATCTTTTTGTCAACACTTGGCCAACACTGTATTTTTATATGATTGCACCCATATTTTGTCAAGCTTTTGCACATATTTGAGTGATACACACATGAACTAGTATATTTTGCATGCATGCAAACCACAAAGAAAAAGTCTAGGTGATGAATATTTTTTAGCTAATATGTAGTCTACTTTTCTTCTAGGTCATCTTGTTCACTTATTTTTTAAGCAGACTTGTGAGTGTTGGCTATATGCTGGCCAAAAAATCATTGACCACCTAGCAAGGCTCTAAATCTTCTCCTCAATCATGCTGTTAATGTTGGAAGCTTATGCTGATTAATTGCATAACTTGAAACATTTGCAGTCAGCATGCTGGGCATTGGCGAAGTCTTGGCTTGATGTGCAGGTAGACTTGGAAATCACACGTTCGCTGCCTGGTGGAATTGATCAACTTAGATCTTTTGGTGATGTAATTAATGGAAGCCCAGGACACGCTGATGGCTCCTTGGATCCCACAGATGGGCCCGAAAATTGGCCTATTCAAGTTTTGAATCAGCAACCACGACAACTTTCATCTCTTCTTCAGAAGCTACATTCAGGGTAACTGTACAATTATTGTTACAAATGTGCTTTTTTTATGATGGTTTATTGTTATCATTTGTAATCCTTTTCTCCTAATGCCATTTTAGTGAAATGATGCATGAGGCTGTAACTCAACAATGCAAGGAGCAACACCGACAAATTCAGGTATGCTTAAACGCTTGTTTTTATTTCATATGTGAATTTCTGTCATTGTTTTTTCTAGGTGTTCAATATTTTCACGTTTTAGAGCATTTCTACATATATTTTTAATAACAAAAGAAAAAAATAAGGGAATGAAACAGAACAATAGAAGTTGTAAATCTTTTCTTGGTTTAAAATGGAGCCTATTGCTCAAAGGATGCATTCTTTAGCTTTCTTTCTTCTCGGTCTCTTCATTTTCCCCCTTTCAAGAAACTTAATGGTGCAATTGCAATTACTTAAGGCATCGAGAGAACAAAATTTTACCTTTGTGTTATATCTTCCTCTTTTATTTTCCTGATTTCTTAAGCTATTCGTTGCCTTTTCAGATGACTTTAATGCAAGGTGATATACCACGTGTACTGGACCTTATATGGTCATGGATAGCACCATCAGAAAATGATCAGAATATATTTAGGTGAGTAATGTTATCTTTTCTTTCCCATGTTAACACACTTGCTGAAAAGTTGTTATGCCTAGATTTTCAGAGTTATTCCAGCAACTTGTAGATTAGATGTTGCACTACTATTACCTTTCGAATCTCATTTGCTCACTACAGTGAAATTCGCCAATTCTTTATGTGTATACCAAGGTTCTAAAAACTGGGCTGGTCATTGAACCGGCAAAGCCAAAGGTTTAAAGGTTCAACCAAGATTAAGCGGGTTTGGGTCAGATATAAAAAAAAATTTATATATTATATACATTTAAAAAAAATTCAAAGAATTAAATTTTTAGTCCATTTTCCAATAAAATTTGGACCAGTTCAATGTATTTTTTACCGGTTTTACCATATCTTTGACTGGTTTTTTGCAACTAGTATTTTGGTCTAAATTGTACTGGTCAGGTGACCGGTTCCTGGTTAACCTGATTGAACTGGCCTGTTCACTACGGTTTTCAGAACCATGATATTTACAGAAATATTGTGAACTTTAGCTATATTTTTTCTTAATAGTATTTTTTTGTCTATTATTCCTTGTCTATATCTTTTCAATTATTGCTGTTGAGATGGGCCGAAGACACCAAAGAAAGTATTACATAAAAAGTGAGCATCAGAGCAATGCAGAGACATATGTGATACTGATTACTTAGTTTGAATTTTCCCCCACGATTAACATACACAAATAAGTTAACATGTTTCAAGCTTGACGCATGTGATTTATTTCAAGATTAAGGTAAGATGTGTGAATTGTAATTGCTAATTTGGATATTTAGGATGTGAAATCATATACTTAGGGGAAGGGAATGTTAAGGATATGTGACATGTAAATCATATGGAAAGACAATCGAGGCATATTAAAGATATGCTTTAATGAGAAACCTCAGTAATCAGAGCACTGTTATTCCTGAGAATATCTGAGATTGAAATTGAGTAAGGGGTTACCAGAGAAGTATAAGCTTATCTGAATCAAATGTGTGTTCTCTCATACTAAACTCTATCTGGGGAGATCAAATTTTTATTGTTAAATAGAGAAAGTTTAGCTTTGTTGAAAGGAACATCTTCTCGTTTAAGGAAGGTAGTCCTTATAATGAATTTGCCATTTTAGTAGGACGACTTTCTAATTGCTAATTGGTGGGAATCAGTTGACCAAATTTCTGTGTTATGTCCTGTCAGGCCTCATGGAGATTCTCAGATGATACGATTTGGTGCACATCTAGTCCTCGTGCTGAGATATTTACTTGCTGAGGAAATGAAAGATACCTTTAGAGACAAGATTCTTAGCGTTGGTGATAACATTTTGCACATGTATGTATTCTGTGACTTCTTTTTTCCAAATAAAATCAAAGATGAGCACACTGTTTCGAACATTGGCAAAGGTTTCCTTCATATTTGATGACTTTGTGGTCTTTATCAACATGGTTTCAAGTATATGATGGGAGCTGGATACTTTTATAAGTTAAATGTAAATTTGTTATAATATGCATTTATATTGGTATAATATTAGGTATGCACTGTTTCTCTTTTCAAAGGAGCACGAGGAGCTGGTTGGCATATATGCTTCTCAGCTTGCATGTCACCGTTGTATTGACCTCTTTGTGCACATGATGGAACTCAGGCTAGACAGCAGGTATCCTTGCTTTTGTCTTTTATGCGTATCTATAATGTTATTGATGACATTGTCATACCTTTGTATGTTGTTTGCTTGATTGAAGTTTTTGTCAGGTGAACTATGATCATGTGGACCATTGTCAACATGCCAATCGAACATGAAAATTGAGAGCTGTCAAACATGGACTAAATGCTTTACCGTATCATTTTATCTGGAATTTATATGTATATATCGGGGGTGTGTGGATCTATATATATTAGCATTTCTAGATAAAGAATTCATTAAGATGGAATAGCCACAAGATAAAAATGGTATCACGGCAATCTAGTTCCTTTGTATAATGGTTAAATGAAATATTTAATAATACCACGAGTTGAAACTAACAGCTAAGAAAGCAAGACTGTTCTATAAAAGTGCCAAGGGAAAAAAGCAACTAGTGAGTAATTATAATATGGAATCACACTACTAAATATCTATATGTAACATTTATTTTGTTTTTTTCATTCAATAGTGTACATGTCAAATACAAGATCTTCCTTTCTGCCATTGAGTATTTACCATTTTCCTCCGAGCATGATTCGACGGGCAATTTTGAAGATATTATAGAGAGGTATGTAGGTATTTCCTTTAGAGTATGCTTGTTTTTGGAGGGTCATTTAGATGTTTCTGGGAAAATGTTCTGTACATATGAGTGTATGACGCTCCTCTATCTCAAAATAAACATTTTGGAACAGAATTTTATTGAGATCTCGGGAGATCAAGGCTGGTGAATATGCTGACCTGTCAGATGTTGCAGAGCAGCACAGACTGCAAAGTCTTCAGAAAGCCAAAGCCATTCAATGGCTTTGCTTTACACCACCATCAACAATTCCTAATTTCCAAGATGTTAGTAAAAGATTACTTATCCGAGCATTAACACACAGGTAAAGGATGCCTCATTATATTCCAGGCTTGTTGGGGTTTCTGATGAACTCTACTTGTGAAAGTGCAACAATATCGAAACTTTGAAATAAAATTTGAGATTATACCTTTTACTTATCTAAATAATGTTTGACATTTGTTGTTAATCTTGACTGTTTATTCTCATTTTTCTGTGCACATTATTTATTATGAATATTTGAATTTCCTACTTTAGATAAGAACCCGATTTTTCTGGTTCTTTTGTTGATTCTTGGTTGCTGGAGCTTGATGCACACCTGCCTCTTAGTTACTGCAGTTTCTTGTCTCCTACTTAGCATGATAACTTTTATCAAAAAATTAACCTGTTTTCCCCATGTAGCAACATACTCTTCAGGGAGTTTGCTCTAATTTCGATGTGGAGAGTACCAGCAATGCCTATAGGTGCGCACACAGCACTTGGTTTTCTCGCTGAGCCCTTGAAACAGCTCTCCGAAACTCCGGAGACGTCGGAAGATGATATTGTTTTTGAGCATCTGAGGGAGTTCCAAGACTGGGTATGCTAGGTTATGCTTGCCAGATATAAGATATTTCCTCGTTCTTATCATTTCTACCTTAACAATTATGTGTGTGTTTGTGTGATATTTATTTAACACTTAACATTTATATTTTATTTGCATTTCTCTAGCGTGAATATTATTCCTGTGATGCAACCTACCGCAATTGGCTCAAACTTGAACTAGAGAATGCAGAAGTTCCTGCCTCTGACCTGTCGTTAGAGGAAAAGAAGAGGGCCATTTCAACAGCAGAGGAAATGCTGACAGCATCTCTTTCACTACTAGAAAGTGAGTTTAGTTGAAAATCTTAAACAATATTTAGAAATGAATCGGAACATGTGAGCAACTATTATGTTTTTTTAAAAAAGAAATTGATGCATTAGTATTTGGGCTCTAGTCATAGTTGTGACCCTTGTTCTTTATGTAGGACAAGAAACCCCTTGGCTGGCTTCTATTAACGATGGCTATGAATCGGCTGAACCTGTTTACCTTGAACTTCATGCCACTTCAATGCTATGCTTGCCATCTGGAGATTGTTTGTGTCCAGATGCTACTGTGTGCACTACCCTGATGAGTGCCCTTTACTCATCAGTTGGTCATGAGGTTATCTTAAGCCGACAACTAATGGTATGTTCAACTATTGAATGGTTAAGCCCTGCATACTGCCCTGTATTTTAGAATTTGTATGTTAAACTTTAGTATGGTTAAGCCCTCTGTTAGAAACAAATATAAGTATCACTTTACATGTCAATCAAATATCATAATATCAGGTAATATATCTTAGAATTAATCATTAGGGTTTAGGGTTTAGGGTAATATATCTTATTATTATTGTTTCCTAATTTGACTAGGATTGGGGTTTTCCTAATATTATAAATACAAACAACCTCAATTCCTTATAACCACTAGGCGCAGTCTGCTCTATGGAAATGATATTGTTGCGTCATGCCATATGTCATGTTTGCAGTAAGCTATATGTCTCTGGTTTGTCTCCCTTATTGGTCTGTCAGAGATGATTTTAACCGCTGTAAGATCTCCAGAGAAGTTAGGTGGTGGGAGAATTACCTCTATCCTTTGTATTCACTACAAAAATCATGACCCACATGTCTATTTAAGTCTCCTCCAAAGAAAATCGTGTCTCCCAACTATTCATCTTGGATTAAATCTTCTAGATCTAATAGTTTGAAAGAAGAGAAGAGAAGAGAAGAGAATCTGATCTCTTTAGAGTAATGAATCAGTACTTATATACCCAAGTGAGGAGAGTGTTTAGCACACTAGTTGAAGGGGATAGAAGGGTCTTTACATACTTTAGTTACGGGTGATTAGAGACTTAGAAGTTGAATCTGATCCCATTAGAGTATTGAATCAGTACTTATACACAAGTGAGGAGAGTTCAGCACACTAGTTGTAGGGGATAGAAGGGTCTTTACATAAGTTAGTTACGGGCTATTAGAGATTTAGAAGCTTTAACACTATGCCATGGAATCATCTATCGCAAAAGCTTAAGTTGCTAAGTAGAGGCATTTGAATGGGCATATAGCTAACAAGGCATTAACCACATAAAAGGCCCCCGGCTAAACTACTAGTGTAGTGTAATGATCGGATCACTCACTTTTAACCCTTACCACTTCATTCTTCACTACTAATCAACGATAATGCATACTCCATTTCTATTCTTCACTTTTCCTGGATACCAAGTTTACATCCTAAGTTGTCTAACCCCTTTGCCTTCAACCTCACTAGCCTTAGTGCAATTCCATGTTTGATATATGTCTAATCTCAACATATGCAGTGTTCCCTAATATTATAAATATAAATTAGAAGTGTCTTGTCTATTGTCTCATGCAATTACAATATAATCATATCAATAGTACTTTATATTAAACATATAGCCATCCTCTTCTCACTTTCTCCTTACCAATCTAGAAAAGCTAATTCTCAATGTCATTTCAATGTGGAACCATCCTCCTTAACTTCTGCAGAGTTTCTAAACGTTTTTTCAGAACTCAACCTCAGATCTTCAAAATCCGTGTTTTCACCATCATTGTTTTCCAGAAATCACTGTTCACTTCCTGTGTTTTCTCCACCGACCTTTCGAGCATTCTCTCTGGTCAACTGCTGTGTGCAACTTTGGCCGTCTCAAACCTTTGCCTTTTCTGCTGCTTGTCCATTCTGGCAATGTTTCAGTCTTTCATGGCCTTCTGTGGTTGCTGCTTTCCACTGTTGGCTGCTGTCGAACTCATTCGTTCTGATCTCCAACCCAACCATCTGATTCCTTCTCCAGTGCGGCCTATCCCTGCTAGCAAGAACTTGTCCAGCAATTTCACAAGCTATTGTTGCAATGTTGGTCTTTGTTGACAAGCTACTACAAAGAATAAGAATCACAAACATGTCAATATTGGTTGTCAGTTTCACATTGCCCAGTTGATTCTTTGTTGCAATGTGATGTATAAACCACTATCTGGAGTATATGGCTCAGCACAACTAATGCTACTTTATTGATAGATTTTTCTGAGAAATAAGGCTTATGAGGTAGAAGCTAAACTAGTCACCGATAGAATCAATGAAGTATACACCTTTAATGAATTCTTTGAAGCCTTGGAGGTCTTTCCCTCTCAAAACATGTTGGGAGATGGAAAGTTGTGTTTCACTAATCTTTGGTGTTTTTTTTTTCCATCGTGTAATGGTTTCCCCATCTTATTGATATTGGTTTTTTATTTAAAACAAGAAATTTAGCCTTTGCAATTTACTGCACAAATAGTTATTTTTCTAACTCTTCCGCGTTACTAGATATCCTATCAGTGACATGAAATAGATTGATGTAGACTTGTTTGTAATAGACCTTGGATTGTAGTCGCTTGTGTTCAGAGGAACATAATATAGGGTGATGTAGGCTTGCTACTTGTTAGTAATAGACCTTGGTTAGCATAAGGGTGAAACAAGGAAAATATATTAAAAGAATATTTAGAAGCCTTGAACATAAGTTTATTCAAGAATATTACAGGGTTCAAAATATAACTTCTGAAGTGTGTTCTATCCAACCTAATAAACCAGAGGGGGCATAAACCTCTTGTTGCTACAAACTTTCATAAGTTAGCTCTGTTGTTTTCATGGTTTTCTTTTGTTTGTTTTTATCCCTTCACATAACTTTCTACATCTTTGAGTGAACTCTTTTGTGGTTTGAAATATATGGAAAGGGAAAATTGTGGAAGATGGGCATCTTTCCTGCAAATCAGGAAGATGAATGTTTTGTTACTTTGTGAGGAGACTGCTTTTCCAAGCTTTATATGTCATTGTTACCTTCGGCTTCATGTACAATCTAATCTTGTGCAGGTGAATGTCTCCATATCTTCAAGGGACAAGTATTGCATTGATGTTGTTCTCCGTTGCTTAGCAATAGCTGGTGATGGACTTGGACCACACAATCTCAATGATGGTGGTATTCTTGGAACAATTATGGCTGCAGGTTTTAAAGGTAAGCAACATTGATGTGTATGTAGCCGTAGATCAGAATGGGTTGGACATCAATATAGTAAAACAAGCTTGAAATTTATTTTGCAATGATGTGCTTCCTTGGGTCTTCTCTTTTCTTGGTTCAAAATTAATAAGAGGCTAAAATTGGGTGACGTGTGTCTATTTGATGATATTGTTGCTGCGTAACTCATTTTCATAACTGATTTCTTGGTGAGGTTTCTACTGATGTGGGTTCAACATTTGGTGAATAGCCACTATTTGATATACAGAACAACAGTCTTTCAGACTCTGTCTGTGTTTGATGTGTGAGAAAGAGAGGTGAGTTGCTTGTTCTTGGGAATTCTAGACTCATGAAAGGTAGATCATTGGAAATAAAAAGTCTTCCATTGGCATCTAGACACATGAATCGTTTGTGTTTCAGATGAGGGAAAAATAAATTTATTTTTGTGGTATGGAGGGGTGAACGCGGATCGCATGGATATCGGATCCGATCCGATCCGATCCGCACATTTGCGGATCGGCTCGGATATATCCGCAAAACATACAAATATTTTAAAAAGCTTATTTTTATTAAATAATAAAATTTCTTTTTTCACTCCTTTAAACATGTTTACTCCTAAAATATTATTAAACATACTTTCCTTAAATAATAAAAATAAAATAACAGTTTTTGGGAAGAGTTGGTCCTTAAGGTATTAAAAGCGAGTGATTATGGACTTGACAGTTATTACTTCAATTCTTCATTTACTAATTGATATTAGGTCTAGTCTTGACAAAAATTTGGAATAAATTGGTCATTGGAAGAATTTTCATGTAGGTAGTTTTGTGAATTGAAATCAAATGGTGTAGGGTGACCATTATATTTGCTTTCTTCTATGGTACAGCTTGTATGATTTTGAGCTGGAATTACTGTTAAGAGTCCTTAATGAAACTGAATGAAAGATCCACTAATTAAATTTATTTCATATTGCAGGTGAGCTTCCTCGGTTTCAATCTGGGGTAACGTTGGAAATATCCAGATTGGATGCTTGGTACTCCAATAAAGATGGAACCATAGAATACCCAGCAACCTACATTGTGAAAGGACTTTGCCGTAGATGCTGTCTCCCTGAAATCATTCTCCGTTGTATGCAAGTAAGTTAATGAATGGTATTGATCGACATTAAATTTGCTGTTATCTTCAAAATCTATGTAAAAGTTGATAAAATGAGTCAAGAACGTCACAAATAATTACTCATTTACCATTGAGTAACCACTTGGACATCATTTCTCAGTTGATTTGTTTGCCCCCTTGTAGTTTTGGAGTGTACATATAGTTATTCTTTACAAATTTATTGTCATATATAGGTTTCTGTCTCTCTCATGGGATCAGGAGTCATGCCTGATTGCCACGATCGATTGATTGAAATGGTTGGCAGCCCCGAAACTAAGTTTCTTCACTTATTTAGTCAACAACAATTACAGGCAAGTTGATAATTTCTTCATCTTAAAGAAATACTGGAGGCTCTATGTTTAAAAAGTTCACCCTGTGTAGTCTGTTTTATGCCTTTCTTGAGGCATTATCTCTTGGTTACATTATTTTCGTTGGCATAAAAAATAAATAAATAGATTGGAAGATGGTTGTATTACCTTTTTTTTTTAAGCATTGGCTCCTTTATTGTATTATTCTTTAGATTCGCAAAGATGCTGAGCTTTGTGCACGATAAAAATATTGGTTTGGGAGAAGAGAAGGGGGGGGGGGGGGGGGTTGTAGAAGGCATTTGGATCGACTTCTGAAAAAAAAATAGAATTTATTTAACCTTTTTTAGTACAGATTTTCTTTTAAGAATCTTGATGTTTTGATAGATAATTTAAGAAGTATTTTTAATTATCAAAATTCTCTACTGTTTTTGGTTTTCTTAGAACCTTAGTATGATAGTATTATTGGCTTTAAAAAATTTATAAAAGATAAATATTTTTTAATCATATTTTTTATTTTATAAAAGCCAGTCCAAACATGCTCTTGGCGCCTGATAAAACAAAATAATTGTGCTGACAATGGAATTTGTTGAATTCTTATTTTATCAATCTGGAGACAGATTTGACGTTTGACACTTTCTCATTCAGGAGTTTCTATTGTTTGAGAGGGAGTACTCAATCTGCAGAATGGAGCTTACTGAGGTATAATTTGTTGCTCCATCAGCTGAAGAGTTCAGAGAGTGAATTAACTCTGAAAGGCTTATACATTTTGTTGTAGTGCAGTTAAGGTACCTTGTGTTTATTGTTCGAAGAATGTCTTGGAGATTTTCTCTTTCATTTTGTTAAAAAGAATTCACTTACTGTATATATATCTCATCTAAATATTCAACTCACATTTTCCATTTCCTTTCCTCAAAGGTGGTATTCTTAGAACATGTGTGATTGCTACTTTCAGCATATACACCTTGAAATGTATTTTAGTTCAATGTTGGTTTAAACTGGGAGTAAACTATCATTTTAGCCTTCAAAAAATTTTAGTTCTGACAAAATAGTTCTAAATGAAAGAAAGTCTCTTATGGCCATCAAAATATGATTAATGCTAGGCAAAATAGTTCAATGTGTATATTTGTGAATTGGATTACCCATTTTTGTTATACGCATGCTATTAAGGTGAATGGATATTTAGTTATGTACATATTTTGTTAGAGTGTATATGTTTTGAATACCGATAATTTTGCCCATAATAATTCCATAGGTCATGATATTCCAAAATGGCTGTTATACTAAATGACTGGTAATGTATAATTGTGGTGCCGATATCTCTCTTTTGTCTCGCATTTCCTATAAAAAAATTCTTCGCTTCCTTTCTTAATCTTTTTAGTGGATTTTAATTTAATTGCCTTTGCGGGAGAGACAGATATTTGAAAGTATTTATCAATATTATCTTTAAAAAATTAGAAAAAAAATAAAAATAACATAACATAACAATTGTAAAATACATTAATTCAACACAATTTTATATAATCCAACACAATTTTTTTGGTAACAGAAGCCAGCAGCTCAACGATAAACAAAGCAGAAAGGAAGAGCACCTGAACTGTCCAACACCTATTTCCCTCTATCATCCCTCATAACACAACCAAAATCAGCTCGCTGGACTCCTTGAAGAACACTCGCATCACAGTTGACCTTGAAAGTGCCATTGGGTGGAGGGTTCCACTTAAATTTTCTTTCAATATTTGAATAGATAATCCAGTTGTAACGAAGGTTTCTAAGATCAAAGCTCATATTTCTAGCTAGAATCGCCATTTTCTTATCGGACCAAACTTCATCCGGGTTGAAAATATCATGACTATATCCACCAAATTCCGGATGCGAAGAGGCATCCCATACTAGATATGCCCTGTTTGAGCCAAGGAGCTAAATCAGACGATCCTCTAATCTCGATGAACGAAGGGTCGATGATATTCCAAACAGCTTTGGCCCTATCGCAATCTCTAAAACAATGCAGAATTGATTCCGAATGGGCACCACACCTCTTACAAATATCACTAGGTGTTAACTTGCGCTTGAACCGGAGCGCGTCAGTAGGGATAGCATTGTGAAAAGAAAGCCGGAGCAAGAACTTGATCTTCTCCGGGATGAAAGGCTTCCATATCGAATTCTAGTCTTCGCTTTCATCCCATTGGAATTTTCTTTTCGCCAACCAAAGATATCCACTTCTAGAAGAATACTCCTTTGTTGCGGCAGCAGCCCAAACCCACCTTGGGCCATAGTGGTTGTTACCAGGAACAGAAAACTCAATCAAGGACGAACGGATATGATGAGGAAGAGGAGAATAGAGGTTGCTAAGATCCCATCAACCATTGCAAATAACGTCATCTAGAGAAAAGTGGAGGTCAGTTATATGAACGTATGGAATTAAGTTTGCAAGCTTACCCAAAGGAGATCATTGATCAAACCACAAGGATTGATCCAAAGTACCACAGCACCACGCAAAGCCCTCTTTCAAGCTATTGAACGCTTTAATCACACTTTTCCAAACATAAAAAGCCCTAATAACCTCCACAAAACCTTTCCCAGCAGCCAGATACTTCTTGGTTAGGAGTTGTACCCATAATTTCTCTTTGCAGTGAAGAAGTTGCCAAATAAGCTTTCCCAGAAGGGCAATTTTCGCACACCTAGAGTCCCTCACCCCTGGGCCTCTGTGTTTTCTCAGAGCGACAACCTTAGTCCAATTCACAAAGGGTAGTCCCCTCCCATCAGTCTGACCCTTCCAAAGGAATTGTCTCATCATCGAATCAAATTTTTCACAAGCATAAGAGGGAAAAAAGGCTACTTGCATATTATACACTGGAATGGAAGTCAACACCGACTTAACCAAACATAACCTTCCTGCCTTGTTAAGTAGCCTACCTTTCCAGCTAGCTAGCCTCCTTTGGACCTTGTCAATAACCTCTTGCACCGTCTTTTTCGCCGCTCTATCGTGGCCAATGTTTACCCCCAAATATCTGCCTATGTTCTGAGTTAAGTGAATCTGAGAAACAATTGACAAGATCTCCTTCCTCCGCTGAGTGATGTTCTTAGAGCATTGAGCCTTAGATTTGGCCAGATTAACTTTCAATCCAAATGCCTTTGTAAAGAGTTCAAGAACCTGCATAACCATTTCAACCTGCGACCTTGTTGCTTTGTAGAAAAGGAGAAGGTCGTCAGCAAACATAAGATGTGAAATCCTAGGTCCCCCTTTGGAGATGGCAACAGGGACCCATGATCCATTAGACACATAATGAAAGATAAGGCACGCCAATCGTTCCATACACATAACGAAGATATACGGAGATAGAGGGTCACCTTGTCTTAGCCCTCTTTGAGGATTAAAATTCTGTAATCTCTCGCCATTCCATAGGATTGAAAGAGAAGAAGAGCAAACACACCTCATGATTAGGCTAGTTATGTTCTGAGGGAAGCCAAAACTAGTAAGAGTATGTTGAAGAAATCTCCAATCTACCCTATCATATGCCTTCTCTAAATCAATTTTGAAAGCCATAGTACCTTTCTTGGACTTGGTCTTGCACATAAAATTAAGGATCTCTTGCGCAATAATGATATTCTTGCTCGTTCCTCTCCCCGGGATAAATCCCCCTTGAAGGGGACCAATGACCTCCATAAGGAAAGGGTGGAAGCGATTAACAAGGACCTTAGTTAAAATTTTGTATATGACATTACATAGGCTTATAGGCCTAAATTCTTTCATGACCGTCAGCCTGTCCACTTTCGAGATTAGAACAATGAGAATCCCAAAAAAGGAAGCATCTCAAACTTCACCTGCGAAAGCTTTACACACAATCTTCCAAACATCCCTTCCCACTACATCCCAATACTCCTTAAAGAAAATAGCTTGGAAGCCATCTGGTCCAGGTGCCTTGAAGGAGTTCATCTCCATAACAGTCCTCCTCACCTCCTCAATAGAAACTGGTTCAGAGAGAAACTTGCAGGCCTCTTGACTAAGTTGCAGCAGAGGAACCCCGTTAAGAACACTAAAATCCACTTCCTCTCTAGAACAAAAAAAGTCTTTGGAAAAAATTATTAGCTTCCTCTTTCAGGGAGCCCTCGTCATTCGACCAAGTTCCATCTTCTAACATAAGGCTATGAATTTTATTTCTTTTGACAATGGTTTGGAGGTGAAAGAAACTAGTATTTCTGTCTCCGAACTTGACCCATTTTCCCTATATTTTTGGTACCAGTAAATCTCCTCTCTTAAAGAGGACAGAATTTAGCTCTTGTTGGAGTCGTTTTTCTTCTTCCCTCAAACTAAGGTCATCACAAGACTCCAAAGAAACTTGGACTCTGTTAATATTCTGCTCAAGCTCTCTTTTTGTAACAAAGATGTTTCCAAAAACTTCTGAATTAAATTTTTGAGCATCTCTTTTCACAGCAGTCAAGCTTTTAGATATATCCGGAGACCCAGAGTCCCAGGCCTTGTGAACCACTTCATGGAAGAGGGGATGGGTGGTCCACGCCGCTTGGAATATGAAAGGATGGTTTTTCTTCCTCTTGTTCATACCAGCAGGATTACACGTGACCAAGATAGGTGCATGATCAAAGTGATACCTTCCCAGAATTTCGCAAAAAGTCTCAGGATATAGCAGACACCAATCTTCATTAAGGAAGGCCCTATCCAATTTTTTTGCTACATCCAAGCCCCCCTTAACCCTCCTGTGCCAAGTAAACTTCCTTCCCTTCGTACCCATATCCATAAGTCCGCAGCTATCCATGGCAGTTGCAAAAGCAAGAGATCTGTAGCGTTGAAGACACCCCCTTTCACATCCATTGAGACGAGAACTTCATTGAAGTCTCCAAGAGTAATCTAAGGGCAGGAAATAAAAACAGAAAACTTTTCAATATATTCCCAACGGGTTCTTCTATATTGTACCTGAGAATGGGCATAAATAGCGCTGCACACCCACACATTAGACCCCTTTACCACTTTCGAAGGAGACACAATGCTCAGTGATATCAAGAATTCTACTTTCCTTCCAAGACTCCTGTACCAGCACCCAGATACCCCTACTCTGGCCCCTAACCTCAGAGATGCCAACACTACTATACCCAAGCTTCTCCCAAAAAGATTTCATCTTATAAAAGACTATATGAGTCTCAATAACAATAAAGAAGGTAGGATGATGAATCTTCACAATCTCCTTAAAGTGCACGCGGGCTAATTTATTAGATGCCCCTCTCACATTCCAGCTAAAATGCTTATGTTTTCACTATCCATAGCAATAAATAATAAAATTAGAAAAATTACGCTACCTGCTTTATTGCTCAGGCACTCTTTCCTCGGCAATCTCCTTTCCCTTTCCAACATTGGGCCCAAAAAGTTTCTGGTTCCTTTCATCTTGCTCCTTAGCTCCCGCATCTTGTGGTGAGTTCTGAAGGGAGTGTGGCCTTAGACGCTTTCTGTTATAATGCAAAAAGGGAGTATCTGATTTGCTTCCACTTGTTCCTGCCACTGTTCCCTCGTGTGAAGGAGAAAGATTTTTGGTGCTATTGCTCTTTGACTGATTATTAGACTTGCTTAAAGAGGAATTCCCATATTTCATTGGCCTTTTTGAGAGATTAGCTACCACCACATGTTTTTTTGTGATGGGCCTATTGTTCTTGAGATTTAGGATTCTTGTCCACATTTCTTAGAACCTTTCCTTTTTTCTTAACCACCTTAATCCACGCCCCAATTACCTCCTCCTGATTAGTTGCATGATCATCTCCTAACTCCTCATGCACCTTACCAGGCGCTGACTTTGGATATCCCTAATTTCCCTCAGCAATTGAAGACTTTCCAAAAATGAAAGCATGTTGCCGCTGCTCCGTCTCTGCAGAGTCAATGTGCTGGTTATCATTTTCTGGCAAAGAGAAATCTTCCTCCATTGCTTTAGCGTCATTGACCTTCTTGCAATCAACTGCAACATGACCGTAACACCTACACTTCTCACAAATCAATTTAAGATGTTCATAATTCACTTTGTAAATAACATCATCCACTTCAATCTCATCAATCACCGGCACTCCTAAATCGATGAGGATACATGCACGGGCAAATTTTTCCCTCTCTGCCTCTTTTGTCGCAACAACCACCTTAATCGGTTTGCCTACCGCCGACGCAATACGTTGCATGGCCTTTTCCTGGTAATAAAGGATCTTCAGCCCATTGAAACGAACCCACACAAGAGTGGAACCAAAGGATTCTACTGCCGGATGGAACTCAAAAGACCAGGGTTTAACTGCCAAATAAAAGCCATCGATCATCCACGGGCCTCTAAGGAGAACCTTCTCTTGATCTTCCAAAAGATCGCATTTCACCAAGAAGTAGTCATTACCAGCATCCAAAATTTCATATCCTCCCTTAAGCCTCCAAATGAAGCGTAGTCTATGACATAAAGCAGTGTAACTAACATGCTTGCCAAAAACCTTCACAACAATGGAGTCTTTGTAGGGTTCAGCAAGAACCTTCCTTCCTTCACTAGAAAAGGTCACTTTAGGCCTTCTCCCATTGCCTCCCTCAACCACAGCAAGACGATCCCCCTCCAGAGATTCATCAATAACCAAGGGTTTAGGTGTTGAAACCCCAACAACCTTGTCTCTGAAGGATACCTTGCTTCTGAAGGTCCCTTGCGTGGCTGGTCTCCCCCCACCCTTGCTTCCTCCTTCACCCGCCTCCTTCCCTGCACCTCCTACTTCTTGTGAATGACCTTCCGACGGTGCCTTAGCATCCTTGTGCATCCCACGTTGACCCCCTTGCGCGGCCTTCCTCTCGCCCCTGCTCGCACCTTCTCTCATATGTGTGGTTATTTAATTTATACATTAAGAATTCATTACATATTTATTATAAAAAAATATAATAGTTTAGAAAAAATAACAAATATTTCCAAACATTCAACATTTTTTGTAGTAGATCATTAATTCATTATCATAGCTCGAACTTACAAAATCTAATGCACATTATTCTCATTTTGTCATGAGTATTTATGGCCTCAGATTTGTTATCTTTGATGGGCCAAAAATGATCATACATTCAAATTTGTAGAGAAATCATTGAACCAGTATTGACCTTGATTTATAAGAGTAAAATTCCAACTCAGTCCTAACTATTTTGCAAATTCTCATTCCCCTTCATCGATTAGAAGATGACACTACAGTTTCTAACGATTAATTCTGTCAGACATTTTACTTCCTCTATTAATGTCTCCGTCCAAAACTAATGGATTTTGCCTACATGCCACGTTAGTTGATGACGTGCCAAGGAATCATTTCAAGGGATAAAACGTCTCCTGCCATTTTAGCAGTACACTGCAGTAAAATAGGACAATTAAATCCCTAAAAATTTTTTAAGAGACACTTAAACTCCTAACTAATTTAAACATAAGACACATAAATTCATAATGAACCATAAAATAAGACAAGTATCCCTAAATTTCAAGTCATTGTACATGCTATTGCACTAAATATTGGCAGTGATTGGTAGTAGTCTTAGTTCCTTTCTTCTTTTTCTTCTTATGTTGCAAAGATTGTTTGATGACATGTGCAAGAAAGGGTTGGTCTCGAATAGTGATACTTTTACCACTTTAATTGATGAACAAGCAAATATGAAAAATTGATTTGGCCTGGAAGAATTTTCAGGTAATGATCAATCAAGGTATTAGGCCGGAGTTGATCATGTATAATGCACTTATCAATGACCTTTGCAAGATCTATGATTTAAAGGAAGTTAGAAAATTTGTGAATGAGATGAGTGATACAACACTAATAGATAGATATTGTAAAGATGGGGATTGAAACTTGTATTGGAGATCAAGAAGAAAATGATTGAAAGGGATTGAACTTGATGAGATAGCTTTTACTGCGCTCATACCACGACTTTGCAGGAAAAAAAAAAAGAGGAGGAGCAAGGAACTGAGGCTGCCACCAACCAAAGCTAGCAATCAGTGCAGCAAATACAATGGTTTGTTGAAATTTAGGAATACTTCATAGTTTTATTATGGATTTATGTGTCTATGTTAAATTAGTTATGGGTTTAAGTGTCTCATAAAATTTTTTTCAGGGGTTTAATTGTCCTATTTTACTGCAGTATATTGCTGACATGACAAGAGGTGTTTTGTCTCTTGGAATGGTTCCTTGGCACGTCATCAGCTAATGTGATACGGAGGCAAAAGGGGTAGAATGTCGACGGAATTAATCATTAAGGACCGCAATATTATTTTTCAATCGATAAAAGACAAATTGTACATTTTTTTTGTAATATATCAAGAGATCAGCTCAGCTATGTGAAGGGCATATTGTAGTGGCTTTTGTATTTGCAAATAAATGTTTGTGTAACTTTACTTATAGAATTACTTAATAATAGAATTACTCCCTTGTTGCATGAGATTAAAATGGATATATGTATTTCTTTAAAAAGTTTTTAGTATGTAATAAATTAAAAAATATAAGGTAACCTATTTTTTTATTATATTTACTTTGCAATTAAACCAATATTAGCTAAATCTTCATTTTATTAACTAAAAGTACTAAAGCATCTTTTTCTCTCTATCTATTAATTTATCTATCTGTATCTGTATATAATAATAAGAGAGTAGTAGATGGTTAATTGGTTGACAAGTGGTACTTTGTATAATACACAAGTGTTACTCTTTATTGCATGACAAGTGGCAACACAACAAAAATTAATATTAATAAAGCAATAGAAAATTTAAAGATCTATGAACAAAACAATTGAGGGAATTTTGATTCAAATTGAAATTCAAAATTATTTCGTTACAGATGTCCTTGTATATATGTTAGTTAAACGGTGAAGAAAAAAAAGAAGGAAAGAAAGAAAACGACAGTCACAGAGAAGAGGGTGGCGACGAACAAAGAAAACGACGGTAGAAGAAAGAAAAGACGACAGAAGAAGAAGAAAACGATGGTGAAGAAAGACGAAGAAAGATGGTTGACGCCGCAGAGAAGAAGAAAACGACGGTGGAGAAGGTAAGGACAATGGAAGAAGGAGAAGAGGGTGGCAACGACAGCGATGGTCACAGAGAAGGAAGCTAAATTGACAGAGAAAAGAAGAGGAATGAGGCGACGACGGTGATGGAGTCCACCATCGCTGTTGGATCCACAGAGCTGCATCCTCCGCAGAACGGTGTCACAGCCATTTCTTCGCCGGTCGGTGCTACGAATGAAGGATGGTTAGTTCTCTTGCTCGGACATACTTTATTTTGTTGTTTGATTGGTTGAAAACGCTAATCGAAATTGTATATGGCTTTTTGTGTTAATATCTTCAGAATGGCGTGCTACACTTAAAGAAGAGAACGGTGAAGGAGCAGCTAGCAGCAAATTGACGACACCGGGGAAGAGAACGGTGAGCTTTGATATCCTATCGTGGGCGGAATTACAGAGGTAATTTACTTTTAAGTTAGAATAGCCACACAAAATTATTGTGTCTCTGTGAAATCAATGAAACTAAGAAAGTATTTCTTTGACCATTAAACTTTATCAAAAGGCTGTGTCTTCATATATCTGAAAAATTACAACACGTTTAGGAAATTTATGTGATCTAAATCCTTTTTTTTTAGTGGTAGCAAGTAATTAGGAGCTAAAATCATGTTTAGGAAATTCACTAAATTTTGCTGTTGTCAATGAATATGGTTGTGAATGAATTAGACAAGATCTTGCATCACCAAAAAAGAAGCCACTTTCTAAAGGTGAGTAGAGGTACATATCTTTGGTTCTCTTTATTTTATTTAAATGTTTTTTTATGATTGCATTCTAAATATCGTTTTGTTCTGGGAAATAGAGGAAGAATTGACCCCTTAACATCACAAACTAGTGGACTCTTTGTAGCCAACTTCACAAAAACTAGCCATTTGATCTTCCTCAGCTGTCTCCAAAGAATTTGTATTTATTTATTTCAGTTGCCAAAAAATTTTAGATATGCTCTTGCATTAGAAACATTCAAACAAAAAAGTTTTCCATTGATTATTATCATCATGCAGCTAATTAGTTAAATGAATTAAGTATTGTTATCCAATGATACCGTTGTGTTTTAAACTTATTAATATAGCAAAAGGTTGAATTAAACACTTTTGTTAAAGTGATAAAACATAATTGAATTAAAAGAAAGCGTTACACATGTAAAGGAGTCACTCTATGAAGATAAACCAAACTAAAATTTCAGCTCAACCTCATAAAGTGGCAATATCATTACAAACCTGTTAGAATAATTAAATTCTGAATTTTTTATCACTTGCAACAGAACGTGTAGCAGAAATCAGATGAAACTCAAACCATTTTCATCCTCATCAGAGTAAAATATGCCTCCTGTTATATGTATACAAGTAATAGTTTTTGTTCATTAAATTGAAATCTGATCAAACTGCTTTACTCTAAAATGTTTTCAACCAAGTTATGAAAATAAAATGAAATTTATACAAGAATTAATTTTGGTAATATACAGCACGAAATAATAGGAACACAATAAAATTTAAAAGAAAAGAAAGGTTGAAGGCAATATGCAGGGGGAGGCCATGTTGAAAGTTAATATTCATGATAAGTTATGCATGAGATGTGAGCAATCTTAGGCCTCTCTTTCCCTCTATTTCTCTGACAACTTGCTTTTAAGTTTTAACATTGGGCATTTTCTCATTGTTAGATATGAAATTAAGGCAGCCTTTCTGTTAGTAATGACTTGAGCTTGTCACATTCTAACCAGAGACTTTTGAGAGAGGTGAGATCACGAGCAAAGCTAGATAATATTTAGCAGGGGCTAATATTCTTTTTAGTTTTCTATTTTAACAAAAAATTAAAAAGCACTATAATACAATTTAATTAAAAATAACAACTAAGACTTAGAATTTACTTTTTATAAGATAATTGAACATATCGTATATTAAAATAATTAGACACAAATTTTCAAAACTAATTTCAAATATTCTAAATATAGGTTGTTGCATACTTGCTTTTAGAATCTTCAAATACTATTCGATTCCTTTTTAGACGTTTCCTGCAAAATTATTAAAAAATGTATTATGCTTCATATAAATAATTTAAATCACAACCATAAATTATGCAATGAAAAAATTAATAATAATATTACTAGAGCTGAAATGAATTAAAATTTGTAACTTACATAGACAATTGAGTTCGACATTTTTTTCTTGATTCAAAGTCATCTGTTATTGAATATGTGCTGAAAGTAGCTGCAATTTCTTTCTCAATGTAAATGACTAAATTATCTGCAAGAAATTCGTTTGCCATTTTACTCCGAAGCCTTGTTTTAACAATTTTTATTACCGAAAAAGCTCTTTCTGTTGTTGCTGTAGATACTGAAAGAGTCAAGACGTTGCGAATCAGTCTATCAACCAAATGATAAGTTCTTGAATTTTCTGTTTCTTTCAATCTTTGACATAACTCAAAAAGTGTCCCAACATCTTTTAGATGATTCGGTATATCAAATGCATAATGTTGCAATTGAGCATTCAAAAGAATCCTTTCATGATTAAAAAAATCTGAAGGATAAAACTTTTCAGCTAACTTGCATATATTCTGAATATTAAACAACGTAAAATTGTCTTTATGGTCCACAGCAATACTTAAAGTCAAAAGTTCCATGGTTTTCTCATTGAATCTACTATTTAACTCTTGTATTTAAGAGTCAATTGCTGCCAAAAATATATCTACTCGGTAATGATGCTCAATTATTATCTTTGGTTGACGAGATCGACCTCTTCTAACCGTGTATTGTGTACTCATATCAGTTATGTCAATTTCATGTTTCTCACAAAATTTCTTAATAATCTCAAATAAATTGCACCAACCATTATCCCTTAATTTTTGAAGAAGTAGTTTTGATGTGGAAACAACATGCATTGCATTCAAAATATCTTGAAATTTTTGTTGTAATGCTTGGCACAAAATATTAGTAATTTCCATAATTTTCTTCATCAAATGTAACGAAAAAATAAATTCAAACGAGGATAGCACTTTGTTGACATCATAAGCCTCACCTCTTTGAGCAGAAGTCATACTATCATCAATAATGTTATTAAGAATGGTACGGGTAACTGCAAATATTCTTATCAAGCCACAAATAGAATGAAAGTGAGAACTCCATCTTGTATCTCTAGCTCTTTGTAAAGTGCCCACTTGATCTGCACCTTGACCTATTTCTAGCTCATCATTGGCAACTAATTTTGCATTTTCAATTTCTTGAGCTTCTTGTAGTTGATCATGTCGTTTGCAAGATGCACCAACAATATTGATAATAGCAGTCAATTGTGTGAAAAACTCATGAATTTGAAGTACTTCCCTTGAAGCAGCCACCAGTGCTAACTACAATCTATGAGCAAAACAATAGACATAATATGCTTGTCGGCAATCATTGAGAAATAAAGCTTATAAACCATTCCGTTCCCCTCTTATATTGCTAGCACCATCATACCCCTGACCTCGAATGTTTTCAATTTGGAGATTATAAATAGAAAGCACAGACATCAATTCTTTTTTCAAAGTCAAGGCACTAGTATCACTAACATGTACAAGATCAAAGAAGCGTTCACGAACAAAACCATTCACATCAACAAATCTCAAAACGACAACCATTTGCTCCTTTTTAGATTCATCACGAGCTTCATCAATAATGATTTAAAATTTGGCATCTCTAATATCCTTTCTAATTAAGTTTCTCACCATTGTAGCAAGAACATGTAGAATTTCTTTCTGAATATCACTTGAAATATATTTAGCAAATTTATGAGCATTTTCCAAAACAAGCTTCTGAACACTACCTCGATTAAATAAAGTTACCTTGATTATCTGAACTCGGGCTTTCATCATGGCCTTGATGAGCCACTCTTTATGATTTATTTTGTACTGAATTGAGTGGATTTTGTCACTTATTCTCACACTTATTCATGTAATTGCATGTTTTTAAGTTTTCTTCCTAATTTTGTGCTATGATTGAAAACATGCTTCTTAGGCCTTAAAATCGCTAATTCTTGATCTTCTCTTATTACCATTCGATGCCGTCATCTGTTGTTAAGTGTTTTCAGGGTTTATAGGGCAAGAATGGCTTATAGGATGGAAAGGAAGCATGCAAAAGTGGAAGAAACACAAGAAATTGAAGTTTTGGGAAGCTGGCCTCGACGCGCACGCATGGACGACGCGTACGCGTGACCAGTGCAGTAGGCAAGCGCCACGTACGCGTGGCTGACGCGTATGCGTGACGAGCGTCACGTGCTGCAATTAATAGAATTGCTGGGGGCCATTTTTGGGCTATTTTTGGCCCATTTTTAAGCTCAAAAATGAAGATTAGAGGCTATAGAGTGGGACAAATCAGGGGATCCATCATCACTATTCATTCATTCACACTTTAGGTTTTAGGATTTTTATCTTATTTCTTCTTAGATTCAGATTTTCACCTTACTTTAATTTAGTTTTCCTTTACTCTTTTTTGTTCTAGCATCTTACTTATTTTAGTTTCTTTGTTATTGCTTCCGTTTGTTTACTTCATTGTTGATGCACTCTTGCTCCCTTTGATTTAGATTAATGCAATTCATATTTTTATGTTATTGTTCTTTCTTTAATTATTGGTTATTGCTATCTTGCAATTGGGTATCTTAGATTTTATTATCTCCTATTAATTATCTATGCTTTTATTTTGTATCTTCCAAGAGTTTGATAAAATATTTTGGTAGATTTTAATTTAGATTTTTATGTTATTGACTTGGATTGATTATTTAGAGAATCTTGAGTTATCAAAAGTCTTTTGTGGATTGGTGATTGAAGATTGCCGGTTAGCTTGAACTTCACCAAAGCTAGTCTCTCACTATGAGTTGACTAGGACTTGTGAACTCAAGTTGATTGTATGCACTTGATCTTCCTCCATTGGTTAGAGGTTAACTAAGTGAAGGCAATTCATATTTACCATCACAATTGACGATGATAATGAGAATAGGACTTCTATGTCTCTTTCCATGCTAAGAGCTTTCTTAGTTATTAGTTTATTTTCTCGCCATTTCACTTTCTTGTTCCTTATTTCAAAAACTCCAAAAATATACTTTCCCATAACCAATAATAAACTACACTCCCCTGCAATTCCTTGAGAGACAACCCGAGGTTTGAATACTTTGGTTAATTTTATTGGGTTTGTATTTGTGACAAATAATCTAAATGTTGATTGAGGTTTAATTGTCGGTTTAGAACTATACTTGCAACACGAAATTTTTTTAAAAATCTTTACCGACATTTTTTCTCAGTCAAGTTTTTGGCGCCGTTTCCGGGGAATTGCAAATGTGTGCCTTATTACTGGTTATTGTGAATATTGTGAATATGTTTGCCTTTTCGCTTCTTTGTTAGTTGTTTCTAGTTTTAGGAGTTTATTTTCATTATTTCTTATTAGTTTTTGTTTTTACTTTCTCTTGTTACTATGAATTCTCACTCCTTTGGCTATGAGTTTGGTTCAAATTATGTTGTAGAAAATGAAAGCTACAATGAGAACATGCATCAAGGATGGGACAATCAAAGGTGGGAAGAGCCTCAAGCTTATGGACAACCTCTGTGGCAATAACCCTCTCAAATTTACTACGAGCAAGAGCCATTCCATGATGCATACCAAGACAATGGATATGGTGGACCTCCTTGTGACCACCAACAACCACCACTATATGCCTATGAACCCCCTCTTCAACATAGTTTTGAACCACCATACTCACAAGCCCCCTACAATCAAACACTTCCATATTACCCTAACCCATATCCACCATACCAACCACCATATGAACCATCTGAACCATATATAGAACCACCCACATTCCACCACAATTACTTCCAAGAACCACCACCTCAATATACACCATCTCTGGTGCAGAATTTATAACCCACAAACTAACCGGCAAGTGCACCGAGTCGTACTAAGTAGTACCTCAAGTGAATGAGGGTCGATCCCACGAGGATTGATGGATTAAGCAACAATGATTGAGTGATTTCCTTAGTTAGACGAACAAAAAAGAGTGTTGAGAGTTCAAATGCATCAAACAGTAATTCAGAGAATCAGAAAACAAGCAGTAAATTGAGGTGAAATATATATGGAGAAAATAGTTAAGGTTTCAGAGATATCTATCTTCCGGATTGACTTTTCTTACTAACTATTTTAATCATGCAAGATTCGATTCATGGCAAACTATATGTGACTAAACCATAATTCCTTAGACCTTTTTAGTCTCCTCTAACCTTCATCAATTGCCAATTCTTTGGTCACTTGATTCCAATTAGACAGTTAAGTTCAATTCTAGTCTATATGCCACAAAAATCCTAATTACCCAAATATAAGAGGATTATATGTCACGTATCCCGTTAAGTCCAGATAATTAGAAATTTAGGAGAAATTATTTTCAAGCTGTTGTTCAAGTAAAGAGCTTTTCCAAGTTATACAAGAACCATAATAGAACAAGGGTCATACTTCTGTTCCACCCAGATTCATAAAATAAAGAACGAAAACAATTATTGAAACTGAAATCAATACATGAATTAAAATAGAAAAGTAATAGTATTAATCCATAGAATAAATAGAGCTCATAACCTTAACAGTGGAGGTTTAATTGCTCATGGTTCAGAGAGAAAAACTAGGATTCAAAAAAACTGTAAAGTGCGGAATGAGGTAAGAGAGAAGAGATGAGAGAAGCCCAAATGGCTGATTCTTTTTCCTTTTATATCTAATCCTAATTAATGTAAATTATATTTTCTAAAACTAAATAATATCTTTTCCTATTTTAAAATAAAATAAAATTTAATCAAAATTAATTTACTTCGTCTCGTGCAGCCTTGTATGCGAATGGGGACCATTTGAGTTGCAAAGGTTGGCGCCAAACTTGGAGAATCCAAGTTTGGCTTCAACCCAACCAAAAGCTTCCCTTTGGTTCTCTTTGGCTTCAGGTGACCCATAAGCATTCTTCGATTCTTCTTGGTTAAAGCCAAACCTGAGATATCTCAAGTTTGGCTTCAAACCACCCGCATGCATTCCTTGGATTCTTGAGTGTGGCGCCAAACTTGGGAAATTCCAAGTTTGGTGCCATTGAGGCCTGACAAACCCCAATTTGAGGATTTATCTTGTGATTATTTCAGGGGTTTTATCAATGATTCCACATACTTTCTACATGAAAGTACAAGATTTTGCATTCCTTTCCTAGTTTTGCCTCATGAATGAAAACATGCTTGTTTTGCACTAAAATAGATACATTTCTATTCTTCTCTTGATGCCATTAGATGCCGTGACTTGTGTGTTAAGTGGTTCCAGGATATAGAGTAGGAATGGACCGAAAGAGAGAAAGAAGACGGGTACGAAGAAAGGAAGCATGAGGATTAAGCCTTGGGAATTTCCGCATAGGCGCGTGCGCGCACCTGGCGCGCCCGCGCGGATACGGCTACGTGGAGCCGAAGCCAAGAGCTGGCTTGAGAAGCGGCTAAGCCAGGATCTTCATGGGCGCGCACGCGTACATCACGCCCCCGCGCACATTGCAAGACGTCTCAACGGCGCGTGCGCGTGCCTTGCGCGTGCGCGCCGATTTGCGAATATGATTTTTTTAGAAGTCACGTGACTTAGGCGTGGAGGCAGTTGAGGATTCCACTCTTAGAGAAGCACCTTGGCGGGAAAAGCTTAAGAGGACCAAAGGAACAAGGGTTAAGGACACTTTTAGTTCACTTCTTCTAGATCTAGATATTTTTCCTTTTTTTGAGAGAAGAGAGAGTTAGTTACACTTTTTGGGAGAAGAAGAGGGAGATTCCAAGCTTCACTAGGGTTCATCCTCTTCCAATTTCTGAATTTTCAATGACTTTTTGGTGAGATCCACTACAATTCTCACTCCACCTTGTTCATGTCATAGATTTTCTTCTCCAATTTCAAGTAGTAGATACAATTGATCAATTCTCATAGATCTAGAATTCAACTTTGTAATTTTGGATTTCATCTCTATTTTGGATTTTTCATTGCTACTCTTTGAGACTTGTTGTTAGATCTTTGTGTTGCAATACTTTCAATTTGACTTTTCTTCTCATTTTACTATGACTTTCCTTCTTGCTCATCACATGTTTGATAAAATGACAACACTAGCTATGGAGTAGAATTCTCACACTTGGCATAGGGTTTGGTCTTTGGAAGAAGTTGAATAGTGTATCAATAGTTGGTTTGGAATTAGGGATTGCTAGTTGGCTTGGAGTGCACTAAAGCTAGATTCCCATAAGGTGAAGCTAGGACATGTGACTCAAGTTAATTACTTTCATTTGACCTTCCTCTATACCTAGGGGATAACTAAATGGAGCAAGGCCTAATTGTTGCCAACATTGAGTGGACTATAAGGATAGGATTTCCAACGCCAACCCTAAGCCAAGTCTTTTGATAATTGATTGTTTGTTTCTCATTGCCTTGCTAAAATCTTCAAAGAATTCCAACGAAGTTTACTAAATCAATAAGATGCACACTTTGGCAATTCCAAGGGAGAACGACTCGGGAGACTAGTACTCTCGGATATAGATTGTAGATTTGTTTGATGAAGGATTTGCGTCGGTTTAGACTATACTACGATTGATCAATTGATAATTTCTACACCGACAAAAATCCATTTGTCAAAATGGCGCCGTTGCCGGGGAAATTGCTTAGTGTGCCATATTATTGTTTTGGATTAAGTGTGTATATATGTACATAGTTGCACTTCATTGTGAATTGCTCAATTGACTAACTCCTCATCGTTACAATGAATTCCATTTCTCCTTCATTGCATGACGCGTTCACAACCGAATCCGAGCTTAGCCCCTTTTGATCCGGAAATAGAACGAACTTTATTTCATATTAGACAAGCTCGGAGGCGGCTAAGATTTGGAAAAGGTGAAGAGGTTTTCACCACCTCAACCACCTTACTACAAGTGAACATTGAACCGTCACTCAAAGAAGGCATTAATCATACTCCCATCAACCTCACTAACAATTCTTCTTTTGTTTTAGGTACTAATACTATGGATGCTCCAAGGAGAGTTACCATCAAGGAAGCGGGTGCACCGGATTATGTCCTTCAACCCCTCCATGTAACTCACCCCAATTTGAATGCGAATTTTGAATTGAAGACCGCTTTGATCAACCTCCTACCCAAGTTTCATGGGCTTCCCGCACAAGACCCTATTCGACATCTCAAAGACTTCCATCGCATATGCTCAACTACTAGACGGGAAGGTTCCGATGAAGTTGCTATATGGTTGTTTGCTTTCCCTTTCTCTCTTGAGGACAAGGCCAAAGAATGGTTCTACACTCTCTCTAGTGAAGTTACCTCCGATTGGGACCTACTTAGAAGGGGATTCTTGGATAAATTCTTGCCCCCGGAAAAGATGGATAGGCTAAGGAAAGAAATGTCTTGTATTATGCAAGGTGAGACGGAACCACTATATGAGTATTGGGAACGGTTTCGCAAACTACTAGATGCATGCCCTAATCACATGCTCGACACTCAAGTATTGCTTGGATACATATGTCAAGGGATGCGAGAGCAAGATAGAACCCTCTTGGACACTTCTAGCAATGGTTCTTTGTCCAAATACAAAACCGCGGAGGAGGCATGGCAACTCATTATTGACTTAGCCGAATCCAATCAACATATGAGGCGAAGAGTCAACCGTCCAAGGACCGTGAACGAGGTATCAACTAGTAGTGAAGCCACCGCTTTAACTCAATCCTTGAATGAAATGACATCCATTTTGAGGCAACTCCAATTGAATCAACAACAACCACAACAACCTCAATCATATCAACAACAACCTCCACCATCTCAACAACACAACCAACAACAATTGGTCCCTCAAAGAGTATGTGGCATTTGCTCTTGCTACTCTCACTACACGGATGAGTGCCCAAACCTTCAAGAAGACAACACTTTGGCGGCCACCCATAATTTCTATGACCGCCCCAATCAAGGGTACTACCAAGGAGGTAATCCTAACCAAGGGCACCCTTATCAAGGAGGAAGCTACAACCAAGGTAGTGGACACAATAATCAAAACTGGAAAGACAATCATCAACAAGGGAATAGGGATAACAACAACAATGGAGGAGGTCAAAGATGGAACAACAACTCGCAAAATTTCTCACAAAACCGACTATACAACTTCCAAAATCAACCATACAACCAACAAAACTCACAAAGAAACTACCAAACATACCAACCACCGCATCAAAGACCACCACCCAACCAATCACAAGCTCCTCAACTCACATATGCAACCACCCCCTCCAACCAAGACGAAACACTCCGGACCATCATCCAAGGCCAAAAGGAACTACAAAACACACTTGCTTCCGGCCTCACCGGCCTCACCTCTACACTACAAGCTCTTCTTGCACGTATGGACACACCATCGACCTCTACTCCTCAACCCCCAATCCAAAGTGCCATTCCCTCTCAACCTCAACCAAATCCAAAGGGGGGCATCAATGCCATCACCCTTAGATCTGGTACACAACTAAAAGAAAAGGAAGCAAAGGACCCAAGTCCTATCTCAACCGCCCAAGAGGAAGAGAGAATAGATACAGAGGAGGTAGTGGAAGAGGAGGTAGTGGAAGAGGAGACACCACAAGACATAGTTGAAGATGAAGCCCAACCAACAAGGGAGACACCCAAGACCAAAAGAACCTTGGAAGAAGGAATTGCTCAACCACTTCCATTTCCAACACTTGCAAAGAAAGCTAAAAAGCGCGTGGAACTCGACCCCAAAATGGTAGAAATGTTCAAGAAAGTTGAGGTAACCATCCCCCTCTTTGATGCCATCCATCAAGTTCCTAGATATGCTAAATTCCTCAAAGATTTATGCATAAACAAGGATAGAATTCTTGAATTGGAAACCATCCCATTGGGGAGTTCTATTTCCGCTTTGATGGGAACATTACCGGAGAAGTGTGATGACCCGGGCCCTTGTATGGTCACTTGCACCGTCAATGGAGTTCAATTTAGAGATTGCATGTGTGACCTCGGAGCATGTGTTAGCATCATGCTGCTCTCCGTTTATCGAGTATTGAACTTGCCCCCACTAAAAAGGTCAACGGCAAGATTTGTCCTAGCGGATAAAAGCATAATAACTGTAGCGGGTGTTGCGGAAGATGTATTGGTGAATATAAAAGGGTTGGTGTTTCCGATTGACTTCTATGTCCTTGAAATGCCGTCAAGCGAAACCGAGAGAGCATCCTCTATCCTACTTGGAAGGCCCTTCTTGAGAACTTCCAGATTTAAACTTGATGCTTACTCGGGGAACTACTCATTTGAAATTGATGGAAGAATTGTAAGCTTTAGCCTAGAGGAAGCAATGAAGCATCCACCGGAGAATCATTCTCTATTTCGGTGTGACCCAATCGATAACATAGTAGCCGAAGTGCATCTTGCAAGATTAGATGAGAAATACATGGTCAAAGAGGCAAATGAAGAGTCAAGCGAACTAAATACCACACATCATACAAGCCATCCGGAAACTCAAACTTCAAGGGATGACAAGAAGATGGAATTGAAGCCACTACCACCTCACTTAAGGTATTCATACCTTGATGAAGCCCAAAAGCTACCTGTGATAATTGCACAAGAGTTAACTCCTCAACAAGAAGAAAAACTGCTGAATGTATTGAGGAAAAACAAAAGGGCAATTGGGTGGAGTTTGGTGGATCTAGTGGGAATAAGCCCCCAAGTATGCGAGCACCGCATATTTCTTGAAGAAGGAGCAAGACCGGTCCGACAACCTCAAAGGAGACTCAACCCAACTATTCTTGAGGTGGTAAAGAAAGAAGTCACCAAGCTACTTGAGGCGGACATCATCTATCCTATCTCGGATAGTGAATGGGTAAGCCCGGTCCAAGTAGTGCCAAAGAAGTCCGGAGTGACAACCATCAAAAACGAAAGTGGTGAACTTATAGCAACAAGAGTGCAGAATTCTTGGAGAGTATGCATAGACTACCGAAGATTGAATGCGGCCACAAGAAAAGACCATTTTCCACTACCATTTATCGATCAAATGCTTGATCGGTTAGCCGGTAAATCATACTATTGTTTTCTTGATGGCTACTCCGGATACTTCCAAATTCATATTGCTCTAGAAGACCAAGAAAAAACTACATTTACCTGCCCCTTTGGAACGTATGCTTACAAGCGTATGCCATTTGGCCTATGCAATGCACCGGCAACGTTTCAAAGATGCATGATGAGCCTATTTGCGGACTTTCTAGAGCAATCAATGGAAGTTTTCATGGATGATTTTAGCGTGTATGGTGAGTCATTTGAGCATTGCTTAGGTAACCTTGAAAAAGTCTTAGAAAGATGCACCAAAACAAACCTTGTCTTAAATTTTGAAAAATGTCATTTCATGGTCAAACAAGGCATTGTTTTGGGACACATAGTATCGAAGGAAGGCATCTCCGTAGATCCGGCAAAGATAAATGTCATATCTAGTTTACCTTACCCCTCCTCCGAGAGGGAAGTCCGTTCTTTTCTTGGACATGCAGGATTCTACCGGAGATTCATTAAGGACTTTAGCAAGGTGGCCTTACCTCTCTCTCGATTACTACAAAAAGACACCGAATTTGAGATGAGCAAGGAATGTATGGAAGCATATGACAAACTCAAGGTAGCATTGACACAAGCCCCTATTGTACGAGGACCCAATTGGACTCAACCCTTTGAAATCATGTGTGATGCTTCGAATTATGCGATAGGAGCCGCGTTAGCACAACGCGAAGGTAAGATTCCCTATGTCATAGCTTATGCTTCCAAAACATTAGACGGAGCCCAATCCAACTACACCACTACCGAAAAGGAACTTCTAGCTATTGTTTTTGCTTTGGACAAGTTCCGGGCCTATCTTCTTGGTTCCAAGGTAGTAGTGTACTCGGATCACGCGGCACTAAAGTACTTGTTGGCAAAAAAGGAATCCAAACCGAGATTAATTCGTTGGGTGCTCTTGTTACAAGAATTTGACTTGGAAATCAAAGATAGGAGCGGTGCCCAAAACCTAGTGGCGGACCATTTAAGTCGCCTCGAACACACAAAAGGCGACACCACTCCTATCAATGATTCCTTTCCTTTAGATGCTTTGCATGCAATCTCGGAAGTGGTCCCTTGGTATGCCCCAATAGCAAACTATTTGGTTTCACGCATTTTCCCTCCCAATCTCAACAAACACCAAAAGGATAAGCTGAAAAGCGAATCCAAATACTATATCTGGGATAACCCCTATTTGTGGAGGTGTGGAGCGGACCAAATAGTGCGACGGTGCATACCTCAAACCGAATTCCAAGCAATCTTGGACGCTTACCATGCTTCCGAAGGAGGTGGTCACTATGGGCCCCAAAGAACGGCAAGAAAAATCCTTGATTGCGGATTTTGGTGGCCAACTCTTCTCAAAGATGCTTCTCTCTATTGCAAATCTTGTCCCCAATGTATTCGGTTTGGAGATATTTCCAAGAAGGACGAAATTCCCCAACAAAATATGCTTTTTTGCGAAATCTTTGACGTATGGGGAATCGACTTCATGGGACCATTTCCAAACTCCAATGGTTTTCTCTACATCTTGTTAGCCGTCGATTATGTATCAAAATGGGTTGAGGCAATCCCCACCCGAACGGATGACGCTAATGTTGTGTATTCTTTTGTGAGGAACAACATCATTTGTCGCTTTGGCGCCCCAAGAGCAATCATAAGTGACCAAGGATCCCACTTTTGCAACAAAAGAATAGACGGCCTCATGAGAAAATATGGCATCATCCACAAAGTCGCCACGGCTTACCACCCTCAGACAAACGGCCAAGCCGAAGTCTCTAACCGGGAAATCAAGCATGTGTTGGAAAGGATTGTAAGGCCGAATAGGAAAGATTGGAGCACTAAACTCTCCGATGCACTGTGGGCCTATCGAACGGCTTACAAGACACCCATTGGCATGAGCCCCTTCCGGCTTGTATATGGCAAAGCATGTCACCTACCGGTAGAGATTGAACATAAAGCTTATTGGGCCGTAAAGGAGTGTAATATGAGCTTGGGTGGGGCCGGAGTAGAGAGAAAGCTTCAATTGGATGAATTAGAATGTATGAGATTGGAAGCTTATGACAACTCTCGACTCTATAAGGAAAAGTTGAAAGCCATCCATGACAAGAACATTAGGAGAAGAGAATTCCAACCCGGTGACCTAGTCCTTCTCTACAATTCAAGGCTGAGATTACTACCCGGAAAGCTTAGATCAAGGTGGGATGGACCCTACCAAGTGGAGAAAGTAGAACCTTATGGAGTTTATCACTTGCGCCACCCATCAAGCCCGGACATCTTCAAGGTAAACGGGCACCGTCTCAAATTGTATCATGGTGAGCAAAGAAAGAACGTCAAGGAATTTGAAGTGTTCCTCTTGAGGGATGCAACTCTTGAATAAACACTATAAGCTGCTGAAAGTCCAACTTAAGGACATTAAACAAAAGTGCTAGGTGGGAGACACCCCACCATGGTAAGATCTTCCTTTGAGACTTGTACATAGACACTTGACTTCATGTTTGTTAGTTAGATTTTAATGACAACTCCCCTTCATTTTGATTGACTTCATTTGCTATAGTGCTTAAGTGGCTGTATGGAAAAAGGGGGTTTTGAAATGTTGAAAATGGTGTAACCACTTGAAAATTTAGAAAAAAAATCCCGCCCCCCTGCGCGTGCGCGCACATGGCGCGTCCACGCACATGAGCATAATCCGCCAATCGACGCGCAAGCGCATGGCGCGCGTCCGCGCCGATTGCTTTGCTGCCCCCTAGTACATTCTACAGAGAGTTGAGCTTCTCTCATGCTTACACTAAGCCACCAGCCCAACACCATTGCCGCGTGCGCACACCTGGCGCGCACGCGTCCATTCAGAGCAAGCATGGAATGCGCGCGCGCGCCACAGCCGCGCACGCGCCCTTTCACTCTGCACTCCTCTCTGGGCCATTTCACAGAGAGTTGAGCCCCCTCCAGGCCCCTCTCATGCCTGGGGCACAACTACGAGGACGCGCGCGCGCACTGTGCGCGCGCGCGCCAAAGCACGCTGCAGCCATCTCTGGTACTTCTCCCAGAGAGTTAGGCCACCCCTATGCCTCCCCTGTCCCCCCAGCCCAAGCGTATGGGCGCGCACGCGACCTGTGCGCGCGCGCGCCCCTAGCTCACCTCGCTCCCTGCGCGAGCGCGCAGCGCGCGCGCACGCGCCGGTGATCGACGACTTAAAAATAAAACGGACACACTTACCCCTTCATTCTCATTCCACCTCTCTTTTTCTTCCACATCCTTCTCCATCTCACAAGGTATTATGCTAAGCTCCCTCTTAGTCCATTAATCTCTTGTAGTTCTCACTCACTTAGCTGCACCACCCCTTTAGGTAGACTTCCTTCTTCTTCTCTTCCTCTCTCCCTCACCTCTCTAGTTACCTCCTTCTTTCTTCTTTGTTCTTCATAAGCACTTAGGTCTCAACCTCACTTACATGAATAGATGAATGGTGTTGCTTAATTTTCTTGCAATCAATATGCACTGTAATCATTAATAATGGATTGTGAAAAGCTACACTGCTCCCATTTTCACACAATCACATACTACTTGAAGGATGCACACCAAGTGTTCGATGAAAGGCATACTTGAATTTTGGACTCATTGTGACTACCCTGCCTCTCACCAATCACTTTGGAGTGCATCCCCACTTTCCACAAAACCATTCTTTCCATTCTCTTGGCTTGCCTCCCATTTATGATCCCTAAGGGTGTATGCTTCTCATGCCTCCTCCTTGCATGCTTAAACTACCCTTGCACCACATAGAATTATTTGCCTTGCGCTTCACACATTATCCTAGTACATGTTGCAGCTGTCATGTAACTAAGATACCCACATTCTATGGCATAACTTTTCATTACATCGAACTCATGTATCTCCACTTCTTTGGGTTTGATATTTTCCTTTCTTACCTCTACAGGATGGTCATCAAAAAGGACAACGGGAAAGGCCCCAAGAAGCCGGCCTCCAATAGAGCGCGCCAAGAACTAACGGCCAAGCCTCTCCTGAAGAAGACTAAGGGCCCCGTTGACGTTCTAGAGAAGGACAACCCTCCTAAGGATTCAAACAAGTTTCCCAACCGTTACTGCGAACTTGTTTACTCCAGAATGATTGAAAGGAATTACCATCCGGAACCCCTCCTAGTCTTACCGGCTCACCTCAGTCCGATTGTGATGCCACATATTGACCGGAGGCAATGGAGGTTCCTCTTGAGGCAACCAACGGAGGCCAATCTCTCATGGGTGGTGGAATTCTACTCCAACTTCCACTCACCACATCTCACATCCATATTTGTGCGCCGAAAACAAGTGTCGGTCACAGTGGGAGCCATCCGAGAAGTCCTTGGAATTACACCGCCACAGGATGCATATGACGCCTACCAAGAGGTCTTAGCTACATGCATTGACCGCGCATTCGATTGGAGCGCAATCCTCCGCGTCATTGCTTTACCCGACGCATATTGGATTCGGGGAACCATAAAGCGAAGACCCAAGGGTTTAGATGTCCGCCACCTCACTCAAGAAGCCACGGCATGGGCCCAAATTCTAGCTCACTACGTGCTCCCGAGCACACATGGGTCATCCATCACCGTCGAGCTTGCCTTATTGATATGGTGCATCTTGACCGAGAAACCGGTCGACGTTCCGCATGCCATCCGCCAATCCATGGGGCGCATTCATGCCAAGGGAAACCTACCATTCCCCGCTTTAGTGACGGCATTAGTTGCGAAAGCCGGCGTCAACCGGGAGACTAAAGATAGGCGAACCTCAATACCGGTCGAGGGTGATATCATTCCGACCAAGAGATGCCTCAAGCCCCCGGAAGTCACCATGGACATTGCATTGCCCACACCAACTGGCCACGCCACCACTTCATCTACATCACAGAAATCGGCCGCCCAACGCCTTGAAGACCTTCACAACAAATTAGACCGCTATGAGAGGCGTAACCAACGCCGCTATGCTCATGTGAAGAGGCTTCTAAGCGTAATCACCCCACCTATGGAAGAACCCGATATCTCCACCTCTACCGCAACTTCAAGCGAAGATAGCAATGGCATTGGAGATGTGGCACACTCGGCCGAGTGCGCCTAACCTCTAGCACGGAGGACCGTGCTAAGTTTTAAGTGTGGGGAGGTCGGCCGACCGATCTCCATAGGTAACACCTGAATAAATCTGAATAAATTAGAATAGGTTGCATGATTAGGTTTTAGTAGGTATAAGTCTGTTTGGTTGGAACAATGAAATTCTCTCTTAGGAAACCAACATTTTGGGGCAACCATGGCATTGCAAATTTTAAATGCTTTGATGCAAAAGTTGCATGAAGAGTTATATTTTGGAACATGGTTTTGAGCTAAGAACACAAGCTTGTGAGATTTGAGCCTAATGGTGTGGTTACATCTTATAACCACTTATTTTTCCTTCTTGTGTGCATTATTCTCTCTCTATGATTGTAATCTTTGATTTGTTTGAATCTATATGTCCCATTATTCCTTGTATTCATGCATTTATATGATTGAGGCCATCATTTCATTAGCTCACTTATCCAAATAGCCTTACCTTTTACTCTCCTTTGTTAGCCAATTTTGAGCCTACGCTTAACCCACTTGTTCTTACTTTAGCACATTACAAGCCTTAAAGCGGAAAACAATGAATGTCCTTTATTTGGATCTTTGATTGGCTTAGGCTAGTGAGTGTGAGTGCCATCCAAGAGTGGGAAAACTTTGGGACATTGGTTGGGATAAAAGGGTGTTTGTGTTTTGTATTTTTATTGGGGAATTGGTACATACTCATGTATTGATCAAATGTCAAACCTTATGCATTGATGCTCTTGTATATAAAAAAAAGAAATGAGAAAAACAAAAGAACAAAAGAAAAAAAAACAAATATGGAAAAGAAAAGAAAAAAAAAAGAGAAAAAAAAAAGAGAAGAAAAATAATAAAAAGGGGACGAAATGCCCCAAAGTGAAGCTCAATAAGAATCAATGCATAAGTGTTGTGAAATGAAAAGAAAATGCATGAGTATGTGAAAAAGTGAGGAATGGGTAGTTAGATTAGTGCCTAATTGTATAGGTCATTATATAGGTTAGGTGGGAAAGTTTAAGTTAATCAAAGATTCAAATCCTAAGTCCACTAGCCATACATGACCCTACCTTGACCCTAACCCCATTACAACCTAAGGAAAAGACCCCATGATAAGTGTATGCATGCATTGAATAATTGTTGATTGTTAGATGAAAAACAATTCTTGGAAAGCATGATTAGGGAAGAATTGAGAGAATAAACCCCAAACACCGAGTGATTAGAGTGTAAACACCTCCGGTGAGGGTTCGAAGCTCAATCCTTTGATTCCCGGCTCTCGCGAGCATTTCTCATGCAAGGTTGCACATATTGCATTTGATGCTTAGAAAGTGGCAAGTCCCATGCTTTGACCACCATCGTGCCCCATATGCTCGCATATGTCCTAAGAAGGCTAATTTGTTCCCAACCAAGTGGATAGTAGCACTAATCGTAGTTGCATGCATATAAGTAGGTTGCACTTCATGAGTCCTATACTTTTGCGATCCCTCGGTCTTCTGTATTTCTTTGTATTTCTCTAAGCATGAGGACATGCTAGAATCTAAGTGTGGGGAGGTTGACAAACCCCAATTTGAGGATTTATCTTGTGATGATTTCAGGGGTTTTATCAATGATTCCACATACTTTCTACATGAAAGTACAAGATTTTGCATTCCTTTCCTAGTTTTGCCTCATGAATGAAAACATGCTTGTTTTGCACTAAAATAGATACATTTCTATTCTTCTCTTGATGCCATTAGATGCCGTGACTTGTGTGTTAAGTGGTTCCAGGATATAGAGTAGGAATGGACCGAAAGAGAGAAAGAAGACGGGTACGAAGAAAGGAAGCATGAGGATTAAGCCTTGGGAATTTCTGCATAGGCGCGTGCGCGCACCTGGCGCGCCCGCGCGGATACGGCTACGTGGAGCCGAAGCCAAGAGCCGGCTTGAGAAGCGGCTAAGCCAGGATCTTCATGGGCGCGCACGCGTACATCACGCCCCCGCGCACATTGCAAGACGTCTCAACGGCGCGTGCGCGTGCCTTGCGCGTGCGCGCCGATTTGCGAATATGATTTTTTTAGAAGTCACGTGACTTAGGCGTGGAGGCAGTTGAGGATTCCACTCTTAGAGAAGCACCTTGGCGGGAAAAGCTTAAGAGGACCAAAGGAACAAGGGTTAAGGACACTTTTAGTTCACTTCTTCTAGATCTAGATATTTTTCCTTTTTTTGAGAGAAGAGAGAGTTAGTTACACTTTTTGGGAGAAGAAGAGGGAGATTCCAAGCTTCACTAGGGTTCATCCTCTTCCAATTTCTGAATTTTCAATGACTTTTTGGTGAGATCCACTACAATTCTCACTCCACCTTGTTCATGTCATAGATTTTCTTCTCCAATTTCAAGTAGTAGATACAATTGATCAATTCTCATAGATCTAGAATTCAACTTTGTAATTTTGGATTTCATCTCTATTTTGGATTTTTCATTGCTACTCTTTGAGACTTGTTGTTAGATCTTTGTGTTGCAATACTTTCAATTTGACTTTTCTTCTCATTTTACTATGACTTTCCTTCTTGCTCATCACATGTTTGATAAAATGACAACACTAGCTATGGAGTAGAATTCTCACACTTGGCATAGGGTTTGGTCTTTGGAAGAAGTTGAATAGTGTATCAATAGTTGGTTTGGAATTAGGGATTGCTAGTTGGCTTGGAGTGTACTAAAGCTAGATTCCCATAAGGTGAAGCTAGGACATGTGACTCAAGTTAATTACTTTCATTTGACCTTCCTCTATACCTAGGGGATAACTAAATGGAGCAAGGCCTAATTGTTGCCAACATTGAGTGGACTATAAGGATAGGATTTCCAACGCCAACCCTAAGCCAAGTCTTTTGATAATTGATTGTTTGTTTCTCATTGCCTTGCTAAAATCTTCAAAGAATTCCAACGAAGTTTACTAAATCAATAAGATGCACACTTTGGCAATTCCAAGGGAGAACGACTCGGGAGACTAGTACTCTCGGATATAGATTGTAGATTTGTTTGATGAAGGATTTGCGTCGGTTTAGACTATACTACGATTGATCAATTGATAATTTCTACACCGACAAAAATCCATTTGTCAAGGCCAAAAGAAATGGAGAAAAAGGGTATACTATTATATATCATTGGAAAGCTCTGAAAGTTAGCTTTCCAATGCCGCTAGAATTACGTCAATTGGACCTCTGTAGCTCATGTTATGTCCATTAGAGTGCAAGGAGGTCAGGGTTGACAACATCATCCACTTTCTTCCTCTTCTTCTATAAAACTCCGTCAAATCCATCCGAATGCTACCTGAAATAAACAGAATTGCACACAACTCAAAGTAGCATTCATAGTGGCTAAAAAGTATTTAAATCTTGATTAAACTTAATAATTCAAATGCAAATTCACTAGGAAAAGATAGGAAAGATGCTCACGCATCAATCTCCATACCCTTATCAAGATGAACCACCTTCCTTTCATGAATCCTTCCTCCCAAGTAACGAACTCTCATATCCACTCCAATCTACAATGGATGACACCATTGGCCTTCTTCTTCATGAGCAACGTGAAACTCAAAGGAAGACATTAGAATTCGTAGCTACCTTGACTGAGGTAGTAAATAATTTAGTCTCCCTACGCTTCGACACTCAAAGTACTCCCATGGCCGCATGTGGAGAATTTAATGAGGAGCGTAGCATGAAGGAGAGATTAGAAGCTCCGGTGGAAAATGAGGAATGTGATTTTGTACTAGAACAATTGGAGGAAGCCGTAATTGTTGAAGAGGAAGAAGTGGTTGAAGACTTGGGAGATGTTGAGAGTCCATAGGAACCTCAAGTCATAGAGCCTCCTTCTAAGAAGTTTGAATTTGATGTTGAGGAGGGTGTACAACCTCCAAGGCATATCATGGTTGAAGACTTTGAGGAAGTTGATCAAGAGATGGATTCAATAATTGATGAATTTCTATCTACAATTGAATCCTCCTCCATTGGACTTGTAAAAGAGATTAAGGAAGAAGGTGAACAACTTCCAAGGCATATTCCCTATGAAGAATTGGACGGAATAGATCAAGAGGCAAGTTCCCTTGGTGATGATGATCATGAATCAAGTCCTCCTAGTGATGAATTTACATCCGCAAATGAACTCTTTGAGTTTGAAGAACCTTCTCCATCCGATTGAGTTGGAGAATGATGTGGAGATGGAAGTCTTTTGAAAAGGATGGACGGGAGTTGAATATGCTTTGTCAAGATCGTTGGCGACTTCTCTACCTAGGTTGCCGTCTACTCCTTCAATTGAGTGGGTAAAACTTATCTCTCTTAGCTTTATTGTCCTACCTGAGTATGGTATGCTTGAAACGGATGACCAACTTAGGAGGCTTTGTGGAATTAAGCGTAAGAGAAGGATGTTTAGTGGTTGGAGTTGCAAATCAAGACTCATCAAGGTTGAGATTTCAAGAGAAGAGTTTGGTACTTCATTGATAATTCAGATTGCTTGCCACCCAGTTGGAACAATGATGATCCACTTAAAGACGGGTGTAGAAACAAGATTTGGGATCCCAGCATACAAGAGGATCAACTTTCGGAGCCCAAAACTTGTGAAGAACTTCATCAAGGCTTGATAAATTTACTTGAAAATGTTGGAGCTTATTGGAAGTCCAAGCGTTGGTGAAAGTTTCAAGATGAGTTCAAGCACAAGCCATCATGACAAGGAGCTCATCAAATGTCCAACTTGAGGACTTTAACTAAAAGTGCTAGGTGGGAAATACTCTACCATGGTAAATTCTTCCTATTTTCTCTTTTATTTATATTGGTAATAAGTTGAATTTTCAATTTTAGTTGGGTTTATTTGGTTTAAGTTGTGGTTTCATCTGTTTAATAATGTTTGGCATTAATTTGATAGCTTGTTAGTTCAAAAAAAAATATGTCCCACGCGTGCGCATGGCCGATGCGCACGCGTCATATTGAATGTTGCAACCTCTAGTACAAAAACCAGAGAGTTGCAGAACCATGCGGGTGGGGTGCTAGGCGCACAACCCAACCCACGTGTGCGCCTCGCTGATGCATACACGTCATTTTCATTTCTGGCCTTCCACGCGTGGGCGTGACCGACGTGCACACGTCGTACCTAAATGCTGCCCCAGTACTAATTACAGAAAGTTGTACGATAAGTGTGCCAAAATTGTGCGTATAGCACAATTCTGCCCCACGCGTACGCGTGCTTTACGCGTACGCGTCATATTCATTTCTCTCCCCTCACGCGTGCGCGACAACGACGCATACACGTCATCTCCTCTTTTCCTTCTTCCACGCTCGCGCGTCACCCACGCATACGCGTGGATTTGAATTCATTAACCCCCTGATGCGAGAACCTTAGCTTCAGTCGCGTTCCTTTCCACCATTTCACTCTCAACGTCTCTTTCCTTTCTCCCTCCAAGAACCAGAAACTCCATTACCGCCTCCAAAACCTCTATCACCCACCACTTCCTGCACCAGTTCGGCGACCCCGAACCGCCGCCGACCACCTCTCTCTTCCCTTTTCTTTCCTTCTTCTTCCCTCTCTATCTCTCTTTCTCGGCCGTTTCACCCTCTCCCCTACCACCAAGCACCGCCGCGGCCATCCATTGTCGCCGGTGAACTACTCTCCTCTTCAACTACCTCGCCTAATTCTTCAAGCATTGTTCCTGAACCGCCTCTCTTTTACGGCTCTGCTTCCCTCGCTTCGCTGCCAGTTCTTCTTCAACCGCCGCTAGTAACGCCGCCTCTGGGCCAGTCATGTGTTGCTTTCCACCCTTCTAGTCCTCTGTTCTGCCTCTTTTCTATTTCTGCTTCACTTCCAAGTTTCCCCTATTTCCCTTTCTGAGTCCTTTTATTATTGTTAGAATAGGTTGATTAGTTGTTTAATTTCTGTTTATTAGTTATGTTAGATTAGCTAGTTGATTCTAGGTGGTTAGATAGTTTCTAGGATTTTGGTTAGTGGATTTAAGTCTATTTTCTTTTGCTGTTGTCATTGTCTGGAATGACTGATTCTCTTATGTTTTGCTGAGTGATGATTGATGAGAGGACTTTTGCGTGGTCTAGAAATTTGCGGATAAATCCTCGTTGCAAGTTAACCGAGTATTCAAACCTCGGGTCGTCTTCTCAAGGAACTGCGAGGAAGTATGTTCTTATTATTGGTTATAAAGGTTGTAATCGGGGTTTAGAAGATGAGAAGCAAGTAATTTAAATGACGAGTGAATTAAATGGAAATTAAAAATAAATAATAACTGTAAAACAACTTTTGGCAAGATAAGGGAAATTAGAAGTCCAACTGAGTTATCCCTCTCAACAATAATGAAAGTTGTATCTTAATTCCACTTAGTTAACCTTATGAAGCAAAGGTAAGTCAAGGGACTAATTAGTTTGACCTTCGAATCCTATTTATTTCCTAGGAAAAAGTTGGGATTATTGAAGTTCAGATCAATTAGCAAGATAACGATTATCAATTATGCTGAGTTCGATAATGTTGAGTCACTGATTTCTTAACCAAGACCAAAAGGGGAAAAAGTAAATTGCTGGAATAATAAAAGTGTCCTTAGATGGGAAGCAATGGCAACTTAAATCAAAGAGAACAATCATAAGCTGAAAATACCTTGAATATCATTAATTCAAATAGAAATCTGTAACATGGAATAATTCATAAACTAAATTATAATAATCAATTCAAATATTGGAATCAAATAAATAAAGGTAAAATTGAAATAAAGGAACATTAAAACCTGGATCCAGAGTTACTCCCAAAACAAGAAGTCCTAAATCCTAAGAGAGAGAGAGAGAGAATCTCTCTCTAAACTAAATCTAAATCATGAAGACTAGAAATTGGCGAGCTCTCCCTGAATGGATGCATTCCTCCACTTTATAACCTCTAATCTATGCTTTCTGTACTTAGATCTGGGCCAAAAAGGGCTTCAGAAATCGCTGGGGCGTATTCTGTAAATTCTGATACGTGGCCTCTGTCACGCGTCCGCGTGGGTCACGCGGTCGCGTCATCTGGAGCTTTTTCTTTCCACGCGGTCGCGTCAGTCACGCGTCCGCGTCGTGGGTGTTCTACTCAAGGTGCGCGGTCGCGTCAGTCATGCATCCGCGTCACTGCTTCTTTGCTTCTGGCACGCGATCGCGTCGTCCATGCGATCGCGTGGACACCAGTTTCCTTAAAGCTCCGTTTTGCCTTCTCCTTCCATTTTTGTATGTTTCCTTTTTCATCCTTTAAGTCATTCAGCCTTAGGAAACCTGAAGCTACTCAACACACTAATCACGGCATCGAATGGAAATAAAGGTAATTAAAATAATTAATTTTTTAAAGCTTAGGAAACATGTTTTTCACAATATGACATAATAAGGAAGGGAAAGTAAAACCATGCAATTAATGTGAATAAGTAGGTGAAGAGTTGAATAAATCACTCTAATTAAGCACAAAAGAACTCATGAAATATGGGTTTATCAACCTCCCCACACTTAAACACTAGCATGTCCTCATGCTAAATTCAAGGTAAATAATTAAGGTTAAAGTGATGGAATGTCATGCAATGCAACCTAATTTAAATGCAACTACCTAAATGAATGATGCATCATGCAACTCTAAATTATTCACTCATATATAAAGCTTACATGTAGCCAAGTTAATTCACATTCTCAAGGAGTCATGTATATATATATATATATAGCCAACCCTTAAATAATAAAGCATTTTAGCAAATGAGATGGGAAAGAAAACATTGTACAAACTTGCAAAACATTTAGTAAATTAAGTACAGATATATGTTGATGAGTTATTGAACCCTCACTGGATTTTGTGTTTACTCTCTGGTCACTCAGTGTTTATTGGGTTTATTCACTCTATTTTTCTTTTTATTCTTAATTTCTATAGCTTTGTTCTTCATCTAACCAATCAACAATTATAGAATATAGTCATACCAAAAAGTCATGAGGTCTTTAATTGAGGTTGTAATGGGGTCAAGGTAAAGGTAAGGATTTATGTATAGGGTCAAGTGAGCTAATAAGTGAATCCTTAATTAGACTAAGATCTCACCTAACATACATATTTAGTAAAACAAAAATTTCTTTACCTATTTTCCCATATTATCCCACTTATTGTTACATGCTCATGTTTCACTTTTTGCTTTTTCTATTCCATGTACATTGCTTTTATTTGGCATTGGGGAATTTCTTTTGTATCCCCTTTTTTTTTAGATGCTGAAAAAAAAAACTTTCTTTTTTTTTTAATGCACATGGTAATTGAATCACTTAGATTTTCTCATGAACATGTTTCCCAAATTTATTTTATTTCTTTTAACTTCTATACCTTTTTGTTTCTATCATCCATGTTCCCAAAAGGTTTCCCACATTTAACTCTATTCATGATTTTCTATCTTAAGCTAACCAAGGATTCACTTGGAATTTTCTTTTATTTTTTCTGCTTAAGGCTAGTAATTTGGCTAAATAGAATAAAGGGGTTTTAAAAGGCTCAAGGGGGCTAACAAGGGTGATGTAAAAGGTAGGCTAATTTGGGGGTGAGTGAGCTAAAATCAAATGATGGCCTCAATCATTCTCTTGGTATGTATCTATTCTATATTCTATAATTGGACATATAGATTAAAGCAAAGGAAAGAACATCAGAATAAAAAGAAATGTAACACACAGAAATGAAATTATGGTTTGAATGCAACCATACAATTTAAGCTCAAGACTCACAGGCTGTGTGTTCTCTAACTCAAGCATCATATATCATTTATATATTGTATGCAGGTTTAGTTAAAAATTCCCATTATTCTCATAAAAAAAATTAATTAGGGTAGCTTTTAAAGTTTTAATGTTCCTCCTTGATGAAATGTTGTCAGCTTAACTACATCATGTAATGCTATATATAAGTTTTGTGGATTTAAATCTAATATGTTCAATTTCCTAGCTTACTTCCTTTTTATATTTTTCAATTTAAACTATACTATCTTATGCTAAAAAGGGTAAACTATACTAATTAATCCACTAATAAATCAGAATTGCAAACTAAACTAAATAACTAAAAATATGAACTAAAGATGCAAAATACAAAAAAAATAGAGTAAAAATACATAAGAGCAATGTATAAGTACTCAGAAAATAACAGTAAAAAGAAAAAGAGAAAAATACAGAAAAATATCCAAAATAAAAGAAAAAGTATGTAGTGGTTCACCAAAATAAACGCCAGAGATGGCGACCTCCCCACACTTAAAATGAAGCATCGTCCCCGATGCTCAATCAAGCCGGGTGTGAAGGAGTGTCATCACTGGTAGGGATGGTAGCTGGGGTCTCTGTGGCGGTGGTGGGCTGAGAGTCTGGCTGCTGTAGAGGGGGGACTGACTGGATCGGGATCTCCAGATCTGCAGCCTCAAGCTGATGTGGGGCCTCCTGCTGTGGTGTAGCGTGCTCTGTGCCTGCCTGCTGATGAGTCTCCGCCTGGGAATGAGGCTCCTCCTCGTGCTCATCCTCCTCCTCCTCTGATGGCTCTGATGGTGTGTCAGGCTCGGAGGGGATGTCGGCGCCCTGTCTGATCATCAGGTTCAGATGGGAATAGCGTCGCCTGCTGCGGCGCTCCAATCTCTCATACCGGCGCCTGTTACGGCGCTCCATCTGATCAAGCTGGCGGAATAGACCATGCACGAGGCGATAAACCGGCTCAGAGGCGGGTGGAGGTGCAGTGGTGGCAGCAGGGGCAGCTGGGGCAGTTGTGGATGAAAAGGGTCCAGCAGACGGAGGGGCTGTCTCATCAGTAGCAGTGACAGGTGGTGGTCTGTAGCCCAAAGCAAGGAAGTTCCTGCTGTGAGGGATGATCTTCCTGCAGTCCGCTGCTGGTGGTCGCTCATCGGCATCCTCCCAAGGCACATCAGCCTGACGGCCTAGTCGTGTAACCAGATAAGGAAAGGGGAGGGTGCCTCAGACGTGAACCCTGGCCATATAATGCCGGATAAAACGAGGCAAGTACAGGTCCTTACCCTCCAGCACACACCAGAGGAGGGTGATCATGGCAGCCGGGATCTCAGTCTCATGAGTACTCGGCATCACATAGTTGCTCAAGATCTGATGCCATAGCCGAGCCTCATCATTCAAGTACACTCTCTTGATCCCTCTAGGCATAGTGGTGTCCTGACCCATCTCCCAAGGAACAGCAAGGTCGAGAGCTATCTGTGCCTTCACAGCATCCCAATCAAACCGCATCTGGCCCATGTCCTCCTCAGCCTGTGCATAACCATCTGGCTGATCGGACTTGGCTGGGAGCTGGAGAATGGTCTCTATGGCCTCCTCAGTGACCAGAATTTACTTTCCCCTCAGGTTCACTGCATCTAGGGTAGTAAGGTAGTAGTTGCAATAGAATTCCCGTACCCAAGATGCATTGACCTCTGTCAGTGGTCTCTCTAGAAAGAACCAGCCCCTTTGCTTGATTTTCTCAGTGGTGTATTGCTGGAGGGCTTCTGGAATCTTCAAGGTACGTTCTAGGTATAGATTTCTGGAGTTTGCAAAAGTCGGGTACTTCAGCTCGCAGTACCGGTTTGCAAATTTATAGGATCAGTAAAAGGGAGCAGCTGGTCAGCTTTTTCCTGCTGTGTGAAGTTCTTCTCCCGCCATGAGGAATCGTGCATTAGAGCAATGATGGACTGGGAGGAATCTCCTCTCTTGCGCTTGCCAGTAGCCTTGCCTTTGCCTTTCCTTTGTGAGGCAGACGTCTTGAAAAACAGAAAACCAGGAAATGGATAAAATAGAAAAGCAAATAGGCAATTAAAACAAAGGAAACTCAAAGCGGTAAGGGAGAAATAGAATAAGGAAAATGAGTAATTGAAATGTGATTGAATTAATGTTAAATGGAAAGAAAAAAATCAATATGCCATAGTGAGAAAGTTAGAGGAAGTGAAGGTAATCAGAAAAGAGATCAAGAGGGTTAGTATGGTAAAAATAAATTAGTAAATTAAAATTAGTGAGTTAGGAAAGTAAGTGGCATAGAAAAAAAATATTCCATATAACAAGGATTCACAAGTAAGAATAGAAGTACTCATAATCGAATAAAGAAAACAGGGTGATGCTGATTCGAATAGAAATAAAGAAATCAGAAATTGGAATCAGTGAATCACAAATGCAGGTTATGAACCAGGAAATCAAAGAGGATAAGAAAGTGGCCCTAGCATTCATGAAATGGTTTGGGGGAAGCAGAGTAAAACAGAGTTGCCAAACCAAAACAAGAATGAAAACAATTTTCAAAAAAAATTTGGGCATCATTCCGGCTAAAATTGGATTGTCCCAGAAAATAAACAGCAATCATATCAGTGCATATGAATTAAAAAAAATCAAGCTGCATGTACATAGATATAAAATAAACATAAAAACTCAATGTAAACAGCAGCAACATACAAGAAAGCAGCATATAAATCATGATTATAGCAGCAACAGATTTGCACATAGAATAAAACAGAAGTAAGAACAGTGCAAGTAAACAGACCTAGATCCACTAACCACAGCCTAAGCTACCTAACAACCTAAAAATCCACTACAACATGCAAGTCTAGTTATCCTAATCATGAACATAAACGGAAAAAATACAGAAAAGTGACGAACGGATAAAAAGGGTTGCGTGTTGCGGAACCTGGTAAGCGGAAGGGGTGGAACAGGGAAGAAGGTGGCTGCGGCGGCGCCCGGCGCGGTGGTGGTGCACGGCGTCGCGGTGGCGGCTGAGGGGGCAGTGGCGGAGGGAGGTATTAGGGTTAGTGAGAGAGGGAGAGGATAGGGGAAGGGAGGGCGGTGGTTGTTGCTGGATGAAGGGGGTTGGTGGCGGAGAGGGGGGCGCGGCTGGATGGCCGGCGGTGGCTGGGCGGTGCTCGCGGAGGTGGCTGTGGTGGAGAGGGGAGGGGAGAGGAAGAAGGAAGAAGAGAGAAGGGGAGGGGGGTGGTACGGCGGCGGCGGCGTCGGGGTGGTGGCGTGGTGGCTGGCTGGCGGTGGCTGGGGGAAGGAGAATAGAGAAGGAGAAGAGGGTTGGGGGTGAAGGGGGGCTGCGCGACTAATAGGGTTCGCGTGGCTGGGGGGTTATATTTTCGAATCCACGCGGCCGCGTGGGGCACGCGGTCGCGTGGTTGGGGTGAAAATGGGGGAGACGCGATCCCGTGGGTCGCGCGGTCGCATGAGAGGGGGGGAAAGAGGGGTGACGCGATCGCGTGGGTCGCGCGATCGCGTCGCTGGAATTCGTGCTAAACGCACGACTCCAGCACCGTTTCAACGCAACTCTCTGTCTCCTTTTGGGGTGATATGCAATCCATGCAACGCGATCGCGTCGCTCACGCAGTCGTGTGTGATTGGTATTGGGTAAGTGACGCGATCGCATGGGGCATGCGATCGCGTGGGCCAATTTGTGCGAAACGCACAAGAGCCACACGATTCCAGCCCAACTTTCTGTTCGTTGGATCCTTACGCCGATATATATATCACGCGGCCGCGTGGGTCACGCGGTCGCATGGGTGGTGTTTTTCGTGATATGACGCGATCGCATGAGGCATGCGGTCGCGTCGTGCAACCCCCTTTTTTTTTTGAAAAATGCAGGATGCAGTGATTAACATGAATGCTATGCATGATTCCAGGTTAATGTTAAAATAAAAAAAAGGGTAAATTGAAAACAATAAACAAGAAATAGATTGAGAAAGAAGCGACCATACCATGGTGGGTTGTCTCCCACCTAGCACTTTTAGTTAAAGTCCTTAAGTTGGACATTGGAAGAGTATCCTGTTATGGTGGCTTATGTTTAAATTCGTCCAAAATTTTCCACCAGTGCTTGGAATGCCAATAGCCTCCGGGGTCCCAAACTAGGCATGTAAAGCTTCTGAGCAGCTTCAAACAGATATTCAGCCTCCCGGGATGACGAATGTCAGAATATAATCCATGATCCCAAGCTGTGTTCTTAGATCCGCCTCCGTTTTGATTTGTAAGCTTCCATTCGGGCCGGTTAAAAAGTAGAATCTCACCGTGGTGACCAAACGTTCTCCGTGATCCATGCAATTGAGCATGATACCAATCCGTGTACTTCGAGGTGAAGCGTGGAACCTTATTGAACCTGGTGCACCAGCTCTGAGTACAAGCCAATTCCCTCTTACTCTTAAAGCCGCAGAGAGCTCTAAGTTGGCCATCTGTTTCAAGCAAACCATATTCAAGTGAATAAGTAAAATTATAAGTTAAGGATTGTACCCACTTGAAGCTTGTATTAGGTGGTAATGGCCTTGGGATAGGTGTTTTTGGTGGTTCTGCAAGTTCCGTTTCCTTGTGCTCTTCTGTGAATTCTTCCACTTCCTTGCAAAGGTCTTCAATTGTATCTGTATCCTGGTCAAAGTCTTCTATGTCTTTCTCATCACTTGAGTCATAGATTGGAGGTTGAGAGAAATCTACCTCTGCATCATCTTCATATTCACTTGGGGAAAATTCTTCGATCTCAGAGAATTCACTTGCGGACGCAAGTTCATCACTAGGAGAACTAGACTTGTGACTATCATCATCAAGGAAATTTGCTTCTTGGATTATTCTGTCTGATTCTTCATAAACGACTTGCCTTGGAGATTGTACGGTATCCTCCTTAGCATCAACTGTAGCATCTTGGACGGAGTTTTCCTTAATTCTGGATTCCCAAGGAAGTTCAGCATCTCCTAGATCTTCAACCAACTCTTCTTCTTGAACAATGACAGCTTCTTCCACTTGTTCTAGTACGAATTCATTCTCTGTCTTGTCCCCTGGAGTCTCTAGTATTTCTTTCATGCTACGCTCTTCATCGGGCTGTCCACATGGAGCTGTGGTTGATCCTTGTATATTTGAGCGCCTAGTGGCCCATTGAATTAGTGCTTGCTCCAGTTGTTGAATGGTTGTTTGAAATTTAATTACTGTTTCTTTTAGGCGATCCTCTGCTTCGCGATTTGCCGGACTTGGACATGATACAAAGGAAAATGGTGATGATTGGGAACGATTGGATTGGTATTGGGGTAAGGAAGGATCATATGATGGCGAATGGTGAAGAGAAGCTTGTGAGTGTGGTGGTTCGAGCTTATGTTGAAAGGATGGTTCATATGCACGGGGTGGGGCTTGTTGGTAGTTACAAGGTTGTCCACCATGTCTTTCAGCTGGGTATGCACGGTAAAATGGTCTTTGTCCAAGATATCTCGGAGGGTGTTGCTGCCAAAAGGGTTGATTAGATCCTCTTGGTTCCATCCATCCTTGATTGGTCTGACCTTGATGCACATTCCTGCTGTAATTTCTATTTCCTTTAACAATATTAGAACCAAACTCAAAGCGAGAGGGGTGAGAGTTCATAGTAGCAAATAAAGATAAAAAGGAAAAACAAAAATAAATAAACAAGCGAAAGAAAAATATTTACAATAACCAATAATAAGGCACATGTTAGCAGCTCCCCGGCAACGGCGCCATTTTGATGAGAGGACTTTTACGTGGTCTAGAAATTTGCGGATAAATCCTCATTGCAAGTATAGTTTCTAAACCTTCAAAAGTCCTTTCATACAAACGTTTTGGTTGTCACAAGTAACAAACCCCTTAAAAATTGTTAACCGAGTATTCAAACCTCGGGTCGTCTTCTCAAGGAACTGCGAGGAAGTATGTTCTTATTATTGGTTATAAAGGTTGTAATCGGGGTTTAGAAGGTGAGAAGCAAGTAATTTAAATGACGAGTGAATTAAATGGCAATTAAAAATAAATAATAACTGTAAAACAACTTTTGGCAAGATAAGAGAAATTAGAAGTCCAACTGAGTTATCCCTCTCAACAATAATGAAAGTTGTATCTTAATTCCACTTAGTTAACCTTATGAAGCAAAGGTAAGTCAAGGGACTAATTAGTTTGACCTTCGAATCCTATTTATTTCCTAGGAAAAAGTTGGGATTATTGAAGTTCAGATCAATTAGCAAGATAACGATTATCAATTATGCTGAGTTCGATAATGTTGAGTCACTGATTTCTTAACCAAGACCAAAAGGGGAAAAAGTAAATTGCTGGAATAATAAAAGTGTCCTTAGATGGGAAGCAATGGCAACTTAAATCAAAGAGAACAATCATAAACTAAAAATACCTTGAATATCATTAATTCAAATAGAAATCGGTAACATAGAATAATTCATAAATTAAATTATAATAATCAATTCAAATATTGGAATCAAATAAATAAAGGTAAAATTGAAATAAAGGAACATTAAAACCTGGATCCAGAGTTACTCCCAAAACAAGAAGAAGTCCTAAATCCTAAGAGAGAGAGAGAGAGAGAATCTCTCTCTAAACTAAATCTAAATCATGAAGACTAGAAATTGGCGAGCTCTCCCTGAATGGATGCATTCCTCCACTTTATAACCTCTAATCTATGCTTTCTGTACTTGGATCTGGGCCAAAAAGGGCTTCAAAAATCGCTGGGGGCGTATTCTGTAAATTCTGATACGTGGCCTCTGTCACGCGTCCGCGTGGGTCATGCGGTCGCGTCATCTGGAGCTTTTCCTTTCCACGCGGTCGCGTCAATCATGCGTCCGCGTCGCTGCTTCTTTGCTTCTGGCACGCGATCGCGTCGTCCATGCGATCGCGTGGACACCAGTTTCCTTAAAGCTCCGTTTTGCCTTCTCCTTCCATTTTTGTATGTTTCCTTTTTCATCCTTTAAGTCATTCAGCCTTAGGAAACCTGAAGCTACTCAACACACTAATCACGGCATCGAATGGAAATAAAGGTAATTAAAATAATTAATTTTTTAAAGCTTAGGAAACATGTTTTTCACAATATGACATAATAAGGAAGGGAAAGTAAAACCATGCAATTAATGTGAATAAGTAGGTGAAGAGTTGAATAAATCACTCTAATTAAGCACAAAAGAACTCATGAAATATGGGTTTATCAATGATGATGTTGATTTTCTTTTGGTTAAGCTATATGTTGCTGTTGTTGCTACTTTGCTTGCTGCTGTTCAATTCATATGAATTTACTATGATTTATGCTGATTGAGTAATCTGAATTCATATGAACTGAGTTTGTTTTGTTGTTTGATTTATCCGGGAATGCTCGATTTACTGCCGGAATGTTGCCGAATTTTTTCTGAAAATTGTTATGTTTTTAACTTCCAACTTATAAATTGAGTTTGGTAGTTTTTTTACTTGGATTTCATTTAGTTTTTACCAAACTCAATTCATGAGTTGATTGGTTGGCATTTCCGCTCTTCTTTAGTTCCCTTTATTCGAATTACATCATTGGAGACAACAAAGAACTAGTTGACGGATTTCTGTGTCAATTAGAAACTTGTTGATCAATGAATTTTGAACCTCTTTTATGTTTTTCATTGTTCAAGTTAAGTCCAAATTTCTATCCTTTATGGTCATATTTTGAGTATATTTCCCTTTGACCATTGAAGTTGTTTCATAAACTTTCTATTCGGCCTAGTCTTGTTCCTTTTTGTTTGAGGTTCTTTCAAGTTGTGATTATTGGTGCCTTTTTACTTTTGTAGCCGTTTCATATAAACTTTTAGTTTCAATTCACTTTTGGTTACATAAGTACATATTTAATTCCTCCACACCAATTTTTGCACTTGAGTGATCAAACACATTGATGATGACTTGTATTTATCTTTTATGCCTTTGTGTCTTACATATTTCATTATCAATGACTTGCATTGCCTTATATGAATGTGAGTTGCTTGTCATTTAGAATTTTTGGACGCTATCTTGGTTAAGAACAATATTTGCTATGCTATTAACATTTAACTTCCTTTCTTCTAACTTTTTAACTTTTACCTAAATATTTTTCACCCTTCTTTTAATTTGCCTTTTTAAATTGACTTTTTAACTATTCTTTTGATGCATAGCAATGTTGCTTCTTAAGGAACAAGAAAGTTGATTTCTTTTATACACAATTAATTAGAATGTGAATTCTGACTGATTTTGAATTTTGTTTATACTCCCTTCCAAGTTAATTGTAACTTTAGTAACTCACTTTATGTTTGAGCTTTAACCTCTCTGTTGCCTATCTTCTGTATGTTTTGTTTGCATATTATTTGCCTTTCTTTTTCTCTACTTTGATTTGATAATCTGTGCCCTGGAAATTTTGTTTTTCAGGATGTCTGATAGGAAAGGGAAAGGCAAGGCTAAGGCCAGCTCCAGTAAAAGAAAGAGAGCACAGTCATCCGTTGATATATCAGAAGAATTTTGGTGTGAAAAGAAATTTATTGATAAAGAAAACAGCTGATCAACTTGTGCCTGCTTCCGACTCAGTCAGATATGCTAACCTTTACTGTGAACTCAAGTTTCCGGTATTTCTGGAAAAATAGAAACTCTACTTGGAAAGGAAGCTCAGAATACCAACCGAGATGAAGAAGTATACTGAACATCAGATCGAACAGAGAGGTTGGGTATTTCTGGATAGGGAGCTGGCGGATGTGAATGCATCATGGGTCCGTGAGTTCTATTCCAACTATTATCGAACAACCCTTGATGCAGTTCAGCTTCGGGGCAAATAGATCATGGTCACAGAGGAGGCAATACAAGATATCCTGCACTTTCGGCCTAAAACATATGATACAGATGGTTTTCAGAAGGCCGAGGAAGCTATTAGATTTATGAGTTTTGATTGGGATGCCGTCCTGCGTACTATAGCCATTCATCTTGATGTTCCGTGGGCTGTGGGAAAGTCGAAGGAAAACTCCACGGGGTATCAAAGTTGATTATCTCAATGATGAGGCTAGGCTGTGGCAACAGATACTGAGCAATTATGTCATGCCTAGTACTCATGAGTCGAAGGTGCCAGCAGCTATGATCCTTCTTATCTGGTGTGTCTTGGAAGGAAAGGACCTATACCTTCCAAGACTCATCAGGAAGTATATGTCTAGAGTACATGTCAGAGGCATCTTGGCATTCCCATATTTGATCACTCAGATGGCTATTCGAGCTGAGGTACTCTGGGAGCCTCAGGATGAGAGACCACCGATTGCCGACCGCAAGAAGGTTATTTCGCACGGCAAGCGGTTTGGACCTCTAGGCCACAGACCACCTACTACTACTCCTACTGAGGCGGCCACATCCTCAGCAGCACCTTTAGCATCGCCTACTTCAGCAGCATCATCATCCACTTCTCAGCCAGTTTACCACCTTGTGCAGCGCCTTTTCGAGCGCATTGATCAGATGGAGCGCCGCAATCAGCGACGCTATGCACATCTGAAGCTGATTATGACTTCTAGGCGTACTAACATCCCCTCTGAGCCTGACACACCCTCAGAGCACTCTGAGGAGGAGGAGGACCAGCAGGAGGAGGCTCGGCAGGAGGACCAGTAAGAGGTTGCACAACATGAGGCGACTCAGCCTAAGCAGCTGACAAAGTCACAGACACCTGCAGCTGACAGTGGACCAGTGGGCGATGACCCTTCTCACCCAGCTTGATCGAGGAGCATCGAGAATGATGCTATCATTTAAGTGTGGGGGGGTCGCCGTCATCAGCAGAGTTATATTTTGGTGAACCATTTCAGACACTTTTTCTTTTATTTTTGTTTACCTTTCAGTATTTGCATTTTTACTTTATTGCACTTTTGGATTCTTGTATATATTAGTTGTTTTGAGTACTTTTTAGTTTTTTGCATTTTGCATTTTTGCTTGTATATACCTTAGATTTCTAGTTTGATTTGCACTTTTTAGTTTGATAGTATATATATATATAGTATTTTAGTTTATTAGTTGTGATTGAAAAAAAATGCGCATAATTGAGCTTAGTTTATTCCGTTGCATATGAGAAATTGATTTGGTTGAAAACAGGATTAAACTAGGAATTTTTAACTTTTCACAATCACATCATATCATTTAGTATATATATATATAATATAATAAATGTTGGTCAATTTGATGAAATTTTCAAGGAATGTTTCTTTTTCTTAAAAAGAGCATTAAAATTCACATTGATTTGAGCTGAATTTTTTTTTTTCAAACTTGCATGATGTATATATATATATATATATATATAGTTTGGAATATGGTTTTTGATTAAAGAACACACAACCTGTGAGTTTTTTAGCCTAATTATATGGTTACATTATTCAACCATGATTTTGATTCTTGTGTGTTTTCTTCCCTATGATTGCAATTTTTGGTTTGTTCCATTCTATATGTCTATTATTTAGTGTATATTCATGCATTTATGTGATTGAGGTCATCATTTGATTATAGCCCACTTATCCCAAATAGCCTACTATTTTATTTACCTTTGTTTGCCGCTTTGAGCCTTTTTAACCCCCTTTTGTTCTTTATATTACCACATCACTAGCCTCAAGCGGAAAAATAATTAATTGTCCTATTTGAATTTTTGGTTAGTTTAAGATAGTGAGTGTGTGTCAACTAAGTGTGGGAAAATATGATAACTTTGGTTGATGAGAATGTGTTTTATTTTTATTGACAAATATTGAGAATTTTGGTGTATACTCGTGTGAAATTATAGAAACCATATGCATTGATGTATTATGCTTTCATATATATATGAAAAAAAAGAGAAAAAAAAGAGAAATAAATAAGTAGGGGACAAAATTATCCCAGTGTGAAGTTCAATAAGAAAATCAATGCATATGTGATGGAATTAGAATTGATACATGAGCGTCTGAAAATATGCAAAAGTGAGATTTTGGGTGGCTAAGCTTGATTTTAGAATTGTATAGAGTGTGTGTATGTGTTAGGTGAGAACTTAGGTTAGTCAAAGATTCAAATGATAGCTCACTTGGCCATACATATATCCACACCCTTACCTTAGCCCCATTACAACCTTGAAAAGCCCTCATGATATTTGCATTTGTACACTAAATATTTATTGATTGGTTAAATGAAGAACAAAGTTTTAGAAAGAATGATTAGAAGAGATTCGAGTGGATTAACCCTAAACACTTGAGCGATTAGAGTGCATATACACATCCGGTGAGGGTTCAATTGCTCAATTCCATATGTCCATCTTTGATCATTGCCTATCTTGCAAGTTGTGAACTCTTTTGAATAACTCAACTCAATTGTGAATATGCTTTGATATGATTGATTTAGCCCTTGATTGTGCATATATGATTTCTTGGAAATTTGACTCACTTTGACCACATATATGATTTCTTAGAAATTTGACTCACTTTGACTAGGACTTGTGAACTCAAGTTGATTGTATGCACTTGACCTTCCTCCATTGGTTAGAGGTTAACTAAGTGAAGGCAATTCACATTTACCATCACAATTGACGAAGATAATGAGGATAGGACTTCTAATTTTCTTTCCTTGCTAAGAGCTTTCTTAGTTATTAGTTTATTTTCTCGCCATTTCACTTTCTTGTTTCTTATTTCAAAAGCCCCAAAAATATACTTTCCCATAATCAATAATAAACTACACTCTCCTGCAATTCCTTGAGAGACGGCCCGAGGTTTGAATACTTCGGTTAATTTTATTGGGTTTGTATTTGTGACAAACAATTTAAACGTTGATTGAGGTTTAATTGTCGGTTTAGAACTATACTTGCAACGCGATATTTTTGTGAAAATCTTTACCAACATTTTTCCTCCGTCAGGCCTCTATGCGCAACCTTGAAAAGTCAACCATCTAATACAATCAATAGAGGCTCTAAGTCTACGTTGATTATTCTCAATTTTCTCTGATGTTTGTTGTTTCATAAGTGTATCAACATGTTGTGATTGCTTCATCAAATCATCACATGATTTCATTGCCTTGTGATGGAACGAATTGGGGCTTTTGCCAATGTGATTCAAAAGAGGACAATCTTTTTCACTATTTACCTTCTTCCAATTCCTGAAGCCGTTTTCAATGAAAGCATTTGAACCTGTGTTGTTGAAGATTCCATAGCAAATAGGCAGCATGGTAAACAATATATAGCATCATCTTCAATAGAATACTCTAACCATGAAGGGTATAATTCAAACCAAAAAGCTTGAAAACGACGACGACGATTTGTATCGCTCGAGAATGGATAATTATCAAGTATTGGTTGATTTGGTCCAGCTTTAAGGTAAGCTCGACGAATTTCATCTCTTTTACTTGGATGAAACTTCCAAATCATTGGTCAAATTCCTGGATCTCTTACCAAATGACATACTTCCATTTGTTCAGGATTAAGTCATCTGTGCTTTGACTTTGAACTATCTTGTTGAGGAGCTAAAGTATTCATGTTTGATGCCTCAAGTATTGAAGAGGTTGGTATTGATGTAACAATATTAGAAACATCTTCACTCTTTTGGCTAGTTTTTTTTTTAAAAAGTGTCTATTATTTTCATCTTGCCTATGATTCAACTAAATTCCTACAATTGAGAATTTACATAGATAATATGATAAACATTATGCAACTTAACTAAACTCAATTAATTTTATTTTTTGCAAATCAATAATATTCAATGTCACAAATAATTAATCATGAGAGAAAAAAAATTAAAAACAATATATGCTAGGATAACATTATAATTACATGATTATCACCTTCAATTTTTTTCAAAAATATAAATTATTACTATAAGATTATAAACTAGATAAATAAATAAATACATTAATTATTCAAAAAAATAAATAAAAGAAATAACTTACAAAAGAGAGAAGAATGAAATGATAATGGAATACCAAAGACTACTTACTATCTTGTAAGTTGTAATGATAATGGAAATATGGAGTGATGTTTTGTTTTCTGTTTGAAAAAAAGAGAGAAGAATTGAAAAAGTGATTTGTTGGCTTTTTGTTGCTGCCGTTTCAGATTCTCTTCACTTTTAATATGAATTAAGACTTTTTTTTTAACTAAGCATATGGCCCATGGCCCAAATAATACACTAGTTTCAAATTAAGACTTTTTTTTAACTAAGCATATGGCCCATGGCCCAAATAATACACTAGTTTCAAATTATTCTTTGTTGCACCCACTTCTCAAATGGGGGGGGGGGACTGCCTCCCCTTCATAATAGGTAGCTTCGCCCTTGGGTGAGATGCTGAAGCCATTTCCCATCTAAATGTTGTGTTTTACGTGCACCTTCTATTTCCAGCATCACAAGAGAATTGGGCAACAGAGGCACTTGTATTTCCATCAGCTTCTTAATGAGATAGTCACCTTTAATACTCAATTCTAAAAAAGAAGTGAGTCAGTCCAAGCCCCACTTAGTGACCGTATTGGTGTAAACCCCTTCAATATTGCTGATAACTAGTCCCCTTAAATTGATAGGCAAAACCCTCTTCTGTAATGGATTCCAAATTCACATCATAAGATTAAAATGGCATCCAAAATTATTAAAAAGACATCCTAGATATTTCATCAATACATCCAAAACTCATGTCAAAATGACAAAATTCAGTGTTCACATCATAAGATTAAACATAAAGTTTTGACCAAAAACACTCCTAAAATTGAGTGAACAACATAAAAACATCTAAAATTCAGAATTTGCGTATCCAAAATACAATAACATTATAACATTACAAACTAAATACGCATGCACATTTTTTATCATGGTAAGTTTCCACATTTTTTTAAAGTTGAAGGTTTAAATCTCTCATATTAGAACAATGATAAACAAACATCAGTATCAAATCCAAAATTGGGGACACACACTATAATGGCATTATTGTTTCCTAGACACATCCTGAGTGAACAACATAAACACATCTAGAACTCATAAGAGAAATAAAATGTAATATCTTATTTTATTATTAGTTGAGTTTTTTCACTATTTATTTGAACACTACCATTTTTTGGACCAGCACAAGTAACCTTTTTTATTCGCATTTTTGGGCCTAGGTTGCATGTTGGATACAAGAAACTAGACTCAAATAGACATCCAAATTATTTGTTTACACATCTAAATGATAATAATAAACGCTAATTATTTCATCAACACATCTGAAGCTCATCCATATGATTTATTTACAAATCCAAACTTATAAGATTACACATCCAAAACTATAACATTACACAACCAAAATCACAAGATTGCACACCAAATAATTGATAGGCAGCAAAAATTACCAATAAAAACGAACAAATCCTCAATACAAGTATGAGAATAGAACAACCAGGTAGCGCTAAAACATTGAAGCTCCTTCGTTATTAACAAAAATGTTAGCAAATAAATCTTTTGTACAAACAAACAAATAAAGAATAATGATAAACAAGCATCAGTATCTCAATGATTACTTACACAGATTGGGAACACAAACTAGAGTGCCATTATTCTCTTCAAGCCATTTTATTTCATTATTGTTCACAAAGAAAACACAATCTTGTACAGAATAATAGGAAAAGCAATGATGACAAAAAATGCGTAAAGAAAAATCTATGAACACATGCACATCCAAATACCTGAGACGTGTTTCCAGAGCGGAAGAATTGGCGACGCGGAGTGATGCAAACAAATGGCGAACAGCGACGAGTAGGACGAAGCGAAGCTAAGGAACGGTGACAAAGAGGACGCAGGGGCGACGAGGATGAGCGCCGAGGAGGAAGGCAGCATGGAAAAATTGGCAGTACGGACGAACAGCGACAAGCAGGACGCAGCGACCTGGAGGAATGACGACGAAGATGCAGCGGTGACGAGGATGAGCGCCGAAGAGGAAGGCGGCGCGGAGGAACGGCAAACGGCGCGGAGGAGGACACGGAGGTGCGAAGGAAGAAGACCACGAACGATGTGCAACTCTGTGATTTTACGGCAGTATCGACTTTGGCTGCTGAAATCTGATTTTTTTAGGGTGTCGTTTAGAATGAGTTAATTATTAATAAAAGCTTTAAGATTTATTGGATTTTTTTTAAATAAATTAAATAAATATTTTATTTATCGAAATAAACATTTTTAAGCTTTTTTACTAAAATGCACTCTATGTCTTATTTCTTTTATAGTGTAAACGAAATAATATTACACTTATTTCGAAATAAGACTGATATGCACAGACGTGTATATTTCGTTTACAGTGTAAACGAAATACATGTAATATTATTTCGTTTACACTGTAAACGAAATACGTGGAAAATTATGACGTTACAATGTAAACGAGATACATTACGACAAATTTTCAACAGCTATAAAAGGATGTGCAACCCTTTTGTATTCTTCACAAACATTTCACTACTTCTTTTATACCTTTTTCTTCCGCAAATTAGCCATAATGTCTAGTAGTAGTGGATATTTAGTTGTATGTGTGTATTCCAATTGCCTTATGAGAAATGGTGATAATGGGATCATTTTTGAGTGTGAGAATCCCGTTTTGTTGCGTACCCGGCGTTGTTACTTCGTTGTCAGAGCTGAATAGTTTGATATTGAGTAGCATTGCTGGTAGTGGGAGAAAAGAGATCGGACGAGTAGGGTATAGACTGCTAGTACCGATGGAAAATGGAGTTTTTTAGTTTCGTCTATTTTGACTGCACGGCGACGAGCATGTGCGGCTGATGTTTGACGTCCATGGAAAATCATGGCCGAACAAATGATAGAATTTTCTGCAGAGATTGGTGATGTCAGTGGCGGTGGATCTGGGCAGTCGGACTTTGTGTAGGATGATCCACCTCTTGCACCACCACCGATACACGTTGCTAGTCTAATGAATGACATGGACGTTGACGGTGAGGACTCAGACGAGGAGTATGTTGCGAATAGCAACGAGAGCGGTTCTTCAGAAGATGATGAGGAGGAGGAGTTTGTGTCGGAGACCGCGGTCGAGCCATCATGTCAGTATCTTCTGCCTGCCCCAGTGCCATACCAAGTATGGAAGTCACGAAAGCACCCACCAACAGGCTCTCCGATAGCGTGTATCCCAAGGTGGTAGGCGACGTCCTGCAATGTGATCATGCACTCACCCCACAGCATGTGGAGGGTATGGGTCTCTGGATGCCAGCGCTCCACAAATGTTGTGATCATGGAGTTATCGAAGACGAAGTCCCTCAATGCCACGGCGTCGCCAAATCCAGCCTCTCTCAGGTAGGGGAGAATGGCGTGCAGTGATGGGAGTCTATGACTAACTCTCCTGGGTAGAAGTAGGCGACCCATCTGGTAAACAATAAAAAATCCAAATCAAGAGTGTGTCAGCCTATAAAGCTATAAAAATTTCAGTTTATATAATCCTACCAACAGAAGTTTGCATAATAACTTAAATTGAATTACAAAATTAAGTAAACAAATAATTAGAAATACATCTACATTGTAAAATCATTTAAATACAACCGGTTACTTATTGAATGAATAACTAAATTAATAAACGTCTATATAATTAAATTTAAATAAAAATATCTAAATAAAAAATTCGTAATTAAATTAGCAAACGTCTACGTAATTTAAAGTAAATAAACATAATCAATAAAATAAATAACAACAACCTTCATTTTCCATCTAATTCATAACATAGATTATGTAAAAACATTTACTAAAATAAGAAACAACGACTATACCATCAACTTAGTAACTTAATCTAAGTTATAACAACTTAAAATTAAAAATTCAGGAATTTTTATATTGACTAAATACAAACCTCTATATATTCGGACGTAATTAAGTTTACTAATAATTATTTGTAACCCTTTTTCCATAACTAAAGTCGTTAAAAAAAAACTTAATAACCTACATCAAAGGAAAACAAATCGAAATAAATATTTAACTACCAAATACATGTCAAAGTATGCCTAACATGTTGTTCGAACCATTCCGAATAATATATTCCTACTCCTAATATCTACTTCACACTACTTCTATAAAAGTACCCATACTATGACAACACATTCCATGTTTAACATAAACATTAAATGAAGAACAAGACCAACCTCAAAGTCGGCTGTCCCGGCAATGTGCCACGTCACGTTCAGCCTATTGATGTCCACATCGTGCTGATCGGCGTGCGCCATAATCTTGAATTAAGTCATAAATTTGATTAGAGAAGGGTAAAAGGGGGAGAAAAGTTCAGAAAACAAGCGATTTAAGGTTCTCTTCTGCACTGTGAACGAAACTCCTATATATAGACACCTTTATGTCTTATTTCGTTTACAATGTAAATGAAATAATATTACACATATTTCGTTTATATTGTAAACAAAATAAACTTGTTACACAACATGTGTGTAAACGTCATACGACCACCACGTTTTTAGTCTTATTTCGTTTACAGTGTAAACGAAATACGTGTAATATTATTTCGTTTACACTGTAAACGAAATAAGACATAGAGTATATTTTCGTAAAAAAGGCTTAAAAATATTTATTTCGGTAAATAAAATATTTATTTAATTTATTTAAAAAAATCCATATTTATTTAAAAATTTTAAAATTGAAAATTTGAATTTTAATTTACTTAATTTGATTTTTGGATATGTATTAAATTGGAATGTGTTAATAATTAAAAATTTTAAAACTGAAATGGGAATTTTAAAATTAAAATTTTAAATTTTAATTTTATTTAGTTTATTTTTTGAATGTATATTTAATTTAAAAAGACATTAAATTTATTTAAATGCGTTTGTTTAATTTTTTAAATTAATATAGTAAAAGATGGAATAAAAAAATACTTTTAAAAGATATGTGGTTGAACTGTAATTCATAATGCGGTTGTTTATTGTTTATTGTTTACTATATTTTCATGTGATTCAATTAAGCTTTAATTACTTTGTTAGTTCTTATAGTTTCACCAAATTTTTAATTAAATTTCTATACTTTTTATCTTTTCAATTGAATCCCTACACTACTATTAACTTTGTAATTAAATCCTTTTTATGTCAAAAATAATAAAATTAACAAAATATTTTTTCTAAAAAACATGTGATCAAAGATCTAATTAAGTTTTTTATTATAATATTAAATACATCTAATTAAGTTTTTTATTATAATATTAAATACATTTAATATGTAGAGAACTATTTAGTTAACTCTTAATTCACTTATTATATTAAAAATGACCTAATTACAAAATAAACGCAGTATAAAAATTTAATTATAAATTTGATAAAATTATAAAAATCTACCGAGTTCAATTAACCTTCCAAACACACTTTAATTCTACTAACAAACTCAGACAATCATAAGTTACTAACCTACCACAATCAGATGAAGTAAAATATTATCAACACAATCCATCTAAACAAAATCAGCCATTTTAGCAATAACTAATTTAGCCAAATCCTATGGCTTAATAATCTCCATCAAGTTTTTTTTATCTCAATTTTTCTCTCAATATTATATCCTGTGTATCTTTTGTCATCCCATTTAAGAAGATTTTTCATTAGAGACTAAACAAATACAATAAATAAGATTCGTTAGAGACACTGAAATCTAAATATAAGACTTCGGATAAATTCATTATTGATCCAAACTAAACTCGATTGTTTTGTTTATAAAAATGCTCAATAAATACCAAAAATCAATCCCTCTATCATTCGCCATGTATATTTATATATGTTGATTGATACATTTTCCAACAAAATAACTAACTACCGGATTAATCAAACGTTTCACAATAGAATAATAAAATTCTTTTACAGCATCAGAATCGAATATCTTAGTCTTACACTAACACCAAATATCTATTCCTATACAGTGGCTGAATTTTTATATCCATGTAGTATGGTTAGTAATTTATTTGCATTATTCTACATAGGTTTGATTGTTTTTTGGGGTTTCAAAACTTGGATACATAAAACTATAAACAAACTTTTAGGCGTTCACCTGCTACACATAAAAGAGAATATGAAATCTGGAACATCTCATGTGAAATTACAAATACATACAACTAATGGTTGACAGGATATGTCAACAATTAGGACATAGCTACAGTGAAGAGTGTTCTTCAATGAAGAAGGAAGATTGTTCTTTTTACAATATAGAGAAATACTAAAAAATAAAAACATGTGCAATGCATATTCTAAAAAATATAGTTACAATCTTCATTCTTCAACCAACTTCACTCTTCACCAGAGAAATTCCCAAACAATTAAATGATAAAAGAATTTACTATTGTTGTACCTCAATCAATTCTGTTGACAGAATTCCCATAGTCATCTTCAAGCACATAAAGAAGCTTCCTGTAAGCATGCCCATCAAGAAGGTCCTTATCCTGAAACTTGCGCAATAAGCTCATTGCCTCCTTAACACTTCCTCGTCTGCAAATCTCATCGAGCACGGTCCTATAAGTAATAAAATCTGCAGACCTCTGTTTTTCGGTCATCTCCCATAGATAACTTACTGCCTTCTCAATTTCTCCACCAAGCGCCAAAGCATTGACAAGTGAATTGTAAGATTTGCTACTTGGGATGAAACCCTTGATCTTCATCTCATGACATAATTCTTCTGCATTTTTCGTCCGGCCTTGAGCACACAACCCATGAATCAAGTAATCATAAGTAAAGGAGTTTGGCTGGCAATTGTAAACCACACCCATCTGATGGAATATCCTCAGCGCATCGTTAACATGGAGAGAAAGGACATAACCTTTTAGCATAGCATTTAACGAAAATATGTCTGGCTCTACACCGTCATTCACCATTTGCTTGAACAAACTTCTAATCGTCTCCATATACACATAATTTATATAGGTGTTGCTACCCCTACCTAAAAGTGCAGCAAATAGAATATTATAAGTCCTAATTGAAGGCCTACAATTTGAATTCCTACTGTTCTTCATTTGCTTAAATATATTCACAGCTCTACTCAGCTTCCTGGCCTCAGTGAAATAATATATAACGGTGTTGTACAGTGCCTCTGAACCGATCAAAGGAACTGCAAGCAGTTGGTTCACAATATCATCCATTTCTTGATACATCTTTGCAGCACCAAGCTTCTTTATGGTGACATGAAAAGTGGAAACATCGTGCCGGAACCTTGGCTGCTGAGATGCCCAATGAAACAGCTCTAAACAAACCAAAGGGTCACTTTGAAGAGTCATCACATTGCACAGTTCTTCAGGGGTGAACCTTGGTGGAATTTGGGACAGTGCCAAGTGAAATTTTGTTTGATCTAAAGTAGGCTTTAGGGATTTCAACAACCTCTTGCGAACCCTTTTTCTATAAGACCTTGAGGGAGCCCTGGTTGAATAGCAATGATAACTGACGCAAATAGGTGCAAATATTATAGGAAATTTATCGCGGCCAGCAGTGATTTGAAACAAAAGGGGTTCAAATTTCTGGGTATCATGAAAAAGACACATCTTTTGTGGTCTCTGACAGATGAGGCCCTTGAACATGAGCTCAGGGAACTTCTGAAGAAATGAGCTTGGGAAAGAGAATAAATTTTGGATCGAGTTGTTCTTACTGAAGTAGTTATGATATCTCAAGCAATTTCCACCAAAAGATTGCATTTTTACTGAGCTTGGTGAATAACTAAGTGGGAGGTTAAATAATACTTAACAGACGGCCCCGGTATGTGTTGAAGCATCTATTTCTTGCTCCCATTTTCAAGTTTCTGCATTCAGAATATAATAATACTAATTCGTCTTTATTCTAATGCACAAGCTCTCTCCAATACGTTAATGGCCTCAATATTAATTCTCCACCTACTTCTCCGCACAGTAGCAATCGACAAGGGAAGCTTCAGCATCACTGTTAAGGAAGTAAAACTAGATGACTAACAAGTTTCTACAATGATTTCCCACTAACACTTATATGTATGCCATTTGTTCAGTTCAAGCATATATATAATCATGGAATATCAATTAGACCACTATAACTAGACCAGCTCCACATTGATTCATTGAATATCCCAACTGTCACAATTAACAACATTATACATAAATTGGCTGAGACCTGGATTAACCATCCCCACAAGAAAAATATTTCACTTTATACAACTTCTAAGGTCTAGAACTTAGTCCACATGAAAATGTGTGCAATCAAATTAAGTTCCACAAATCCAAAACCAAATCAAGAATGAAAAGTAACCATAGTGGAAAAAGCACCTTCTAGAACCAACGAAACAAAAACATTAATTTTCTTTTTTCTTTTAAATTCTGTTCTTGAACAGAAATTGTAATAACTAGCAAGACGAAAAGAATCAAGCTTTGCTAGGAAAGAACATAACCAACCACCCATAAACTATAAGCAAAAGGATGTAATATCTTCTTGCACGAGGAAAAGAAAGGGTAGGTAACTAAATAAAATAAAATAACGAGAGAGAGAGAGAGAGAGAGAGAGAGAGAGAGAGAGAATACCAATTAAGTACGAGAATGATTGAGGTTTGTTGAGTAGGAGAATAATTGAATCAGATAGGATGAAGTGAAGATCCAATAATTAAACTGAACGAACAATCAATGAATCCCCATGACGATCATTCTAGTGTCCCAACGAGAAGATACAAAACCCCGGAAGAAGAAAACAGAGAGAAAGGAAACCTGGTTGGGAGATAACAAGAAGTGTTGAAAGATATTAGGCAGAGATATAAAACAGCCTTGATCCTTACAGCCTATGAGTCTATATATAACCACATTTTACTACACTGGAAAAAATCTAAGGAATTAATAATCAGAAGTCTAAGTGCTTGAGGAATCTCACTATGAACAACATATTATCTGTTATCTCACTACTGTTGTCTTCATTATATGTTTCATGCTGTCTTAGTGTTTTACCATTGTATTATTATTGCCAATCCCTTTAAGGTTAGACCTAATTAATGTATCAAGCTTTTCTTTCTGATAGTTTGTATAGGAAAACATGCTGCCAATGCCATGTTATGTGTACCTAGCCACACATCTCTGTAGTTCACAACCTTAGAAACTTGATCTGTATACTTAGGACCCGTTTGGGAAACTCTAGAAGTAACTTTTTTTAACTTTTGACTTATAAAAAGTAGTAGTATTAATGTCGGGTGCAATTTTCAAAATCAAATTGCAACTTTCTAAGAAGCTATTTTGGAGCTTATAGAGAAGTTAAAAAAAATGACTTCTCTCATAATACTTCTACTTTTCATTACATTTCTTTAAAATAAGCACTTTTAGATTTAAAAATCCAAACACAAAATAACTTATTTATAAGTTACTTTTAACAGAGTCATTTATTATTTAAGTTATTTTATCAAAAGGAGCTTAATTAAGTTAGTTATCCAAACTGGGCCTTAGGCTACTTTGTTACAAACTTCTGATAAGTACCAAGTACAATACTGAGTACAAGTCAGATTTTGAATAATGTTTACCGAGAAAATTGAGCTCTGAAGTCAGCTACTTCCAAACTGAAAATTCAGCATACTAAGGAGTTGATAAGAAACTTGCATTATCACAATCTTCAATTAACCATAATTAACATACAGCATTATCAAATCATCAAATTCATCACAATCAAATAAGCAAGGCACAAACAGATTCGCTCAGCAAGGTTTTCTTTTTCTGGGGGGAGGGGGGAGGGGGGAAGCAAATTAAACTATCTATGAATACACAAGATGAATTTACCCAGGCTCACAAAGATCGGCAGAGAAGCTTCATAACACGGTGACAGCGAGAATGCGAAGTCATCGAAGACGTGAAGAGACGACGGCGAAGAAGACGCGAAGCGAGGATGGCAGAGAAGACGCGAGGTGAAGGAGGCAGTGGACGCATGATGCGCCAGTAGCGGAGCACACGAGGAGCGAGGGTGGTGGTTAGGCGGCAGAGGGCGCGACGGCGGGAGGCTGGAGGCCGGAGGGCAAAGGAGGAGGATTCAGTGGGAGTGATAGGGTTTAGCAAGGTTGCGAGAACCGGACCGGTCATTGAACCGGTCAGGTGACAGGTTCAATGGTTCAATGGTCCAACCGAGGTCTAACCGGAGTTGAACCGGTTTTATTAAATATATAATACCATCATTAAAAATTCAATATACAATTTTAAATATACAAATTCAATAATTTCTTAATTAATAAAATTCAGAAGTTTATAATTTGACATAATAATTTATTCATATTTTATTATTAAAATTTTATAAAATAAAATTTTTTTAACTAACTTCTAAATTATAACAAAATAATCAGCAAGAAAATTCATCCTTAAACTCAGAGAATGCTTTGGTAATAAGCTGTTGGTTTAAATCAATGATCTGTGTCTAAAGTTCATTGGAAGCTAGACAATGTCCATGAAAAGGTAACCCAACACTCAAAGCTAGTTAGAGATCTTATCTCTGCTCTCTGAGTATCGACTGGCTACTATTTGGGAGGAACTTCAATAAAAGAAGAAGCAAGGCAGAAAACTAAAAATTGGTCATTGCAATAAAAGTTTAGAATCACGAACTTACACTTAAAAATTTCAATCCATCAACAGCGAAAAAAATTCAGAGTTACAGCAAATTTCAACAACCACCTTTCAATCTATTCAACAATAAAACTCAGAAAACTTAGAATCACAAACTTACACTTACACTTAAAAATTTCAATCCATCAGCAACCAAAAAAAAAATTCAGAGTTACAGCAAATTTCAACAAAAACCTTTCAATCTATTCAACAACAAAACTCAGAAAACTCAAAATCCAAATCCAAATCCAGAGAATCTAGAAACAGAAAACCTAACCAAAACAATCCAAACTTAACCTCCAAACTAAATTCAAAACTACATGAGCAGCAATCCAACTCAGGACACAATCCCAATTTAGAAGCCAGAATCTTAGAAATTGAAACTGAAGAAGCAGTGGCTTAATTATTACCAGAGACATGGCGAAGGAGGAACGGCGGTGACAGAGTAAGCTCGGAAGAGGATCATTTTGCGACGGCGAGGCCCCGAGCAGTGATTTCACGGCGAGGCTCTGGGCAGAGATTCACGGAGGAGAGATGCGCTTGAAGAGGATTGAGTAACCGTTTGCGTGACATAGAGAAGAGGATCGACGACGAGGACAACGACGGCACCCTCTGTCACTGCCAACGACAACGATCACAGAGGCGGGCTTTACGACGAGCACAGAGACGGTGAACACAAGAGTGGCGGCGGCTGGGGGTGACGATGGCTGGTGGGGCTTTGCGACGAGCCGAGACGGTGAGGAAGAGAAGAGTGGCGGCGGCTGGGGGGCTGACGGTGGCTGGGGTGACTGACGGCGGCTAGTGGGGCGGCGGCTGGGAGCTGATGGTGGTGCCGGTGTTTTCTCTCAGGTTAGGCAAATTAGGGATTTGATTGGAATGTGAGAGTGAGACATAAGGGAGAGGGTCGGGTGTTTTGGGGGTGGGGTTTTTACGTTTTTTTTTTTTTTTTTGAGAGAACCGGTCTTTTGAAAAATTCGACCGGATAAGCCGGTCACCAATTAATCATCGGTTCGGCCGGTTTTTAAACCGAATTTTGCAAGGCAGTTTTGTATCAACCGGACTTGCTATGAGACTGATTTTTCATCGAATCGACCAATCCGGTTCGATTTTCAGAACCTTGGGATTTAGGGTTTCATATTAGGAAAAAAAATGAGCCGATATGTAAAAAAAAATCACTTTTATAAAATTTTTACTAATTCAACGACTTCATTTTTAAGTAGAGATTGGCTAAAAAATTATCAAAATTTATTATTTTTAGTCATTAATTAATTATTAATATTTAAAATATAAATTAAAATACAAATTTTTTAAATAAATATTTTAAATATTTTATTTATCGATATAGGTAATTTAGATATAATTTATATTTTTCTGTTTTATTATTTATTTCGTTTATATAATTAATTTGTTTGCACTGTAAACGAGATAAATAATAAAACACAAAAATATAAATTATGTCTAAATTATATATATTGGTAAATAAAATATTTAAAATATTTATTTAAAAAATTTTAAAAAATATGTTATTAAATTATTAGATTAGAAAAATTAGTCTAAAGGAATTGAGTTGATGACTAAGTTATATATAGTTAAATAATAAATTTTAATGGCATCTAAATATCAAGCCAACTTGAGCCAACTTTTTAAATTTCAAAAAAATGTGTGCCATTATATCTTTTCTCGAAAAAAAAATATTTCAAAATCTAGGAAAGAAACATCTAGAAACCCATATAAAAAACCATCCATTTACTTAGAAAGAAGCATCTGAAAAAAATAGTTAAAGAAAAATCATGAAAATAAACATTCGAAACTATGTAAAAGAAACATCCATTTACTCGGAAAAAACATTCAAAAAAATGATTAAAGAAAAACATGAATGCACTGCAAAAAGGATGCTGCACTGGTCGACGGCATTGCATTCGCAAAGAAGAGGGTGATGAAATGGTTCTGGTCGCAGCGAATCGCGAGGGAGAAGGCGATGCGGTGGTCGGCGACGCTGCGAATCACGAGAGAGGGCACTGTGGCGAGGAATTACTCTGCAGTGGTCCTAAACGGACGAATCGCGAAGGGGAAGGGCACTACGATGATAGCCAACACTGCGAAGCGCGAGAGAGGGCGCTGCAGTGGTAGGCGACGCTGTGAATCGCGATGGAGGATGCTGTGATAGGAGAGAAAGACAACAGGATAAATGGCGTGAGTGGGAATAAGAGAGGATAGAGGAAGTGTGCGGTTGTTTTTTTTTAATTTTAGAGTTAAGTTTAGGAGTGTTTTTGTGTTATTGGACTTTTTTATTATGATCCACATTGTAATTAGCTTTAGTTGGCTCCTATCCTAGTTAATTTCCTAAATTTTTTCTTTAAAAATTTAATAGATATTTTTTAGGTCTTTTAATATAATATGAAAAATATATTATCAAACAGAAGACGAGCAGATAAATGAAATGATATCAAGAGTAAAAAATGGAACATCAAACTCTAAAATAAAGCTATCACCCCTTGTCCTAATCACAAACTAGAGGAAGTATAAACTAAGTTAAAAAAGCAATGTAATTTTTATCTTTTACGATTTGTTTGAAAATTTCTACTAGTATAAAATTAAATTAAATTTTATTAAAAATTGAATTAAATTTTAGTATTTAAAATAAATTAGTAAAATTATAAAATTGAATTAAATTCTGTTATTTAAAATATTTATCAAATGAAATGAAATTTTATAGTAGATAACTTTATTTTTTATTAATATAATATTATATTTAAATAATAAATATATTTATTCATTAAATTATATAAAATAATTAATAGAATTGTATTTTTTAATTAAATTTTCTTCTACTAAAATTTATTTACATTTTTAAAAAGTAAAAATAAATTTATGCAACATAAATATTTTAAAAAATATATTTTGTACTCAATATTTTGTAAATATATTGTACTCAATTTTAAGTGAATGCAATCCAACATTTTAAATTAGCCACATATATAATAGTGGAACAATTTCTCATTCAAATGGACTCAATATCTTGCAAAACTTGAGCAAATAAAAATGATTATGTCTCAAGCCATTGTATATACTAGTGATTTCTTATTAGTTATCCGTGCATAAAAAATAAATTAGGTGCAAATAGAAAATCATATAATCCCAACTCAACGAATTTAATTCCTCCACCGTACAAATCCTAATATTTTGAGCTTCATTAAAAGGCTAAGAATTAGAATTTATTAATGAATAACTAAAATTAAATTATTTAATTTTTTTAATGTTCTAATTCTATTTTTTTATAAATGGTTAACCATTTTGGTCTCTACAAAATTTCGGACTAAACACTTTAATTTTTAGCTAAAATTAATTATTCAATTGGTTCCTAACAATTAACTCCGTCAGTTACTTAAGTTTTTTGCTCTATCAACTCTAACGAAAGACAAAATAATCCCTAACAACTCTATCAGGGGACAAAATAGTCCCTGACCCCTCGGTTTGAAAATGACACCATTCTCTCCCAAATTTTATTATATCTCGCATAACCCTAACATTCATACTCTCCTTTTTTACCTTCACAGTCTTCTTCTCTATCTTTTCCTTCCTCCTATTCAGCTCCAAAATCAAACCATGGTATAACTACCACGCATGTCGCACCTACCTCAACATGTCATGGAGCACACACTTTCCAAATCTCTGTAACTGGTACACCCACCTCCTCTACACTTCACCCACCAGAAGCATCCACCTCAACGTCTTCGATAAGACGATAACAACATCACCTCCAACCCCGACAACATCCACCACATCTTCAAGACCAAGTTCCATAACTACCCCAAGGGCTTGCCTTTCTCCACTCTCCGGCAAGCAATATAGATTGTTGGACATTAGGACATCATGAGAAGATTTTCCTTTGACATCATATGCAAATTCTCATTTGGAATAGATCCCGAGTGCTTCATTCCTTCTCTCCTGGAGTCCAAGCTAGCAGATAGTTTTGACCTTGCATCCAAGCTATCAGTACAGCGAGCAATGTCGCCGTCGCCGCTCATATAAAAACTAAACCGATTACTGAACATTGGTTCATAGAAGAAGCTGAAGAAAGCGATCGGAGTGGTGGACATTGTGACCATGGAGATGATAGGGCAGAGAAGGAGGGAGATGGCGACGGCGACGATAGATCTTAACAAATTGAACTTGCTGTCTAAATTCACGGGATCCATCAAAGACGACAAGTACTTGAAAGACATAGTCAATAGTTTTTTGAGTATGAATTGGTTGAGAACAAGTTGAGGATTTTTCTTCTTGTGAATATTGAATTTATAGAGAGTGTATTGTGTAGCTTGAAGTTGCAACGTTAGACTGTTAGAATCAGACGAGATATGATGAAAATTTGGGGAGAACAGTGTTGTTTCCAAACAGAGGGAACAAGGATCATTTTGTCCCCTGTTAGAGTTGTCAGAGAATATTTTGTCCTTCGTTAGATTTGATAGAGTAAAAGACCTAAGTGACTGACGGAGTTAATTGTTAGAGATCAATTGAGTAATTAATTTTAGTTGGGGACTAAAGTGTCTGGTTTGAAATTCTTTGGGGACCAAAATGGGTAAATAGTCTTTTTTTTATTTATAAATGATACGTGTTTCAAATATTCGTGATATGAAGAGTTCAAATATTATTTAGAAGTTATTAGTTTATATTTTTAGAATATTCAATTTAATTTGATGTATTTTAATTTTGTTTATTTAGTTACTAGATTGGGCTTTGTATTTGTGGACTTAGAATTTTCTTTGTTTTAACCTAATAAGAAGTTATAAATCCCTTATAAATTATTGTAGTCGTAGTATTGAGTGATTAGAGGTGTCAAAGCACTTTTTTTTTGTTTCGTGATAAAATCATGGTGTGGACAAGTGAGGTCGAGTGAGTCCCCCTTTTGTTGCATGAAAAATTGGGTAGAAGATTGAGGAGTTCTTTCGATTCAATTTCCGAACTATGATGTGGACAAGTTAGGATGAGGAGTCATTTTCTTGTTGCATCAAGAAATTGGATAAAAAGTAGGGTGATTCTCTTTATATTTAATTTCAACCTATCTTTTTTGTTTCTATTTCAATTATAATTTATTTTTTCTATTCAATTTCAATTTTCGTCTTGTTTATCCTTCTTTTTTCTTATCATTTAGTATCAAATCTCAAGTATTAGATTAATCATTATTAATCTATGTCTAATTGTCTATTCTTCTTGTATCCAAAAAAAAAGAGTCTAATGTCTCTCACGTCCTTCTTTATGTTCTTGTCTTTCTTATTTGTATTTCATTATTATCTTGTCGTTGTTGTTGATTTTATATTTAAAAAAATATAAAAAAAATTACAGTACAAAAAAAAGAAAAAAACACAAAAAAAAATTATCATTCTTGTATTTGTCCTTTTTATACACTATTTTTCCAACTACAAGATTTGAGAATAAATCTTTTTTCAAGAGGAGAAGAATAATACGTGCTTCAAATGTTCGTGACATGAAGAGTTCAAATATTATTTAGAATTTATTAGTTTATATTGTTAGAATATTCAATTTAATTTGATGTATTTTAATTTAGTTTATTTAGTTACTAGATTGAACTTTATGTTTGTGGACTTAAATTTTTTTTATTTAACCTAATAAAAAATTATAAATAGCTCATAAATTATTGTAGTCATAGTATTGAGTGATTAGATGTGCTAAAGCACTTTTTTTGGTTTTGTGATGAAATCATGGGTGGACAAGTGAGGTTGAGTGAGTCCATCCCTCTCTTGTTGCACGGGGGAATTGGCTAGATAGTTGAGGAGTCCATTCGATTCATTTCTCAAACTATGATGTGGACAAGTTAGGTTAAAGAGTATTTTTCTTGTTGTATCAAGAAATTGAATAGAAAATAGAGTGATTCTCTTTGTATTTAATTTCAACCTATCTTTTTGTTTTTATTTCAACTACAATTTATCTTTTCTATTCAATTTCAATTCTTGCCTTGTTTATCCTTCTTTTTTCTTAGAGGTAAATACTAAATCGGTACCCAAAAGATTCTGGCGCTGACAAAATGGTACCTGACTTTTGTTACTGATAAAATAGTCCCTAAAAGATTTTAAATTTTAACAAGCGTTTCTCTGAGCTCGTCGGAGTACATTTCCGACGAACACGATGCTGACGTGGCTAATGTTTTGATGACCTGGCCAACCCCCAACCCAACACACTCCCCCTCCATCCCCAACGCACTATCACCTATCCCCAATGAAGCTTCCATTTAAAGACTCTCAAAATATCCTAATTCCTAAATGAAATCAGTAGCACAAGTTCTCTTCTCACTTTCCCAGCATCACCAAGTTCTCTGGCCCATTGTTGTCTCCCACGCCGTCGTCTTTCAGTAGACATTCGGTGAAGGCGAGGGGCTGAGCAGCGAAGGTCACACTAGTGATGGATGAGCATAGAAGACCACACTGAAGGGCTGAGGGTAACTGTTGAGTGGCTGGCAGTAAGAGCAGCATAAGGGGTTGAGGCAGCATAGATGGCAGAGGCACGCGCGCGATTGAGGTGCTGAGGGATGGCACGGTTGAGAAGCTCGGAGAAGAAGAATAGCTGTGAGCACTCCAATGGGTAACAAACCCAATTGCTTCTCTGGATAACTAACCCGCCATCTTCTTCAGTGAACTGACCCACCATCTTCGTCATCAGAAACGTTATCACTGTTGTTGGAGAAAGTAAGAGAGTGAGACTACAAGATCAAGGAGGAAGTTGCGTTGGGGAGGGAGAAGAGTGAGAGTGCGAGATCAAGGAGTAGAAGCTATGTTGGGGAGAGGGGAGAGAGGAGAGTGGGTTGGGGAGGGGGAGGGGAGGGATTAGGATTAGGGGTTGAGGGAGTTGGCCAGGTCATCAAAACACGTTGGCCACATCAGCATCGTGTTCGCCGAAAATGTGCTCCGGCGAGTTTGGGAGCACGCTTGTCAATTTTTAAAATATTTCAGGGACTATTTTGTCAATAACAAAAGTCAGGTACCATTTTGTTAGCGTTAAAATCTTTCGGGTACCAACTTGATATTTACCTCTTTTTCTTATCAATAAATCAGACAAAAAATGTCTGATTTTCAAATTAATTCTCACATCTATCAAATTTAATATATCAAATATAAAAAATATTCCTATTTACAATTAATAAAATAACTTTATAAAAGATAAAATTATAAAAAAACTTAATTTTAAAAAATTATTTTAAACTAAAAAATTAAATTTTATTCTATTAATATATTAAAGTCATTCTAAATTATGAAATTAAATTTCAAATAAAAATAAACTAAATAGTTTTCAAACACAGTCTTCTCAAAAACAAAGTACGTAGTATATTCCTCCCTTTAATTGGAGGAAGCAAAATCGTAGTGAAAATTATATATATATATATATATATATATATATATATATATATATATATATATATATATGTAACCAAGTCATTTTGTTCCACTTTGAAGCATGACCGGCACCGGTGCTGCTGCAACGGCCATCAACGGCAACAAGTGGCATCAGAAGACTTCCGCTTTAGGTGAAAAAGGGTGCGGATGCGTCTTTGACTTCCTGTTTGCTCGGAAGCTCTCGCGACTCTTCCCAGTTAAGTTTCCTTAGACCAAGGAGAATCTCCATAGGAAGTAGTCCCTCAGATTTCGCACGTAGGAGATCGAGACCCCCAGGCAGTGGCGGAACTTGAAACAAAATTTTGGGAGGGCCAAATAGAAAATAATTGTCAAAATATTTTTTTATATGGACCTCATTTAAGATAAACTCGTCTAATCTCATCTCTCTGGTTTGGGTGATCATACTGCCAAATTTAAAGCCCTTTTTCAAGATCTCGTTCCAAAAAGTTAAAGTTAAAGTCATCAGATATAACTTTTTGAACTTTTGAAGGTTATATCTCACTTTCTTCGTGATTCATTAAAGTAGAAGAACTATCTACATGTATTGATATTGTAAAAGTTATATGTTCTCCTTCTTAAATATTAGCCTTCCTCTTAAAAAATATATCAATTCTTTGATTGTTCATTATTATCTTATATAAAAATTTGAATATATATCCTGTAAAATATATAAAGAAGAAGTTAGAAGGACAAATATTAAAATTTATAATATTTATTGAAATTTTTTATCAATTTATACAAATACAATAATATTAATACTTATTGAATATTCTATTATTTTTATCATATAAAAAATTAAATTAAATAAATAGTAAAATATAAAATAATATTAAATTAAATAAATAAAAGATATCTAATTTTTTATATTTGAATCTAAAGATAGAGAGAGTGTTGTTTATTGAACTTATTAGATACTTTAAGTCATAGTAAATTATTTAAGTCAATTGAACTATTTTTTATCTTTTGAAAAAGTACTACTAAGTTTTTTATAAAAAGTTTGGGGGGCCATGGCCACCCCTTGTCTGAACTAAGCTCCACCACTGCCCCAGGGTAATCCGTTTTTGCCAAACAAAAGATAGAGTTCAAATTAATATTCAACCAGCTTGGAGACAGCTGTTTAAAGACCCAGCTAAGAGACTTTACTGAATGACTTGATCGATCATACTGTACTAAATAGACTCTTTCCATTCATTTGAAAACGTCTATGATCTCTTCCCAAACCAAACATGAATCTTTCAATTCATTTGGGGACTTCTGGAAGGCTACTAGCTTGGCACAGAATATATATATATATATATATATATATGAACTACACACATCAACAATTCATGGCAATAATAGATAGCAATTTCAAAAAATATAAAAAATAACAAATGTCCATTAGCAAGGGTTTACGAGTACAAGGTATTCAAGACAATCGAGAAATGACAACTGCAGGTTTGAGTACTACCAATGAGAAGTAGAATAGAGGCACATGTGATGGAACAGAGGCATATGCAACGGAACATAGTAGAATCACAAAATTGGACGACAAAAAGAGAACGAGGGGACGCATTACAAAAAATTTGTTAATTACCGAAATTTTAAGTGGGACGCTTTTATCATCAGATTTTATATAGCATTCTACCCCAAAATCTGATGATAAATTTTGGTGCAAATAACCAATTTAACGGCGTCAAAGTTACCGTCGAATTTGTCGACAGAAAAATCCGACAATAACGGTCAAACACTTATTGTTGAATTTTTCTACCAGTAAATCTGATGATATTTTTGGTGTACGAGCCTCTTCTCTTTCATTCTACGAACCCTTCTACTCTCTTCTCCTTTTCTCTCTTCTCTCCCCCTCTCAATAATAAAACTGTGGAGTAATAAAGGATTGCGCACAAAAACGGCTAGGTTATATGTATGGTTGAATGTTTCTTTTTTAATATAGAGAAAATTTCACTCCCCTCTCCTGAGAGATGCTAAAATGACACTCTCCTCCTCTCTATTTATAAAATGTACATTTCTCTCCCTTATAACTTTTAAAAAACTTCCTCTTTAATCCATTTTAAATTTTGTGTTAACCAATGTTAAATTTATCCATTTTTCAAGAAAAAATAAATTATTTTTTTATAAAAATACCTTTTAACAAAAAATTTATTTTTTGTCATTAAATTTTGCTTACCAAAATACTCTTTAATAAATTATTTTTTATTGATTAAATTGTATTTTACCAAAGTATTTTTTTAAAAATTAATAATTAAATTATTTTTGTTAAGATACTCTTCAATAATTTTTAATTATTAAATTATAATTTTACCAAAAATTTTTATAATAATTATTTTTATATTTTACTATTAATTTTAGCATGATTTTATGAATTGGGTGTTTGGTGAGTAATAATATAATGGCATGAATGAAATTGGGTATGAATATTGTGATATGGTTGTTAGTATGTTGATTGGGGTGAAAATTAGACCGGAGACCGTGATAGGGTGAGGTATCCCTAATTGATAAGTTATGATAAGTTAGATAATTGTCATGTTGTGATTGGTTATGGAACGATGTAGTTTGGTTGAGTAATTAAATTGTTATGATTGGTTTGTTGATAGAAACTTAGGAAATTGGATTGATTGTGCTGGAACTTGTTTGATTTTGTGTTGAATGGATAGAAACTAATAAATGGATGTTGAGATGCTTAGAAATGGATTTGGAGTGATTTGAAACTCAATTGGCTTGACATTTGGTAAAAATTGACAATTGGATAAATTTGATAAAAACAGAATTTTGATCAATTTTGGCGAGCTATAATTTGGTGCTTGGAGTTTGGATTTGTATAAAATTTATCTTAAATTGAAGCTAGTGAAAAGAGCTTTAAAACGGTCTAAAACGGAGAAAAACGGAATTTTATAGACAAAGTTATGAATGTTGAAAAATTAGGGTTTAAAACTGAAATGTAGTAGATTATGCAGAACTGGGATAGACCCAAGTTCTGTACGTACGCACAGGTTATGCGTACGCACGAGTTGAAAATCCGATTGGGGCAGCGGGAGGTTCTGCGCGTATGCACCATGTGTGCGTACGCATGACTTGAAAAACCCCACTTACCCGAGTCAGCTAGGTTCTGTGCGTACACACGAGGCGTGTGTACGCACAACTACCCTGTTTTGTCCAAATTGTTGTTTTTGAACTACTTAACCTTCCAACCTATTTATAACCCCATTTGAAGTTGAATAACTAATCATTAAGCATTAAATACATTGGGAAGGATTATAATGAATTGAGTTAAACTATTCCTGGACTTAACGCTTAGTTAACCGAATGAAATATTGCGGGGATGGTGGTTTTATCCCACTCGCGGTGAGGACGAAGGTTTCATCCCACTCATCTGTTAATGAAATTGACAAACTGATAAATTATTGTGGGTTAATAAATTCAAATTGATAAAATGGATAATGAATTTGGGGTTGAGGAGTTTAATCACTTATGAAATGACTAATGACTTTGATATTGATTAATTGTGGTCTAAATGGCTGGAGTGACAAGGTTTGGGTGTTATCCCACTTGTGTAATAACTTGATCATTGATTTGGCACCTTCTCCGGGTAAGGACGGAGGTCTCATCCCCCTTGTTCCATGGTTGCAGTGTGATGTGAAGACAACGATACATAATACCCACATTCTCTCGGATGAAAGATGAGACAGCACACTCCGTTGATGTGGGACGGCACTCTCCATTTGTTTGGCACGGTTATACCTCCAAGAGAATGTGGGACGGCACTTTCCATTGAGATAATGGTACCATGAATTGGTTATTTCTCCTGGGGATGTACATCGAGAGACCAATCCGGGGTGTCAACTGGATTTTGTGTCGGGTTTGGCAGTATAACCGACACGTGAGCTCATGGCCAGTAGGACAGGCATGCATCATCTGCATCTATGTGACATTGTTTGAGTGTGTACATTATATTTGGTTTGTCTACATGATTATCTCTATTTAACTACTATTTGTCCTACTTGCTGTAATTGGCTTTGTTTGTGCTTGAATCTCTCTGCTTGTGCTTGTTACTACCACTAAACAAATTACTGAACACTGAATTACTAAATTTGAACTATTGTGATATTGAGAGAACTGATGACTTGTATTGAGAAGAGTTGAGAATTTGAGATCACTAGTATAACTGAGAACTTAGTCTGTTAACCCTGTTTGGATTAGAAAGGACCAAGACTTGAACCTTGTATTGTTTGGAATTTAGGATTGCCTAGCAGGTTCATTTCTTTTTACATAGTCTCTATTTGGAATTATTACCCTACTGAGAACCTTCGGGTTCTCACCCTATTGTGAAATTGTTTATTTTACAGATTTAGGACGTGAAGCACCTCGTTGAGCGTGCATGATCTCTTGTGAAAAACGAAGATTATCTTTTGGGACTTTATTTTGTATCTTAGTATTTACTTCTCCACTTTTGTATATGTAACTGTATATCCTTCTTAGAGGTTAATTTATGGAGAAACAAATTGTATTTTGTATACTTCTAGGTTATATTATACTTTCTAGCTGACCTTTTCTTCGCAGGTCGAGACTAGTACTTGCTATGTATCTCCTTTTGAATTATATATATATATATATATATATATATATATATATATATATAGACGTCGTAATACTTCACCACCTCTAATTTACAACTATAACGTAAGATTTTGTGTAGTAGGGAGTTACAAGAATCTCCTTGCATGCATGGCGATGAAGGATGCTCGGGATGCAGAATTCCTGCAGCAAGAGCTTAGAGAGGAGCTGCAGAACATACAACGCATGCGGCAGCAGATGGATATCTACTATAAGCAAATGGGGCAGTGATGCTGGAGGCAACACATCCTCATCTGCATTTGCACTATCCCAAACACAAGCACCCACAGTAGCACCATCGCATCAAGACCAGGAGCGAGACCTTTAGGAGGAGGAGGACGACGACGACGACGATGACTATGAGGACCTGTAGGGTCTAGTGTGTTTGATTAGTGTATAATTTTTTTTTACGAGGAGATTACTTTATTACATTGTAGTTTTTTATTTTAATGGCGTATTTAATTTTCATTAATTTTTATTTACTCAAACAGGTTATAAATATGATGATAACTATTAAATAAAATTTATTTTTTAATTCAAAAAAATATTATCATTGAATTTTGCATCGGATAAATTTGTCGTTATTCGTTTTATTTTTTTAAGTTAAATTAAAAAAATTTCATCGAAATTAGCAACAAAAAATTCTGACGATAATCATGATGCGAAACACAATTATTGACGCTAATGTTACTATCGTATTTTTTTTACGGTAAAGTCTCCCTTAAATTGGTCATTCCTTAATGTTTATCGTCAAATTTTTTCAATGATAATTAACATCGAAAAGACAAAATCCAACAGTAAAACATTACTGACAACACTTATACCGTTAAATTATTTTTGCTGGTAATAATAATATTACCGTCGAATTTTTTGTCAATTCTGTTAGTAATTCTAATAATTTTTGGCATTTATTTTGTAGGAATGTGACAGAAGAAAGACAAAGAGGCATGCAAGTTGATGGCAGAAAAAAAGAGATTAAGTTGATGACAACAATGTCACAGCATCGAATAGGAGGGAGGTGAAGAGGGAGGTGAAGAGGGAGGCCAAGAGTGAGAGGGGAAGAGTGCACCGTGTGTGAAAAAAATAAGAAAAGTAATTAAGTTGTAAAGATATTTTAGACATTTTATAATTTAAGTTAAATTTTAATGAAATGGAATTTCAAATCATACCTATTTTAGTAAAAATTAGTTTTAGGAGAAGACAATGGAAATTAAATTGAATTTTGTCTTTTTTTTTAAACACTAAAATTCAATTTAATTCCTATAAAATTAAATTTCAAAAAGTTTTCAAACACTCTATCATTAATTAATATGAAATTTTTATCCATATATAAGCACTCTACGGACTACGTATAATGAGATATTCATTTCAAACATTGCTAATAATTTTATTAGTATAATCATATTACATATATACTAAAATCAATCACTAAAATTAGTTACTAATATAACATATATATTAGAATATAAAATATATATTAAAAATAAATTAAATAACATATATTTATACATAATACACTGATTATAATAATAATATGTTGAAAGAAGGGTTCCTAAATGCATATAAATACAAGAAAAACATGTATACAAATTTTCAATAATATATTAGTCACACATTCAAATTAACTACTTTCAACATTTACTAAAATAATATAATTATCTTAAAGAAATAATTTGATTAGATGATTATCATATATAAAAAATATTTTATCGTATGTATAATTCAATATTAACGAACTCATTAAATTATTTGCATTATCCTTGTATGATTTGCAAGTAGCAGTATTAAGGACAAGATCATATCATCATATGTACAACAACGATTGCGGCTGCCGGGAAAAAACACCCATAGTTTGTACAGAACATGTTATCCAAACTACGAAACATCGTGGGATTTTGTTCCCTTGGATTCTTATTAATGTTATTATAAAAGATATTTCAAATAAGTCCAAACGAAAAAATGTGTTATTGTTACGTGTGCCTCATCTGAAAGTTGGTGTAATATTCATATAGAATTATACATTAGGTAGCTGCATGATGTATCACATTTGGTAAATCAGAATTACAAAAATACTATCTGTAGACGAAAAAATAATCACCAAACTAAATATCATATTTATATATATAAATATATTTATTATTTAATTTTTTAAATATATTTTTATTTTAATATATATTTTATATTGATAATTAATTTTCTATATATATATATATATATAGTTGTTAAAATTATACATAATAATATAACTAATAGCTGAGCGCATTTATCCCAAAGTTGTTATGTGATGTAATGATTATGTTCAGTGTGCACATACGCTATTGATTTTTCTATATATATTCCAAGATTGCATTGCCAACTAGCTGTTAACATGAGGATATAAAGCAATATTTTGAAAATTGGATAATAGTGTCAATAAAAAAAAAAAGTGTTTAAAAAATAATTGATTGAATTATTTTTCGTGATTTAAAATAGAGGAGTGCTACACATACAAATTATTTGGTTTACAAGTCATACAAGTTGGGAGAAACTTAACAAAAAGCACGCTGACCCATATACCATTTGTCCATTTCCATGGCATGCTTCGCGTTCTTCCTTCTCCTCCTCCTCTTCCTTCTTCTTCTCCTTCTTCTTCTCCTGCTCTTCTTCTTCTTCCTCCTCCATGAAAACGAGTTTCTTGCCAAATTTGATCTCCTTCGTGCGTTCTCTCTTTACCTTTTCATTCGTTATTTTATCTGCGTTTATTACTGGTATTCTTGCTTCATTTTTTTTTCGATTTTCATGGTTTCTGAAATCAAGCTTTGAAATCGTTTTGAAGATAATGGAACTTCAGAAATACACCCAAACGATTGCAGAAATACACCCAACCGATTACAGAAATACACCCAAACAGTTACAGGAATTCACCAAAATGATTATAGAAATACACCAAAAGAATTACAGAAATACACCCAAAGGATTACAAAAATACATCCAAAGAATTTAAAAAATACATTCAAAATTCGTTGAAGTACACCTTATGCATAATTCAGAACTCTTCCTCTTTCTCCTCCTCATCTTCTGCTGCTTCTTCTTCTTCACTTTCTTATTTCATATTCTCATAATTCTTTTTGGGAGGAAAAAATAAACAAAAAAAAAAAATACATAATGTTGCAAAATCAAAAGAAGAACGGAGAGAAACACGACGATGAAGATGAAACACTTCAAAAACGAAGAAGAAGAAGAAGAAAAAGAGGAGGCATGGAGAAAAAAAAAGAAGAAATAAATGACTTGTATGACTTGTATGAGAAAACGCTTATATGTGAAAATTTTCTTTTTAAAATATTTGTTTGAAAAAAAATAAAATTATCTTTTATAATAAAACAGTGAAAACTATTGACATTATTAACAGATTATTCAACTGTTATAAAGAATGGAATGGTGATAATAATGTCGAAGATAACATAAGAATAAGAATAGCAGTATGTTTCTTATTTGTTTCTTATTTTATACTTTGCATGCTCTATATTGGTGTGTTAAATTCTTTTATTATATAAAAAAAAATCTTAGTTGTGGATCATTAATCATTTAGCTATTTGTTCGCTCACTAAATGTTTTTAAAGAGTAACAAATTGTGAGAAATAAAAAGTGCTTAAAGGTTTTCTTCAAAATCAATCTCCAATATATTGTAAGTTTGTAACAAACAAGAATTTAAAGTTTAACGACCAATCAATCGATCACAGAATCACAGCTCAAAATCTTAGAGACCAGATTTAAGTTAAATCCGTCGTCATTTGTTAAGATTCACAAAAATTAGAGTAAAGGACAAATTCGTTCCTGACTTTTTTTCTGCGAGTATTTTTGTCCTCAAGGATTGAAAAATACTTTAATGTCCCTGACCCCTCGAAAAAGCGGACATATTTACCCCTCCGTTAAAGTCGCTCTGTTTGCCCTAACGAAAAACGGTGACGTGGCTCCCGTGGGGATGATTTGGCCGTTACGGGCTGCCACGTGGGATGAGCTTTTGAAAAGAGGACGTATTAGTCCCCGGAATCAAAACATCGCCGTTTCTCCTCCACCCCCAATCTATGAAATCCTTGAGTCATAATCCTTCGAATGCAGTGTGAAGGTGAAGCGGGTGAAGGAAGAAAGGGAGCATTCCGACCCATGGCGGAGCTCGGCCACAAGTCCGACGGCCAGACCATCGAGTGGCTCCTCTGCCAGGCTGAGCCCTCAATCATTGCCGCCACCGGAACCGGAACCACTCCCTCCAGCTTCTCCTCCGTTTCCGTCTCCATACGCGGTGGAGCTGGCTCTCTCTCTTCTCCTTCCTCAACCTCTGCAGCGTCTTCGCTCGACCACAAGCCCTTGCTCGCTCCCACTCCCTTCATACTCGGCAAGCGCATACGCACCGACGACGACGCTTCCGCCAAGGACGACGGGGTCTCCGTGGGACCCGCCGTGGGGTCTTCAGTGGGCCCCGGAGCTCCAGCAAGGCTCTGGGCCCTCCCGGCCAGGCCCGATTTCGGTCAAATTTAGTATACAGTGAGCCTGTATTTTGTGTTCGGAAAAGATGTGAACCAGATTTTGAGTACGTAGATGGGTCGTAGACCAATGGGATGATTTTCCACATTTCTTTGTTACATATGATTTAATTTTAGCAAGCTGCGTTCCCAATTATCTTGGAGTTGTCTCGTATGTTAAACTCAATTATTCAACTCAACATTATCATCTGTTTTTCTACCATGGAGCTTTATCTTCAATTTTTGAATATTTGCTTATGCTTGCATGTTTATGTATTATACTATTATCATACTAAGCATTGTGCAGAAATTGCTCTAATAATCTGATATATTCATGTCTAGAAATTTTGCATATGGGTATTATCCTAATTATCCTATTCTATGTTGAATTTGCAGGAGAAATTTGCATCAATGATTGCTGATGCAGGGTTCCAGAAAGTAGAGTATGAGAATCTAATAGGGAGAGTGGTTACCGTCCATTCAGGGTCATAATTGGCAATTGCAATTCACAATTTTAATGAGAATGTGTATATAACTTTTTTTATTGATGTTAAATTCTTTACCAAAAAGATAGAAACAAAATTGACGATTGCTGTTAGTAAATATACTTAAGAACAATACATAAATAAATAATTCAAATAGATCCTCTTTATTTTATCTTTTTAATTCATGATTTTATTAACATGTTCTTCCTATTTTGTTTATAGAGCCTTTCAATATGCTTGATATCTTCCATTTCCTACCCCTCACCACCACACTAACCCAATAGCACAATCAAACAACAAAGAGGGGTTTTGATTTTTTATTGAAGAAACGAAGAGGGGTTAATGGGAATTGTTCACAGTTGACTTGACAGAGCTGAGAAACAGAGCTTAGAAATGGCGTCGTTTTGGTATAGTAGGACTAATCTGTCCTGTTTTGAAAAGCTACACGTTTTGGTGTGAGAGGACTAATATGTCCTGTTTTAAAAAGCTACATGTCACATGTGCTCTCGTAACGGCCAGGTCAACATCACGGGAGCCACATCAGCGTTTTTCGTTGAGTCCAACAGAATCACTTCAACGGAGAGATCAATTTGTTCGCGTTTTAAAAAAGATCAGGGACATAAATGTATTTTTCAATCTTTAGGGATAAAAATATCCAAAAAAAGAGGTTAGCAACGAATTTGTCCTTTACTCCAAAAATTAATATATCTTTTCTTCGCATGCCACTGGCTCCATCGACCACTAGCTGGCCTTTATTTTAAGCATGAAATTAAATATTACATTTTTGGAAAGATCTCATTTAATTAATTAATTTCATCACTCTTGTTGCCTGAAAATATCCTCAAGTTGGCTACATCGTCAAAGCTAAGCTTCCATGACCTAAGAAAATAAAATAAAATAAAAAATAAAAAACTCTTGGGAATAAAAAATTTTTAGTATTTTTTATCATTATTTAATCAGTACAAATACTAAATTATCTTTAATAAATAAATTTTACTAATTTATATATACAAAATTCAAAAAAATATAGATATAAATTGTATTAATTTATAAATTTTGGTAAATATAGATACAAATTATATATTTTTAGTGTGTAAAATTTTTATAAATATAAGTACAAATTATTATTAATTAAATACTGACTAGATTAAATTTAATAATATTTACTGGACATGTAACATTATTCTCCAAATAAATATCAAAACAGATTCAAGTAGTACTAATGGAAAGAACTACAACTCCATTAAATACTAATAAAATACATCATATGCAACGACCCTAGTCAAATAATGTTTCTATCTCATTTTGTATATCATCATTATAGTTGGAAATGAGTCAAGCTGGTTCAGTCAATTTAAGCTCGATTTGTTAATAATTCGATAAACTGGACTCATGAACTGATGAGCCAAGTTTGAGTTTAGAATTAAGCTCATAAATTAAATGAGTCGAATTTGAGTTTAGCTAAGCTCGGCTCATTGACTCGTGAGCTTGCTTGATTATATATATAAGATATTCGTATTAATAATTATATATATATATATATATATATATATATATATATATATATATTTAATTATTTAAAATTTTATAGTCATTTTTTATATATAATTTTGATGTAGGACATAAAAAAATTATAATTGATAGATAAATAATATATAAAATTTATTTTTTTAATATTTCTAATAGATATAAATTATAATTTATTAATATAGAATTATAAATTATGTTTCTATTATTTGAGCCAACTCGTGAACTTTTGTTGAGCGGAACTTGAGCTTACGATATAGGCTCGATTGTTAATGAGTCGAGTCGTGAACTAAGCTTAATTTTCGTGAGTTGAGTTTAAACTTGGTCTACCTCGATTCAACTCGACTCACTTCCAGCCCTAATCGTCGTTGAGGACATCTTTTTATAAAAAAAATATAAAAAGTAAATGTTAATTGAACAACTAACATGATTCAAATTAAAAGTGAATAAGAAGTTTGAATAAGTTTTATATAAATGAAGATTAAGTAAAAATTAAAAAAAGTCTAAATTTTTTGTACTCTTAATGATTCACACAAAAAAAAAAATCTCTAGTAGGGCATAAAGTAGATATGAGAAATGACCTTTTTTTGTATACCTTGACAGGGTGTGGTGTTGATATTAATATGGATATTTAGCTTTAGGTTTTTTTTTTCCGCTTGAACTATGCTCCACTCCACTCTGTTCAGTTGAGATTTTTCTTCTCAAGAAAAAAAAAATTAGAAGGATCCTTCTTGTTGAGTGAGTTTTAGAATTTGAAAGTCTTGATCTTGTAGATAAAGTTTTCTGAAAATTTACTCATTTCCATTGAACACCCTCTCACAAGCCACAATTAGAATTTAAATGTTAAAATAGTAGCGATTCCAAAATAAAAAAAGTGAATATTGAAATAAAAAATTGAAATTTAAGAAAGATTTTCTTTCTTTTTTTATTTTTCATTTCTTGGCATTTTCTTTTCTCAGCTCTCTTTCTTGCATGAAATACACACTAAAATTCTCTCCATTATTGGAACATAATATAATTTAATTATAACACTACCTAGTAAATACCCTGACCTTGATCATCAAAATCAAAATTTAAAATCTCTACTATAACATCTATACTACAAACCCCATAAAAGTAAAAAATAAAAAATTAAACATACAACTTGTAATTTAATGAAAGCATGCAATAATGTAATCCTAATAGGCCTTGTGATGAATCCAAGACTCTTCTCTTTGCATCTTCAATTGCTTGTAGAAGTTCCCAATAAAGGCTTCAGCTTTTGCAAACAGTTCTTGCCCATTATCAACTCCTCCAATCTCATCTTCCGCCTTCAAATCATCATCATCATAATCATATTCATAATCCTCATCTGCATCGTCACCTCCAATGAAGAAAATGCTCGGCATTGAACCGCAATTTCGCGCCTTTTCTTCCACTTTTGCGACGCAAACAAACTTCTCCTCAGATGCAAGCTTTTCAACAGTAATACTTTTGTTAATAAGAGGCTTCTGAGCTATAAAATTAACGTGTTTTCTTTCGTTTAACGGCCTTGAAATAACCGTAAGAAGGCCTGCCTCGGCACCAAGTGCTATGATGAGGAAATTGGATATGAAGTACATGTAGGTGGGTCTTAGAGAAGAAGGTAAAAGGGGTGTGATTACAAGGAGAAGAAGAAGGATAAAGAGCACTATAACTTGAGAATTCTTAAACTTTGTCATAATAATGAATGTGGAAGAGAAAGAGCAACTATGGAAGGAATAAGAGGATTTTGTGGTAGTTGAAAGTAGTAAGAATACCGGACATATATATAGAGAGACACCAATAATCAATTTCTCGAAAATATTAAAATGAATAATTACACAAATCAATCACTAAGGTTTTAATATTAGATATTCTAGTCTTTTAAATTTTAAAATATATAAAATAATTTTTAATATTTATTTTTATTACAAAATACAATTTTTTTTAATTTTATGATTTGTTTAATTCTTAAAAAATTATTTTGTACTTCACTCTTCGAATTAAATTAGAAAAAAATTGTATTATCTAAGAGAAACAAATGTTAGAAAATATTTTGTGTATTATAAAATTTAAGTAACTAAAATATTCGATTTTAAAAACTTTAGAGATTTATTTAAATAATTACTCTATTAAAATTTAACAAAATAATCTAAAACAAAATCCATCATATTACATATATTTAAAAAAATAATCCATAAATCAGTCACCTATATAGAATATATATTAAAATATAAAATAAATATTAAAAATTAATTAAACATTACATATATTTATATATATACATGTGTATATATTATAGTAGCTTTTTTGTGTACACATGATTTTTTTTAAAACATATTAAAATCTTCTTTGGCGTAATAATATTTTAGAGCATTTCCAATGCTAATTTTAGGTTCAATTTTATTTTGAGTCATACAAAATGACACATTAGTATTTATAGAACTATATATCATAAATAGTAATTTAAAATTAAAATAAAATTTATCACTTTAATATGTGGTTTCAATGTAATTAAAATTTTATATTATTTTAATTATTCCATCAAGATAATTATAAAAGTGATAAAATTTTATTCGTTTTTCATCAAGGAGGTGATGCTGGTTTTATTTTATTTATCAATTTTAATATAAATTTTAATTTTAAATTTGTTCGCTTTTTAAAAATATTAAAAATGATATTTCAAAAGCCGAGTTGCTCTTAGAATCATATCAAATTAATTTGTAAAATATCATTTTCGCTAAAAATGATTCCAAATTGTCTTTTGTTAATAAAAGAAACCGTTAAAGAGTTATTAATAAAAATAGAAAAAAAATTTTATCAAATTCAAATTAATGGTTTATCCACGGGGAAAGAGAGAGATCATCGACATAAGTATCAAGTATGTAAAGATAGATGCTTAGTATTCTATGATAAGTCAACAAAAGTACTAATAAAATTGTGAGTGCTGAAAGTTCTAAGAAAATTCTCACACAGTAATATCATTTTCAAGACATAAAATTTTGGCACGAATAAGGTGAATTAATTCACACTAGAGAAAATTTAAGAACCAGTACTTTTATTAAAATTTAGCTAATACTTAACAAATAAAAAAATTAAATAATTTCATACTATTAAATATAATCTCATACCATTAAAAATATTAATAATAACTAATTAATAATTACAAATTATAAAATTTGCTAACTCTCTAACACTTCTCTTCACAGATTAGCACTCCTCTTCACAGTATTCTAATGGTTTTGTAAGGTAGAGCATTGGTTACAATTGTGGATAACATAAACCAGGAACACGTGTGTCATAACTCAAGCTAATTCTCCAATTGTAATAAAAATAGTAGAGTTGTTGAACAACTCTTCAATTATAAAAACAAAACTATTTCCAACTTGATCAGCTTAACTACCATAAGATCAGTGTTACTTTTATTTTTCTCTTTTGAGTACTTGATTGATTGAATTCAGAGTTGAGTCCTTTTTGTGCACGACCACATCAGAAAGCGAGGAATATTATTGTGTTTTATAAATATTTAGAAAATAATAGAAATTAATTTAAATCAATTTAAAATTATCTTATTTTATATATATTACTTATTTTTAAAATAAATACATAATATTAGATATATTAAATATATAATTTTAAATATTATATATATAAAATTATAAATATTAAATTAAATTAAATAATTTTAAATTATTATCTCTTAACATTATGGAATATATTTTGAGGATTGGGATTTGACTCTACCAATATATAAAGCCTGATGAGTGATGACGTTATAGGCTTATAGCCACTTTGGTATATGTAGGAATGGATAGCATAGGGTAGGGTTTAGACTCTATCCTAATTCTATCCGCGAGTTAAAAACTTTTTTAAAATTCTACCCTATTCTATCTGCGGGTTGAGAATTTTTTAACCCTAATCCTATCGCACTCTAAAATTCTAAACCCTACTCTACCCGACCTTACCCGCAGAAACAAAAAAAAAATTCAAATAAATATAAAATTCAACCATTCCAAATTTCATACATATTAATAAAATAGAAAATAAAAAACTAAGTTCAAATTAAAATTAAAAACAATAAAATCTTAAAGAAATCCAACATAAAATTACAAATAATATTATTATCAACTAAGTGATTATTTCAAATTTTTATAAGAAGAAGATTGTGAATACAAGATTCACTTTCTTCACTATATACATAACTTTTACATATATATTATATAATATATTAAGGGTGCGGGTAGAGTAGGATAGGATATACACTAAACCCGTACCCTACCCTACCCACAACGGGTAGGGTAGACAACCCTACCCGAACAGGTTGGTCCGGATTGGATACCCGCAGGTAGAGTATATATTGCTAGCCCTAGGTATATAAGCTGATGCATCGAGAAATAATAAATGTGAATGCAATTAATCATTTTTCCTAAATTAATACAAGAGGACCAACTTGACTCATAATTATAAAACTCGAAGATCAAAGAACAAATTGAGTCCTATATCGAGCTTAAATGGTCCTTAGACCTTAGACATCCCCAGTAGTTGTGAAAGAGATACCAATAGGCGGCAAATGATTATTCATACAGCATATCTTCTTTTAGCTCTTAGATATATACTATAAACCAATTAAAATAGAATATGTGTTCTTTTATTTTGATCTAAACATTTGTTCCTTTTTTTAAAGAAATCATTTAGAAAACACTATCTTCATTTTGGATACCATCAAATGATCAAAGTTCCCGCGCGGGGGGGGGGACCTCAACCCTATTAATGTGAGAGTGGTCCCTTGTGCACCCTTACATCTAGTGACTGATGGTCAAGGAGTTGAATATGAATAGGAAATGATTTTTCTTAATTTTTTTTCTTTAAATAAAATTAAAAAATATATATATGAAAAAAAAATCATATTTTACCAAACAATAAAAAAAAATTAAGAAAATCCACTCCTGAGTGCCCTCCAGGCTCCAAACACCATGTTACTTTCAATGCACAACATTTTCTATCATGATTTTCTTTAATATTTTTAATGCTAAATTTTTAAGGAAATTATTTGTAAATATGAAATTTGTTTATTACGTGTTAGAATATGAAAATTTATAATTATTTACAGCAATATAGAAATAATCTCCAACAGATTTATGATTATTTTATAGTCATGAAAATTTGTTTAGACATATGTTGGAATGTGGAGATTTATGATAATTTACTTCGATATAGAATGCCTTATAAATTATAATTATAACACACAACAAAACTAAGTAACATCTAAATAAACTGGATGTAGTCTGTCACTATGTATCTCTTGATGTCACAGCATCAATAGCATTTTAACAGCTTTTTGAAAATTGAAAAAAAAAAAAAAAAAAAAAAAAACACTCTTTTAGCTCATCCTATAAAATCAATTTCTAGAGTATACATACAAATCAATTTTATTGATTATTACACACCTAAGGTTGTCTAAATCATGTTTTAAAAAGAAGCTTGAATTAAAACGGAATCAATGATGGTGAGATCTACATACCACCATTAAGAAGTGTCAATAAGACAACAGAATGCTATAACGTCACTTTTTTTCTCCCCCGTATCTCCCAAATCCAACAGACTAAGAACTAATTTATCACAAATTAGAGTTCCATTTAAAGATTTACCACTATCCAATGAGTTCCTGTATACACATGGCTGGATTTCGAACCGCCAACACTTGCACAAGCAGACGAATGAACTAACTACTAGACCATCATAAGTTGGTTTGCTATAAGGTCACATTAATAATTAATAATAAACATCATATACCCAAAACTCTAACTACATAACCAATTGCATCCATGACAAGCATACCGCAATAAAATAAAGCTAACTGACAGCAAAATGTCATCTATTCAACACAAATCCAGACCCAAAAAACAAGCATGAAAATTCACAACTCAGCATATTTTAGTTTCAATGCCACCTTGACAAATAGAAAGTAATAATGAATTTCACAAAACGTTTGGATGCATTCAATGAGATAGAAATACAAAGACAATAAACCCAAAATTATTTGGTTGTGGATAATCCCAAAAGTGGGGACAAAAAATATTTGTCTTTGTATTTTTATCTCAACTATAATTAAAAAAGAAAAAGAAAAAGAAAACTAATATAGTTCGGTGTAATTTGCTCTTGATATAACAATAATCATAGTTACAAGCATCATTCATGCCCATGTATTGTATAATAAATTAATAATACTAAACGACTTGAGAAATATGACTATCTAAAGAAACTAAAAGAATGCTATGTTAGGGACTTGGGTACCGTGAGATGCCCAAAGTCCCACATCGAGTAGTATGGATGCTTGATGTTGTATTTAAGGAGAGTGGTTCTTCCCTCTTAAACTTAACATGCTAGTTCCCATTTCCCATACCCCATATCCTGGAGATTAACATATTTGACTGGCTCAACTCAAAATTACCATACCATACAAAAGAAGTAACAAAATCCTGAGGATGATAGTGATAAATTACACAGTAGAAAAGAAAGGCTCCCCGTAAAAATAAGATAAGCAGTATAACTTTTTGCAGATTTCCACTGAGAAAACCGTTCTAGTGCTCAAAATCTCAGTTCCATATGTAAATTAAGTAATTACCTAAGATAAGTAGATGACACCCATAATAAAACATACGTTATCAAGGATGTCGTCACTTCAAATGCTCGTAGTCCCTTGATCAGAGGTATAGGAGGAATCACTGACACCATCAAGAAGGTCCCCAACAACCAGGAAGCAACAAATGCTCCAGCCCTATATGAAAAACAAGATTTAATTATAATGGATACCTTATAATAGTATCACATGTAGCAATGATATACATGGTGCATGCTTAGGGTAACCATTTTGTTCATTAACTCTGAAAGAAGCCATATCATATATATATAGAACTCGTCTTAAACATTTCTAATCAAGTCACCATAATGTACAAATATTTTTCAACTAGAGGATTCTAGTTTGAAACTTTTGTGTGCTATACAGGACCATGATAAAAAAAAAATTTGAATAAAACTATAAAAAAACCCTAGAATAATTAATCCTAGAATGTACTAAATCATGGATCTAAAGGGAATGCAATGAAATCAAGTATATTCTAAATAGATTTTGAAGATTTAAACATATTATCATTTTTACATACCCATAAAGGAAGGCCCGGATCTTGCTCTTCAACCGATCATACACAAAATAAATTGTAGCCACCAGTGATATTGCAACCTGAAGTGTTGGCCCATCCTCGGTTGGAAATAGAACAGTTAGAACTCCGAGAACCAAGAATGCCAACGATGTTTTGATAATGAACTTCTGGGATGGAGTTTGAAATCTGTTTCTTACAGCCTGAACATATTTGGATTGGTTCACCTCCCTCATTTTTTTCTTGATGTCAATTTTTGGGTTCCTCCTCTCATAGAACTTCTGCATGATTATCTTGTCATGCGCTGATTCAATGGCATCAACACTAGGTTTGTGCCCTGCATATTGTTGGATTAAAAAATTTCTTGCTGCTTGAATCTCGTCTTCTGAAGCTTCCTTGCTTATTCCAAGTCGTTTGTATGGATCCCTCACATTGATTCTTGGGAAAACAGCTGAATTTGCTGCAACATAATAAGGTTGAGGGCTAAACAATCATCTTATTAATTTCAAAGGATTCAAAGCATTATGATTCATATGCATAAGATGGAAGATAAAGTTATTAGTTATCATATTGCACAGATTTCCAGCAAAAAAGAAGATGGAAGAAGAAGAAAAGAAGAGGGAGCAAAAAGAAGAGGGGACAGGAAAATAGTAATTTGAGGTAAAAAAAGAAAAGACGTGAATTTAGAAACAATATTATACTTTATCTTAAGACCCCAAGCTTCTCAGACTCCCTAGCTTCCTAAGTATAATTCTTGTTTATGCAGGTTCAGCTTCTAAGACATGCTAAAGCTATGGGTGATGAGCTTAAACAATGACTGATAAAAAGGGTTTGCATCAACTTAACTAAATGACAAACAAAAACACTGAAGTATCCTGCCTTGTATACGTGAGAGAACAAACTTGTATGATATCATACAACCAATGTTGAAGTAAGCTTTATTTTCACTGAAACTGGTGCATTGGGAGAAAAAAAAAAGGGCACCAACTAACTCACATCTGAAAATATTGTGCCTTACAGTGAAATTTGTTATATCACAACATCTAAAATTATAGAATTATCAAGAATCAAAGTTACCAGCAGATTCATTTGCCATATCACCATATGAAGCATCCATAGCACTTTTGACCAAGTGAACTCGTCGTTTATTGAGGTTTAGTCTAGAACACAACATATTGGATCTGTGAAGTGGCAAGTCGTTGAAGTTGTATATTAGTTAACATTTAACAAGGCACAACCCAGTCATCAAGGATCAGTACAGTTTGGTGTTAAAAATTGCATAGAAGCTAATTATTACTTTTTACCACTGTTTTTATCCCAAACCAAACTAGCCCCAAGTGATAATAACAAGAACAGACTATATGTCGAGTACCTTTCCTCTTGGAGAAACTCCTTTTCTTGTTTACGTTTCCCAGCCCCAGAAAAGGCAGCAATTCGAATACGCTGAGATCCCAAGTGACAAGTAGGTAGTTGGAGACAACATCCTGAGGAAGAACTACTTAATCCCGATAGTCTCATTGGTGCAAGAACTCCTTTAACCTAAATATCAGACCAGAAATTGATGTTTGAAGCAAAGAGAACAAAAAAGATACACCAGATACATAAGATAAACAGGATTTATAAAGCAATGGATGCAAGCATATCATTTGTGTGAACAGTGACTAAGATTGCCAAGCTCTAAATGTTACAGATTCATAACCATTTTCGTTCAACTTTCTTTTTGCTGTGAATGAGTATGCAACTAGTAAATTATTTTTCTCCCAAACTTCTCAGAAGTAAAAGCCATTTAACTCCTGCTTGAGCCAAACTGTTTACAACTTCTAACCACTTCATATAGTTGTTCAGAACAACAAACACCTTCATTTATCAACTCGTTATTATTTGAATTGCTCATCGCCACCAGACGCATAAGATAACTATGGAACCACAAACAATTAACGTTATTATGGATGCCAATTAACCCCTACAATTGAGAAGGACAATTCCGTTCTACATTGCCCCAATATCAAAACACAATCAAACTAATTGCACCTAAAGTATCTAACTCTGACAAGTAGAAACCATCAGAAGCTGACTCATCTACTTACTATCCTAAAAAGTATCCCTTTTCCCGGCAAAATTTATTGAAATTGATTAATTTTCCCTCCAATCTTTCAGTCTTAAAGTGATTTGATCAATGCCAATTTTTTTATTTCTTTTTCCTTTACTTGAATACCACAATATATATAATATATAGTATGTCATAATAAAAATAATAATAATAAATGCATTCCTGGCTATATATGAGGCAAGGAAACTATCATTGACAATGGTCTTTTCATCACTCCTAAATAAATTATTTTACAAGGCATATCTTGTATCAGCTTGCCCCTACACCTTGAAAAATTATAATTTTGTATTTCTTGGATAAAGTAAAATCATAGTGTGAGAGAGCCAGTGTAGTTGTAGTAGCACTAATATCTGAAACACATATGTAACTTCCAGAGAGAAAGAGTATCAAGTAGGGGAGTGCAGAAGAAATTTCTATACTCTTGCTTTTATCAAATAGAAGGCACTTCATACGTTCTTTTTTCAATCTCATTTTTTTATATGGAAAAGTATAGGAAGACAATGAGTTTAGTGAATAATGCAGTTATGCATATGGTAACCTCCCTTTTCCACTTGTGATTTCCGTAGGAGTGTAGTGTGTTTTTACCTTATTGGACCAATTTTAAAGCCCATTGTCCACATTGTTTACGAAAGTCATTGTCTACCTAACAAAACCGTTTTTATATACATGCATCTTTATCATATTTTTCTCCATAATGATCATCATATATACTCTCATGTAACAAAAATCCAAAATAAATAAATAAATAAAAGTTTAATTTTGATACATTGACAATATAAAACGTTTTATGGAGTTATCTAATCATATCTATTCTTTTAGATGACCATTCACGCGTCAATATAAAAGGTAGTTACTTTTCCTGATGTGGTGTTACATAATTGGATGCATGTATAAAACTGTTTTTTATCTACGGTACACCAAAATTAAATTCTTAAATAATGCCCCAAAACAAACTAAAACATGAGATTAAAATTGAGCTAATTAAATATTTGGCATTAGATAAGCGGAGTATGTTGTCAACACTGCAAAATCAGTATATCAACTCATCACATGCCAATTTTTCTTTTTATCTCTGCAAATACATACCATAAAATAATAATGTACATAGATATATGTATTGAATTTCTCTAATTCCATTTGACTCATGGCAATTGGGAAAGCCACCCATTTTGAATATAACCATTGCCAATTCAAATTGAGAAACATGGAGCGAGTAAAGAGATGCACACAATTACATAACAGATAAGATACACAAGCTTTTCATGACAGTAAAAATCATTATAATAGAAGTAAAATTGAAACTTTAGCACAAAAATTTCACAATATGTGAAATAGAAGTAAAATTGAAACTTTAGCACAAAATCCCCATAGCATAAAAATAGGTAAGAAGAAAAAAAAAAGAACCGAACCAGAGGATAGCAGAGAAGCAGTGGTCAACAGGGGGTTAGAAAGGCGGAACAGAGACGACGGCAGAAGAGAGGCGACGGCGGAACAAGCGACGGCGGAGGAGGGATTGGGCGGAGGGGTTTTAAGTGGAGACACTTGGGTCCGGTTTTGGCAGTAAGTTATCGTTTCGGCCACCAAATAGCTGCAATACAGGTTAGGCTTCTAAGCAGCCAAGCAGGTATGGGCCAAGCCCATTCCGCAAGGGATTGGGCCAAGCCCATTCCGCAAGGGATTGGGCCAACTTTTAGTCCATACGTATTTAGGATTTTAGGAAATTAATTATTTTTTATTTATAATTTAATAAAAAGCCTTGTGCATATAGCAACCGATTGGTTAGCAGCAAATCATTAAATGGAGTTTAGTACCGCAGCAGATTAGTTCTTAATCTATTGGATTGGGAGATACCATAAGAAACCAAAATAAAAAAAATACTATTAAAATTTGAGGAAAAAAATCTATTATTATTTACTAACCCTTTTTTCAAATTTTTCTAATTATTTTTCCATCCACTAGAAAAAAGGTTGCCAGAAGAATTTACTTAATGTAAAATTATAAAATTTGGATCTAAATAATTATTCTTCTTTCTTTTACGTAGATTTAAAAGAAATGTTGAAATTTGATTTTTAAAGTATTTTTTTGTGTCTCTCTATATTTGGTATATTTTGTCAAATTGATATTATATTTAGAGAATTAAAATATTATTTTTTTAGAACAATTTATTCAAAAATGATATCTTTTGGAGTCAAAATAGTACTTTACTTTTTAAGTTGATAAATATTTTATTTTACAAAGTACTTTAGTGGTTTCTTTTTTTGTTTGTGAAATTTGAGTTAAGGCTTATTTTTAAAAAGTTTGAGAAAACAATCTTGTAACATTGTTTTGTAGTAGGATTCTCAACTATTGTTGACGATTAGATGGAGACAAGTCTCCGTAGAACATTATATATTATAATGCATTCTCAATGTGCTAGAGGCATTGCAACACCCTGATGACTCTGAAGGATGTATGAGAATTGATATGATTGAATCTCTGATTAAAGAGGCATTTAAAACCGAGAAACTTGAGGATATCCTGGAATCTTCTTCTAAGGATGCCTTGCTTGAGGCTGATGATTCACCACCTCAGGAGGAGAAATTCCACATGCCTAGCACAAAGGAAGGGGGCGCTGAAGCTTGAGTTAAAGCCCTTGCCTCCATCTTTGAAGTATGCCTTCTTGGGAGAGCAAGATACTTATCCGGTGATTAGTAGTTTTTCTCTCAAACATGAGGAGGAGGAGGCACTGATTCATGTACTCATGAGTCAAAAAATTTCTCTTGGATGGACCATTAGTGATTCAAAGGGGATTAGTCCAACCAAATGTATGCACAAGATCTTACTTGAGATGATGCTAAACCAGTTATGCAACCACAGAGGTGACTAAATCCAACCATGAAAGAAGTGGTCCAGAAATATGTGATGAAGCTTTGAGAAGTTGGGATCATTTACTCTATTTCTGACAGTCTATGGTAAGTCATGTACAAGTGGTTCCCAAGAAATGAGGGATGACAGTGATCAAGAATAAAAAAAATGAGCTCATTCCTACAAAAATCGTCACAGGGTAGCGTATGTGCATTGACTACATGAGGCTCAACAATGCTACATGAAAGGATCACTTTTTCTTACCTTTCATTGATCAGATCCTTGAAAGGTTAGCCGGTCATGCTTTCTATTATTTTCTAGATGGATACTCTGGCTATAATCAGATTGCTGTAGACCTTTAAGATCAGGAGAAGACGACGTTTACATGTCCTTTTGGAGTATTTGCTTACCAGAGGATACCGTTTGAACTCTGTAATGCCCCAGTGACTTTTCAGAGGTGTATGCTCTCTATTTTCTCAAACATGGTTGAAAAGTTCATTGAGGTATTTATGATGACTTCTCTGATTTTGGTGATTCTTTTAATTCTTGCCTTAAGCACCTATCCTTAGTCTTGAAACAGTGTCAAGAAACAAACCTTGTTTTAAATTGAGAAAAATGCCACTTTATGGAAACTGAAGGTATTGTTCTTGGTCACTGGATTTCAAGCAAAGGAATAGAGGTTGACAAAGTTAAAGTGGAGGTAATTAAAAAATTACCACCACCTACTAATGTTAAGGCAATAAGGAGTTTCTTAGGTCATGCAGGATTTTACAGGAAGTTCATAAGGATTTTTCTAAGATTGTTAAACCTTTGAGCAACCTTTTAGTTGCTGACATTCCTTTTGTTTTTGATAATGATTGTTTGCATGATTTTGAAACTCTAAAAATAAGGCTTGTCTCTACACCCATCATAGCCCCTTTCAACTGGGATTTACCATTTGAGCTAATGTGTGATGCTAGTGAATATGCTATAGGGGCTGTCTTGGAGTGGAGGAAAGACAAGCTTATGCACATCATTTACTATGCTAGTCATGTGTTAAATAACGCACAAAAGAATTACACTACTACAGAGAAAGAATTACTAGCTATAGTTTATACATTTGATAAATTTGGATCCTACTTAATTGGTTCCAAAGTTATTGTTTATACTGACCACGCTACTCTTAAGTACCTTCTAACTAACCAGAATTCTAAACCAAGATTAATCAGGTGCATGCTGCTTCTTCAGGAGTTCGACTTTGAGATTAGAGACAGAGAAGGGTCAGAGAATCAAGTAGCTAATCATCTTTCTAGGATTGAGCCTAAAGAAGGGACGCCGCCCCCACTGCTGTAACTGAGACCTTCCCGGATGAGCAACTCTTTATGATTCAATGGGCTCTGTGGTTTGCAGACACTGCGAACTACAAGGCCATGATTTTCATCCCCAAGGAGTACATTAAACAACAAGTTAGAAAGCTGTTGAATGACGCCAAGTACTACTTGTGGGAAGAACCTTATCTTTTTAAGAGATGCTCAGATGGTATGATCCGGCGTTGTGTCTTAGATAAGGAATCACAGCAGATCCTCTGGCATTATCATGGTTCTGAGTATGGAGGTCACTTTGGTGGTGAAAGGACAACCACCAAGGTCCTTCAGAGCAATTTTTACTGGCCGACTCTCTTCTGAGACTCACAAAAATTTGTAAGAAATTGTGACAAATGTTAGAGAGTTGGGAAACTTCCCAACAATCATGAGATGCCATAGCAAGGGATTTTAGAGATTGAGTTATTTGATGTGTGGGGTATTGATTTCATGGGAATTTTTTTCCCTCATACTCAAATACTTACATACTAGTGGCTGTGGATTATATGTTCAAGTGGGTGGAAGTAATGGCCTTTCCCACTATTGATGCCAAAGTCGTGCAGAGCTTTTTGTAGATATATATTTTTAGCCGGTTTGGTGTCCAAGGACATTTATTAGTGATAGAGGTAACCACTTCTGCAATAAACAGTTGGACTCACTCCTACAGAGATATGAAGTCTGTCATAAAGTGGCAACCCTTTATCACCCTCACACAAGTGGATAGGCTAAAGTTTTCAATAGGAAACTCAAAAGGATCTTGGAGAAGACTGTAAGTACTTCAAGGAAGGACTGGGCAAGGAAACTTGATGATGCTCTCTGGGCATACCAGACTGCTTTCAAGACTCCTATTAGAATGTTCCCATACCAGTTGGTTTATGGTAAGGCCTGTTACTTGCCAGTGGAGTTGGAGCACATAGCATATTAGGCAACAAAGTTTCTAAACTTTGATGCCAAGGCTACAGGAGAGAAGAGGTTATTCCAACTGAATGAGCCTGATGAGTTTAGAAACTCTGCGTATGAGAATGCCAAGCTCTACAAGGAAAAGACAGAGAAATGGCATGACAAAAAGATAGTCACAAGAGTGTTTGAGCCAAGCTAGAAGGTTCTACTATTCAATTCTCGACTCAAGCTTTTTCTCGGGAAGCTGAAATCCCAATGGTTAGGACCTTTTGTGGTAACCAGAGTGTCCCCTTATGGTCATGTGGAACTTCAAGAAGAAAATTCAGATAGGAGGTTCACTGTCAATGGCCAGAGGGTAAAGCACTATCTTGGAGGCGAGATTGATCGCTAGAGGTCCACTCATCTACTGACTTAGCAGAACTGACCGTCAAGCTAATGACGATAAAGAAGCGCTTGTTGGGAGGTAACCCAACCCTCTGTATCCTTCAATTTTATGTTCAGTTTGATCTTTGTTTATTTATGATTCTTATTCGTAGTTTTTCTTGGCTTAATTTTGTTTGTGGTCATTCAAAGTGCTTAGAACAGACAGAACACCCTGGAGAGCATTTTACTCGAGTGCTGTGGCGCTAAATTCCAGGATGGGCGTTCAACGCCAAAGATGGTATAATTCTCAAGGAGCTCACTGAAGGGTGGCGTTAAATGCCAGGCTAGGCGTTTAGCACTGAGGAGCACACAATTTGAGGTAGATTGGTGTCGAATTGGGCGCTAAACGTCAGACTGGGCATTTGGCACTAGGAATGGCAGCTAAGGTGCTGACGTTAAACGCCATAGATGGCATAAACCCAAGGAGCCTTTACCTCATAAGGTGCTAAATGCCACCAGGGCGTTTAGCGCCAAGCCTCGTTCCAAAAAAAAAACTTTTTGAGATACTGGCGTTAAACGCCAAGGTGGGCGTTTAACGGCCCAATTGGCATAAATCTTACAGTGTTGTGGCGCTAAACGCTGGATCTGGCGTTTAGCGCCAGCAATGCAGAATTTGAATCTAAGATAAGGGTTTTTTGAACGTTGCAACGGTCACCTGCATTTTTGACCATTCAAAACTCTCTCTCTCTCTCTCTCTCTCCTCATTACCCCCCCCTCAACCCCATCAAATCACCCTTTCACCACCCAAATCAAATCCTCCAATTTTCCATACCACCCACCACAACCTATTACCATATCATATCTCATCAAATCCTCCTCATATCTCTCTTTCCCATATAACATACCACCCCATTTAAATCCTCAACCCCCTCATACTTTCCCCTCCCATAACTGAGCCCCCCCTTCTCTATAAATATCTATTTTTTTTCACTTTTCACCACACCTCAATTCACCATCTTCCATATTTTCTATTCCTTTTAATCCCTCTTGCCTCCCTTTCAATTTTCTCATTTCTTTCTCTCTTCATAACCAAACCATACCCCCCAACCTTATTCTTTTCACCAACTTTGCCTTTCCCTCCCATTCTCTAGTCTCTTTTCTTTGCTCAGGGATGAGTAAAAGCTTTAAATTTGGTGTTGGGGTGCTTCGCTTTTCCTCTTTATCATATTCTATATGGCACCTAAAATCGGAGAATCCTCCTCTAAGAAGAGAAAAGAAAAAGCTCCCACAATCGGTCTGTTTGATAACAACCAGTTCAGTTCTAAAATCCATGACGATCACTTCCATGAGGATCACTTCCAGAGGTCTTATTTGATTTGCAATTGGATGAGTATCCGAAGATTAGAGAGCAGATTCAAAGGAGGGGTTGGGAATTCTTGTGCAACCCTGTGACTGATGTAGGTATTCTGATGGTCAGAGAGTTCTACGCAAATACTTGGGTGACCTACAAACATATCAAGGACGTGAACCCTGAATTTAAGACCTATCGTACAATGGTCTGAGGGAGGATCCTAGGGTTCGGTACGGAGAGGGTAAGGGAGATACTTCAGCTGGCTCAGGATAAAGAGAAGGAGACAAAGAAAAAAGAGGAGTACAACTCGGAGAAGGCTCGAAGATACCACAACTGCACCCCACTCTGAGTTTCTCTTGTTGATATCTACAGGGAGATCTGTCACACTGAAAAGCTTCCACCTTCTGCCCCATTAAACACAAAAAGGTCGGAAGTCAGACAGAATACTGCGAGTATCATAAGCTATATGGGCATTCTACCAATGACTGTTATTATCTGAAAAATGTCATAGAAAAATTGGCCAAAGAAGGTCGGCTAGAAAGATACCTCGTCGAGAGATCGGACGACCAAGGAAAAAGGAAAAGAGGTGATAAACCTGAAGGACGGCGAGATCGACCCCCTCCCCCCCCCCCCCCCAAAAAAAATCCTTATAGGCACATACACATGATAAATGGAACATTTGCAGGAGGATGAGTTACTAAGTCCTCACATAAAAGATATCTTAAGGAGGTATATCAAGTTGGGAAAGATAGTGGAACACTCGATCTGCCTACAATTTCATTCACCAAAGAGGACGCACAAAGGGTGACATCTGGTCACGATGACCTTGTGGTAATTATAATGATCCTTGCTAATGCAAATTTCTATAGAACTTTGGTGGATCAAGGGAGTTCAGCCGACATACTATTTAAGCCCACTTGTGACAAACTCAGGTTAGAAGAAAATGATTTAAAGACTTATCCAGACAACCTTTTTGGGTTAGGAGATACGTCAATCTAACCTCTTGGTTTCATCTCATTTTATACCACTTTTGGTAAAGGCATGAAATCAAAGACCTTAAGCATCGACTACATTGTGGTAGACGTGGCATCATCCTACAACGCTTTGATAGGTCGGACAACCTTGAACCGATTAGTTGTAGTCATTTCTACGCCTCACTTATGCATGAAGTTTTCAACTGCAGAAGAAATTTTCACCGTAAAGGAGACCAGAAGTTAGCAAGAAAGTGTTACACTGAAAGTCTCAACTTAAGAGGCAGTACAAAGTGGTAAAGAAGTCAATACTATTGAGCTCGGAAGTGTCCGAGTTCGGTAAGAGTTACGTCCCCAACCTGAAGGAAAGATAGAAAAGGTACAAATCGGAGATCAGGCAGAAAAGACAACGAGCATAGAGGCCAACTTGGAAGAAAACCTAAAGGCACAGCTCACTGATCTCTGATAAGTGAATATTTTATACCCTTTTTCATAGCATTTTCTAGTTGTTTTTAGTTTGAAATTATTAAGTTTTATTATATTTTAGTGTAAAAATCCTATTTGGATGCTACTTTGAGTTGTTTTGGTGTTTTTATGATTTCAGGTAAAATTCGGGCGAAATTGACAGAGTTTTGTTCAACAACGAAGAAAGGAAAGTAGATGTTGCCAACTCTGACCTTCTTGCATTCCAACGGTCATAACTTGAGTTACATAAGTCCAAATGATTCAGTTTTAATGGCGTTAGAAAGCCAACTTTCAGAGCTTTACAACGATATATAATAGTCTATACTTTTTTTCTGGAATCACTGTCAAATCTGGCGCTAAACGCCGAGCCTAGCGTTTAGCGCCCAATAGGGACAAAACCAGCGCCAGAAACTTCCCCTTGCCAGTGGTGAACGCCCACTCGGCGTTTCACGCCAGCAGGGGACCTTAGTATACACGAATTTTGACCCCTTTTGGGGCGTTTAACGCCCATTATTGGTGTTAAACGCCAGCAGCAGCCCGAATCACTCCTCTTTGGTCCTCTCAAGTGGATTTAGCACTTCTTAGCCTATTTTATTTTCTTATTGTAATTTTTAATTACAAATAATATCTTTTTAGGTCTAGCATTTATTATTAGGTTAGTATTTAAAGAAAAAGATCACTTAGGTTTAGGATCTTCTTTCTTCCACACTTTTCAGAACCCTGTTTTCTCTGTAAGTTTTAAGCAACTAAACCTCCTGGTTAAAGTTAGGAGCTCTATTTATTTCTATGGATTAAGATTATTATTCTTCTATTTTAATATATGTTTGATTCAATTCTAAGGTGTTGTTTTTGTTGTTAATCTTATGAATTGGGTGGAACGGGAGTATGACCCTTTTCTACATGAGTTTTTGTGATTCTCGGGAGAGTTATCTCGCTTGAACTACAGCTTGAAAACACTCCTCCTAGACGGCTAATCACACAACCCGATGGGATAAGCAACATCTATTAAGCCAGAATTGGGTGATTAGGGCCTTTGTGGTATAAACTAGTTTTCTGAACTTCACCATCTGATCTGAATTGAGTGACCTGTGAGTGGCGTTTGATGAGGATTAGAGGAGATTAAATCGTTAAGGGATTAGGATTTAATCACTTACAGTTTGCCATGGAATGAATCATTCATTATTAAAATAGTTAGTAAGAAGTTTTAATCCAGAAAGATAAACATCTTCGAGACCTTAACTGATTTCTCATCATTGTCTTTCACTAGACCTTTAATTGCTTTCTTTACTTTCTTGATTAGTTATTTTTATGCGTTTACAACAACAACTCTCTTTACTGTTTGCCTGACTAAGTCCAACAGGATAACCATTGCTTGCTCAGTCCGACAATCCTCGTGGGATCGACCCTCACTCATCTGAGGTATTACTTGGATGACCCGGTGCACTTGCTGGTTAAGTTGTGCGAGTTCTAATTTCGCGCACCAAGTGTTTGGCGTCGTTGTCCGGGATTGTTCGTGAATGACAACTTTCAGTTGTCTTGCTGCTTAGATTAGATATTTTTATTAGTTTTGCTTATTTACTTTTTCCTTTAAATTTCGATTTTTTATTTTATTTATTTTTCCTTTATTTTTGAATTTTATTTTATTTATTTTCCTATAATTTCTAATTTTAAGTTTGGTGTTCCTTTAGTGTTTTTCTCTTTTTAAATTTTTTTTTTGAAATTTTTAGGGTCTTTTTCTCTTCAGTTTTAAAAAATTTTAAGTTATTTTCTCATTCCTCTTTTCGAAATTTTTAGTTAGTTGCTTGCTTTAATTTATTGTATTTCTTTTTTATATGATACTTCACTAGGAATTTTCTATACTCTGGCGCAGAGATTTCCAGTTTTCTTTGTTTTCTGTTTGTGTGTGAGTAGAAACAGGAAAGAGTCATGAAGGTGTATGTTGCAGATACAATTCGTGCTCAGAACGAGCTTATGTTGCAACAAATAAATCTTCTCACTCAACAATTGAGTAGCATGCAGAGTCAAGTTGCTAAGGTTCATTGTACTCCTCCAGATGCTCCTTGTGATATGAGTGGTGATTTTTCTCAAAGTGAAACTCACAACTATGGCCAGTGGACACCTGAGCCGGTTAAGCACATGGGAAATTCCTCTAGAAACCCCTTATTCGCAGAGTTTTAATCAAGGGTGGATGAATCACTTAAGCTTTAGGTGGAGAGAACAACCCCAGGGTCAGCAACCTAATTATGCCAGCAGCTTTCAGGGAGGCCTTGATCAAAATCCAATCAACAACTTTTCTTCACAGCCTCTACAACCTCAGAGTATCCCTGACTTGGCATCCATGATTGTAAAACTTGCAAAGAGCCAACAAAGCTTTATGGAGAAAACCCGAGCCTCCATCAGGAACCTAGAGACGCAATTGAGCCAAACGAACCAGCGAATGTCTGAGCAGATAAAGGAGGAATGCCCAGCAATCCAGTTGAGGAGTGGCAAGACAATAGTCCCTCAACATCAAAACAATGAGGGACAGGACGAAAAAGAGACACCAGAGAGTGAAGTTGTAGTGACAAGGGACTCCACTAAGGGCACTGAACGCCCAGAAGGGAGCAGAATGGATGTTGAATGCCCAAGAGGGAGTAAAGCATATGTTGCATGCCCAGAGAGGGGGGCCATAGACATCAATTCAAAAGACGTTCCTCCCAGGCACCCTGACAACCCTTTTCCAGTCACTCTGGACACTCATCCTGTATTACCCAAGGCTCCAGAGTACAAAGCCAAATTGCCATACCCTCAACGACTTCAAAGACCCCTCACTCTTCCTAGTGACACAGTGCCTACCCCAAGAGAAGAGTGCACGACCATAGTTGCTGAAGGATCAGAACAAACAGAAACACCAAAAGAGCCTGAGAGCATCAAAGTACACCCTCAGAAGTCATAAGAGGAGATCGAGGGTGAGCAATTTATTCAGTTCTTGTACAATAATATTCCAATTACAGAGGTCTTGGAGAAGGTGTCTCCCTATAGGGCCTTTGTAAAAAGCCTGTTGCTCTCTGGGAAGAAGACATTGAAAGGAGATGGAACTGTGGCCTTTACCAAGGAGGCTGAGTCTAAGGAGGTGTATACTGCTGAGATTGAAGGAAGAAAAGGCTAAAAAAGAAATTGAAAGCCCCCTGTTACACGCCCCATTAGTGGCAAAAGAGCCTGAAGTCCCACACCCTCAGAAGCCCCAAAAGGAGACCAAGGACGAGCATCATTCACAGTTCTTGGAAGTCTTTAAGAAGCTGCAAATCAATACTCCTTTTGCTGAGGTTTCGGAGCAAAGACCTCTCTCTGCTGCACTCATGAAGGGCATACTCTCTGAAAAGAAGGCCTTAAAAGGAGATGAAACAGTGGTCCTGACTAAGGAGTGTAGTGTACTAATTTAGAATAAGCTGCTGAGGAAGATGCTAGATCCAGGGAGCTTTCAAATTTCATGTACTATTGGAAAGATCACTTTTGACAAAGCCCTGCGTGATCTTGGCTCAAGTATAGATCTGATGCCTCTGTCTGTAATGAAGAAGTTGGAAATCAAAGAAGTACAGGCAACAAGGATAACCCTGCAAATGGTTGACAAGTCTCTGAAGCAAGCATATGGGCTAATGGAGAGCGTACTAGTCAAGGTTGGAGAGCTATTCCTCTCAAGTGGATTTAGCACTTCTTAGCCTATTTTATTTTCTTATTGTAATTTTTAATTACAAACAATATCTTTTTAGGTCTATCATTTATTATTAGGTTAGTATTTAAAGGAAAGGAGCACGTAGGTTTAGGATCTTCTTCCTTCCGTACTTTTTAGAATCATGTTTTCTCTATAAGTTATGAGCAACTAAACCTCCTGGTTAAGGTTAGGAACTCTGTTTATTTCTATGGATTAAGATTATTATTCTTCTATTTTAATATATGTTTAATTCAATTCTAAGGTGTTGTTTTCATTCTTAATCTTATGAATTGGGTGGAACGGGAGTATGACCCTTTTCTACATGAGTTCTTATTATTCTCGGGAGAGTTATCTCACTTGAACTACAACTTGAAAACACTCATTCTAGACAGCTAATCACACAACGTGATGGGGATAAGCAACATCTATTCAGCCGGGATTGGGGTAATTAGGGCCTTTATGGTATAAACTAGTTTTCTGAACTTCACCCTACGATCTGAATTGAGTGACCACGGGAGTGGCGTTTGATGAGGATTACAGGAGATTAAATCACTAAGGAATTAAGGTTTAATCACTTACAGTTTGCAATAGAATTAATCATTCATTATTAAAATAGTTAGTAAGAAATTTTAATTCGAAAAGATAAACATCTCCGAGACCTTAACTGATTTCTCATCATTGTCTTTCACTAAACCTTTAATTGCTTTCTTTACTTTCTTGATTAGTTATTTTTATGCATTTACAACAACAACTCTCTTTACTATTTGTCTGACTAAATCCAACAGGATAACCATTGTTTGCTCAATCCGACAATTCTCATGGGATCGACCCTCACTCACCTGAGGTATTACTTGGATGACCCAGTGCACTTGCCGATTAAGTTGTGCGAGTTCTAATTTCGCACACCAATCTCCTACAAAGGAATTCCGACCTTTTCGTCTGGAAAACCTTCGATATGCCTGATATAGACTCCGACCTCATCTCTCACAAGCTTGTTGTTTATCCAGGTTTCCAACTTGTTCAACAAAAGCGACGGAAGCTCGATCCTGAAAGAACGCAGGTCGTGGAAGAACAGGTATAAGCCTTACTAGAAGCTGAGTTTATAAGGGAGGTAAAATATCCTTTGTGGCTAGCTAATGTAGTCCTTGTAAAAAAATAAAATGAAAAATAGAGAATTTGTGTGGATTACACCGACCTCAACAAAGTTTGCCCCAGTGATCCATACCCTCTCTCCAGTATTGACGCCGTGGTTGGCTCAACTTCAGGGTGTAGATATCTGTCATTTATAGATGCATACTCGGGATATAACCAAATTCCAATATACAAGTTGGATCAAGAAAAGACTTCTTTCATTATTCTAAAGACTAGCTATTGTTATATAGTAATGCCTTTTGGACCAAAGAATGCTGGAGCCATCTACCAACGGCTGATGAATAAAGAGTTTTCATCTCACCTTGGAAAGCTAATAGAGGTATATGTAGACGATATGCTCGTTAAAACTAGAGACAACCTTGCTCTTTTGACCGACTTTTCAATACACATATATTTTTTAATTGTATATATTATATAATATATTAGGGGTACAAATAAGGTAAGATAAAGTAGGTATACCCTGAACCAACAAACCCACTCCACACTATTGAATATGGAGCAGAAAATTAAAGGAGTTGTTCTTCTCACTCATGGAGATAAAAGTTTTTGTGGTTTTACCATTTATTTAATTAATCATTTTTAGTTAGTCAAAATTTAAATGAGTATGGATATGAATTCGAACATAGCTACTCAAGTTAGTTGGACTAAATAACTAAAAAAATTAACCAATCAGACAAACGATACTTCATACAAGAAACTACTAATTTTTATATAAAAAATTTGCAAGGTTATGGTTCTCATTGCTAAAACAAAGCTCTATGTCTGGACTAAATTTTTATTGTAGTCCTTAAAATTCACTCGATTATTTATTTTGGTCTTCAAAATTTAAAATTATCTATAGTAGTCCTCCATATTCAGGTTTGGACACCAATTTGATCCCTTGATTCTTTTCGAAGATGACTCGGCAAATGAAATGCTGAGGTGGCACCAATTTAAAATCCTAATTTTTTTCCATTATTTCTCTTGAGTTTCATTGTTCCTCAATCTCCTTCCTCCGTCCTCTTATCTTTTTGTTCCTCTTTATCAATATGCATTATACACTACTTTATATACTATAAAGATGAAAACCAAATTTCGACAAATAGTTTAAAATTGCATAACTCTAACTCTATCAACATCATCCTTACTCCATCCATAAAAAACAAAGCATCCACAAATCCCAACCTAACGTATAAGAAATCAATGAAATCCTAAAAAAATAGTAGGAAGAAAGTATAGCAATTTTTCATTGACAAAAACACTAGCACTATACAGCAGAATCATACATGCATTTAAAAAATAAATTAAAAAAGTTTTAAAGACCAAACCCAGCATTAATGATAAACTTGGCTAAGAATGAGAGGGGAGCAACCTCCTTCTTTCAAAACACTGTAATGTCCATTCTAAACTAGCCCTGCGTTAGTTCAACCTGAGTGACGAAGGATTTCAATAAATCTTCATTGGCGCCATTGATCAAAGATGAAGATGAATAACAGAAGTGAAGAATAAGAAGAATATGTTATATTGGGTCAAAACCGTTTCTTCATATACAAAACGATGACGCTTCTGGCTTCTTTAGGCGCTAAATGCTAAATGACATCGTTTACCCCATCATCTAGTGTGGTAGGGAGAGTGCCATCTCATACTACAAGAAAAATATTGAGTACCATCGGAATTACCGTCCGAAAAATAAATAAAATTTGACGGTAATTAAGTTACTGTTAGATTTATCGTCAGAAGGAATCGGATGGTATAATTTGCGTTGGATTTAGTGATGGATTATGGTTATGAAGAAAACAAATTCTGAGGCAACTTACCGTAAAAAATTTTCCGACGGTAATGGTGGTGCCAAAGCATACGTCTTCGTGTCATCTTACTGGCGGATTAATCCAACGGTAATGCCGACGGAATTTTTTTTTAATTTTTTTATTGAAAAATTAGCTGGGCTGTTACCATCGGTATATTCCGACGGTAATTATGATGGTAGATATTTTTGTAATAATCTTTTTTCGTCCATGTATAATGTATCTTGATAATTAATAATTGAAACAATAGTTTAAACTTGATTTGAAATATGAAATATACAAATTAAAAATACGAAGTGATGGTAATTAAAATATGTGAAACAATACTAATTCTATTACATTCTTCTCAAAGTTTGGTAATAAAATATATAAAATAGAACTATATTTACATTAACCCAACTCAGATTCATCATCTTCTTCCTCTAGTTCACCATCCTCCTCTTCCGAGGTAGTTTCTTAATCATCGAACTCGTCTTCCTCTTCTTCGTCACCATTGACCCTGTCTTCTTCTTAAAGATCATCGTCCTCTGGTGATAGTGTGTCGTCATCTACTCCAAGGTCAATGATGTCATCATCTATAACAGTCGACCTTAAGGTGATAAGATCACGGTATCAACCACCATTTTCGAAGGAGTTGGGTCATCAATTTGGTAAGGTTCCTGACCCTCTGATGTCCTGTCAGACTCGATGCAGTCTCTTGACTTAGTCTTAACCACAACCACCTAACTAAACTTGTATGAATCTAGATAAGGCAAATAGTATACTTGTCGTGCATTTTGATGTAGAATAAAAGGATCGTAGTGCCTATATTTCCTTGTTACATTAACTTTAATGATATCGTAGTCCTTATACTTTCGTGTTCCTTATCGCGAACTTGGATCATACCATTCACATTTAAACACGCACACGTTGTACATAGCGCGATAGAAATATTCTAATTGAATATTGTGTAACACACCAAACTAATCAGAATGACTACCGCCTGAATCCCCATGAATCCAAACTCCGGTATTATTTGTTTTCTTTCCAATCGATCATTGTAAAGAATGGAGCTGATATTTATTAATATATGGGGTAGCTAGTACCCTTATTTATTGGGCCCCAACTAAGTGCAACTAGTTCCCAATCTATTGTGTCAGTTAGATGCATACTATTCTTTGAACCAATGTGAAAAATTGTTCAATGAGGTATCAGGATTTGTCTCTTGGAATAACCTATATGATAGAATAGAATAAAGAAGTTTTAATTAGATTAGAAGTAAGTATTTTACTTATTGAAATATTTACGAAGACTTAAATAACTCACATGACTGAGTGAAATCTGATCACAATTAAGCAACACATGCAGATGTACGATATTGATTTTCTTCTGCTCTAACCAGTGGTCACTATCCACACCCATTGCAATATCAACACTCCGTTTACCAAGTCATCATAAAAAAAATCGAGATCAAATTAGTGTCTAGACCTAAATCTAAAAAATTACTATAGATAATTTTAAATTTCAAAAGCTAAAATAGATAATTATATAAATATTCGAAACTAAAATATGAATTTAATCCTGTCTCTCCTTGTGCCCTCTATTGTGGTCCTTCTTGACAGTAAAGGCACCGTTTGAAAATACTGTTTAAAGAGTTAATATCTCAACCCCACACAACATATGAATAAGACAAACAAGTTAAGAAAATTGTGATGAGAGTCTTCATTTTAATCCACTTTTTGTCGACCTTTTGTGCAATTTTTCCACAGTTGTATTTCTATATCCATATATCTATCAAAATCCAATATCTCTTTATTATATATATTTTTAAATTCATTTTGGTAACTGGATAAAGTAATTAATATAGAAAACTTTTTATTATAAAAATTAAAATATTTTAATACCTTTATAATGTACTTATTAAAGAAAACTTAAAAACTTTAATTATTTGTAAAAATGAGAAGTATTCTTATAATAGAAGGTGTACATAGTCCGGTTTGGCCTAACGATCCAGACTGGACTCGAAGTATTTTGGACCACGTTGGTCCAGACCCAAAGTGATCTGGGAATGGCCTGGAAAAAAGAAATAAAACTTGGAGAAATACTTCAATCGGGACTGGGTCATAACTTGGGTCACCTGGGCTGGCCCGGTGAGGTTTCATACTTTTCCAAATGATGGAATAATTAGCTAGGGCACGCACCTATGACTCAACCACTCATGCAGCGCACAAGGCCATCATCAATTCACCACGCACCCTCTTCTCTCAGCACGTAGTGCCCTGACCTGAACCTCCTCTCCTCTCGGCACGCAGCCATGCCACGCACCCTTAGTCCCCACCTCACGCACGGCGTCTGATGCGTGAGCATCTTTCCTATCTTTTCCTAGTGAATTTGCATTTAATTTGTTGAGTTTAATCAAGAATTAATTATCTTTTAGCCACTACGGATGCTACTTTGAGTCTTGTGCAATTCTGTTTATTTTATGTAGCATTCAGATGGATTTGATGGAGTTTCTGCAGCACAAGAATTAAAGGAGATGACAGCGAGGAGCGACGCGTGCGCGTACCTGACGCGTACGCGTGAAAAGCGAAGTAGGTACACGCACGCGTGACACGCGAAGAAGATCAACGACGCATACACGTGACTGACGCGTACGCGTGACATGCGCCACGTGCAGAATTCACAGAAAATGCTGGGGCGATTTCTGGGATATTTTTGACCCAGTTTTCGGCCCAAGAAACACAGATTAGAAGCTGCAGAATGGAGGACTCAGGGGAACACTTCTCGTCACTTTCCAAGTTAAGCGTGGACCCTACGAAGTAAGTGGTCCCATCCATCAATTGAATACTTGCTGATTATTTAATTAATTAATTCTAATTTAAACTTAATTTTTTATTTTAAAATAAGAAAAGATATTATTTTAGTTTTAGAAATTTGAATTTAAATTTATTAGGATTAGATATAAAAGGATCTCAATTAGTTAATTTTAGAGGATCTCTACCAAAATACATTTTATCAGAATTCTTATTTTTCTCTCTGCACCATGAGCAACTAAACCTCCATTATTAAGGTTAGGAACTCTATCTATTGTATGGATTGATACTATTATTTTTCTATTTTGATTCATGTATTGATTTATATTTAAGAATTGTTTTCGTTCTTTATTTTATGAATTTGGGTGGAACGGAAGTATGACCCTCTTTCTAATTGAGTTCTTGTATAACTTGGAAAAGCTCTTTACTTGAACAACAGCTTGAAAACATATTCTCCTAAATTTCTAGTTTATCTGAATTTAACGGGATACGTGACATATAATCCTCTTATATTTGGGTAATTAGGATTTATGTGACATATAAACTAGAATTGAACTTCACCTTCTAATTAGAATTAAGTGACCAAGGAATTGGCAATTGATAAATTTTAGAGGAGACTAGAAAGGTCTAAGGAATTAGGGTCTAGTCACATATAGTTTGTCACGAATTAAATCTTACATGATTAAAATAGTTAATAAGAAAAGTCAATCCAAAAAATAGATAACTCTGAAGCCTTAACAGTCTTCTCCATATTTTATTCCCAACTTATTTACTTGCCTTTCTTTAATATTCTTGCTATTATTTAATGTCTTTGAACTCTCAAACATTATTTTCTGTTTGTCTAACTAAGTAAATTAATTAACCATTGTTGCTTAGTCCTTCAATTCTCGTGGGATCGACCCTCACTCATCTGAGGTATTACTTGATACGACCCGATACACTTGCCGGTTAGTTTGTGGTTGTAAATTTCGCACCAAGTTTTTGGCGCTGTTACCAGGAATTGATTATAATTGACAACTACTCGTTGTTTAATTTCTTAGATTAGACAATTTTTTTTAATTAGATTTATTTTATTATTATTAATTTTCGTTTCTTTATTTATTTATTTTTATTCCGTAATTCTTTTTCTTTTTTTCTTTCTTTCGTTCTTTCACTCGTACCCCTCCCCTGCTTTTTCGTTCTCGTTCCCACTCCCCTGTCCCCTCTTTGGTTTTATTTTTTTTTTTCTTTCTTTTGATTGTTTTAATAAAACTTACGGCATTCTTTTTTTTTTCCTGTTTATTTTTCATTTCCTTTTATTTTTGTTTTTGTTTTTTCCATTATTTTTTTATTTTATTAGTTTTGTTTTATTTTTATCTTTAATTTTTTAAGAAAAAAATAATAATAAATAAATAAATAAATAGCACTAATATTTTTTTTAAATTTCTGAAATTAAGTTTGGTGTCTCCTAGTTATTTTTATTTCAATTTTTTTGTTCATTTTTTTTGTTAATTTCAAATTTTTTTCTGTCCTAATTTTGTCTACACATTTCGAAATTTATTTATTTATTCTATTTAGTATTTTTATTTTAATTGTTTACACAAGTTACTTCACTGGAATTCTCTGCACTCTGACGTAAAGAGTTCCATCTTTTCTTGTCTTCTGTTTGTTTATGCGCAGGAACTGAGACAAGGAACATCTCTTAGATTTTGATCCTGGACCTGAAAGGACTTGTAGGTGACGTTTACAACAAGCAAGACTTTGCAAGGCTGCAGAATCCACTATGGATCACAATAATGCTGTTAATGCCAATGTGGCAAATCCGAATGGAAATGAAGAACAAAGGAGAGTGCTTGGCTCTTACTCTGCTCCTACTGCAGATCTTTATGGAAAAAGCATTGTGGTGCCTCCTATAGTTGCAAACAACTTTGAGTTGAAGCCACAATTGGTCACCCTGGTGCAACAAAACTGCCAGTATCATGGTCTTCCTCACGAAGACCCAAATCAATTTATTTCTAATTTTCTGCAGATTTGTGATACTGTGAAGACAAATGGAGTGAACTCAGAGGTGTATAAACTCATGCTCTTCCCGTTTGCTCTGAGGGATGGAGCAAAGCTATGGCTTGACTCCCAACCCAGGGAGAGTTTGAATACTTGGGACAAAGTTGTTACTGAGTTTCTTACTAAATTTTTTTTCACCAAAGAAGCTGACTAAGCTTAGGGTGGAGGTTCAGACCTTCAGGCAGAGGGATGGTGAAACTCTTTATGAAGCTTGGGAGAGGTACAAGCTACTGATTAGGCAATGCCCTCCGAACATGTTCTCTAAATGGACCCAACTAGACATCTTTTATGAAGGCTTGGGTGAAATATCCAAGATGTGCTTAGATAATTCTGCAGGTGGTTCATTGCATAAGAAGAAGACACCGGAGGAGATTATTGAGCTGATTGAATTGGTTGCTAGCAACCAATATTTATACTCATCTAACAGGAATCCTGTGAACTCTGAGACTCCTCAGAAGAAGGGTGTTATGGAAGTAGAAGCTCTTAATGCTCTTCTTGCTCAGAACAAGCTTATGTCTCAGCAGATAAATTTACTTACTCAGCAGATGGGTGGCATGCAAGTCTCAGCTATCAACACCCAAAACCCATCTCAAGAGGTCCCCTATGACATGACAGGTAATTTTGTGCAAAATGATAATTATGATTATGCTCAATCTTCTACTGAACAAGTCAATTACATGAAAAATGGCCCTAGAAATCCCAATAATGACCCATATTCTAAGACATATAATCCGGGGTGGAGAAATCATCCAAATTTTGGGTGGAGGGACCAACCTCAGAGACCTCAAAATTTTAACAATAATTCTTAGGGCGTCTTCCAACAGAACAATCACAATAACCGCAAATTTTAATCTCATCAACAACAACCACCTCCGCAGGCAAAATCTAATTCCCAAGAATATTTTAATTGGGAGATGATGAGGAGTTTTATGCAGGAAACCAGAGCATCAATCAAGAATTTGGAGATTCAGATGGGTCAAATAGTCACAAGAGTTAATGAAATTGATCAGAGGACCACTAATAGCCTTCCTGGTAACACAATTCCAAATCCAAGAGAGGAATGCAAGGCTATCACCTTGATAAGTGGACAAGTGGCAAGTATTAAAGCACAAGTTAATGAGGAGCCAGTTGAAAAAGAAGATTGCAAGGTTATTCAATTAAGAAGTGGTAAAGTAGCTGGTTCTGAGACCAAGGTCAATAAAGAGCTAGTTGAAAAGGAAGCTACATAAGAGAAGAAGGAAGAAGTAGAGCACGTCCCTCCAAAGCGTACAGACAACCCATTCCCAAACTATCTTGACACTTATCCTACATTGCCAAAGGCTCTTGAGTACAAGCCTAAAATGCCATATCCTCAGAGACTTCAAAAGAAAACCAAGAACAAGCAATTTTCAAAGTTCTTGGAAGTCTTCAGAAAATTGCAAACCAATATTCCTTTTGCTGAGGTTTTGGAACAAATGCCTCTCTATGTCAAGTTCATGAAGGAGCTGTTGTCAAAGAAGAAGCCTTTAAAGGGAGATGAGACAGTGGTCCTGACTAAGGAATGCAGTGCCATAATTCAGAATAACTTACCAAGGAAGATGCCAGATCCAGGGAACTTTCAAATTCCATGCACCATTGGGAGCACAACCTTTGAGAAAGCCCTATGTGATCTGGGGGCAAGCATAAATCTAATGCCCTTATCTGTGATGAAGAAGCTGCAAATCCAAGAGGCACAATCCACAAAGATAGCATTACAGATGGTAGACAAATCTATGAAGCCTACATACGGATTAATGGAGAATATCTTGGTCAAAGTGGGTAAGTTCTTCCTCCCAGCAGATTTTGTGATTCTTGACACAGGGGAGGATGAGAATGCCTCTATAATCCTAGGAAGACCTTTCCTATCCACTGGAAGAGCTCTAATTGATGTAGAAGTGGGTGAATTAGTACTCAGAGTGCATAATGAGCAACTAGTCTTTCATGTCTTCAAAGATATACATTCAGCAGGTAAAGAAGAGAGGTGCATGCAGACTGAGCTTATTAATCCAAACCTTCAAGAACCCACTGATGATGCAAAGCAGAAATTGCAGCTAAAACCTCCTTTGGTGACAATCAATAAAATTTATCCTGACATCAAACCTAAGTTTGGTGTCGAGAATGCAACATCCACCAAAGAAGAGGTTCCCAAAAAGAAGAAAGTACCCAGGGGATGGAGAAACAAAAAGATCCCTACTGAAGGTTTCTCCCCGGGAATGAAGGTGGTGTTGACTAGGAATCTAGTGTGGATTTATACAGTAAACAGAATCCTCTCTCTGGAGCATATTGAGCTAATTTATGGAGACACAGGAAAGAAATTCAAAGTAAGAGGTGAAGAGCTGAGCCCCTATGATCCTCCTCTTTAGAGGAGCTGACCATCAAGCTAGTGACGGTAAAGAAGCGCTTGTCGGGAGGCTACCCGATAATTTCGTATCCTTAATTACTTCTCGTAGTAGTAGTTTTCTTATTTATGTTATTTTTATTGAGTTTTCACTATTTTCTGATCATGCAGCTATCTTAGAACAGGAACCAGACACTTCCTTAAAAAAAAAAAAGCACCCGACGCGCAAGCGTCGCTTACGCGTACGCGTCATATATGGGTGCGAGAAAAACAAAAAGTTACAGAGAGTTGCACTGGAGTTGAGCAGGAACCATGCCTCGCGCACAAGCAACACCACGCGCACGCGTCCCTAACGCGTGCGCGTCGTTTGCGATTCCAGCCCATCACGCGGACACGTCCCTGACGCGCACGCGTGACCTTGAAAAATCGACGTAAATGGGTGCATGGCTGAAAGTTATGCTGGCTTGAGGATGGAATTATGCTAGAGGCACAACCTGATCACGCGTACGCGTCCCTGACGCATGCGCGTCCTTTGCACAAATGGCCATCCACGCATGCGCGTGCATGACGCGCACACGTCATATGAAAATTTTGGTTCCCAGGCCACGCGAACAGAGAGTTGTGCGTGTGCGCGGCCGCCTTCGCGCGATTCGCCCAAATCAAGGGCACGCGTATGCGTGCCTGACACTTACGCGTCACTATGAAAATTGCGCGACCCATGCGTATGCGTGCTGTACGCGTACGCGTCGCCTGCGCCGCACAACTACACTAGTTCGCCGCCCAAGTTTTAATTTTCTTTCTCTCTCTCCCAAATCCTAATTCTCTCTTGTTCTTTTATCCTTTTCTTCTTTCTTCATACTATTTTCTTTTGTTTTCAGTTCTTCTTTGCTTGAGGACAAGCAAACCTTTAAGTTTGGTGTTGACGCTTCGTTTATGGATTTTCCGTTTATATTTATGGCACCAAAGGGAGGCAAATCATCTTCACGTAGGAGCATAGCCGGAGGAATGAGATGGCCACCAACATAACTGAGGTGGTTGAGTTCCTTTCATTCTATATTCCTTCCCGCTTTTACTATGTTATGATCCGGTTTTCTACTTATTTTGTTATTACATGATCAGTTTTTATTTTAATTTCCAGGTTCTAGTTGAATTTACTGTTTATTATGTTATTTGATTTTTAGTCTGAAGGAATGTCTCATGTATTACTCACTGAGTTTGAAATAAAAAAGAAAAAAAATGATGTATTGCATGAGAAATTGAGTTTATATTGAAGAGTAGTCTTATTTACTTAGATGTGGTGGTATTTTCTGTGACTCTGAATGCATGACATGAACAGTGCATATTTAAATTTGAATCAAAGAATGTTAATGTACAAGGAACACGGATTTAGAGAATTATTATGATTTCTCTGAAATAAACAAAAATTTAATCCTTGAAGCAAACGAAACAGCAAAAAAAAAAAGAGAAGCAAGGTCCAAGGCTCTGAGCATTAATGACTTGGGAGGTCAGACATGATTAAAAGCTCAAAGAGTTGTTTCCCTAGTTATATGCTTGTGGTGTTCTTGTGTCAAGTAATCCTTGAGACAAAACATTTAGAGTCGAGATCAATTGCAATTAACAGAGCATGCCAAAGGCTTTGAACACCACTGTCTGGGAGTAGCTGAAAGAAAAAAAATCAAAACTTCAAAAGAGTTCCCTAGTTAAGTGCTTGTGGTGTTTCTGTATCAAGTGAAGATTGAGACAAAACATTTAAAGTCACGGCTAGGCTCAAGGTGCAAAGCACCAAAGAAAAGAGAATCAAAGAAAAATTGCTGTGTTCAAGGGTTAAATTGAGTTACAAAAGATCAGAGAATTCATAATATTATCCGGATCCTAATTCCAAATGACAGTGACATCCTTCTAATTCAAAGGAGAGTGAGATGCCAAAACTATTCAAGATTGCAGTTATAAACCCCACTATAAGAATAGACATGAGCTTAATCGAACTCTCATTCTCATGCAAATTCACATCTAAAGCCTATATTAGTTTTGGTTGCTTGAGGACAAGCAACAATTCAAGTTTGGTGTTGTGATGCGCGAGCATCTTTCCTATCTTTTCCTAGTGAATTTGTATTTAATTTGTTGAGTTTAATTAAGAATTAATTATCTTTTAGCCACTATGGATGCTACTTTGAGTCTTGTGCAATTCTGTTTATTTTAGGTAGCATTTGGATGGATTTGATGGAGTTTTTGCAGCACAAGAATTAAAAGAGATGACAACGAGGAGCGACGCGTGCGCGTACCTAACGCGTACGCGTGAAGAGCGAAGAAGGTACGCGCACGCGTGACACGTGAAGAAGATCAACGATGCGTACGCGTGACTGACGCGTCGCGTGACATGCGCCACGTGCAGAATTCACAGAAAACGCTGGGGCGATTTTTGGGCTGTTTTTGACCTAGTTTTCGGCCCAGGAAACACAGATTAGAGGCTGCAGAATTGAGGACTCAAGGGAACACTTCTCGTTACTTCCCAAGTTAAGCGTGGACCCTACGAAGCAAGTGGTCCCCATCCATCAATTGAAGACTTACTGATTATTTAATTAATTAATTCTGATTTAAACTTAATTTTTTATTTTAAAATAGGAAAAGATATTATTTTAGTTTTAGAAATTTGAATTTGAATTTATTAGGATTAGATATAAAAGGATCCCAATTAGTTAATTTTAGAGGATCTCTATCAAAATATATTTTATCAGAATCCTTATTTTTCTCTCTGCACCATGAGCAACTAAACCTCCATTGTTAAGGTTAGGAGCTCTATCTATTGTATGGATTTATAATATTATTTTTCTATTTTAATTCATGTACTGATTTATATTTAAGAATTGTTTTCGTTCTTTATTTTATGAATTTGGGTGGAACGGAAGTATGACCCTATTTCTAATTGAGTTCTTGTATAACTTGGAAAAGCTCTTTACTTGAATAACAGCTTGAAAACATATTCTCCTAAATTTCTAGTTATCTGAATTTAACGGGATACGTGACATATAATCCTCTTATATTTGGGTAATTAGGATTTCTGTGATATATAAACTAGAATTGAAATTCACCCTCTAATTGGAATTAAGTGACCAAGGAATTGGCAATTGATAAATTTTAGAGGATACTAGAAATGTCTAAGAAATTAGGGTCTAGTCACATATAGTTTGCCATGAATTAAATCTTACATGATTAAAATAGTTAATAAGAAAAATCAATCCAGAAAATAGATAACTCTTAAGCCTTAACTGCCTTCTCCATATTTTATTCCCAACTTATTTACTTGCCTTTCTTTAATATTCTTGCTATTGTTTAATGTCTTTGAACTCTCAAACACTATTTTCTGCTTGTCTAACTAAGTAAATTAATAACTATTGTTGCTTAGTCCTTCAATCCTCGTGGGATCGACCCTCACTCACCTGAGGTATTACTTGGTACGACCCGGTGCACTTGCCGGTTAGTTTGGGGTTGTAAATTCCGCACCAGCGCCACCCTTTCCCTCTTAGCCCTATCTCTATCTCTCATCACGCTCGGCGATGACGATACCATTCTCAGCAACGACGACACCAGTGCGACATCGCTTTTCTGCTCCATCAATGAGCCACTAGAATGCAGCCCCGCCACCACTAAAAGCCCTGGCGAAGCTCAGTCAGCCACCACTTCTGCTCTGCTGCTCGCGATCGTCTTCTTTTCTCTGCCTTTCGTCGTCTTCTTCTTCTCTTCTCTGACCTCTGTTTTCAAGCTTTGATAAATAATTAATATTCTGAATTTAGGGATTTTGATTATTGGAACTTCTGATTAGAAATTTTGATTATTGTTCTGATTAGTATATTGATTATTGTTCTGATCTCTGATTATCAGTGATGGTTATTTGTTCTTAATTTTGATTATTATTGATTTTGTCCTTGATTTTGTTTGCTTAGTGATGGTTATTTATTCTTAATTTTGATTATTGCCGAACTTCTGATTTGTTACAATGTTATTGAACTTCTGATTATTATTGAATTATTGTTAAAGGCTCGATTTTCACCCGATTTTTATCCGATTTTCACCCGGTCCTAAAGTCTTTAGGTTTCATCGGGTCTAGGATCGGATTAGAGTTTAAAAAATAGATCCAGTATATATTTAGGATTGGATCTAGATTAGAATAAACCCGATTTCACTCGACTCATGTACATTCCTAATTTTTCGTTAAATACTATAGAAATTTAAAAAAAAAAACAGACAAAATCATCCATTATAATTTCGTAATTTTCATGTAATTTTATAGTTTAATTTAATTTTTTTATTAAGAACATAGTAAATGTCTAAAGAAATTAAACAATAACTATTTAAAAATTTTATAATGTTTTCAATTCATTGAACTAAATTTATAAAAATATAAGTCTATAACTAGGCTAATTTTTTTTATATGGAAAAATGTAGCGTTTGATGTTGAAATAGATATGTGTAAAATAATTACACTGATATGATGTCAAAGGTAAATCACAAACTGCGTTTGGACTGGATTTTTTTTAAATTGTAACCTGCAAAACGCAGGTTGCGTTTTACGCATGGGATTAATTTTTTTAATTTTTTGGAAGAACAAAAAGTTGCATTTTGAATTTAAAAATTTTTATTCAAAAGCTGCAAAGTTTTGTCTGGGAAAAAATGTTTAAATCGCGAGTCTTACTCATAAATACCATTGGCAATACATCCGTGTTTTATATCTCACCTCCATTCCTCTTTCTTTTATAGTGAATTTTTTGACAATTTATAGTATCAAAAAAGTTGGGTTAGATAAAGTTGAGGTTATGAAAGGTATTATAAATTTGAGAGTGTATTATAACAGTGAGATTATACTAAACACACATGAAGGAGTGACTTTTGTGTGTGAATTCTCGTTTTCCTTTGTTATTCCATAGACCATGAGTTTTGTAGATTTGTAAAATGGTCTTTGTGACAACATACAAAGTCACATTTCAAAAGGGGTGAGTAACATTTTATACAAGAATCCTGTACAAGTACTTGATGGGCTGATACAGTTTCAAATAATATCCATCACTGACGACACATGTATACAGTAGATGTTCTATATTTATCAACAAACCCAATTTCACATACCGATGATAGAACTGTACGTTGAGTTTGAACAGCATATAAGGTTGGACGCGATTGGCGAGGAGGTGAATGTTAATGAACCCGTGGATATAAAGAGCTCTTCAAGCACACGTGTCCAACATACAACGAAACTTAGTGCTGTGAGCCTGAAAATCGTAGCTTGTGTTTATTTCTGACCACCTGCAAAACACAAGCTACGTTTGGGGAGTTCCAACACGGTCAATGCCTGCTCTGATTTGTATGCAGGAACAAGGAAGACACATTTCACCCTTGGGTTGTCCTTCCTACAAAATGCAATTTACGTTTGGCAGCCACCACATGCAACTTTTTTTTTTCGTTTTTTACAAAACACAGGTTACGTTAGATATACCTACACACTTACAAATCCACATCTATAAATTACACTCCATACACCAATATTTTTACATTACACAAAATTTTTTTTATTACTAAATTAATTTCTGCTATAATTATATATCAATATTAATGCGTGTAATTGTATATTCAAACGTCATTGTTGCAAATTTAAAATATTCAAATCCAACATAAAAATTGAGCGTCAAATATTTTAAGTTAAAAATAGTATTCTTAGAAAGAATAATTAAAAAATACTAAAAAAGTTATAAAAATAATCACAAAATAGTTATTATAATTTTCACACAAATAAAATAAAAGAGACTTTTTGTTACAAAATTGTCATAAACCAATTGTCATTTTTTTTATATAAATCATTGCACGATATATAATATGTGAAAATCTTAAAACCATGCTTCCATTTATTAAAAAAAAAAGATAAATTTATAATAAAAATTAATTTGAAACAATCTAATAATATAGAGCTTTATTTTATTGCTTAATTCGTCGCATTGATAGAAAGTAATTTGGTTATGAAGAAAAGATTGGTGATCAACGTGTATATGGATGCATGGTGTATTGTCCCGAATTGTGGACCTATGTTGATCAGAGACCTGCAAAACGCAGGTAACGTTTTGCAGGCGTTGGAATAAAAAAACTAAACGCAGGCTGCGATTGGTGAGGGAGGAGAACCAGCAAGCGAAACGTGCCCTGCATGCCGACAGGAACAGAGCCAAACGCAGGATGCATTTGTCAGCGTAGCAGAGCCAAATGCAGGTTGCGTTTTGCAGGCTCCCTAGCTGCATGCGCGCCACGTGTACTCTACGGGTGTCTCAGCTTAGTGCTTATAAGCGGAAAACGCAGATGGAAGGAAGCAAAGTGAAAAATAGTTGAGGGAGAGTGAGGAAGCAAGAGTTTACTGTGAGAAGGAGCTTGATGAAGAAGAAGGACACGGTATAGGAAACAAAAAATGGTGCGTGACTATACCAAACCAGAAAAACATATTATTGAGTATTTGGATCATCTTCAATTTGTAAGTAATTTTTTTTAATATTTAACAATAAATATATAGATTTATTCGAATTTTATTTATTTATTTGTGTTGTAATTAGTAATATTGGGGTTATTAATATTATTATAACTAATATTATGTTGTTATTTATTTCTCATTACGGTTTAATTTTTTTAATACTGGTATTATATTATTATTGTTATTAATAGGCAATGTTGTTAGTGACGTTGTTGTTGTTATTATTATTATTATAGTGGGTATGTTAATGAGAATAATTTATTAATAATTTTTAATAACAATAATGCATAATAATTTATTATTATTTTTTAGTGATTTATTATTATTTTTTATGATAATAATAATAATAATAATACTGTTAACAGTAAACGGTTTTTTTAATAATGTTTAATTAAAAAAATTATTATGTTTAATACTATATTAAGGTTTGTAATAATAATTAATATTGTATGTTAATAATAAACCGTGTATGTTATAGATAATATAATAAATGGTTATTATTGTTGTTATTATTGTTATATTTAAGTAATTATTATTATAATTAGAGTGTTATTATGATTATTTTATAATACTGGTTATGATAGTGAGAATAAGTTTGCTTCAAATTTTTAATAATTAATAATACTGTTTAATAAATAATAGATTAATATTTATGTTTTTTAATAATTTATTATTGTTTTAAGATAATAATAATACTATTTAGTTGTTGTTGCTAATTATTTTTTTTGAACAAATTATTAACCGATATTATTTAGAATTTAATAATTATCATTTTCTTTTTGCAGGCTATCAGAAATTTGTTGCCCAGAAAACTGGATCCGCCAGATACCTTTAACGAGGTAGCTGCAGCGACATTGGCATTGACTGGGTTTCAGCACGTTTCATGAGTAGGCGAAATGAGAGGTCATTCTGCACTACTGAGTGCTTTGGTGGAACGCTGGAGGCCGGAGACTCACACATTTCATCTTCCGGTCGGTAAAGTGACGGTGACGCTGGAAGATGTGAGCTATATTCTTGATCTCCCGATTAATGGGGAGGCCGTTGCGGGTAGATCAGATAGTAGCCACGAGTTTTTGGTGGAGAACTGCATTGCGTGTTTTGGTCGGGAGCCCGGTCCGGACGATCATGTGTTCGGGAAGCTACATATTGCTTAGGTTCACGGTGCAGAGACAGCGAGCCTTGTGATACTCAGGAGTCCCTCGAGCGGTACGTTTCTGCGTGCTCGGAACAATTGTGTTTCTGGATAAGTCGACCGTTTCACTGAACTCGAAGTTTCTACCGCTACTTCGGGATTTCCACCAGATTTCAGGGTATAGTTGGGAGGCAACAAGTCTGGCACACCTATACAAATCGTTGTGTCGTGCATCATGATACAACTGCAAGGAAATGGATGGCCCACTGATACTACTTTTTGTTTGGGCGTGGGAGTGTATGCCGTTCCTGGCACCTATACCCCGCGATCAACTCGGCGATGTTGGTATTCCACTAGCGCGACGGTATTGGCTTTTATCGTTATTGTTGTTATTATTATTATTATTATTATTATTATTATTATTATTATTATTATTATTATTATTATTATTATTATTATTATTATTATTATTATTATTATTATTATTATTGTTATTGTTATTCTGTTTTCGTTAGGTGGAGTCATTGGCGCCGACATACGAGATATATACGGCGGTCTACTGCGCATTTTAGGCGAGGACTCGACGACATGGGAGTTGACGACGAAAGTTGTACCATTAATGTCTAAAGTTTTTATTCAGAAGAATAGTTTTTCTAATCGGTCTCTTGGTAACTATTGTGCAATTTATATGGCAACCATATATGGGAGTGGGGATTCCAGATGTCCTCGCTCCCCATTTGGTTTTGTGCTCCACCCAGTCGCCTCTAGTGTCATTCGAGTGCATAGAATGACACCCAACAGACCGGGTCAAACGACAGTTCAGGATGCAGCAGCTACCACCAGGCCCCGCGTTCAACCTTGGTCGTGATCACTGCAAGCGGTTGACAGGAGCACAAAACCATGACTGGGGACAGATTTACATTCAATGGGTTAACAGATGGATAGTTGACCGCTATAACACATTGCAGCTAGGCGAGGAGATTATTGACTTCCATCATCTCCTAGTGTACTACGATTGGTACACACAGCAGTATGGGATTCACCTCCGACTATCAGATAGAGTTCTAGGCGAACAGGTTGGCGCCGATGAACCATAGCAGCAACAGGAAAAACATTATTTATCATAAATTGTTAACTAGGTTAAAGTAAATGACGATGTTACAAAAAAAGTAACATATAATTGTGAAGTAGGTCATAACAGATGTTACATTGAAAAGCTTAACCACTAATGACCTCTAGCGGAGCTTGGACCTGCGCGCTGAGGACATCGGCTGCGGCTATGTCCCTCGCGTCCACATATAGTGCACCGGTGAGTACCACGCATCTCACGCGAATCCATCTCATTCAAGTAGCGGGTGGACTTCGGTCTTCCTTTCGTCGCGCACCTCAATGTCCAGTTGTCGATCACCTTCGCTCCTTCGTATCTATCCCATGTAGATGGGTCACCCATTGGAACAAACTCGTCTCTGTACACCTTGCAAATTTCAGACATCTTGTACACATCGTGCACGTACACTTGCCAATCGAGACGCTGGTTGGCACAACATGCAAGCACGTGGCGACATGGAAGTCGTTTGACCTGGAAATGGCCACAGTCGCAGTGTCGTTGCGCAAGGTTGACAGTGTAAATGGTACCATCTTGCATTTTGCGAACCTCAAACATCTCGTTGCGCCTGTCGAACCGGTTGACCACAACGTTTCTTGCACGTCGGAAGCTTTCTTCAACTCTCTTCGTTGCGAACTCTGAATACGTGAATCCGTTGCGGAGATGCTCATGAGCCTCGGTACTCTTCCGAGTGAACAACTCATTCAGCCGATAGAAAGTTGACCGGACCAGGGCAGTCATATGAAGGTTGCGTGCATCCTTCATGACAGAATTTATGTACTCTACCAAGTTTGTCGTCATATGTCCCCAACGATGACCACCATCGAATGCCAACACCCATCTCTCAACACCGATCTCATCGCACCATTGAGTATATGCCTCATCTCGCTCTTTAAGCCTTTCGTAGTTTTTGTTGTACTCCTGCTCGATCCTAGAATAGCCTGTTGAACAAACCATTTATTCATAAGCAGATGCCACAGATTTACTATGAATAGAACCATAATAGCGAGTTGAAATAACTGTATTCACCACGAGTTTATGCAAATATGGAGTCTTGAACCTCCTTAAGAGGTTGGAGCCGATGTGCCTGATGCAGTACATGTGCCACGCCCTTAGTGGTGACCATGCACCGTTACTGTGAGCTATTGCAGCGTCGATGGAGGTATGGTGGTCAGAAATAATACCCACACCATCAATGGTAACAACATATCTCCACAAATTCGTTAGGAAAAACTCCCACGCGTCTGCCGTCTCGCCCTCGACTATAGCAAATGCAATAGGCACAATGTTTTGATTCCCATCTTGTGCAACCGCTACCAGAAGTGCACCTTTATATTTTCCGTACAGGTGCGTCCCATCAACTTGCACCAGTGGCTTGCAGTGTCTAAATGCTACAATACATGGATAGAAGCTCCAAAAAATACGGTGCAGAACTCTTACACCTTGAACCTCCTCAGTCTCACGGTAAACGGGGAGCGTTTTGATTTGAACACAAGACCTTGGTATTTTAACCGTCATTGCTTTCAACCATACTGGCAGAGTCTGGTAAGAAACTTCCCAATCACCGAAAACCTTGGCAACAGCTTTCTGCTTTGCCAACCAAGCCTTGCAGTAACCGATAGTGTAGTTGAACCTGGATTGAACTTCTGTAATTACAGACTTTACCTTTATCGAGGGGTCTGATTCAACCAACGGCCTAATGGCATGTGCAATTGTGTCCGAGTCCAACTTGGCATGATCTTGTGATATCGTTCCCACGGTGCACGTGTGCTTGCCATTGTATCTCCTGATCTTCCAACAAGCTTTCTTTCGAATCAAGCTAGCCCGGATAAGTCAATCGCACCTTGCACCATACCCCTTGCATTTCGCATAAAATGTCTGCGGCTCAGACTCATACACAGTGTAATCAACTCCTCTAGAGACAGTGTACCTTTTGATTGCAGATATCACCGACTCTCTCGAACCAAATTCCATTCCAACACTAAACTCGCCATCTTCCGTCGCAGCGTTGCCTTCACCTACGACATGCGCACCACCATCAATCAGACAAGGCAAATAAAATAAACACTGTAGGAAACTTGAGTTAATAATCATAACATACCCGTATTCGCATACTCAGGAAATTCCGGGGCATGCATGGCTTCGAGATCTAGAGTCCGCATAAAAGACGGAACACCAAACGGGTGCTGCCTTGCAATCGCATTCGCTTCATTTTGCACATCTGGATTGCCTGCCAAGTCTCCGTCATCGTTTTCGTCGTCGACTTCATAGTTAGCTTCGAACTCCTCTTCACTGTCATTGTTATCTTCTTCCCAATCTATATCCCCAAGCTCATCAACATTGACCTCCTCGCCGACCGTGCCTGATCCTAACTGCTGTTCAAACTCAACGTACAACTCTATCATCGGCATGTGAAATCGGGTTTGTTGATAAATACAGAACATCTGCTGCATATTGGCATCGTCAGTGATGGGCATTAATTGAAACTGTATTAGCCCACTAAATACTTGCACATGACTTCTGTATAAAAGGTTGCTCACCCTTTTCAAAATGTGGCTTTGAATGTTATTACAAAGCCCATTTTGCAACTCGACAAAGCTCATGGTACAGAGAATAGCAAATGACAACGGACATTCACAAACAAAAGTCACTCCTTCATGTGTGTTTGGTATAACTTCACCGTTATAATATACTCGCAAATTTACAATATTTTTCATAACTTCAACCTCACCTACTCCGATTGTTTTGACACACCTAACTACCAAAAAAACTAAGAACTGCAACTTATGTATATGAAAGAAGAGTATGATGAGTAGAATGGGAGTGAGGCCATTTGGGCGGGGAGTGCCTCGTATTTATAGGCAAGCTCCTTCGTTAAAATATTTTTTTCTCAACAAATGCAACCTGCGTTTTTAATTTTTCAAAAAAGTGATCTGACAACACAAAAAAACGCAGCCTGCATTTTGCGTTTACAAGAAAAAAAATGCTGACCCTCGGTACAAAACGCAATCTACGTTTTGTTATCACAAAAAAAAAATAACCCATCACAAAACGCAGGCCGCGTTTGGGTTAAAAAAATTAAAAAAAATTTTGAAAAAGCAAAATGCAGCCCACGTTTGCTCTCTTTGGTGAGCAAAAAAAAAAAAAAAACAGGCCAAAAGTAAAACGCAGGTAACGTTTGACACCATAGCAGGGAAAAATTTGCCTATGCATCCATTATATTGAACAACACCAAGCTTTGTTCCATATAAAAAAAAAGAGTTGATACACATTTTGGCCTCTGAAATTTTCGAGGGCCTCAATTTGGACCCCGAAATTTATAGATACCAAATTAAAACCCTCAAATATTGAATCGTGACCCACGTTTGTCCCCGTAGCTATCTCCGTTAACGGAGATCTGACGTGGCACGTTAAATTGACACGTAGGAAAGCCTAAAACGACGTCGTTTTATGTTCCCTCTCAGTTTTAACTCATTGTGACATCGTTTAAGGGCTTCATTGGGTTAAAAAAGTTGGGCCAACATGTAGATAAAGACACAGACATAGCTTGACCCTTCTTCTTCCTTCTCTTTGTCTTCTATTCTTCTTCTCCACATTTTTGTTCTTCTCGCATACTTGACTGTGAAAAAGGAGAATCAGAGTAACATTGGTGGTGTATTGGACTGATGGGTGAGGTTGCTGACGAACTAACATGGGCGTGGAAAGAAACGAAGAAGATCAGGTTAGGAAGTGAAGTTTTATTTATTTTCACATATTTCTTAATAATCTGTTTTTGGCTTTTGTTTGGGTTTTTGTATTGCATTGTTATTGTCGAAACAAGGTGCTGGTTATATTTAGGGCATTGGAAATTGTTGCATGTGAATGATGCTAGGATTTTTTTTTTCCTTGCTGAAGAAGAGAATGTCGATTTTATCTTTTGCTGTCTGTGGAAAAATGTTATTATGTGTGTGTTATTGCTTGTGTTTAAAAAATTTGTTGTTTTAAAATGAATTATGACCTATTGTCCTCTTTGGAGTTTGAAGTCAGTTAAGTCAGTATGCTTTGTTTTTTAAAATTATTGTTGAAATTTTTGTTATTTTACAATGTAGATGGATGATGATATAACAATTGTCATCCACCATGGAGGAAGTTTTGAGACAAAAGAAGATGGAGAACTTGTATATGTCGGAGACCAAATTGAACAGTTATTTGGACTAGAGAAAGATACATTGGACGTGTTCTCAATAAGAAATTATTACAAGGTTCTAGGATATGACAACTTGAAGGAGTGCTGGTGGCTAGCTCATGGGAGGCCTTTGAAAACTGGATTGAGAGCATTGTCACATGACAATGAACCTTTGAGTTGATTCAAATTTTGTCACATCATTCACTCATCACAAATCAACTCTGGTAAGGTGGGTGACATATGAATACATACGCTGGCGACTTAACGTGCCACATCAGAATTCTGTTAACGGAACTAGTGACAAGAGCAAACGTGAAGCACAATTCTATATTTTGGGGTGTTAATTTGGTAACTATAAATTTTGAGATCAAAATTGAGGCCCTCGAAAATTTTAGGGGCCAAGATGGGTTCAACTCCAAAAAAAAAAATGAGCCTGGCATTGAGCTTTTTAATCATTAAAACAGTTTATTTAAAAACGAGTGACCAAAAGTATTCCTAAAAACAAAATAAAATCATAAAATCTGATGGTAGATCACAACCACATCCAAAAATAAAAAAATAAATTAACAAACCAACCCAAAAAACGAAAACAAAACCCCCTCTCCGTAGTCTCCAACTACCAACCACACTTGTCTCCGTCTCTTAAGATCTCCCAAATCCCCAACCTCTGGGTTCAAACGGAATCCCCATCCAAGAATATTGTTCTCCATCTTGTTCTTTGTTCTAGTGAGGAAGAAGGATTGGAGGGTTGAAACCCAGGGTTTGAGGCGTTGCAGGCATCACGGCTGTTCAAAGAGTATATCGCCCCTTAACTCATGTCCGCTCTCTACGACGCAAGGGTTGCCTAACTGCCTCCAACCCTTCGCCGCACGGCGGACGTGGCGCTTTGCCTTCTGAAGGCGGCAGCCCCTCTGACCTCCTCTTCCTCGCCGGCGGTGGCCACAACAACCACAACATCCTCTCTTCCCTCTTTGTTTAGTGTCGTATTAGCTCTCCAATTATTAATCTCTTCTTCCTTTCCGCAAAGCAAGAAAAAATAATAAAGATCTCCTATTTTCGATCGGTAATTGGGATTAGGGTTGTGATTTGGGGTTTAGGGTAAGAGAAAGGGTAAAGATGTTGAGCATTAAGAGAGTTGCCACCCTGGTTTCGAATTTTCAGAAAGAGGAGGTTGGGGTGCCTGCTCCACCTTCTGAAGGATGTGGCCGGAATTGCCTCAAGAGCTGTTGCATTCAAGGTATCTTCTTTATTTTTAAAGAAAAAAAATTTAAATTTTTACTTGCATGCATGATATTGTAGATGTATTTTAAGGCTTATTTGTGTGTCTTTTATTTTTGTGTTTAAATTCTGCTGTCTTTTTACTGGTTTACTTATTTGCATGATGTGTTGGATGGTGTATTTTGTGCGATATTTTTTTTTACAGCGGCGAAGCTCCCTTTGTATGCTTTTAAAGAGGTTGAGAAGGTTGGTGGAAAGGACTTGCCACTATGCAAAGAGCAACCTGTCACCTTTTTGGACTCGCTCATTCTTGGGGAGGTAATTATGAATTTTTTATGGTGGCGGATTTGATCAACAAGTTTAACATTTTCATCAGTTTGTTGTTGTATGTATTGTTTATCATGTTATGTGCTTAAGTTTTTATGCTTTGGTGTTGTAGTGGGAAGATCGGATGCAGAGAGGGCTTTTTCGCTATGATGTTACTGCCTGCGAAACTAAGGTCTGATTTCTTGCCCTCTTTATTTGATGTTCTCTAGTTATCTTGATAAACTACTAGCTCTGCACTAGGCTTCATGTGTGGTTTTTTGGGGGTAATTCTGGTGCAGGTGATTCCGGGTGAGTATGGTTTTATTGCCCAGCTGAATGAAGGCCGCCACCTCAAGAAGCGTCCTACTGAGTTCCAAGTTGATAAGGTCCTCCAACCCTTTGATGAGAGCAAATTCAACTTCACCAAAATTGGGCAGGAAGAGGTCCTGTTTCAATTCGAAGCAAGCAGTGATGGCGAAGTCCAATTCTTTCCCAATGCGCCAATTGATGTTGAGAACTCTCCTAGTGTTGTTGCCATCAATGTGAGTTTCTTAAATTTTGTGTTGAAATTTTTTACCTCAAGGGTTCATAGAATAAGTGCTTATATGGGATTATGCTTGATGTGTCTTAACAGGTCAGTCCTATTGAATACGGGCATGTTCTGCTAATTCCTCGCATTTTTGAGTGTTTGCCCCAAAGGATTGATCATGCCAGCTTTCTGCTTGCACTCCACATGGCAGTAGAAGCAGGAAATCCATACTTTCGATTAGGTTACAACAGCCTAGGTGCATTTGCAACTATTAACCATCTTCATTTCCAGGTACTGGTTTCCGAATCTGAATTGCTTGCGATCATATCCTTATTGGCCATGTTGATTATTAGCTTATTGCTCTGTTGTACAATGCTACCTCAGTAATAAAACTTATTTCAATTTTGTGATTGGCATGTTCAGGCTTATTATCTGGCTGTGCCTTTTCCCATTGAGAAGGCCCCTACTAAGAAAATTGCCAAACTAAATCGGGGTGTGAAGATTTCAAAATTGTTGAACTACCCCATCCGAGGCCTTGTGTTTGAGGGTGGTCATTTGCTCAAAGATTTAGCAAACACTGTGTCAGATGCATGCATCTGTCTTCAACACAATAACATACCTTACAATATTCTTATTTCTGATTGTGGTAGACAAGTCTTCCTCTTACCACAGGTAAATTGGCTTTGGAATTTATCTTAAGTTGTTTGAAAATTTAAATTGCACTCGTCAGTTCCATGAACAATATTTGTGACAACTTATCCAAAATGGATGAAACAGTGTTATGCTGAGAAACAAGCTCTTGGAGAAGTGAGTGCCGAGCTTCTCGACACTCAAGTCAACCCTGCTGTGTGGGAAATCAGTGGGCACATGGTGTTGAAGAGGAGGAAGGACTATGAAGAGGCATCTGAAGCCAATGCTTGGCGGCTTCTTGCTGAAGTCTCGCTCTCTGAAGAGAGGTTTCAAGAAGTCAGTTGTCTCATTTTTCAAGCCATGACATCCAGCGAGCTCGAGGTCAAATGCCAATGTGTAGAGGAAGCTGGCTCGAGTCCTTCCCCTGCAATGGTGGCTGGTTCACAAGAGTGTCTTGTTCTCCAGTAGCAATGCTCTTGATGAACAAATCTATATTGATTCTCCAGTATAATACTCCATAGTATGATGTATCAGTTCAAACCAGTACCATCTATGGTGGTGGTTAATAAAGGTTGGAAATATGTCCTGTGCTTTTAAAGGACCTGAAAAATAATGTGGTTTGTATTGGTTTGATGCTGTGTTTCCTTGCTTGGTTATATACTTGTTCTATGTAATGATGTGATGTAACTATGCAATAAGTGGTTGACCTGCCACTTCCTTTCTGTTATGTGAACTTATGTGCAAAATTACGGTTGGTATCTGTATTGTTTTTGGCTGAAACTGATTGCTTTAGGTGATTAGGAAGGTGGAAAACGTGGATAGTGTGTAAAAACTAAAAAGGTGTTTCCCATTATAATAAAGGTGATTTTATGATTGAACCCCTCCCTCTCTCTCTCTCTCTCTCTCCCCGGGGGTCTCTCTTTCCTTTTTAATTGTTATTTTATATTTGGTTTAATTATTTTGTTGGTTTTTATAATTTTATCAAGTTTACAATTAGGTTTTTATATTTTATTTTTTTGTTGGATTCTTATATTATTTTTAATTTTGTAATTAATTATTTTTTAGGCTAAAAAATGTTAAGAGTTAATTAAATATGTTTTTTTTAAGCAATTTGAAGGTATTCATAATTAGAAACTTAATTAGATTTTTTATTATATGTATTTTAGAGAAATATTTTGTTAATTTTAACATTTTTTACATGAAAAAGATTAAATTACATAGTTAGAAAATAGTATTGGAATCTAACTAAAAAAAATATAATGATTTAATTATAAATTTGATAAAATTATAAAGATTAATCGAATAATTAATTTTTTTTTTATTTTGATGTAGTATGGTCTATCCGTTTTAGTTAGGAATTGTACGATCTTTTGTTAAAGTGACAAGGGCTGGATTGGTTAGTATATCAAACTTGCATATTCAGCTCAAATTTTTATCCCAACAAAATGAGTTTTTCTTCACTTAATCACTTCTTCTGGAACATTTATACTTGCCAAGCCCGTGATATTACACGCTTTTATATGAAGCCATTCATGGCGTGAGTGCCATTTTATGCATTACATCCATCTCCATTTCAGCAACCAAGTTTCCGACAACTGCTTGGATTTCATAAACCACCACTTAAACATGGTTGACATTTAGGCTGCGTTTGTTTTTAGAGACATGACAGAAACATGACACTGAAACAGAGACAATAAGACGGAGACACTAAAAATTATCTTTTGTGTATTGTGTTTGGATACGATGGACAAGACACTAATGTAATGTCTAGTATTATGTTTAGATACACATGGACAAGACTAAAATATTATATGAAATGACTAAAATAGCCCTGTGATTCCAAATTTTCTACATCAATACAAATTAATTTAATAAAAAATGAGAGTACAACGGAACTTGAAAAAAATATTTGAAGAGGCAAAAAATTTTAATAAAAAAATATATTAGTATTTATATTAAAATAAAATTTATAAATATAATTATTTTATTTTAAAATTTATTATTAATATGTAGGAATACATATGGTTAAGATTAACAAAAAAAATAAATTTGAGTTTGATTAATAAAAAATTTTGTTTAAGTTAATAAGCCAAATTAATTTTTAAAAAAATCCATTTTTACATGAAAAAACAATTAGTTTTTGCATATAAAAATTTATTTTTATTTAAAAAAACTAATTTTTTTTTTATCTAAAATTGATTTTTCTTTATAAAAAACTGATTTTTCTTTAAATTATATTAAATCAATTACAATTTATAAATTATTTTTTAGCATTTTAAAAGATTAATTTTACTTTTGCTAATATTTATCTTTCAAAAGTTTAAAGATTAATTATTTTTGTTATTATTTTTATTACAAATCAAATAATATAATATAAGGTTAAAATGGTATTCACATTTTTCGATTAGGTATTAACGATCAATTTAACAACCAAAAAATTTAGCGACCAAGTTAGTTGCTACTGGAGACCAAAATTATAGGCAATGTATTAGCGATTGATTGTGCAACCGAAACATCCGTCATAATTTATTGATTAATTTAACAACCAATATCCATTTTGCAATCGATTTATTAAAGACCGATTTAGCGACAAATCTTTTTTGCCATTAGTTTAGTAGCTCTTACTTGAAAATCGGTCTCTAAAATCATTTATTGATTATATATTAGCGGTCAAGGTTTTAACAACTAATTAAATCGGTCACTTTTCCGATAGTAGGTGTTTATTTGAAAATTAGGTATCTCAAAATGTGTTCTAACAATTTTTTTGAAAAAAAAAGCTTGGTAAACAAACACATTAACACATTTTGCTACATACAAGTCCAAATACTTAAATTCTTGTTTCATATTTTAAAAAGAATTAAATCATGAATCAACTGTCTTTGTTTGTGCGTTTCAACCGATTTCAAAACTAACCCACACATCAAAATCATATAGTTTTGAGCAAAATGAAGAAAAAAAAGTATGACATGGTTTTGTTTAACATGATTTAAAAAAATAATGATTAAACTTTTCAAATTTCATCATATGAAATTCGCATATAGCTATTTGAAAAAAAAAAATGGTATTCTTCTTTGCGAAAATATTGACATATATAATACTTCTTCAATCGGAAAATTATATATTTCATAAGGTGTATATTATTTTAATTTTGTAGGAGAGAATAGTGTACATTTTATAAATAAAAGCAATGAAAGCGTCATTAAACATCTTATAAAAAAAAAGTGTCATTTACTCAAAAAAATATTTGTCATATAATATTTGTGAAAAATTTTAAAAAGAGAAAAGTTAGTTTTGGACATGAAAAAGAAAAAAAAAAACTTTATGCTATTTCTAGGAGGAAAAGGTATATTTCTTGTAACAAAAGGATATGGTCGGTTGTACTAGTAATGTATAACTCTTTCCTTTTCTTCGTTTAAAGTATTTTGGTTTTTTAGAGATCACTTAAACTCTTTTCATGTGAATTACTATCCACTCCTCGTGAAAGAAGTGAATAAAGATGATAAGCATCACGCAAAAAGGCCATAAAATAAAAAGATTAATAAGCTATAAATTTGAAAAAGAACGCTACTGCATCTTTGAAGACTAATCAGCATATACCAGCTTAATTACTCATAAGGCTCACTTCGATAAAGATACTTAAAATGTCTTTTTTTAAAGATATTTTTTTATTAATTAAAATTTAATACATATAATCGATTAAATTATATTATTTTTATTAAAATTAGATTAGACAAATTAATTTAGCCAAAAAATTGATAAACCAAACTTTAAACCGATCTAAATTAATATTCTTTTTTTATAAAAAATAACTACAATAATCTTATTATAGAAAATAACTAAAATATTCTTATTATATATATTTTTTAATTTTAAAAACCCTAAATTCTAACCCTATAACGACACAGAAAAAAAAGGTTAAAATTTAGAGTTCTCAATATATATATATATAATAAGAATATTTTAGTCATTTCTTATAATAGGGATATTGTATTATTTTTTATAAAAAAATATTAATTTAGACCAGTTCAAAGTGTAATTTATCGATTTTTTGGCCAAATCAATTTATCGGATATAATTTTAATAAAAATAACATAATTTAATAAATTATATGTATTGTATTTTAATTATTTAAAAATATCTTTAAAAAAAGACGTTTTAAGCGTCTTTATCTAAGCGGCTCCTAATCATAATGCATTCATTAAAATGCCAACAAGCATTTTCCAACCACAAGGGTTATATCTACCATGTAAGAAAAATATGATCACCCCAATAACCCCATTAGGTTAGTATTAATATATAAGCTATAATATTCTTATATTGATGTAAATCAAGTTGGGATCATTGAAGCATAAGTTTCTAATTTCTTTCCGCGTGAGAATATCTGCCTCTTAATGGACATATCATATTCCTTTTCATCTATATATATACCTTTCATAATTATGCTATTTTGCAACTTAGATGTTCATGATGGACAAACACAATTTAGCAACATTATTAGTGACATTAATTTTGGGGCTAGCTTTGATCCAAATAGAAGGAAGTTCAATGGCAAACACATTGAACCAAAATGACATCACGAGTGTCTCATCATCACCATGGCTAAAGAAAGTTGTGAAAAGAAGGCATAGTTATTATGGTGGGTGTCGCATGAGACCATGGGTATGCAACAACAATGGAGAGTTTCCACCAAGAAGCACGTGCTGTGGAAACCGTTGTGTGAATGTGGTTTCTGACAGGAACAATTGTGGGGCGTGTGGGATTAGGTGTGCCTTCAATCGGCAATGTTGTTTCGGTTTGTGTAGAGACATCAATTGGAGCATCCTTAATTGTGGCAAATGTGGACATAGATGTCCATATGGAGTGTTATGTGTATTTGGGATGTGTGGCTATGGGGATGCACCAAAGCAAAAACCGCCACTACTACTGGAAAAGGAGAAAATTTAAGTGCTTTTAATTTGCGTCTTTATTTTCTATTTTCTATTTTTAATATTTATTATTTTTAGAATTTTATAAAAAAAAAAACAATAAAATTTTATTTTTTATTTTTATCTTTTTTTCCTCATAAAATTTTAAAATAAAAAAAACATTGAAAAAAAGTAAAAAACACAAGCTAAATGCACTATTAGTTCTTTCCATAATCAAATGGAATTTAGGAGAAAATTTTAGTTGATTATGAAAAGAAATTTGTAGATGGTAGTCAAATACATGAATAAACTATGGACTCAATTAGCGAACATTATTTTTGTGTACCTAAAAAATGTATCATATGATTATAAAAGAGAAGATATGCGATCTATATATGCTATTTAGAAAGCGTGCATACATGTTTAGAAAAGGGGGCATAATTCTTTGTCTTAATACTTAATAGTGTGTTTGGAAAGTATAAATGAAATAGGAAAAAAAAATATTTTCTTAGAAGAATTGAGTTGAACTGAATTCTAGGCACAATTCTCATCTTTAGAAATGAATTGATGAATCACCACATGGTCAACAAGCAGAGGAATTAAGAAAAATTAGGCATTATTATGCTTGAAGGGGATTCCAATAACAATGATCATGATGAGTGGAATCAAGAATAATTTGATAGTCATGCGAAAGAACAAGAAAGAGTAGGAAGTTCGGGTTGGGGCTGAAAGTTGCCTTGTATTGTTATGAGCTCAAATTATGTTTTTTTTTTTTCCCTTCATATTGGCGATTCATAATGTATCTAAGGACAGTAAGAAGGAAGGTCGCATGAATGGTTTTCAATCTCATGGTGGTGTCGAAATTCTTGGCTAATGAGACGGTGGTGAGGGGCATTGAGAGGTGGTGGCTTTCATTTGTGACGAGGAAGGTTGTATAATAAGAAATTTTTTGGAAATAGATTTTTTTTTTTAAATTTTTTTCTCTCTTGTTAAGTGAGATCAAGAAAAAGATATGAGAGAAGATATTAAATAGTACTCTGAACCTGATCTAAAAGCTAAAAATTCTTAATCCACAACAACCAGAGCATTTTCGTGATTCTTATGGCCCAACCTAGACTCATTCTGTGCATGCTCTTTTTTTTTTACCACAACGATCTTTCAAATTCAAAAGATCCTAATTACTTTATAACAAACCCTAAAGTAAGGAATCTGTATCAATCAGAATTCTTCCTACATAAAGAGGAGTTTCAAGCTCTCCCAAATATGAAAACACACCCTAGTTCTCATTTTACCTTGTTGAACTCTCTCTAACTTGAGTATCAGAGTGTCATTGCAGATACCACCTCTTTTATTGGGGCTTGTCTTCAACCATCCTTGTCACTTGGTCGTTGGTCTCTATCAACCCTATCAATAGGATACACACAAACATTAGTGCTATTTGTGAGAACCGTGGCCTTTGATGAGCGATGGATTTAGATCTCAAACATTCTCAAGATCAGTCCAAAGATAATGGAAAACACATCCCTAACAAAACCATAGGGACCTTAATGGTGGGTGTATATCGAGCATAGTGCACATTGAGATAACCCCATGCTAGCAAGAAAACCAAAGTAGGAATACGCTCCAGTCTTCCAATTATAGGCCTTTTGGAGGAACTGAAAAAAATAGTGCTTGTATTGTCCATGAGCTTAGGCATCGAGTACAAAATTTAGAAAGGGGGGTTGCGACACGAGATTGCTACCAACCAGAACCAATTCACAAAGGCTCACACAAGATTGGAACCTCGAAAGTGTTTACATTCTCAATCTCCAACACGACATACAGGCCGATGCATAAGGTGTAACGATGCTAATGATCGCCAAGATCGCTAACACAATGAGAATGGTAGGTCGCTAAGCTAAGTCCCCGAGCTTGGAACAATGAAGCAAGAGAGTGATTACTAGTAGAGAAAAGTAGACAACCTAACCAGCCAGTTATCACGGGAGCTACTCCCATTGATGCTAGAATCCTAAGGGTCTATTTGTCAAAGAATTTTGACAAGCCCATGGACATGCGATACAATGGCATAAAGGATCCTCAAGAGCATATAATGAGATTTGAAGCCAGAATAAATCTTGAAGGGGCTGCCGATGCAGTTCGATGTTGCGCGTCCCCAACCACTCTAGTGATAAAAGGGTTCACCTCCTTTACCCAAGGATTAATTTCAACATTCACGGACATCTCGTAGAAGTGTTTAGTGCAGTTCATGACCCAAATTTTCAAAGCTAAACACCCAATCAACCTCTTAGGAGTCACGCACTGAAGTAGTGATTTCACCAGGAAGTACCTAAATAGATTCAAAGACGAATTCCTCGAGATTGACGGTCTCATAGATTCGGTAGTAAGTTTGTGTTTGACAAACGGACAAACTAATGAAGACTTTGAAAACACTTGACCACCAATCCCATATGAGAATATCTCTAGTGGATACATTAATGACAAAGAAGTTAATCTGGTAGTAGCTGCCGATAAATAGCATGCCGCTAACCAATCGCCTTGCCAAGACGACAACTTTTCATCTCATAAGGAAAGACAAAAGGAGCAAGCACCCAAATCTCCTTGACCACCCCAAACAGATAAGTTCACGAACCACACACCATTAACGACCCCAATCACAGTAGTATATCAACGAATCGCTGATAGAGTCGTCCTTCCGAAACCTAGGCAACACAAGATTAGGACGAAGGTAAACAAAAGCTTGTACTATGACTAACACAAGATTGCTTTGATCTTAAAGATGCTCTGGAACAGGCCATAAAAGAAGAAAACTCATTCATAAAGTTCATACATGAGCCTAAGAGAACTGAGCGAGACAAATTGCCTGACAATAATGAAGGGCATAATCCTAGAGGTGTAAAGCCATATACACAATAAGAACCCGACTTGGATCCCACCATCGTAGTAAATATGGTGATTGGAAGGACTTATTGAAAAAGGACTTAAAGGTCCTTTTAGTGAAAGCTTCAGAAGCTCGAATACCCCTAAAATCACCTTTAGTCCTTAAGATTGCATACACGGCAACCCGGACGAAGATCTCTCGATGGTCATAACATCTAGAGTAGGAATCAGGCTCATCAAACGCATCTTGTTAGACATGAGAACTGATTCAAATATCCTCTTTCGAGATGCTTTTGACACTTTGGGGGTTAAAAGATACAACTCTCGTGAGTTACCAACCTGGAGTCGTTGATTTAGGTGACATTTTCATTAAGCTTGATGATGCCATTAGGCTACCAATCTCCATTGGAACCGATAGTAAAATGAAAGTAGTCACGGCCGAATTCGTGGTTTTAAAAGACTCTATAACCTATAACATCATCTTAGGAAGAAATACTATTAATGATTTTTATGCAGTGGTCTTCGCGAGATACCTAACTATAAAGTATTAGACTGACGATAGGATGATTGGAATGGTACATGAAAACTTTGAGGCTACCTTGGCTTACAATGACACAAGCTTATCTTTGAGGGAGTCATGGGGCACTAATTTAAGAGAGATTGTACAATTGTAGAAAAAAAAAAGGAATCCAATCTCCCGTATCATGAATATGGACTTATAGACTCACATCGAGTCGAGAACTCGTGGGGCCTTTAAATTAATGTAGCACACTCACTCCTGATCCCTTGGGAGGAAAATCTCATATTGCTCCTCCATCGTACCATGCCACAGATAGCTCTATCATCACAGAGCCTTTGAAGGTCACCATTGCTTAAAGGTAAAGGTGTCCTCGTCGCATCGGGCGTGCACCAATGATATTGATCTGGGACGCCCAAGTCGGGGAACACGGGTTTTCGGGAGACAATAGGTTTCAGCCTTCTTCTTGCTATACTTATAATAGGGACACCGCCACTACTATCAGCTTAAACATCTATGCCAACAAAACTCTATTCTACACTAAGGACACAATGAAACAATTTTTTTTATCTAATCTATCAACTAAGTTCACCAACTAAAAAGAAAAAAGGCTTTCGAATCCATAGCTATAGCTCTAGGAGTAGAAACTAGGATTAGTGAAGTATCTTCGAAAGCTAAAAAGCAACCGCAATATGAGTAGAATGATAAAGGGAAAAAAAGGAAGCATACAAGGAAACAATGATGGGCGAGGAAGGAGAATGACAACACAAAAGTGACATCAGCAAGCAACAGCAGGAACCCATCGCAAAACATAAAGGGAAGAAGAAATATGCAATAAAGAAGATAGATTTTCGAAGTTTATATACTTTTTTTCCAAAAAGTGCGAGAGAGGATAAATTGACCAGGGAAAAAAATGGTCATTTTCCATTGTTTGGGAATTAAAACCCCACTCAAGTCAATTGATGTGTCATCTCGAGAAGTGTGAGTAGCAGGCAATGATCAGAAGGTTTAGAAGCATCCAACCGATCACACGACCTTAAGGTATCAAACTTAGTGAAGCTCTACTATCTACATGATGAGTTTTCAAAACGTGACGTTCTCTTAACAGCACGACTCACCACGTTTGAGGACATTGTTCTGGACCTAGGTGAAAGGCCCAAAATTCTTAACCCACATCAATCAAAACATTCTCGTGGCCTTTACGGACCATTCCGGACTCACTCTGCGCATGTTCTGCTTTTTCATTACAGTAATCTTTCAAATTCAAATTTAAAAGATCATAACTACCTTATAACAAACTCCAAATCAAAGAATCCATATCAGAATTCTCTTTATATAAAAAAGAGATTTCAGCTCTCTATTAAGAGGATACACATAAACAAATGATAAAAATATGAGAAAATTCATTCTCATTTTTCGTTTTTCAATTTTTGAGATTATAAATATGAGAATATAATTAGAATTGATCCAATTTTCTTTGAGAATCTTGGAAGGAATTGAATCTTTTGTGAACTGAATTTCAAATAATATTTTTATACTAAAGCACCGAAAAGAATTTTGATTCTTAAAAAGAATCCCAAGGTTTCCCAACCCGTTGTAACCTGTAAGAGGGTTGATGAAAGCATAGACATTGTGTGAGAAAGTGATGGAAACAATGGATGGTGGATCTTAGTTTTTTTTTTGGTGTCTCACAATGCATCTTAGTTATATTTACATTAAATGGACCGTAAATATTATTGTGATTTTTTTGGACTGGAAATATTATTGTGATTTATTATTTCATTTATGATTGTACACAAATAATGGTTGTACGCAATTTTTGTTTTTGTTCAGAGGTTGTACACATATGGTAGAAGAAGTAATGATGGAATGGTGGACGAATCACTAGAGGATTTAGGAGCCCATTAAAAAGTGGCCCAGACTCTTTATGATGAACAGAAACACACATGAACAAAATCGAAGAAGAGTTCCTTACCAAAAAAAAAAAATGAAGAAGAGTTAGCCCAAATTTAATTTAAATTAAAAAAAAAAACATAGATTAATATAGACTACAACTAACTTATTAATCCATTTAAATAAGTTTGAGAGTTCTAATATTATTTTGTATATTTAACAATTTATTGATTAAGTTCAAATCTTTAATAGAATTTTAATTCACAATAAATTAATTATTGATTTATCGAAAAATAATTTTTTTTATATTAACATAATAATTAGTTTATTAATTTATTTATACAAGTAGTAAGAGTTCAAATATTATTTTGTATATATAATATGTAATCATTTTTTATCTAACTTAAACTTTTAAATAAAATTTTAATTTGTAATGAATTAATTATTGATTTGTCAAGTTCAGAAAAAAAAAAAACTACTTTCACAAAAATGACAAATGGAGCTTTGGTGCTCCAAGAGTAATACGGAGCACCAAATCGGTCGCCCCTCTGACGGCGCTGCCACTACCACTGTCAATGCCATCAAATTTGAAAGCTCCTCTCTCTCTCTCGACTCTCCGACACCGCCGCCACCCACACTTGAACCACTTCTTTTCTTACTTCTTTTCTTCATCACCACCACCTTCACGCTCCTCCGTCACCTCAACAACCCAAAACACCCAACTACACTTATCAACGGTTGATTTTCACGGCCTCGCTGGTTCCGTTTTGTCCAAGTGTTCCCTTTCAAATAATCATACCAAACCTTCTCTGAAGGACCTTCTTTTGGATGTGTCCACTGTCATCCCTGAAATTACCAGGAGGTTCTGGAAGCTTCCTCAGTTGGATCCTCAAAATGTGCTTGAATTATTGGTTGGTTATCAATCTGAGTGTGCCAGAGTGGGGGTTCATGTCGAAAAGGTTAGGTCTTTGTGGCAGATTTTCAAATTGTGTGGTGAGAGAAACATGGGTTTCAAGAATCTCTTGTGCTCTTATGAGGTCATGGCATCATTGCTTGTGCAGGTTGGGATGCTTAGAGAAGCTGATGGCTTGTTATTTGAATTGGAGGGTGAAGGAATTTCATTGGATAATCATGAGATTTTCAGTTATCTGATTGAAGGGTATGTTGACATGAAAGAATTAGAAAGGTCTGTTTTTGTGTATGATTTTATGAGGGGTCGCGGTATGATTCCTTTGCGGTTGTGTTACCATGTTCTTGTTGATCTTTTGGTGAGAATGAAGAGAACAGAGCTTGCATTCAGGGTTTCAGTTGATATGCTGGATTTCTGTGGCAAATTGAATTGTGCCGAGGCGAAAACGTTGGAGAATTTGGTGATACTACTTTGTGGCAATGGAAAGACTCTGGAAGCAAGGAACCTTGTCAAGAAGGTGTTGCCTTTCAATCCTGAGGTTAGTAGCTTGGTTTTCGATGAGGTTGCTTTTGCATACTGTGAGAAGAAGGACTTCAATGATTTGCTTAGTTTCTTTGTCGAAGTAAAGCGTGTCCCGAGTGTAGTGGCTGCCAATAGAGTTATAAATTCTTTGTGCAGCAGCTATAATGTAAAAATGGCAGGATTTTTTATGCAAGAACTTGAAAACATAGGCTTTAAACTTGATGAAGTAACATATGGGATATTAATTGGTTGGAGTTGTCGCGAAGGGAACATGAAAAACTCTATGAATTATTTGTCTCTTATGCTATCAGAAGGCTTGGTGCCGCGCATATATACTTATAACGCTCTTATAAGTGGGTTGTTTAAAGTAGGCCTGTTAGAGCATGCTCGTCACATTCTTGATGAGATGATGGATAGGGGGACGCCGCCTGATATTTCCACCTTTAGAGTACTTATAGCGGGGTATTGTAGGTCTAGACGGTTTGATCTAGTGAAAAGTTTGATTCATGAGATGGATAGTGGTGGTTTTATTGAACTTTCGTCAATGGAGAATCCACTTTCCAGGGCATTTACCGTTTTGGGATTTAACCCTTTGAACGTGAGGTTGAAACGAGACAATGACAGGAAACTTTCAAATACAGAGTTCTATGATGATATTGGAAATGGACTTTACTTGGATACAGATGTTGATGAGTATGAGAACCACATTGCTCACATTCTTGAAGAATCCATGGTACCCAAATTTAGTTCATCTGTCAGGAAGGAGTGTAGCAATAATAACTTGAAAAGGGCATTGGTTTTGGTTGAAGAAATGCTTCGTTGGGGGCAAGAGCTGTTGCTGCCAGACTTTTCAATGTTAGTGAAACAACTTTGTTCATCTCGGTCACAAATCAAATCAGTGGTCAATATTCTGGACAGCATTCCACGGTCTGCAAATAAACTTGACTCGGAAACTCTTAATTTGCTTGTACAGGCATACATCAAGAAGGGCTTGCTATGCAAAGCAAAAGCTTTGTTGGATGAAATGGTTGAAAACAAAATTCACATCAAGAATGAGATATATACTGCCATATTATTAACTTTATGGAAGAAAGGAAATATGAAGGAGCTTAATTATTACTGGAACAATGCTTGTAGAAATCAATGGTCGCCAGGATTGGCAGAATTCAAACAACTTCTTGTCTCTATTTGCCATCGGAAAATGCTTAGGAAAGCATTACAACTTCTTGAGGTCATGCTGCTATCATACCCTTCACTAAGGTTAGATATATGTCATGTATTTTTAGAAGTGCTTTCTACCACAGGTCTTTCAAATGTTGCACTTCTAGTGTTAGAAGAGCTACCACATTGTTTCATGTTGGATCCTGCTAGATACAATAAACTTATCAGAGGCCTTTGCAATGAGGGGAAATTTTCTCTAGCCTTTACGCTGTTGGACGATATGCTAGATAGAAATTTGCATCCCTGTTTGGATGTTTCAGTCTTGTTAATCCCTCAATTGTGTAAAGCTGATAGACATGAAAAAGCTATTGCATTAAAAGATATCATTGTAAAAGAGCAGCCTTCCTTTTCTCATGATGTTCATTGTGCATTGATACATGGATTTTGTAAGATGGGAAACATTAGGAAAGCTGACACCTTGTTCCGGGATATGTTGTGCAACGGTCTAATTCCGGATGGTAAACTTTGTAACATCCTTATTCAGGGTCACTGCCAAGGTAAGGATTTGAGGAAAGTGGATGAGCTTCTTGGTGCTGCAATAAGAAAGAATTTGGAGCTGTCGCACTCAAGTTACAAACACTTGGTCCAATTGATGTGCATGAAGGGTAGAGTACAATTTGCTCTGAGCTTAAAGAACCTCGTTCTTGCTCAATGTCCACTTGATGACCTTATCATATATAACATTCTTGTTTTCCATCTTCTGTCTGCCGGAAACAGTTTCATTGTTGAGAAAATTCTAACCGAAATGGAAGAGAAGAAGATTATACTCGATGAAGTCAGTTATGATTTTCTTGTGTATGGTTTCTGGCACTGTAAAGATGTGTCTAGTGCTCTGCATTATCTTACTACCATGATTTCGAAGGGACTTAAACCAAGCAAGCGCAGCTTGAGAAAGGTAATAAGCAGCTTGTGTGACGCCAGGGAACTGCAGAAGGCCTTAGAATTGAGTCAAGACATGAGATTAAGAGGCTGGACACATGATTCTGTCGTTCAAACAACTATTACAGAGAGCTTTCTTTCTTGTGGGAAGATACAAGAAGCCGAAACGTTTTTGGACAGGATGGAAGCGGAATCTCTGACTCCCGATAATATCAATTATGATTACCTTATCAAGTGTTTTTGCCAAAATGGAAGATTGAACAAGGCAGTTCATCTTTTGAACATAATGGTGAAGAAAAGTAACATTCCATCTTCCCTCAGTTATGATTCTATAATTCGTGGATTTTGTGCACGAAATGAACTGAATGATGCTTTGGATTTTTACTCTGAGATGTTGAATTGGTGTCTTGCACCAAGAATCGACACATTGGAGATGCTTGTTGACAGCTTCTGCCAAGATGGGAGGACAGAACAGGCAGAACAGTTACTATCAGCCATGATTCGAAGAGGCGAAACTCCGACCAGAGAAATGTATGGTGCTGTAATTAAGAGTTATCGCAAGGAAAAGAATCTTGGGAAGGCATCTTATCTCATGCAAGCTATGCAGGACAGTGGTTATGAGCCTGACTTTGAGACACATTGGTCTCTCATAAGCAACCTCAGCAATGTCAAAGCAAAGGACTCGGATCACAGTAGGGGATTTTTATCAAGGCTTCTTTCTAAGAGTGGTTTTCTTAAAAAGAAATGATTCTGAAGCTAGGCATGAATGCACATCTATTTTCGCGAAATTCTTGAAGGAGAGCAACAGATAACAATATGACAAGTGGTTAGTCAGCCTCTTTCTATTTTTGAATTGTACATCATATATGTAATTCTTTCTAAAATGTAAAATGATTTGTGTATTCACAAATCATGTAAGTTCTTGCAAAAACTAAAGTATTTGCTATAAAAAATAATTATACTGATGCAAAATATATATTTATACAATGCCGCAATTAAAGAAAAATTCACCAATACTGTATAATTTTCTCTCTGTTAGCAACTATTTTTCTTATTGGTTTCTTGTTATTTTAGCTGTTCTCTTCAATTCTTGTCTAGTTTCTAGTGCTCATAGCTTCTGGTTGGGGTTTTTCATTTTATGAAGTTTGTAGTGTTGATCAACATGGAAGACTAGATTTTTGAAGTTAGCTTAAATAAAGGGTTCAAGGACTTGTCTTGAGACTCAAGTTTTTCAGGTTTATACATATGGTTGTTTCTTTAATTCTCTCTATGTCATTTTATATGTTTATGTAGATTAATGTAAATTTATAATTTGGGTGAACTGATTATGTTTTTGTTCATGATTATGATTTATGAAGGTCTATATGATTATAGGATTTGTTGATTGATGAATGGTAATTGATTGCTAAGTGTGTTAATTGAACCTTGATTAATGTTTTGTTTAATAACCACTAGATAAAGAGTAGGGTTGAACTTAGGGATTGAAATTTGACTTACTATATATTTAATAATATGTGTCTATGATAGGAAGAACTTGAAAGGAGAAACTCTTGAACTGGTTACTCTCTTGAAATTTAAACATTTTTAATTGCTTGTACCTAACCAAAACCTTCCCTCAAACAACAATGATGATTTTATTTAACATCAAATGGACACTTAAAATAAATTGTTCATCTAATTATAAATCATGGGCAGACGCAATTTATTACAAAAATCACAAGACCCTAAGTTCTATCTGACAAATGAATTCTAAATGTTTCTATTTACTCCAATGAAAATGATGTGCACTTAAACTTGTTATGCACTTTCTCAGCTTAGGTATCAATCATTTTATATACCTAGAAAAGAGTTCATTATTAACAATTCATAAGTCAAGTAGCAATCTACGAGGATCCTCCACAATATCCTTGATGTGACGTAGAAAATAAACGGCTTCTCTTCCATCAATTATTCTATGATCATATGTTAGAGCAATGTACATCATTGGCCTTGGGACGATATTACCCCCAACCATCATTGGACGACTCATGATGGAATGCATACCCAAGATTGCTGACTGGAAAAAAAAAATCATGAAAATTTTAGAGAGAGAGAATTCTAAAGATGGTGAAGTAACACAATCAATCATGAAAATTTTAGAGTAAAATGAAATATAAACCCCTGAAAATTTATATTTTAGATAAATTAGTCTCTTAAAAAAAATATTAATAAAGTTATTTATATACTATTTTTAAATTAATCCTTTTGAATAGAATAGAAGGTATTAATTTAAATTAATTTGTCTATGTTTACTATCATAAAAAATTTCGATATTTTTTTCTTTAAAAATTAATCTATTCAAAATATAAATTTTTAGAGATTTATTTGTCACTTTACTCAAAATTTCATATTAGCAAAGTAACAAAATCACTTGCTCTTCAAGTGTATGTGCATAGTGTAAAACACAATCATTAGTTTTAAAACTTCTTTTTAGTTGTAATTTTAAGTTGATTGTAATGATAGACTCAACCTATTAAATTAAAGTCATTGGATATGTGATTATAGAAGATGTCTTTAATTTAATAATTAATTTATTCTAATAAAAATGGTTATTATTATTATTGAAATTGAAACCTGAGGAGGGTTAATAATAGGGGTACTCAAGAGGCTCCCATAAACACCACCATTGGATATTGTAAGTGTGCCTCCAACCATCTCATCAATTGATAAAGTTCCATTGTTTGCCTTCTTTCCAAAAGAGCTAATATGATTTTCTATCTCTGCCAACTTCATTTTCTCAGCATTGCGGATAACTGGCACAACAAGTCCCTGGGAAGGAAAAATGCTAGTAATGCATAATTAACTTTATACAATGTATGAACGTTTTTTTCCCCTTAAATAAATTACTATTTTTATCTATAAATATTTAAAACATTGACAAATCTACCTACAAAAATTCGAACATGACTTTGTATTTATGAAAGATGGACTTTTGTTGACAAAAATACTCAAATTTTAAAAAAATTATTCAATTTTTTTAAATTATCTTTTTTAATCTAATCTATCTCATCTCGAATTTCTTACCATTCACCGTCACCATCTCAGTCCTCAGTAGTGGTGATGGTGGTAATTCGAGATGAGAGTTGGATGAAAAAAAAATTAAATGTTAAAAATTAAGATGATGGTGGCGAATAATTGAGAATTTAGTCAACTTTAGATAATTTTTTAAATTTTAAATAATTTTATTAATATTTTAAATATTTATGATTAGAAATAATATTTTTTTTTCTTATCAGTACCAGTATTTTTATCCTTCTACAAATTATAGAGCCATTAAATTTTCTCTTCTTAATAAAAGTAACAGAAAAGGTTAAATAATACAAACCTTTGCAGTAGCAACAGCTACACTGATATCTATATAATCTCTGTATACAATATCATCACCATCAATGACTGCATTTACAATTGGCTGATGTTGGAGTGCACTAATAGCAGCCTGTAATAGATATAAAAGTTCTTGCATGGTCATGCATATTTAATCTGTGTTTTAAATTAATTTAAATAACTCATTTTAATTTTTTTGAATCTAATTTCTAATTTAAAATAAAATGAGTGGTGCTGGTTGCTCTTAAAATACACAAGAATTTTCAAAAGCAAATAGTCATTCTCAGTAATTTGATAAACATACTTTGATAAAACAAGACATAAGTCCCAATTTGACTCCATGCTTTTCAACAAATACTTCCTTGTAATCAGAACGAAGCTTCATCAGATTAGTCCTAACATCAAGAGGGGAAAAAAAAAAGTGAGGGTAGGTACAATGTTATTCTTAACAAATAATGGATTAGAATAGTTTATTTGGTCCGTATTTTCCTTTGAATTTTAGTAAATTTTTATGGTTAATTAACCAAACTAACACCTAATTGATTATTAGATTGAGGGCAAAACGAGACAAGATAAAGCAAATTAGAATTACAGATATGACAATTCATGTATTTTTTTTAATTTTGTGTTCTTATATTCTATTTGGTGATAAACTAGAATAAATTATGAAATTTAATTTATTCTCATTTTTTTCATTCAAAAAATTTGAAACGAAAAATATAGTAATAAAAAATATAATTATGAAAAATTAACAAGAATAATGAAAGAAAAAATAAAAAATAAGTTGTGTCTCTTGTTAGTGTCTCCGTATCCTTCATGTGGACACAAAATACACTAATTCAGTATCTCTAAACACATTGTTTCTGTCCATGTTTCTTCTGTGAAACATGATTTTGTGTTTTTGTGTCTCTATTTCAGTGTTTTGTCTCTATAAACAAATAGCCTTCAAAGTTGCACAAAAAAATAAATAAAACTCACATGTCAAGTTCATTGAAAGTTGTTAGCATTGCATATGTGTTTTGTGAATCCTTCAACCGTGTCATAACTCGCTTTCGAAGTCTTGTCATGGGAACCTTTAACGACGAAGGAGGACATCACTACACATACCATGAATGCTTGATGTGATAGATACATATATAAACACATTTGTGCCCAATTCAGTAAGTTTCTCATGCAAGAAATATATAGATATACTGAAACTTGAATCACATAAATTTATTTGACTAAGAAGAATGTGCTTTTTATTTTTTTAATATTCTTTTAAAACAAACAATTTTCATTCTTTATCCAACTTCACTCTTATCATAATATTATCCTTGTGAAATGCTCTTGTATATATCTATCAATTCTTCCATGAGACACTTACTAAAGAAGACTTTAATAATAGAGTAAAACTCCTTTTTGTTTCTTTTTTTTTTTTTTAATTTAGACAACCCACGTCTTAACGATGTATTCTTTCTCTTCATTAGACGCAGTGAGTTTTTTTTATGAGAATTTCCAACAAAAAGTATAAAAAATATTTATGTGTGACATAACTTGTATAACATACGTAGTTTTTATCAATCCTACGTAGATGATAACTATTTGATTTGGACTGTTTAACTCTTACATAATTACCAAAACGATATCCCAATCAAAAGGTTGTCATTTTCTTACAACATTATTTTATTGACTGTATAAGTAATAAACAATCACAATCAAATGGTTTTCGCCAAATCATAAAACTAACTTCACATATAAGCATTTTCCATCACTTTTTACTAAAAATTCTCATATAAAGACTTATACATCTAATGAAAAAAAAAAAGAATAAAGAGCAAATTGTCATTTTCTAATTGTTAAGATACAAGTTGTCTAAATTAAAAAAAAAAAGTATATATCCATTTTGGTTCTTAAAGAATTTCAAACCAGATATTTTAGTCCCGAACTAAAATTAATTACTCGAGTGGTCCCTAACAATTAATTCCGTCAGTCACTTAGGTCCTTGGCTCCGTCAACTCTAACGGAAGACAAAATGGTCCCTGACAACTCTAACAAAGGATAAAATGATCCCTGGCCCTTTATTCGAAAACGACACTGTTCTTCCCTAATTTTTATCATATCTCGCATAATCCTAATAATCATACTCTCCTTCTTCACCTTCATAGTCTTCTTTTCCATCTTTTTCTTCCTCCTCTTTAACTCCAAGATTAAGCCATGGTGTAATTGCCACACGTGTCGCACCTACCTCAACATGTCATGGACCACACACTTTCTAAATCTTTGTGACTGGTACATCCACCTCCTCTGCACTTCATCCACCAGAAGCATGCATCCACTTCCACGTCTTCGATAACATCACCTCCAACTCCAACAACGTTCACGAGATCCTCAAGACCAAGTTCCACAACTACTCCAAGGGCACGCCTTTCTCCAATCTCCGGCAAGCAATATAGATTGTTGGACATTAGGACATCATGAGAAGATTCTCCTTCGACATCATATGCAAATTCTCATTTGAAATAGACATCAAGTGCTTCATTCCTTCTTTTCCGGAGTCCAAGTTGATAGACAGTTTCGACCTCGCATCTAAGCTATCAGTACAACGAGCAATGTCGCTATTGCGGCTCATATGGAAATTGAAGCGATTACTGAATATTGGTTCGGAGAAGAAGCTAAAGGAAGCGATCAGAGTGGTGGACAATGTGGTGTCATGGAGATGATAGGGCAGAGGAGGAGGGAGATAACAACAATGACAACGAGTCTTAACAAATCAGATTTGCTGTCTAGATTCATAGGATTCATCGAAGACGACAAGTAGTTGAGAGGTATAGTCATTAGTTTCTTGAGTATGAATTGGTTGAGAACATGTTGAGGATTTTTTTTTTATGAACATTAAAGTTATAGAGTGTGTATTGTGTAGTTTGGAATTACAGTGTTAGACTGTTAGTGTTATGCGAGATATGATGGAAATCGGGAGAGAATAGTGGCATTTCTGAACAGAGGAGATCAGGGGCCATTTTGTCCGCTGTTAGAGTTGTCAGGGACTATTTTGTCCTCCGTTAGAGTTGACGGAATAAAGGACCTAAGTGACTGATAGAGTTAATTGTTAGGGACCAATTGAATAATTAATTTTAGTTAAAAACTAAAATATCTAATCTGAAAATTCTTTGAGGATCAAAATGGATATATACTCTTAAAAAAAATAGGAACCAAAAAGGATTTTACTCTTAATAATAAGAATAATTATCACTTACTCGTCTTTCTCCTTTGTTGGGTGGAAGTTGTGGAGCAATGTTTGCTTTAGGACTTTCCTTAGTGGTAACTGAAGTCTCAATTCTTTTAGGTGTAGCCTCAACATTAGGTGCTTTTTTCTTCTCACTGATCTTTTGGCCTGGTTGAGGAGAATCTTCTTCGGATTCACTCTCAGATGAAGATGAAGATGAAGATGAAGATGAAGAAGACGACGACGACGACGAATCCTGCTCTATCACTTCAGCAGAAGTTGAAATAATAGCTACCTTGTGACCTGGTTTAACTGTATCACCTTCGTTGACTACAAGCTATAATTAATATTTAATAAATCTTTATTAGAAAAATCACTCGAGTCCATTGTAAATCAATGAGAATACTTGTTCAGCAATAAATTAAAACTTGATGCCTTTTCAAAACTTAAATAAACAACTTTGATATATGAAATATTACGATTTTAATAAAAATAAATTTTAAAAGATGTAAATGACAAAATAATTTTTAAAAATACATTCTGTTTGATAAACCTAACCAAATGTTTAATTAATCTATTTATCACCTACTATATACGTTTGGTTCATAAAATATATTTTTTAAAATGTCATTTTATCATTTGCATATTTAAAATTTATTTTATTAAAATCATAACTTTTTGCCATACCAAATGATTATTTACTCTTAAAACTTCTAATTAATTAGTACCTTTAGAATTATGCCTGTTGTTGGACTAGGAACATCAATTGTAACCTGATACAAAAGTAAAAAATGAATTTAAATTATTACCATATCTATTAAGGAAGGAAATGTATTAATCAACTTGTTAAAAAATAATAAATTTGAATCATGCCTTATCTGTTTCTATTTGAGCTATTGTTTCATCAACACTAACACTATCACCTGGATCTGCTCTTGTGACACAAAACAAAACATTTGTTAATGGCTAATGTTTACTAAAACAACAACAATATAGTTCAAATTAAAGTTCAAACAAATGAGTACTAATATATAGAATTTGTTAGTTACTTAACATACTCTTTAAGAACTTGGCTAAAGTTCCATCAGAAATAGATTCTGCCAATGGAGGGACCAAAACATCAACCACATCTTCTTCTTCAAAAGGGAAACCAATAATTTTAAAAGAAGTTAGTGACATAATTTATTCAAAATATAAAAACAAACCTATGAAATGTTTGTACAAGTCACAACAAAACTAAGATAATAAATTGCCTAATTAACAAAACAGTTGCATTATGGATAAAATAAAAACTCCCTTGGATCATTAGAGAGATTGCATGTATATCATTAAGAAAGAAGTAGAGAAGAATCTTATATTATGTTTCTTGCCTTGGTGAACAATAATAATAATAATAATAGAACCATAGAAGTACCTTTAACTCTTGTCATTATTGTCATGTGAAAATATTTTATTTTCATTTGTAATAAAAACTTAAGTTGAATTGGAGAGAGAAAGAGAGAGATCCTTAAGCTAATTAAATCTCAAATAATAATGAGAGGCATATCAATATCTCACCACTGTTTGTAGAAAATTGTTTTGTTATTGTTTGCATTCTTGCCTCATGATGTGAAATCTCTCTACATTTCAATAGTGTAACATGAATTAAGAACAATAAGAAAACAATGTGAAAAGTGCGGAAATATATGATAACAAAAAATAATTAATCAAAAAAATAATGTTATATATCTAAGTTTTTTTGTTAATTAAGTTGGTCTAATATAACAAAAGTTAGTTATAATTAATATTATTTTAAATCTTATTGTTTAACTCTGTTGGAATTAGTTCATAAAAAGTCTTAGATATATAACATTATTCTAATAAACAACAGCCAAAATTTATCTTATTTAACATTTATTAATTTAACGATTCACGAATGATAAATAAAATAAATTTTGGCTAAATAAGTAGTTTTTTATTCTTTTTCCTCATTATTTAATTCTTTAGAACAAGTAAACTGAATATGCTATAAAATTAATTACACATTTAATTTTCTGGTAGTTATATCAGGGAAGAGACCATAAAAAAGTAAATGGAATAACCAATTAGATTTAATAGTAGCTACATTTAAGAAGTTCAACAATAGGAATTGGCTTAGAAGTTAGAACAAACTAACTCTTCATATTTTTATGTAAAGAATCTATGAAGATGACACTAATATCAAAAGTGCATGTCCTAAGAAACTTTTATTCATAATATTTCTTTAACAGAAAACTTTACATCCTCAAGCCCTCTAATAGACAAATTAGTAAGATGGTTATTAGCTTTACTAGTTCATCACTCCAACTACATTTCACTTGATTCAGTCTTGCAAATCATATCTAATTGTTCGATTGGAACTTGATGATTTATCTAAACAAATGCTTTGTGCTTTAACAAACTACAAAGTAATAAACAATAGATTATTTGTCATATTATTTTATAGAGACAAAAAAAGTTGTTCATTAGTGCTTTCTACTTTGATTAAAAATAAAAAAAATAAACAAAGCAAGTCTATTTAATTTACTTTTCAGATTATCTTTTAGGTAAAAACTCAGATACAGAATCATAATATAAAAAAATACATATTAAATACTTTTATATCATGGAAGTTATTGCAGGTGTCATATTAAATCTTTTAATTCTATTCTATACATTTTTACTCTGTATCAGAATAATCTCCTTTATTTTATAGAGACATCAAACAATAATAGATTATTCCATTCAGTAGCAATGTTCAGCCATGTGACTAATACAAACTCTTACTAACTACTGACCTTAAAGTCTTTAGATTAAGCCAACAACACCCTACAATAATAGAAAGAAAATTTATAACTAGTTGATTGATATTTAAGAAATAAGTTATGTTAATCAATTTCTAATAACCTATGCCAAAACATACCAAGTGAACTTCTATGGTAAAAATTCTGAACACTTCCACATCCACCAGAATGCAGTGCGATCTGTTAAACATAAATACAAGTTGGTAAAACTTCATGTTCACCAGAAAGTACCCACAATAAGAAGCTATCAAAAAAAAAAAGATAAAGTACCCACAAAACCTAGTGAACTTAAAGAAGATCCAACAACAATGAATTTTAATTTGTAGGTAGAAAAGTGCATATATTGTACATGAGAATTCCAGTACATATGTGAAATGGGCTAGTTTGTGGGGGTAGTATGTGATGAACATATATAACTGTAATTATGGGTTGAATTCATATTCTTGAATTATGATGGTGATGTACTCTTTTTCCTTTTTGGGGTTCTTTTCATTGGGTTTTCTCCAATTAAGTTCTTAATGAAGCCAAATCAATTGTGAAATTTCATATTGTTTTTTGAGGAATGCTAGGGCCAGCAATTTTTGTGATTTGTAGCCATCAAATAGCCATCAATGATGGTTTTAATGGTGTGAAATTGATGTGAGATTTCATCCAATGACTCACTTTTCTTTGCTGGTTATATGCTGGCCAGAATTTAACAAAGTTGCTGCCCCTAGACTTTTCCTTGTTTTTTCTCTATGTGGAAATGAAATTCTACTTGCTTGCCCACAGATTAGGTTTTAGTCACAATATACAATCCTTTTACACAAGTCTAGAGCCATAACAATAGGGCAGTTTATGCACAAATATCCTACGTTACTGTAGGGTTTAAAAAAGGACCCATCTAAAGTAGGGGCTGAACTAGGTTAAAATTTAGAGAGGGGCTAAATATTAATTTCACAATAAAAAAAGAGTAAAACAAAATTTTTAAGAATACTAAACTAGAATTTATATATAATTTATAAAAAAAATTTGAAGTTTAGGAGGTGATTGTCCTCCTTTTGTTGCATGAGGCTCTGTCCTTAACCTAAAGTGTGTAATATAAATATTTTAACAGGTAAATGATCAAATTTGATTTTGAAAAATTATTCATTTTTTAAATTAATCTCCAATTTTTTTTAATTAAATTCGTTCTTCAAAAGTTTTAAATTAATTGTATTAGTTTTTTTGTCATTTTTTTTGTTGACAGTGTCAAAATTTATTAATATAGCACGTTAAGTGATACTACAACACACACATAGAAATTTTAATTGACTATTAGCATGATAAGTTTATGAAATTAGATCAAATTAAAATAATATTGAGAAAAGAACTTGAAGCATTGAAATTCCTCAATTTAGGATTAATTTGATCTGATTTCATAAACTTATCATGTTAACTGCCAATTATGACTACTAAGTGTATATTATGGTGTCATTTAACGTGTCACATCAATAAATTTTGATGTCGTTAGTAACAGATAAAAGGACTAAAATGACTAATTTAAAAATTTTGAAGGACGAATTTGATTAAACAAATCTTTTGAGGACTAATTTAAAAAATAAATAATTTTTCGAAAACTAATTTAAAAAATGAATAATCTTTAACTTAATAATATTATATATAAGTGGCTAATTTGATGATTTGAACCACTTTCTCTACAAGAACCTAACAATAGATATACATATTGTGCATCTGTACTATTAAATCTGTATCAGTATATCATATATGTGAAGAAGAATTTTCTACCTTAATGGAAGAAATTCTACTAAGTGAAGAACCATATCGAAATTTCTTCTGCAAGAATCGACCTAAAAACTGAAAAATAAGCAAATGTGAAATGGTAAGTTTCACATCAAACTTGAAGATATATATATATAGATATATTGAACGTAATTGATTGATCTCTCACCATTTGAAATGAGCAGCTAGAAGCAACTCTTCGCCTAACAACATCAAACATGATTGATTACGTCGATGCTATTCTCTTCCTGATCTTCCTAAATAAAGATCCAATTCTTCTAAAAAAATTGAAGAAAATCATAATATCATCATCATCACCATCATTGAACATGAGATGTTGTTAGCAACACATCTATTTGGATTAAAAAAATGCAGCACACTCAAATAACATCTTGGATTTATTTAATTAACGACAACATGATCAGAAGGGGTTCATCTTCTCTTATAACCAGGTTTTGAGGGTTTGATTCTCACCTTGAATATGAAAAAAAGATTTAAGATTTTGGGTTACTCATTATATACCTCTGTGAACTAAAAAATTAAAGTTTTGATGAGAAAACAAACGATGTTCCAAATATTCCAAATGCGGAAATATTGAAGGAAAAAGAATGAAACCTACGCTTTAGCGGCGATCTGCGAGGAAACAATGCAATATTAGTAATGTACAACAAATTGCTTCAAACCTTCATATTTGTTTTATAAATTTATTTTATTTCATTTTTCTTCTCTTTCTTTTACTTTTTATTTTGCATTGAAAAGTCAAATAACACGCACGTGTTTTGACACTTAGTTAATATTAAGTCGATCCATACTTTCCCTTTAAATTGGACCTCCAAATTTTAATTTATTTAATTTAGTCTCTAAAATTAACATTTATGACTTATATTAATTTTTTAAATATTTTTTTTATTAAAAATGTGTTTCTGTAGTATCTTGTCTTAGATAGTCATTACATATCAAAATATGATTTAATTTGATCACGTATAATAGGATAATAACATGTTAATTAATAACACATGACATTTTAATATAAACAATAATACTACATACACTATAAAAAAAATATTGAATATCATTAAATTTATTGTCAGTTTTAGCATTACACATTAGCATCGGATTTATCGATAGATTTATAGACGGTTTTGACACTACAAGAAAAACGCTAAATACTGTCGGATTTACCGTCAAATTGCATAATAAATTTGTTACCCTAAAAAATTACCGTCGAATTTGATTTTTCGACGGTAAATTCTATGGTTCTGAAAATTGAATCGGACCAGCTAGTTCAACCGGATTAACTGGAAACCGGTCTCCTAGCCGGTCCGAGTAAGCTCAAAAACCGTTTGACAAAAAACTGGTCGAACCGGCAATTAACCGGTGAACCGGCAAAACCGTCCGATTTTTTAGCGAGTTTTTGGTTTGAAAAAAACTCTGAACGGCGTCGTTTTGTCCCTATAAGAAAAAAAAAGAAAGAAAAAGGCTAAACGAACTAAGCTGAACCCTAATCCCTAAATCACCCATCGTACTCAGCAGCAACAACAACTCATCTATGTTCTCTTCTCTGCGAACCATCGCATAGCCACCACCACCAATCGAGCACCGCCACCGCATCCCGCAGCCACAGCAGCGACGGGTTTGACCACCGCATCATCGCTGACACCAAATGCCCAAATCCCTTCTCCCTTCTCCCTCACTCTCATCAGCCTCACTCACCAAAATGGCATAAAATCCTTAACCCATTACGGTGCTACTTCCCTCTCTCTCTCTCTCTCTCTCTCTCTCTCAGCCAACAGCAGTCACCGCCTTCGCCGTCGCCGAACTCTTCTCGTCAGCCAGAGGGTGTCTCGCCGCCGGCAGTGACAGATAGAGGGTGCTTCGAGCTCTTGGCCGTCCATCCTCGTCTCCTCCATGTCGTCCCTTTTGGCCGTCCATCCTTGTCTTCTCTACATTGTTTTCATCTTCGTCATGTGGACTTGCAGATCGAAGCGCGGTTGGCTAGATTCCTCCATTGTTGGTGAGTTTGCTCGATCCTGTCTGTCTCGCCGTTCCTCCCTTGCCGGTAGTCTTGCCGCCTGTTTCGTTCCTCCGTCACGTTAGTTTGGTTCCCTTGTCGTCGATAGCTTTGCTTTAGTTTTTCCCTTTTGTTAATTTCTATGATTTTGAGGTTCTATTTTTTAAAGATTCAACTCTATTTGCTTCAATTTATGGTCGTGTATTTTGTTAATTTTACTGAGTTACTGAAATCTGAGATCTGATTCTTGAGTTGCTGTTTTTTTTCTGTTTGTTGTGTTCTGAATCTGAATTCGGGTGAGTTGATATTTTTTTCTGTTTGTTATGTTCTGAGTTCTGACTTCTGATTAGAGTTGGTGGTGGTATGATTAATTTTGTCATGGTATTTTACATTAATCTGCATATGATCTGCATATGAGGACATACATGTGTTACAGCTTCTTTATACAAATTTGTTAGACCCAGCAGAAAGGTTGCAAAAGACATGCCCAAAAACAGAATAAAATAGTCACCCTCATGCCCTCATCTTTATTCCCTTCCATTTCAGCATTGTTAATTTTACAATAATTTCTTTCTTTAATTTCTCCTTTTACCCTAAATTTAGGAAATTAAACGTTGGTTTAGATTTTTTCTTATTTTAATTTCGAAAAGAATAAGAAGAGATCAGATTTTAGTTTACTTACCAGATATTGTTATGGTAACAAAAAAGGTCATGCTACATGTTTCATTGTATGTTTAATTTTTAATAATTTTATTTAATATTTAATTAAACCAGTTGAACTCCGGTCGAACCTTTGAACCAGTGAACCAGTCACTCTATCGGTTCATTAACCGGTCCAGTTCTTGCAACCTTGGTAAATTCGCAGGTAATTTTTGGAGGAAAAAACAGAAATTTTGGCGTGATCATTACCGCCGGATTTACCGGCGACTAAATCCGACAATAACATTGATCATGAAAGGTTGCGTTTTGGTCACACACAAAACGTTATCCGCCGGTAAATCCGATAGTAATGGTGCCTGATATATGAAGCGCAAATCGTCTTCTTCTTCATTTCGAATTTTCTCTCTATCTAACTCGCTTCCCTCTCTCTCATTATCACTGCCTCCTCCTCCCTTCTCTGTCTCCTCCTCCTCAGCCGCCGGCCGCGCTCATCGCCACCATCATTCGCACGCGTCACTATCTTCATCAAATCTCATCCTTACCTCCACTGCAAACTACCTCTTTTTCGAGACCTCCTCCTCCGCTCTCTCCAACGAGACGCACTTTGGCGGCCTCACCTCGCCGTCATCAGCTACGGTGTCACTGCTGCAACTTCCATCTCTCCCCTAATATCTTGTTTTGTACTTCATTTCAGGTTTTGTCAAATTTTCTATTAATCTTCTTATTTTAAATTCATTAGGGTTTAATTAGATTTCAATTCTTCGTTAGTAATTTAATATAGTTAAACTACTTTTTGCTGTTAGGTTGATTTAGAGTAAACTTAGAATTTTCTTATTAGGATTTTTCTTGGTTCATAGGTAATTAAGCATGTTATTATGATTTTTAGATTTGTAATTTGAATTTGTTTAAATTCACTGACTGATATTCTGTTGAACACTGTAATATAATGCTGAATTCTGTGTAATTAATGCTGAATTTAGTGATTTGATGTTGAAAGAATGGTTGTTAGATAAACTACTTTTTGCTATTAGGTTGATTTAGAGTAAAATTAGAATTGTCTTATTAGGATTTCTCTTGGTTCATAGGTATTTAAGCATGCTATTGTGATTCTAGGGTTTGTAATTTAAATTTGTTTAAATACATTGATTGTTATTCTACTAAACCCTGCAATATAACGCTGAATTTTGTGTAATTGATGCTGAATTTAGTGACTTCATGTTGAAAGAATGGTTGTTAGATAAACTGCTTTTTGATGTTAGGTTGATTTATAGTAAAATTAGAATTTTCTTATTTGGATTTCTCTTGGTTCATAGGTAATTAAGCATACTATTGTGATTCTTGGATTTGTAATTTGAATTTGTTTGAATTCATTGACTGATATTCTGCTGAATACTGCAATATAATGCTGAATTTTTTGTTGATTTATTTTTCTGAATTTCTATTAATTGGTATGCTATTTGCAGACATAACGATGGGTAGAGGTCTGAGGGATCAGGCTGCTGGTCATGGTCATAGTCGTGGTCAAGGTAGAGGGAAGGTTTCTTCCGGTAACCCTGGGAATTCTGGATCCTCTCCCTCTACTCCGAATATTCCGATGATGTCACAGATTGTAGGTTTAGCGAACCATCCGTTTATCATGGTCCTAAATCCCCACTATGTGCCTCCATCTACGGCAACATCGCCGCCTCCTACCTTTCAGCAGCTCGCTGCCACGACGACCCCGCCTCCAGCGACGGAAGCCGCAACCCCGGAGTCCTCTCACAGAAGTGAGGCAGCTGATTCCCTCTATCTCCTCCCATCGTACGGTTGACCATTTGGCCTAATGGCGGTACGGAGTAAGAATCACTTTGAGTCTTATATATTTTCTAATTATTGTTTTGCTGAAAGTGCCTGAAAATTAATTCTAATTTAGTGGATTTATGTTTGATTGCCTAAAAGTGTTTTCCTGTTTCCTGATCATTGTTATTGACGAAAGCGTTTAGTTATTGATTCTTGTTTAGTGAATTTAGGTTTGATTGATTATTGAATGTGTTTCCTATTTCCTGATCATTGTTATTACTAAAAGTTTCTGGTTAGTTCTTCTAGAAATGCACCAATACTTACCGTCGGATTGCCAGTAGGATTTTTATTTTTTATTTTTTTTGCCACTATTTAGCCACAATTAACAGTCAAATAAAATTAAAAGTCTTGTTAACGAAATTGTTATCAAAAATCTAAAATTATCAGAAATTAACTAATTATTTTGTTAAAAACAAATGGTATGAATACAATAAAATGTCACAGAAGTAGAATAATGTACCATAAATAAACAAAAATACATAAAATACTAACCATACTACAGATCTTGATAATTGTCGCCATCGTCGGCTGTGGCGTCATGGTTCCCCTACTGAGGCAGCAGCGTAGGTGCTGCCGTCGGTGCACACCAGCAGCGTCACTGGGGTAATCAGTAGTGCCGCTAGAAGCAGTAGCGCCGTTGCCTCCAGCATGCATCTGCTGGTTGTATTCCTCCATCTGCTGTCCTAGCTGCTCGAGCATCTCGAACTTCTCTGTCAGGTCTGAGCTAGCGGCAATGCGGGCAATAATCTCTTGATATCTCTGCTCAGACTGCTCCCGCTGCTGATGAAGCTCCTGTGTTAGCTTCAGCACCTCCTCCCTCAGGTCCATAACCTCCTGGGGATCAGCAGGGCTAATGGCAGAGGAAGCCGTCAACGAGGAGGAGCGGAAGCCACTGGCGAAAAACGAGCCCAACCCGAAGCGGCTATTCTTGTGGGGTTCAGAGGCGGTCTCACACCAAATCCTGTCGGGATCTACGACTGAGGTCTCGGAGCCGGCTTCGTTAACTCTACCAGGCAGCTGAGATTACTGGGTCACAGCCCCCAAACTCTACTGATACTCCTCCTGCATCACACACGTTAGTTGTGATTAGGATAATAGTTAAATAATTGACTTTAAACCAAATAAAGCTTAAATTAGGATTAATTTAAACTCACATAATGGGCCGTCGACTGTTCGTCAGCAAATCTCTCGTTGTTTGCCTTCAAAGTATGTGTATACTTGAAGGTCTCTGCCAATGTCGTCTCACAATCCAACGACTTAGACTACAAATTAATATATTAACCAAACAATAAAATGAACGAACAAATTAAAAAATGACAGACAAATATATATGAAGCAGGAAATCTCTATTCTACAGTTGAAAACATAATTTGAATTTTTTCGATTTAAATGAAAATCTTATAAAAATTTTGACAGAGTCTCCCCTAAAAACTGGATTTAGCCACCCTTGAAGGGTTCCATCAAAACCAAATTAACATTATTATTTTCACAGTCAAGTATTTTTCAAACAATTTCAGCAGCAGGAATCCGCAAACAGTTAAATAATCCAATATTTTTCAGCAATCTCAGAGCCTAATCTAACCTATTCTAACCTATCCTAACAACCTAAATCCACTAAAATTGAAAATTAGTTACTCTGAACTCTACTAACTAAATTGGGTAACTTGATCATAAAAAAGAAAATTGAAAATTAAACACCGTAAACTCTACTAACTAATTCATGTAATTACTATAACATAAAACAATGCCAAAATTCTTGTCAATCTCGTTTTCGTCTTCATGAAAGTCGCCAACCCACCTGTATACCTCGACGATCTAGGCGAAGCCCTGTTGACGATGTTCGCTAGACGTTGACGCTTGAATCCCTCGTTATCTCTAAAATGAGACTCCAGGTCACACTTCATGTTTGGACAGATCCACGAGGTTAAGTGGTCTTTTCCCTGACGAACATCACTCATCATCTGCTGAAAACCTTTAGCTGCCCAGTGGTCATAGATCTTCCGGGTCATGAGGTTATGCTCCGCATCCCATATGAATTTTAACTACACAAAATGATTCACCAACATTAGTTAGTTGGAATAAAATACATTTCAAATACATTAAATCAATTCTAACCAAATTGGGTTCTTACCGCCCACTTCTGAAACCAGCGCTCTCTGATCTCAGCTGGGATCTGCGTGTAGGTCGGCCATGAATGGCCGTACATGGACTGAATGACCTCAGATATCTCCTGCGTGCAAGCATTGGGGTTCGGTGCAAACCTATCATAGAACAAACCGCACAATAACAATCACATAAGATAAACAAACTTAACATAAACAAACTAAAGATAAACAAACTTAATATTATAAAATTAAACTCACAACTGCAAGCCATTGCGCCAAATTCTCAGTCAGATGACGGACAGTGGTGGAGGGCCATCCTACTCGGGGGCATTGGAGGTATCACCCACCGCAGGCTCTTTCGAGGAGGTTGCTACATCTGCAAAGGGGCATAGCAAAAGAAGGCACCCCGTTCGGGTTTGGGACCATGATAAATTGCTGGTCCGATGAACCTGCCTTTGATGTCACAGGGGTCGATGGGGTAGAGGGCGATGACTAGGCAGCCCTGGGAAATTCGGTGGCAGCCTGCCTCTACCACGACCACGTGTTCCACTCGACCTACCTCTACTGCCTGTAGTCATGTCTGTACAGCGAATATATTAATAACATATTAATAACATAACAAACACCAACAAATAATAACATAAGAAGAAACTCAAGAAATAACAAATAATTCAAAAAGTGGTTTAGTTTAGTAAATAAAAAAAAAAAGAAAGAAAAGGAAATTACATAGCGTTTTAGTTGCAAAATAATTAAATTAGACTTTCAAACCATTCTAACTTTATTCTAACAAAGCATTCTAACTCTCAAAGCATTCTAACTTTGTTAATTTTTTAAAATATTCTAACTTTAAAAGCATTCTAACAATAAAAAAAATTATCCTATACAAACTCAAGAAAACACAAAATAACATGATGAAACATCACTAGCAATACATAGGACAAAACGCTATAATTAATCAGCATAAATCAGCAGTTTCAGTAGCAATATGAATAAACATTAAAATAGTAATTTTCTAACAAAGCAACAGCAACAAGCGAATCATGAAAACAGTTAAGCATTGCTCAAACAAATTCAGCAACAATTCTTCAGCCAAATTAACAGTAAAATGTAGAATTAATGATTCAACTAATTCAAATAATTCCAGCAACAAGAATCGACAATCTCATATAATAATTCTAAATACATTGAGCGGAGATCAGAACCTATCAATCTAACTAAACTATCATAACCTAACCACCTAAAAATAATTTACAACATAAATTAATCTACCTAAAATCAATGAAAACTAATTCAATAAAAACCCCTAACCAGCTAAAATCAACTAAAATAGAAATCAATCTAATTAAACTAATTAGAGGAGAGAAGAGAGAAAATCTAGAGCAAAAATGGGCGGTTCGAGCAGCGGCAGCAGAGCAGCAGTGACAAAAACAGAGGACAGAGAAGGGGGGTTTTGAGCAGCGGCAGTGGCGGTCTTTCCAGCGGCAGCAGGGGGCTGGAGAGAGACTGAGGGGTGAGAGGTTAGAGAGAGAGAGAGAGGAAGATGAGAGAGTAAAGAGAGAGAAACGAATTCGAAATGAAAGGGAAGAGGATTCGCGGTTCGAATTTGGGGCATGATTACCGTCGGATTTACCGGTGGATTAATCCGACGGTAATATTGTGCGTGTAATCAAAATACAACGTTTCATTAAACAAGGTTCAGCGTCAGATTTATTCGCCGGTAAATCCGACGGTAGTTAGCGTGCCAAAAATTTTTTCCCTCCAATTGTTATCGTCGACGTTACCATCGGAACGTCAACTCTGATAGTAATATTTTAGGGTGACGAATTCCTTGCCAATTCTAACGAAAAATTTGTCGTTAATGTCTGATAGTAAATCTAACGGTTCTCAGTGTTTTTTTGTAGTGTATTTTTATGATTTTTTGTAAGTATAATTAAAGAAATGAAATATAAAATACTTAGAGTTTGATAATTTTATGCCTACTATTTTTTTTTTTTGAACTTTTTTCTTTGTGAATGACTGAAATATTTTATAAAAAATGAAAAAGATTTAGTAATTGAATTTTATGTTTAACTTTTGCATGCACATTTAAACAGTTATCCGAATGTTTTTACAAAATTTAGATCAAATGCACCAATTATTTGTCACTTATTAAAAAAAATAATTTTTTTCAATAAGTAAACTTTTATATACAATTTAAAAAATTTTTTCTTAATTGTTCTTTCTAGTATTTATTGTCATCACCTAGTTAAAGAAAATGTCCACCCGTATTTATTGGCTTCACCATAGATTAAATCCATAATGCAATTGTATAGAAGCATTAAAGCCTCAACCGTTACATTGTCTTTTACCTGTCCTTTTTTCCTTTTTCCCTTTAATTATTATATACCTGAAGTGTTCTTTTCTTTAATTTCTACTTGCTGCTCCGATCCCCAATTCTAACTTCAAGAATCATTTATGATTTTCACGTTATGTTGGGTCGGTAACAATATATGCTTCGTACATTATGACAAAGATGGCAGCTAGTGAAACTGGAATTTCATATTAATAACTAGTCACTAGTCTATTAATAGTAGGTATTAATGTATTAAGCGTAGACCAATCAATATCAAAAGTATTTACTCAATTTTTTTATTATTTTAAAAATTATATTTGTGAGACAGATTGGTCATTGGATTATTCTTAATAAAATTTAGGTTAAATTATACAATTGATCCCTACATTTTCAGTGAAATTACAAATTAGTTTTTACACTTTAAAAGTTTGTAATTTGGTCTCTAAAGAGAATTAAAATTTGTAATTTAGTCTCTTCTGTTCAAAAGTGTTTGATTTAACAAAATATTTTCAATATATTTTCTATTTTAATAGAATATTCTCAACATATGCTGAAAATATTCTGTTAAATTAAAACTTTTTGAACGACAGGGACTAAATTACAAATTTTAATTTTCTTTAAGGATCCAATTACAAACTTTTAAGTGTAGAGACCAATTTATAATTTCGCTGAAAATATAGGGACTAACGGTATAATTTAACCTAAAATTTATATATATACTAGACAAATAAATTTTTAACAAATTCTATTATAAAAAATTAAATGTTTCATAAATATTTTTAAGATAAATTAATCCTCTTTATATGTAAAAAATTAATTCATTTTAAAGACCTCTAAAATAATAAAAATTTGTTAAAAATCAAAATATTCAGTTTAAAATTTCTTAAGAATTAAGTTAGATATTTATTCCGATATAATGGGTTTTTATACAAATCGTGCTCCGAATTTCGATTTTCAACAAAATCCGCATGAATCATAATTACTCGTGAATTTTGGTAAAAATTGATAACAAATTCACAAGTAATAACGGGAAGATTTCGAGTAGTTGTAGTTAATGTTTCATCATTACTCACGTAATTCGGCAAACTTAACTCACCTTTATTACTTGTAAAAGCTATTTTCACTTATTTAATTATCCTAGGCGAATCAAAATAACTACGTTGTAATTGGACCTGCTACCAAAATCAGAGTGAACTTTAACGCTTTATGAAATCTTAATATAACAAAAAAAAAAAAAAAGGGTTACCAAAATTGTATAGCTATTGTAATCATATATATATATATTATATTTATATTATATAAAATATGTACACATAAATTAATAAAAAAATCAATCATATTATATGTATATAAAAAATTAATATCAAATAAATTATTCATATAAAAAATAAATTAAAATAAAAAATACATACTAAAAATTAATTAAACAAAATATATATTTATATATAGAGGAAGTATAGGGAGCTAATGGAATATTTGTACAATGTGTACACTGGAGGTTTAGGGATGTCCGATTCAGTATTAGAGATATAACCATTAATGTTACATTTTTCTATCAGTTTAAATTTTTGGGATGAGTGGTTGTACGGATGGTTATTCTCGATAGTATTTGGCTCCCTAGTGGGATTCTTATATATAAATATATGACAATTGATTTTGACTTATTCTTTTTTGTATATAAGTAGCATTTTTATTTTAAAAAAATATATATATGAAGGTCTTGTTTAGATATTTTTTTTGAAAAAAATATTTTTTTAGAAGATCCTTTACAAAAAGTAAAAGTGATTTTATGTTTAGATATCTCATGTAAAAAGATATTTTTATCTATCAATTATATTTGAGTAAAATAAGATAAAAATATTTTTTTATTTATTTATTATATAAAAAATATTTTTAAAAAAAATCTTTTAAAAAAAATATAAATTATAATTTCTCAAAAATTTTTTTATTTTTTTAATACGTTTACTTTTATTATTAAAATTTTTTTAAATACACTAAAAATATAAATTTTTTTTTTAATAACGTTTAAACAAGCACTAAAACTTATGTTTTTCACCCTTTATTAATTATACGCTATTAGTACCTAGTGGGAGTCTAATATTATATTGATCCTCTCTCTGAAATTATAGAACATGAAGATGTTGATTGTGAAGAAAACCATTCTGAAAAGAGGAATCGAAATTCTAAAGGTGAAGTCGCCGGTGGGACACAAATCCCATGCAGAAACAGATCAAAAGGCAACTATAAAGAACGTGAATTCTCCTTCTTTTGTATAATACACTCAGAAAAGTAGTTATGTTTTGTGGGGCCTTCAGACAATGAACCGTTGGGAGTGTCTCTCTTCATCAAAAGAAAGTCGTTGAAGGCATTTATTCATGCCAACGCGTTTCGTCGTTATTTGTTAAGAAGATCATCCAATTTAAAGCATGCTCATCATTCACATTCCAATCTTATTCAAAATTCGACTAATTCAGTTTGACTAACTAATATTTTACAAAAGTTACAGAAATCTTTTGATACAAATATTTTTAGATTAGAGAAGTACTAAGAAGCCAGCAATTTTTGTGATTTGTAGCCATCAAATAGTTATCAATGATAATTTTAATGGTGTGTGATTGGTGTGAGATTTCATTCAATAACTTTTTTTTTGTTGGTTAGATGCTAGTTAGAATTTAAAAAAGTTGTTGTCCCCTAAACTTTTCTTTTAGGTTATACACTCAAATTAGTATCTTAGGAATTTTAAATTAGTGCAATTAGGTATTTTTTAAAAATTGTCTATTATTCAGCCTTTAGAAGAGAGAAGAACTAAAAAATAAGTAACTTCTCATAAAAAAAATAAGTAACTTCTTATAAAAGTGGATATTTAAATAAATAAAATTGTTATTTGTACACCAAAATCAGCTACCAATATATTTGTATATAAATATATGTGTAATTTAATTTATTTTCAATATATATTTATATTTTAACATGTATTTTATACTGATAGCTGACTTTAGTAGCTGATTTTGGTGTACATATAACATTACTCTTAAATAAAATAGCTGGCTAAAAGCTAAAAATTTAAAAGACAAGTAGCATTTTTCTTTTAAATTGAATATTTTAGTTTTCAATCAATTTTTATTCTTTATAAATTTTTAAAAATTACTTCTATTAAATAAATAGGTTCCTTTATCATTTTGAAAAAGACTAATTTTTTTATAATGATATTTTTTAGAATTTAATTATTTTAAAATAATTTTTTTAAATAAATTTATTTGTCTAATGTGGATATTAAAAATTTTATTGGCAAGGTCTATTTATCTGATGAGAATTATTTTTCAGAATTTATGAATAAAAATTTGTTAGGAATCAAAGTGTTCTATTTAAAATTTTTGTAGGCTAATTTAAATATTTAATCTAGTTTTTATTTACAAAATTCAAATATGAGACTTTTAATTAAGAAATCAAAATAAATAACATATTAACTAATTTATGTTGGTTATGTCTCAAATCTCAATTATTATTATTCAATGTTTTTCCACTAAGTCAACTAAGTTCATTGCCAATTGAGTTCCTATATAAACCCTATTATGTCTTCTCACAATGCTCACCAATTTTCTTCTTGGATAATAAGTTTCTTGTTTTTACTAATGGCCTCTACTTCTAGGGTTCTTCTTCTTGTGCTTCTTGGTGCCCTTGTTTGCACCATTGGTGCAACAAGGAAGCTTGGAAATGACAAGAATTCGTTTGGTGATGAGAAGAACTTCGTCTTCCATCGTCCAGGGTTTGGTGGTGGTCTTGGAGGAGGAGGTGGAGGTGGTTTTGGAGGCGGTGGAGGAGGAGGCTTAGGCGGCGGCGCAGGAGGCGGCTTTGGAGGGGGTGCAGGTGCTGGTGGTGGAGCTGGAGGAGGCCTTGGTGGCGGCGGTGGTGGAGGGTTCGGTGGTGGTGGTGGAGGAGGCATTGGAGGCGGTTCAGGGTTCGGAGGAGGAGCCGGGTTCGGTGCAGGTGGTGGAGTTGGTGGTGGAGCTGGAGCTGGTGGTGGTGGAGGATTTGGAGGAGGTGGCGGAGGTGGCCTCGGTGGCGGAGCCGGAGCTGGTGGAGGGTTTGGTGGTGGAGCTGGTGCTGGTGGTGGATTTCCATGAAAACTTTGAGGCCATGCATGTTTCCATTCAAAGATTGAAAGATGAAACATTCAATTATGTAAACCATACATTATTTTTATAAGCTTTGAGTCAATAACATGTAACATCATCGTACCCATGCATCATCATACATGTTCACAACTTTGTTAGCTTTCAAGCATTCTTTTTCCAAATGTGTTTTCTTTGTAAGTCCAAAGTATTTGTCAAAGTGAAATAAAATATTCTTGCAACAAATGAGTCCCTTCTTCACAATAAAATATTTGTTAATATGTTCGTATTAATGTTAGAAAGATAAAAAAAAATACGGTCAAAATTTATTTTATTTAATATTTATTAATTACTACAGTAATTAATAAATACTAAATAAAATAAATTTTAACTGATTTTAGTTAAATTTTTTTTGTTACTAAATATTGTCGCTGTTAATAATTCAATATTATCATGGGAACCTCTCGGGGTAGCCAATATTAATAAATTCTAGCCAATATTTGGTCGCAATAGACTTTCAATACTCTGTTGTATTTGGAACTTTCTTTTTTTAATTTGTGTACAAAAATATTAATGCCTACTAATTAATGGTAAAAAATAATTAAATCCGTTAGCCTTCTAACACTACTGTATTTTTCTTATTATTATGTAAATAATGGTTTTTCTTTTTTTTTTCCTCGTAATAATAAATATAGATATAAGATTTTTTTTTTTTTTGTCTCGTGTGTGTCTCATCTCTCATGTATTAACAAGTTAAACAAACAAAATTATAAAGTAAGAGAGGAAATCAAATATGTAATGTGAATTCCATATCTTTATTAGTTTAACTTGAAGCTGTTAGAAGTAAACTTTAGGTTATTGGATTTCTTAATTTGAAATCTGAGGTGACTAGGTGAGTGAAGTTAGAGGAAAACAACGTACTATGATTGTGTTCTCTCTTAATTCTCCAAAATTACATGTGTTATCTTAGTTTAATTTGTTACTTAATTAGTTAAGTAAACAATTTGTAATTCTATTTGAAATGCTGTGTAAATTTTTATAAAATATTTTACAATGACAAATTGAAAAAAGGACTAATAGTAAAATAAAATTATAAATATATGAATCTCATATAAAAAATTGCATGCTCTCTATTTATTAATTATGAATTATTTATACCTAAGTCGTCTAAATAACATAACTACTACAAATATACTGTAATGTTAGAAAAATAATATTTAAAGTTATTTTACATAATATTATATCTATAATTTCATATATATAATATTTATAATTATATATTTATTATATCTAAAATTGTATAATAATTTTACGATAATTAATAAATATTAAATAAGATAATTTCGAACGATTTAGGCTAATCTTTTATTGTCTCCTAAATATTGTTGACATTTTTAAATGTGGTCAAAATTCTATAATCAACGTTGCCACCATAATAATAATTACCATAGACTCTATTGTATATATATATTGATAAATTTTTTGATAAAAGATATTAGGCTTTTAGCTAGAATTTTTTTATAATAAATTTACGTAGATGTGTTTTGAACTAAAATAGTTACGATATATAAACCTATGATTTTAGTGTCGGAAAAGTATAAACACTAGAATTTTAACCATATTTTGTACTGTGAAATCTACAAACCAAAATCTCTATGCAAAATGGATTAAAAATATTATTATAGATATTTTGGCATCAAAAGACGGGTTCAAATTTCTTTGCTCATATAATATCGTATGATTGTTAGTTAGAACGATGTTCTGGTGTTAAGCGATATTTCTTTTTTCTTTTCCTAATATCGAATGAACGTATATATTAAGTACGATATATAATAATCAAATAGCATAGGAAAAAATAATGTTATCATTCAATTTTGTCAAAAAAAAAATGTCAATTTTATAAAGTCTCTTGATTTCAAATATTCACGCACCTCATGTGAATTTCGTATATGAGTCTTTCCTACTATACGTATATTTTTGGCTGACATAATATACTGTGATTGAGTAGTTTAATTTGAGAAATAACGGAAATGTTTGGTAACAAAAAAAAATCAGCCAAAAACAGTCGTAACTTGCCTTATTTAACATTTATTAATTGTTGCGACAATTAATGAATACTAAATAAGGTAAATTCTGGCTGTTTTTTGTTTCTCCTGTCATTACCCGAGAAGTTTCTTTTAGAATATTATTTTTAAATATATAAAAAATCGAACAGAAAAATTATAGAGCAATCCAAAGAGAAATTAATAAAGATCCTTGAATTTAAATTAATTACTAATTAATTTCTAACAATATTTAAGTATCCTAACCTAATTTCTTATCATTCTCAAATAGAAACATATTCTTTGTGCATTTTATTCATACTATTTTGTAATAGTTTGATCTATGAATTTGATGGATTTAATTAATCATAGAAGGAAGTTCTTATTTAATCTTCCACAAATCAAGCAAAAGACGAAGACTGATGGCGATGGCTTGTGATAGTGGAGCGTGTTGCTATGGCGGTGACTGGTCTCCAGCGGTGGTGAAGTCCTCCAAGAGCTCTCTGTTCTTTGACTCTAGATGGTTATGATCTTTGATGGAGGTTGGCGGTTGTGACGATGGAGACGACATTCAGTTCTTAGAGAGGAACTGAAGCTCAGGACAGAGGTCCAAAAGATGATATTTTTATTTTTTTTATTTTTTGGTGCACAGATGAGATATGTTACAGACTTATAGGTGCTTTAGAGAGATTTAAGAAAAAAAAGATAAAATATTTCACAACAATGACTAAGAGAATATGATTTCCAGCAGTTTAAATGTTCAATTTTCCCAAAAGAGAAAGAGTTTACATAATATTTTGGAAAGGTCAAGATTTAATTTTACAAAAATATAATTTTAAGTGTGTACATCCAAACATAGTTAAAATATAGATCATCGAAACCCTTTATATTAGATCCATCCAAGAAAATCACACTATATAGTATTTGGTTAGTAGTCCAAAACAAAGGAGGGAAGAGAATCTTGAAAAATTTTACCAAAAGGAAAATCTTGTCATTCTATAATAACATTACGGAAATTCAAGTAATGACGATTATGGGAGAAAGAAGAATCATGTACACTAATCTCTTTCTTTTTCCTTTTTGGACCAATCATATCCTTATACAACCCATTACCACTGCACAAATATAAACAAACCCAATTTGGGTATGCCAGAAGACATTAAAGGTACATAGGTTTGCATTTTTATTTTCTAATTTTATTTTTAGTATTTTCTGTTTTCAGAATTTGTAAAGAAAATAATAAAACAGAAGATGAAAACAGAAAATAGAGTTTTATTTTCACTATTTTGTATTTTCCTTTCACAAAATTCAAAAAATAAAAAATACTAAAAATAAAAACAAAAAATGAAAATGCAAACCAAAGATACCTTAAAATTTTCTATTCACTAAATATATGCAAGAGAACAAAGAAGAATTTACAGTTAACTGACTAGGAGAGAGGGGAAGAAAAAACTAAAAGGAAGTGATTTGCTGATCCTAAACCTGGTGAACTGAACTTTGACTAAACCAATGTCCAATCACTTTCTAGAGAGGAAGATTTCTGGGAAGGTGATAGGCTTGCTGGTTTTGGGGGCTTCTTTGAAAATAAAGATGACTTGCTGTCGAAGAAATTCGAAAAAGCTTGTCGAATTGGCTTTTCCTCAGTGTTTACCTGATCTTTTGGTTTATCTTTCCCACCAAAGACATGGCTAAGCTTCTTAAACCGGTTCTTAAGTTCACCAGTGCTCAGAACTGAATCCTCTGTCTGTTTTGTCATCTTTAGTGCTTCCTCTGGATTCACTAACATCATCTCCACTGTTTCATACACCTACATAAAGATGTAATCATTAAAATCATCAGTACCCGATATCATAGAGAAAAGATTTTTCATTGCCATATTCACACAGATGTAAACTATACACTTATATCATGCAATAAACCTTAGACCTAAAACCTAAGCTAAACAAATTCTAAAGTGATCATTTTCAGCTCATGACTACCCTTTTAAAAGAAGTTTTGGGGTTCACTCTGCTGATTACATTTTGCACATTTCATAAAGGCAAGAATATTTAATAGAATTATAGAAGAGATAACTCAAGAAAATTTTAGATGCGATCGAACATTGCAAATTAGTCACTTTACGCGCTTAGTACCCACCTGAACAAGTTCATCAACTTTCTCACTCCATCTGTTGCTTTGACAAGTGCTAACCGCATAATCCTTGCAGTCATTGAACATCTTTGAAAAGTCACTGTTATCAGTCAGCATAGTTTCTGCTATTGCAAGCCCTAAACCAAACTGTATAATTAAAAACAAAGGCTATAATTAGAAAGGCATGAAAATGGTACAAAGGTTGATCTACAGAATATTTAACTACCAGCTATTATTGCAACTAACTGAATAATTGCGGGATAAACTTTTCCCAAGGCAATTATACATAATGGCCAAACCATACCTAAAGATATTTTCACAATTAATCTTTTCACTTATATAATAATTATCCTATATTATAAAATTTGAAATAATACAAGTTAAGAAGAATGATAATATACTTTTTAAAATTTACTCTTAATTTCAGAACTTGAATGACCAAAATTATCCAATTCCGTTTGGTAAGAAACATTTTTTCATTGAATTTTAATCAGCAAAAATATTATATTGAATGTCTGATTCACTTTTCCTTGATTAAAGAAAATATAACTCTTCGCAATAGCAAGGATACCTCCATGTGGGAAAAGATTAAAGAAAATATTTCCTTTGTTACCATTAACTTTCAAATATTTTCCCAAGTAACTGATACTAATTATAGGTATGGGTATAAACAAAATAAATAAAAATAAAACAATCACAGGTCTGAATAAATTTCAAAACACATAATAGCAAGTTATGTCCAAATATGAGACTGAGCACACCTGTAGTTCTATGAAAAGATTGATTATAGGAATGATGAAAGATAATAATTTTGTTACAACTTTTACAAAACAAAAGGAACTTATCTGAAATGAAAAGAGAGAGAGAACTTACTAATGAAACAAACAGTTGTCCAAAGAGCTCAAAAGGCGGGATATCCTCATATATATCGAGTATGCCCTCCCTAAAAATGGATGTAAAATACCATTCAAGTGAGATGGCTATAAGGAGAAAATTTAAGTTCACAGGAAAGTATTCCTTCAGACTTACACTGCCAAATCCTCATCAAAGAGAGGTGCCTGTTTAATGGCTGGTACTGGCTTAGATGTTTCCCACAATTCACGCCACAAATTTCCTGCCATCAATATTCAATGAAATTCAGAAGAAACAAGAAAATATGATCGGAAAATAGTGCATCAACATTCTTGACCAAAATTGTCACAACCCATGTAAATCTTTTAAGTAATGGTGAAAAATAGTAAACAACAAAAACATGGAAATAATAAACAATAAAGCAATTTAAAAATTTTTCGGGCAAATACTATTGAAAATCTTCTAAACATTAGACATGGTGTTGGGAATATCGAAACTTTGATTACAAACAAAGCAAACCAGATAAAATAAGAAAGAATGAATAGCCCTAGAGTTGTTTGATAAAAAGCGGGAATTGTGAACCAGGAAACTGTTGTCCACTGAGGCAGGGATCGGAGTATGTATAAACTCAATACCCGAGCACATTTCAGTTGTGTTTGGAAATCCTCAGTTCCATCTTGCAAGAAGTTATAATAATATGGTTCATTTTATAGCATTCCTTCTAAAAGAGACATGATATATTTTTCTATGTTGTCTTTCACCAAGGTATAGCAACACAAATGGGCATTTTATTACCACAATTGAATCAAATACTTTCTACATCATATAAAGTGTGGATTCCATGCATGTCTGTTACACACCCCAGCAAAAGACAACCTCTACGGCAATCAAAGATAATAAACACATAACTTATTGGTAATATTTATAAGCAATAGTTAAAGTGTGGGCACAAATGATGAAAGACATGCACTGAATTTTATTTTATTTTATTTTTTAATTTGGTGGCTTTAAGAGAAATGCTTTATCATGTGCTGATGGTCTGTTAAGATAGAAATCAAGCATAATAACAATGATGTGAAGGACAGTCAGTTCACCTTCTTTCTGCATTCGCCGACTTAGCTGTCCTCTAGAAGACGACTCGCAGCCCTCAAAAAAATCACTATCCTCGACACTTGCCTCACTTTCTGTCCAATCAGGAGGAGAGTGCCATCTTACAAAATCTTCCAGAATACAACCAGGATTTGCAGCCTAAAACATGATAACAAACACAATTAACTCACATACAGCATTAATTCCAAATAGTTAGCAACATGAATGCTAGTAAGAAAAGTGATCTTTGAGGGAGAGCCTGACCTTGAAAGCTTGCATATCAGAGAGAAGTTGAGAGCAACCAGCACCAACACTGACCATAAAAGGTAAGAAATTTATCAAGAAATGCGACTTGATATTAATTATAGTTCCTTACATCATAGATGCAAATATGCAGCAAATTGAAGATATGGATACTACAAATGGAATGCTATTTTCAGTATATTTATACTACTACTTTCTAAACTAGTAAGAACTTACTGCTAAGAAAATGGTTTCCTAATTCATGCCCTAATGTATTTTCCATTCATATCATCGACTTTTAAAACATTCCAAACCAAAGCATGAAGCCATCGCTCAAACATGTATTTACCACCACTCAGTTAACTTTGCCAATGAGCAGAAGGGGAATTTAACAGAAAGGATCCTGTAGGACCTACAAGATCCACACTTAAGCATAGATTCAATTCATGTTGAGCCATGTCTTATTTTAATTACACATTGTCGGGGAATCATGACATGATGAAAACAAGGCTGAAAAGCTATTCTTACAAGTCATATGGCTCAAAATAAGAAATTTTTTAGGAAACAAAAGGAAAGTGAAGAAGAGGATAAGACAATGTCAATCCCAATCAACTGCTGCCTCCAACACAGATAGAAATTTTATCAAATAGACAGTGACTAATTTCTAGGCTTTGCTTCAAGGAGTACATATTAAAATATAGGTAAACACGTTATAAAAATATTGCAAAGGCATTAATAAACATGCCTGAAAAGTGAAAAGCATTTAAAAAGCCCCTGAAGTAAGATGGACTTGATATTTTAGTTAGAACTTCAAAAACCTTTGACTTGGTGACAAAAATATGCTTACAAGAAACACATCTAAGTGAGGAAAATGGCAAAATAGATTGAGAATTTAAAAGTGATTATAAAAAATCCTAAACAATACCCTAAATATCCTCTTAATACTAGATGAAGTAAAAAGTAAATGCAATCAATCTTAGTATCTTAAGAAGGCAACCAATTCTTTCTTCATTCAGTAATTATAGGGATGCTTAGGAAGATAAATCATTTTCATTTAAAATAACTGTATGCAGTTACTGTACAGACCTCCCTGTCCGCAGCACAAACTCCTCAGTTTCTTTGATCAGATCTTCTGTAAGCAAGGGTCCTTCCTGCAAGAAATGGACAGAAACATCAAGCACTGGAGCATGTCTAAACAGCAATTTACAAGTGGGGCGAGAAAAAAAAGAAGATATATCAAACCTGGGTGATAGGAGAGTACACAGGCTCGCCAGTTTCTAGCATTGTCAGATCTCCAGATGGGCAATGAGCACCAAGTCGAAGAACAAGCTCCCCAGTACTTAATTTAGCATATAATAAAGGCTTCGCAGGAGCTCTGTCAGTATATTTGTCAGATCTTCCAATATTTGAATTGGCCTCTTTCATCATAGACTCCAGGGATTCGGTGGCAATAATATAGCGCATTTTCCGAGAGATGCAACAATTGATTACTTGAAATTGCTGATATAGAAGACATGAGTTTAAATCTGGAATGTCATCTAGAGGAACTCCGGGTAAATATTTTTCTTCAGACCAATGTTTCTTCAGCTGCATAATGAAAGAATAATAAACTTCTTTATCAGCTGGTAATAAAGAAAATAGAAGAGTAGCATTTATGTATACCAATTCAGTTCAAGTTAAAATGTTAAAACAGGAGTTTGTACAGGATTTCTTTCTTTCTTTTCTATGGACAAGTACAGTAAAATTTAAGAGGTTTAAAAAAATATCATAGTTTCCAATATATAGCATGCATGCAATTTGCAGTAAACAAGGAAAAGAACATACCACGGATCCCACCCAAACAGGGAACAAAACAAACAAACAAACATTTGAAAATAGTTTTTAAAAGTGGAAAGGGAAAAAAAATAGAAAGAAAGATCTAAACACTATAGCTTCTTTCTCAACATGGCATTACATCAATTATATATTCAGTTACCTGTTCAGAATAATATCATCTTAGAAGAAAACGAAAAACTGATTATAATTCATTCCATCATTGTTGTAAAACACCATCAAACTAGAAATAATTGAGTTAAACATACTTTTGGGTAAGTTATAAATGATTACATGACCATTAGAACTGCAAATAATTGAGTTAAACATACTTCGGCAACAACTCTGCACCAAAAAAGAGCCATTTTTCGGAGGGTCTTAAAGTTTCCAATAACTTCCGCCAACTTAACAACTAGGCTTTCAGGAGGAGCACCATGAATATCTCTTAGTAAAGATGTTATAGCAGTTTCCTCGGGATTGATGTTGATTTTCCTGCTAAGGAACCCTCCCTCTGCATATATCTTACAGATATTACAATCGAAGTGATTCAAGTGGAAGATAATCAAGATTGAAGCAGTGAAGTACTTAAAAAATTTTACAGACACAAAAAGGTTGATGCAGTTTTATTATCAGCAAGCCACCTAAAATTTATATACCTGGATCAAACAGAGACTTAATCAAATGCACAACTTTCTCATCGCTGCTAAACTCAGAGGTAAGTTTGTCTTCCTTTTCGCGCATCACTAAAGCCTTAACAGCAGAGAAACTTATGCCTGCCTTCTCTCTGGCAGGTGAAGAACTTGTTGATGAAGCTAGAAAATCTTTCATCGAGTTCGTTTTCCTTCCGGCCCTAGTCAAAAGGCCAAAAAAATTTAAAAGGCTAATAGATAACAACATCTTGTTATCCACTTTGAAAGAGTTTAAAATTATCAATTCATGAATTGGCAAGAAAAAAGCGAGGATAACTTACTCAACTGCTATAGCCAATTGCTTCAGGACAGATGATGGAGGAATGGGTTCCTTTGCTGTAACAGTTAAGCCTTCAACTGTTGGAATTGCTTCAGAAGCCTAAATTAAAGGTTTCAATCATGCATCACTAAACTAACCCATTTACATAATCAAATCAGAAATTAAATGCAAAAAAAAAAATCTATATTTTGTTCATTCTCAACAAGCATGAATCATTAACGCATCACAAGCATACCATATATGCCAAAAAAATCGGAATATTATTCTGATCTAATGAGTCATGGACAGCGACACAGTTTAACAGGCACTACTGTTCATAGGCAGCATAAGTTATCAAATTTTCCTAATATGCTAGGGAAACTGCCAGGTTTAGAAATTTGAAATTTCAGGCATTTCTGAAAGTACCAGAAGATCAAAACCCTGAATGAAAATGTCCAGATCTTCTTACCTTGGCTTCCTGATATTGTTTCATATTTAGGAGGTACAGATTTTCATCATAAAATGGAACACAAGCCATGTTTGTATCTCCAACTTTGTCTGTATCTTCGACTTCTTTCCTCGCCTTTCGAAGGTTGTTAATTTTATCTTGCCAATCCTGCTTTATTCCTATATGTGGAGGTCTCCACTTTATATTCTTCAATTCGCTGCGAAGCTGCCCATTACATTACATAAGTCAATTTTGTAACTACAAACTACCACTCATTACAAGAAAAATGTCGCCTAAGAAGTATTTATACTGTTTAGACATCATACACGCAAATAAGTAAACTCATACTTTCACTTTTCCATGTTAGAATATTGAAATCAAGTGAATCAAAAGATTACGAAAATCTCTGTTGCAACTAATATCAGACAAAACTGGGAAGTGGAAAATTTTCATGTTTAGTGTACAAAAAAGCTAAAGATGGTGAGCGAATAAATAAACAGGACACAATTAGTTTTACCAAAATGATTAGCTTCAACATATTTAAAGCTCAAAACAAAAAAGAATAAAATTTCAGGGCAAAATCAAAATCAAACCAATAAACTACTTCATCTGTGTTTGGATGAACTCATTTCTCGCACTTAAGGGCAAGTTCACAACCAAGAGCTACCTCTAAAATAAGTCAATCCAAACCCTAAACCCTCATTCTCAACTTCCATTCCCTTGATTGAGCTTCAATGAAAAACAAAATAATAAATAAAAACTTAAAAATAAACCCAGAATTTAATCTGTTCATACCACATTTTCATCCCCAATATGAAAGAATTTAAAATTTAAAATTTCAGGCACTCAAACTAAATTCAGCTTCTTTTTGTATTTCCCTCCAAACAGAATTACCCAAATTTCATAAAATAACAATTAAACTCTCCTTCAAAGTTCAAAGCTTCAAATTTATTTTCTTAAAAAATTGCAGAATAAATGAATAATTAAGCTCATTTCAGAACCATTTTACCTTGGAATCGTTCTCGTTATGAACAGATTCTTGTCCCTCCTGCTGCTGCTGCTGCCTCCTCAAATCGTTCCCCGATTGTTTATCAGCAGAATCTTCACCGATCAGAAAGTGGAGTCAATGCTCATTCCCAAAATCAACGTAATATAAATAAAAAACAAAAAAAACAAAAATCCAAAACAAAAAACCGAATTTCCAACAAAAGGAAAAGAAGAAGGAAAACAAAAAAACAAAAAGGATAAGACAAATCTGTTTTCGCGCAATGAGCCATGTACGAAGGTGAAAACGGGTAACAAAAATCAAAACGACGAACAAAAAAAGCATTCACAATAAAAGAAAAAGGGAAAGAGAAGAGGGGCAAAAACGGCATTCCAAGTAAGTAAAAGTTGTACCTCGATCGGATTTGAAATCCAGGATAACACGCTCCGCTTTTGCAGCCGCAGAGTGAAACGCGGTTCTCGCTTTCGACACCAACGAATGAGATTCCATTTTGTTATTTATTTTTAATTAATTAATTATTAGTAGTACTACCTAAATCTCCTCTCTCTCTCTCTCTCTATCCTCGGAGAATTGTTAACAGAAGAAACAGAAACAGAAAACAAGAAAAAGAAACATAGAATTTAGTTAGATAGATTGGTAGAAAGAGAGAGAGAGTGTGTGTGATTTTGTAGTGATGAGCAAAATGGAATGAGTCTATGGAGACTGGGTATGAGGAAGAAGGTGGAAGGGGTTAGTGATGGTGGTGGTGGATGGTGGTGATGCTGAAGAAGACCAAGTAGATACTCATGATGCTTCTTCCTCTATGGAGTAGTACCAACTAATTTGAATTATATATTATTATTATTATTATTATTATTATTATTATTATTATTATTATTATTATTTCAGCACTTCAGACTTCAGAGTTCACAGTTTACATACACCCGCACGCGGAAAGAGAGGTCTGAATTTCAGCGCGGTGATTATTGTAAGGAAAAAAACAAGTAGTCAAGTAGTTTGTTGAAAAATAAATAAATAAAGATGTAATATAAAATAAAAAAATATAATTAGATAATAATAATATTTATTATAATTATTATCTTAATATAATAGAGATTACTAATATATTTACTAATATTATATATAAAGAGTGAGAAAGGAATATTTAGAATAATTGTAACATAAAAAAAGAAAGAATTGTTTTATTACTTGTGTCTATTGCATTTGACGATGTCTTCTATTTATACATGTAAAATGTCTTTGTTTTAATTCTTATTAAATTCATTCTCTATTGAGAATGGACATCTACGTAGTGATCCTTATCACAACACTCTTCCTTAGATGTTCATTTAGAATTATGTCTCGTTAAAACTTTACTAAAGAAAAACCCAATGAAAAAAAAATTTTAGTGAAGGAAAAATAGTACAATATATTTTGTGATGGGGACTACGTCATTAAATACCTTGTAAAAAAAACTCAATGGGAAAAAACCTGACAAAGGGAAAAAGAGTACAGTCTCCCCCTCTTGTCGACATCATTTAACATCTCAAAATCGGCGCATCCTAATCTGATATACCAATTTTTCAAAGGTGGATTTTGGAAGTGACTTTGTAAATAAATATGCCAGATTATCACTTGAGAGGATCTGTTAGACATCAATTGTCCCTTGATTTTGAAGATCATGAGTGAAGAAGAATTTGAGAAAAATATGCTTTGCTCTGTCACCTTTGATGTATCCACCCTTAAGTTGAGCAATGCATGTTGTATTATCTTCAAACAGAACAGTTGGAGCTATCTTCTAATCAATCAGTCCACATGATGACAGAATATATTGGATCAAACTCCTAAGCCAAAAATACCCGCGACTTGCTTCATGTATCGCTAGTATTTCAGCATGATTAGAGGAGGTTGCTGCTATCGTCTGTTTTGTGGACCTCCATGATATAGCTGTATCACTATACGTGAATAGGTATTCTATTTGAGATCTCCATTTGTATGGATCAGACAAGTATCCAGCATCAGCATAGCCAACTAATTGTGACTTGGATTCATATGGATAAAACAATCCCATATCAACCGTTCCATGAAGATATCGAAAGATTTGTTTGATTCCATTCCAATGTCTTCTGGTTGGAGAGGAACTATATCTTGCTATGTCAGGTCGTGTATTATTAGCAAGATACATTAGTGCTCCAATGGCACTGAAATATGGTACTTCAGGACCAAGGATATCTTCATTTTCTTCTTTATGACGGAATTAATCTTTTTCCACATCCAAAGACCTTACAATCATTGGGGTACTTAATGAATGTGACTTATCCAAATAAAATCTCTTCAAGATCTTTTCTGTGTATGTTGTTTGATGAATAAAGATCCCATTTTTTGTATGCTTGATCTGCAGGCCGAGACAAAACTTAGTATTTTCAAGATCTTTCATCTCAAACTCTTCTTTTAGAACTTTTATAGTTGTTGGAATCTCTTCAGGGGTTCCAATGATGTTTAAATAATCAACGTACACAGCAATTATAATGAATCCAAATGTAGATTTCTTTATGAAAACATATGGACAGATATCATCATTCTTGAATCCTTTTTTGACCAGATACTTAGTAAGACGATTATACCACATTCATCTAGATTGCTTTAAACCATATAAAGATCTTTGCAATTTGATTGAGTATAACCCTTGCGAATATTCATTGGATGGTTTAGATACCTTTAGTCTTTCAGGGAGTTTTCAAATAGATATCACGATCTAATGATCCCTATAAGTAGGTTGTTACCACATCCATTAAATGCATATGTAGTTTATGGTATGCAGATAAACTGACTAAATAACGCAATGTTATTACATCCACTACAGGGGAATATGTTTCTTCATAATCTATACCGGGTCTTTGTGAAAAATCTTGTGCCACAAGTCAAGCCTTGTAGCATACAACTTCATTTTTCTCATTTCGTTTTCTCACAAATATCCACCTGTATCCAACAGATTTACATCTTCTGGTGTATAGACTACAGGTCCAAAGACTTCACGTTTTGCAAGTGAGTCTAACTCAGCATTCAAAGCTTCTTCCCATTTTGGCCAATCATTTCTTTGTCGACATTCTTTGACTGTTCTTAGCTCAGAATCCTTACTTTCATGCATGATATTTAATGTCACATTATATGTAAATATTTTATTGACAACTATCTTATTTCGATCCCATTTTTCTCCTTTAAAAATATAATTTATCAAGATCTCGTCATTTTCACAATTTTCAGGTACCTAAACGTCTTTTGACGTCAAAACTATATCAGAGTTTTGGACAACTGCAGTTAGTTTTACTATGTATTTTTCAACAGGGATAGTATTTACCTATTTTCTTTTTCGAGGATTTTTGTCTTTGGAACCAACAGGTCTACCACGTTTCTGGCGTGAATTTGTTTCAGTGGCCACTTTTCCAACTGGGACATCAATTCGAATTGGGGGCATTTTTCACTGGTATATAAGATTTGGTTATCCTCTTTGTATCAAAAAATGCATCAGAAAATTTATTTGCTATTCTTTGCAAATGTATAATTTTTTGAACTTCTAGTTCACATGACCCTGGTCGAGGATCTAAATATATCAAGGATGATGCATTCCAATTAAGTTCCTTTTCAGGAAACTTATTCTCTCCCCCTAATGTTGAAAATTTTGATTCATCAAAATGGCAATCCGCAAATTGGGTTTTAAATACATCTCCAGTTTGTATCTCAAGATACCTCACTATAGAGAGAGAATCATATCCAACATATATTCCCAATTTTCTTTGGGGTCCCATTTTGGTACGAGAAGGTGGTGCAATAGGAACATATATCGTACCCCCCAATATTCTTAAATGGGAAATATTTGACTGCTGGCCAAAAATCAATTGCATAGGAGAGAACTTATGGTAACTTGTTGGGTTCAAATGAATAAGTACTGTGGCATGTAAAATAGCATGCTCCAAACTGATGTTGGAAGATTTGTTCTCATAAGTAAGGGTCTAGTGATTAATTGGCGGCGTTTAATAAGTGATTCTTCTAACCCATTTTGTGTGTGAACATGAGCTACTGGATATTCAACGCTTATTCCATTAGCCATACAATAAACATCAAAGGTTTGGAAAGTAAATTCACCAGCATTATCAAGACGAATTGTTTTGATTGAATTTTCTAGAAATTGTCCTTTTAATCGAATAATTTGAGCAAATAATCTCGCAAACGCCAGGTTGCGAGAAGACAATAAGCACACATGTGACCATCTCGAAGATGCGTCTATTATGACCATAAAATATCTAAAAGATCCACATGGTGGATGAATAGGTCCACATATATCGCCTTGAATCCTTTCTAGGAATTCAGGGTACTCAAATCTAATCTTTACTGATGATGGCCTTAAAATTAGCTTTTCTTGAGAACATGCAGCACAACAAAATTCACTAGATTTAAGAATCTTCTAGTTCTTTAGTGAATGTCTATGGAAGTTTTCAATAATTCTCCGCATCATGGTTGTGTCCAAATGACCCAATCGATCATGCCAAGTTATGAATTCATTTGGGCTAGTAAACTTCTAGTTTACAATGGCATGTGATTCAATTGCACTAATTTTAGTATAATATAACCCAGATGAAAGTGATAGTAACTTTTTTAATATAACATTTTTATTTGAATCATGAGTTGTGACACATAAGTACTCATGATTTCCGTCATTCATAATTTCAATATGATATCCATTTCGACGAATATCTTTGAAACTCAATAAGTTCTTTAGAGACTTAGTAGACAATAGTGCATTATTTATTATGAATTTTGTTCCTCCAGAAAACAAAATTATAGCTCTTTCGGAGTCATCTATCACATTGTCTGAGCCAATAATAGTATTAACATATTCTTCTTTTGGCACAAGATGAGTAAAATATATATTACTTTTGAGAATGGTGTGCGAACTTGCATTATTTGCAAGGCAAACATCTTCACTATATGTCCTTGCCATTTTCTGAGTCTTCCTAAAATTTGATTAGAGTCTTGTGCCGATAACGTGTTGTAAAATAAATAAATAAATAAGGAAGATGTAATAAATATAAAATAAAGAAGTATAATTAGATAACAATATTCACCACAATTACTATCTCAATATAATAGAGATGATTAATATATTTACTAATATTATATATAAAGAGTGAGATATTCAGAATAGTTGCAACATAAAGAAAGAGAGAGAATTGTTTTATTGTTTATGTCTATTGTATGTGACGATACTTTCTATTTATACATGTAAAATGTCTTTGTTTTCAACTTTCATTAAATTTATTCTCACTTGAGAATGAACATCCACGTAGTAATCCTTATCACAACATAGTTTACCATTTTTGTGTTGTCTCAATCCATTTCTGAATTTTAATTTTGGTAAGTCAAATAAAAAATAAAAAATATTGTTAATCCTATAAAATATTATCTTTTAAATAGGTATTTATCGACAATAGGTTTAAAATGAGCACAACAATTATGTGCTTATTGAATGTGTCACATTTATATAGACCATTAGATTTTATTAGATAAAAATCAAAGACTAATATAAAAGAAGAACATTGATGAACTTTAATAAATATAGAATATTCTAGTACATAAATAAATGCTTTAAATGATAATATTTTAATACTTTTTATTCTTAAATAATTAAATATAAAATTTATAAATAACAAAAATTTCTTGCATAATAATTAATCTTAATGAATAAAGAACACTCATATTTTTTGTATTTATATGTTTTATATTTAATTATTTAAGAATAAAATATTTTGTTGCCATTTAAAGTATTGTGTATTAAAGTATTGTCATTTAAAGTATTTATTTATGTACTAGGATGTTCTATATTTATTAGAGACTATTAATGCTCTTCTTTTATATTAGCTTTTAATTTTCATCTAATAAAATTTAACGGTCTATATAAATGTGGCACATTCAATATAAGTACATAATTATTGTACTCATTTTAGACATACTCATTTATTGAGATTTAGTTTAATTTTTATATATTTTAATTCTCTATTATTTTTTAACTTTTTACACTATTAAATTCTTGTTAGTTATTTTATCTTAGAACATTAAAAACACATTTTTTTAGAAAAAAAAAAATCCAAACTAATTAAGCACATACCACTATCTTCTTATATGCATTTGGCCTTATAGAATTCTCTTTTTATTTATTTTTTTCGCTAAATATTATTAGGTACACATCCAAAATAATAAATAAAGTATTTTTAAAACACATCCAAAAATGTATATAATATAATTTTTTTTGGTAAAATTAAACATATCACATCTAAAATAACAACTAACAAACTAGATATTTTGTGAACACATATAAAATTATCAAAAATAATAAAAAGATGAATATTATCAAGCGTCAAGATAACAGTTATTATATTTATTTAGCTATGATAGTTTCAAAATCATTTTTATAAGAATGAATCTTTCTCTTTCAAATACAAACAGAAATATAGATTTAAAAAGATAGAATTTTTTACCATAAGAGGCTGAAAAGCGTTATTTATATTTTTTAGTGGTGTCTTTAAAAAAATGATTTAATTTATGGTATAATTTTAATTGTATTCAAGACACATCTAAAATAATAAATAATAAATAAAATATTTGTAAAACACATTCGAAAATATATAATATATATTTATTTGGTAAAATTAAGTAAACACATCTAAAATAATAAATAACGAACTAAATATTTTGTAAACACATCTAACATTATCAAAAATCATAAAAAAATGGATGTGAAGATAGCAGTTATTATGTTTATTTAGTTATGATAGCTTCAAAACTATTCTTATAAGAATGAAGCTTTCTCCCTCAAATACAAACAAAAATATATATTAGAAAGATAGAATCTTTTACTAGAGGAGGCGGGGATGGAAGACAAATAGCGTGTTATACATCTAAATTCCGGCAGAAGATTGAAGCGCAGCGAAGATGGGAAAAGCACAGGACGGGGAAAGAGCGCGGCGCGACGACGGAGGAGCACGGCGCGACGACGGAGGAGCACTCAAAGGAGGTGTGAGGCGTTGCAGATCTAGATTTTACTAGCGGGTAAAAGATTTAATAAAGTAAAACCTGTGTTTTGAGATATTTAAAGAGTGTTTTAGATTGTGTTAGGGTTTAGTAGATTTAAAATTAAATTGTTAAATTTTAGTTTTACTCAAACTATCTTTTTGAATTTGTATTTTAAATTAAAAAAATTAAATCTATTTAAATATGTTTGTTTTATTTTTTTTAATTAGTATAATAAAAATCTATTTAAAAAATAAATTTAAAGAATACCTAATCATATTGATAAAAAATATACTAATTCGTACTAAAATAATTATCAAAATGGTCTATTAAATTTTAATCCAATAATTAAAATAATTTCTTAATATTTGAATCAAAATTATTCTAAATTTTAAAGCGCAAATTAAAATATTTTCGGTCAATTTTCAGGTTAATGACGTTAACAAAAATTTTACATAACTATTTTCAAATTAAAACTGAGTGATCATTTTAATTATTATTTCTTCTTATTTATAGTAAATAAGTGCATAAAAAATCATCCAGTTAAAATTTTTTTATTGATATAGAATTAAATTAAATTTTATTAGAAATTGAATTTCAGTCAAAATTGAATTGAATTTTAACATTTAAAATGAATTAATAAAATTATAGAATTGAATTGAATTCTAATATTTGAAATGTTTATTAAATGAATTAAAATTTTATAATGGACATTATACTTTTTATTAATATAATATTTTATTTAAATAATAAATATATTTATTTATTAAATTATATAAAATAATTAAAAGTTTTATTTTTAATTAATTTCTTCAATTAAAATTTGTTTATTTCTTTTAAAAAAATAAAAAATATTACCTACAAATATTTGAAAATAAATAATATATATATATATATATATATATATATATATATATATATATACATAAATAACGTGTATCGTTTTTTACGTACTCCGTCTTCAGGGAGAATGAGAGAAGGAGAGATCGAGAGCGAGTGTTTGAGGGTTAAACATGGTGAGGAAGATGGCCATGCCATCGGAAGAGATAAGGGGGAGAGCGTGGAAGGGTTTGTATCATATGTGAATGAGGGATTAAGTAAGGGCGACCTTAGTTCTAGGGTGACTTCCAAGACTTTTTTTTCGTGACAAGGTTATTGGTTCTTCGATAGCCTCAAGATAGACCGGGCTGAGACTCTAGATGAGGATTCATGGCAGTGGTCACCGAAAACAAGGAGATCCTATGCCTCCGAGAGTTTACTTCTTCGAAGAGACTACAAACATCCTCTCTGAATGAACCAAACAAAGAGGCAATTGTGATTAAGGTTCTTGGAAAAAATCTTAATTACACGGCCATGGTTCACAAACCGAAAGGGGTATGGAGGATCACAGGCGGATATGAGATCTTGGATATCGGTTTTGGGTACTTCCTCACCATGGATGATCTTCGGTCACTATATTGCGGTCAAGCCGTGGTCACTGGATTTTAAACTTTGCAAGGACACTTTCGGGGAGCCTATCGTTTGGATTCGAATAACTGGTTTGAGCATATGGACTCCATTTTTTTCTGCAAAGCCTCTGGTGAGTCATGCGACAGAATTATCGACCTATTATCTGAATATGAAAGCTTTAATGGTTAAAAGGTCAACATGAAAAAATTAGCAATCTTCTTTAGAAGCAATATTTCCAACAGAGTAAGGATTTCACTAGCAGCTCGGTCAAATATATCACATATTGGCACGCAAGATAAGTACTTAGACCTCCCTTCTATCGTCAATAAATCCAAAAAATCTATGTTGAGTTAAGAAATTAACTAAATTAAATTGATGATGACAAATATTATTTTTAGTGGGTTAATCACCCAATTAGTTTTGACTATTTTTTATTAAGTGATGCAGGCCATAATTAGCAAACATAGCAGCAGCCCAATATAGAACAAAATAAATCTGCTGGTGGACTGTCTAAACAAAAGAAGCCCAAAGAAAACAAAGCAAGGAATTCAGCTGGGTCAATTGGATCAAAGCCAACCCAAACCCAATGTAATTCTCTCAAGCTGATCTCTCCAAGTGCTTGCCTCCAAAGCAACGTTCCTTTTTCAATTCGGACAGAACTTAGAGAAGAGAGAGAGTACTTTGTTCCTAAGTCATTCACCAAAGAAGAAAGAAAGAGAAGGGTTAAGCAAAAAGGTTGAGGTCTAATCACCCAAATCAAACCACATCAAGCTAAGTCAGAAGCTAAAGGTGATTTATTTCCTTTTGCATGCATCTTACTTTCTTCCCTCCCTCTCCAATTCTCTGCTACTTCATTTTGAGATATATGGAGAAAGTGATTTCTGAAACACACTGTTGTGAATCAAAGGCCAAGATTATTTCTTAGGGACAAAGTAGTATCTCAAGGGCTCAGATGTGGGATTGCCATTGAAAATTTTTCTTCTTTGCTGTTCTAAGGCATTTGGTCAAGAGAAAGAGATCTGTTTCAAAATTTTAAATTGGGGATTAATGAAAGAAAGTAAAAGGCTAAGTTGGTAGCATACAGCTCGAGAAGTTGACTTGGTAAAGAGCAACTCAGCAATATCCAGGAGATACAAAAGACAATTTTTTTTCATTATTCTAAAGCGAAGGAGAGAGAACCATGGTTTAAAGTTCATGTTCTGAGATGTCTTCTTTGAGAGAGTTCATCAACTTGGACAGTGCTTTCTATCAAAGGAACATTCTGCTAGAATGAGGAACGAAATCAGAGTTAAGCAAATCTGGTTCATCGCATAGCAATAGAGGCTGTTGAAGCATCAATCTCCTTCATGTTTCATATATTGTAATTTCATTTTCAATGTATATCTTTCTGTAATTTCTTGTATGGTAAAAGGCTGAAAGAGAGAGCTTAAGAAAAAGTCAAAGAGTGAGAAAGGCTGAGTGATATACTTGAGTGAAAAGCCTAGAGTGATGTTAGATTTCTTTAGGTTAGTTTTGTGTCTTGCATCTTGTACCAGTGAGGTACCCCTTTCTTAGTTAGGTAAGCACTAAGAGTGAAGAGTTAGGTATTAGTATAGCCAAGTCAAGTTAGGTTAGAACTTGAGAGTGGAAGGATTGTGTCAATCCTGTGGAATTGGTGTATGTAATACTTTAACTATAGTGGAAATTCCACCACTGTTGTGGTGGAGACTGGATATAGGTTGCATTGCACAAGGCAACTGAACCAGGATACATGATGGTGTCAACTTTTGTCTTCCCTTCTCTGATCTGTTTTCTGATATTCATGAGATAAAATGAAATTGTCTCATAAATTTTTCGTTGCTGAGTTCAAACAGATTTAAATTGAAAGCTTGTAATTAAAGGGGTATTTCATTAAAGTAAAAGAAGGTCATAGATTCAACTCCCCATTCTCTAACTGAAGGCCAGTCAAACAACAGGCCTCCCTTTTTCAACCGGAAGAACTATGCTTACTGGAAAGAGAGGATGCGGATCTTCATCCAATCCATTGACTACAACATATGGAAGATTATTGTGAGCGGGCCCAAAATTTCAACAAAACAAGCGCTGATGGAGTGGTGACTTCAAAAGAAGAAACTGAATGAAATGATGACGACAAGAAGAAAGTGGAGCTGAATGCTAAAGCCATCAACCTTCTTCACTGTGCTATCAGTTTTCAAGAGTACTGAAAGGTGTCTAGACGCAAGACAGCCAAAGAAATCTGGGAGAAACTCCAGGTTACACACGAAGGCACTAAATAGGTCAAAGAAACGAGGATTGATATACTGCAAAAAGAATATGAGATGTTTGATAAACCCCATTTGGAGGGTTTATCTTGTGTTCAATTTAGAGGATTTTATCGCCTTCTCCCACATTTATCTAATGAAATAGCATGGTTTTATAACTTCTCCTTTAATTGTGCTTAAGAGTGAAAACATGCTTTTAGGACTTAAAATAGCTAAATTTAATTCACCTTGATTCTATTAGATGCGTTGATATGTTTGTTAAGTGATTTCAGATTTAGGAGGAAAAGATTGGATCAAGGGAATGAAGAAAAAGTATGTAAAAATGGAGAACTCATGAAGAAATGAAGGAATCGCAAAAGATGTCAAGCCGACCTCTTTGCACTTAATCAATCATAACTTAAGCTACAGAGGTCCAAATGATGCGGTTTCAGTTGCGTTGGAAAGCTAACATCCGGGGCTTCAAAATGATATAAGATTTTCCATAGTTGCATTGTGTTTAGGGGCACGCACGTGCACTGTATGCGTACGTGCCGATGGTGCACATGATTCACTTAATGCAACTCGTGGCCGGCGATTTTAGAAGCCTTGTGGGCCCAATCCAACTCATTTTTTATGCTATTTAACTCAAGGATTGATAAAGGATGAGGCATCTAGTCAATTAGGGAGTTTTATTTTAGTTTTATCAAGCTTTAGTTAGTTTCTAGAGAGAGAAGCTCTCTCTTCTCTCTAGAATTAGGAGTAGGTTAGATCTAGATTAGAAATTCTTAGATCTAGGTTAATTTCAAGCTTTGATTTACTTTTTCTTTTGTAATTCTTCTTCTTCTACCTTTCTTCTCTCTAGTTTTGCATTTAATTCCTGTAATTCTCTACTTTTATGGTCATGCACTTTTGTTTCTTCTATTTCTCTTTAATACAATTTATGATTCATATTCCTTTATTATTCAATTGAATTATTGTTGTTTAATTCTTTGCATTTGAGTAGTGTAGATTTACATTCCTTGCAATTTTACTATGCTTTCATTTTGTGCCTTCCAAGTGTTTGATGAAATGCTTGGAAGGATGTTATAGTAGATTTTAGTGCTCTTGGCTTGGAAAGGTAACTTAAGAACTCTTGAGTTACTAATGTCCAAGTGATTGACGATTGGGAGCCATTAACTCTAGATCTCACTAATTGATTTGGTGGAGAACTAGGACTTATGGACTTGGATTGATATAGCTCACTTGACTTTCCTCTACTATTAGTTAGGAAATGACTTAGTGGGATTGATTCTTGCCAATTCTCATGTTGTGGTTAGTGATTAGGATAGAGATCTTTGACCACCAAACCTTGCCAAGACCTTTGTAGCTATTAGTTTACTTCCTTGCCATTTATATTTCTTGCCTATTATCTCAAAAATCCCAAAACATACCTCATAACCAATAACAAGACACTTTATTGCAACTCCTAGGGAGAACGACCTGAGGTTTAAATACTTTGGTTTATAGATTTTAGGGGTTTGTACTAGTGACAAACATATTTTTGTATGAAAGGATTATTGTTGGTTTAGAAACTATACTTCGACGAGATTTCAATTGTGAATTCTAAACCGTCAATTTTCTAATCATCAAAATGGCGCCGTTGACGGGGAATTGCAATGGTGTTGTGTTATTGGTTATTGTATATATGTGAATATTGTGAATATGTTTGCCTTTTGCTTCTTTGTTAGTTTTTGCTAGTTGTAAGATTTAATTTTCTTACTTCTTATTTGATTTTGTTTTCATTTTCTCTTGCTATCATGAATTCTCACTTTGGCTATGAGTTTGGTTCTCACTATGTTGTAGGAAATGAGGACTTCAATGAGGATGTGTATCAAGGATGGGACAATCAAGGGTGGGAGGAGCCATATGCACATGATCAATTTTCATGGCAACAACCTCCACTAATACACTATGAAGAAGAGCCATTCTTTTATGCATATCAATCTAATGGCTATGGTGAATCTCCTTGTGATTTTCAAGAACCACCACCATATGCCTATGAGCTATATCCTCAACATAGCCATCTACCACACTCACAAGTCTTTTTTCACCAAACACCTCCATATGACCTTGACCCATATCCACCATACCAACCACCTTTTGAACCATATGAGCCACACATGAAACCACCATTCCAATATCGATTCTCCCAAGAGCCACCTCAATATACACCACCACATCCTTACCAAGAAGAACCACCTTCCTATTATGAACCCATTCTCCAAGACATTGAACCCTCCTATCCACCCCAAGCCTCAATGGATGAAATCCTTAGCCTTATACTTCAAGGGCAAGGATAAATGCAAAAGGAGACACTAGAATTTGTGGCTACCTTGACCAAGGTAGTAAGCACCTTAACCTCCCAATATTTGAGCATTCAAAGCACTCCCATGGTCACATGTGGAGAATCAATTGAAGAGCAAAGCATGAAGAAGAGATTGAAAACTCCGATGGAGAAGGAGGAAGGCCACTTTGTGTTAGAACAATTGGAGGAGCCTATGATCATTGAAGAAGAGGAAGAAGTGGTTGAAGACCTAAGAGATGCAGAACCTCCTTGGGAACCTAGAATTGAAGAGAACCTCTCCAAGAAGATTGAATTTGATGTTGAGGAGGAGAGTGCACAACCTCCAAAACAATTTTTGAATGAAGACTTGGAGGGAATGAAGCAAGAATTGAGCTCCCTTGGTGATGAAGATCATGCATCCAATCTTCTTGGTGGTGAATCCTTTGAGTTTGAAGAACCTTCTCCCAATGAGATAGAAGGCAATGTGGAGGTAGATTTTTCTCATATCCTATTTATGATTTGAGTGATGGAGAAGAGTTAAATGAAATTGATGAACAAAGGATTGAAAGTGAAGAAGTTTGTCAAGTGGTGGAGGTAACCAAGGAAGAACACAAGGGAGTAAAGCTTGCTAGCACATTGGAGATACCTCTTCCCAAGCTACCACCATCTATTCTTTCATTCAAGTGGGTAAATTCCTTATACTCAAGCTTTATTATTCCCCTTGAATATTGTTTGCTTGAGACGGATGATCAACTTAGACATATTTGTGGCTTTAAGAGCAAAAGGGAGATGGTTAGTGGTTGGAAATATCATTCTAAGCTCATGATGGTTGCACATTCAAGGTTGAATAGTAATGGTTGGTGTAGAACCCAATTGCAAGGGTCTAGGAAGTTGTTTGGGGGCTTCTTTGAGAATTCTAAGGTCATGCCACCCAATTGGAATCATGATGATCAATTTGAAGATGGGTGTCAAAACAAAGTGTGGGATCCCATATCGCACAAGGAGAATCAATTTTGGGAGCCCTTGGCTTGTGAAGAACTCCATCAAGGCTTGGAGGCATTACCTTTGAAGAATAGAGCTTATTGGAGAACCAAGCATTGGTGGGAGTTCCAAGAAGAATTTAAGCACAAGCCACCTTGAGAGGAGCTTCCCATAAGTCCAACTTAAGGACAATAAACAAAAGTGCTAGGTGGGAGACACCCCACCATGGTAAGCTCTTTTCATTTTTCTCTTTTGTAAATATTAGTAGAATAGGTTTGATTTCATGTTTTGTTTTGTTTGTTGAGTTTATTTGGTAGTTTAGTATGTCAAATAAGGTTTTAAGGTGTTTTGGTAGCTGTTCGGATGTTTGGAAGGCTTGATTTGGTGCAAGAACTTGAAAAAAATTTTGAAAAATAGAGCACCATCCACGCGTACGCGCACTTCATGCGTACGCGTGCATCAAGCATTTTCGACCATCCACGCGCACGCGTACATGGCGCGTACGCATGGATGCAAAAATTCCACCCCCAGCCAAAAACCCGAGAGTTAGGCATGCACTGTGTGAACATTGGGCCTAAGGCACAAACCAACCCGCGCGTACGCGCACCTGGCGCGTACGCGTCCATAAAGCTAAATGCGCAATGCACGCACACGCACGCTGTGCGCGCGCGCGTCGATAGCGCCACCTGCCCTCCTGGTACATATTCCAGAGAGTTGGGTCAACCTTGGGCTGACACTGTGCCCTGCACCTAATCCCACCCACGCGTGCGCGCACCTGGCGTGTACGCGCCTTTCGGCCAAACTGCGCATCAGCGCGTAAGCGTGCATGATGCGTCCGCACTGGTAAAAAAAAAAGATTTTTTTATCCTCTTCCATTTTCTTTTGTCCATTACATTCGCATACTTTTATTCTTTTCATTTTCATTTTGTTTTTATAGCCTGTTTTTACTTTATTTTTTTGAGTTTCTTATTTTAATAATGGTGTTGCATCTTCCTACTCAATTGTTGAGAATTTCTTGCATTATTTTGGTGCCTTTTGACTTGTTTGATATTATTGGGTGATGAAACTTCTAAAATCAATGCTCAATATTTTAAGACTCTTGGGTCTTTGTGCATTGATCTGCCCTCATATTGTCTTTCATGACCCACTCCTTCTTGTTCGAACTTGATGCTTTTGAGTGCTCTTCATGCTTTGACTTTACTCTTGCATCAAGCTTAATGATATGTCTTAGCTTACATTATTTTTCTCACTCACATGTTGTAGCTACCATGTTGTGGGAACCTTACTCTTATTTGGCATTAGCCCCCGCCTATGTTTTACTTGCTTTGCTATCTTTGTTGTAGGCTTAATTTTCTTTCTTTTTCGCTCCTTTTAGGTTGGCCACCAAAAGAGGAAACGGAAAAGTTTCTAAATGGGGGCGATAAACAAGTCATCCGCACAACCCTTTGAAGAAGCTCATCAATTGTAGCACCCCGTCCACCTTGCTCTTTGTTGCATGCGCCGAGGACAGTGCAATCTTCAAGTGTGGGGAGGTCATCCGACCGATCTCCATGGGTAACAATTTCCTTTTTCAACACCAGTGTTAGTTAGTTGTTGCATTGCATGTTAGGTTGCATGTTAGTTAGAATTTGTACATATTTTTACCACTTCTTTCTTATTAGGACTACTTGGTTAGAGTGATGATTTCTTTTCCAAGAAACTGTTTTAGGCCAACCTACCAATTTGAAAATTTTTTTTGTTGAACTTGCTTGAAAGAATATATTTTAGAACATGGTTTTTGAGCTAAGAACACAAGCTTGTGAGATTTGAGCCTAATGGTGTGGTTACATCTTATAACCACTTATTTTTCTTCTTGTGTGCAATTGTTCTCTTTTTATGATTGTAATCTTTGATTTGTTTGATTCTTTATGTCCATTATTTTGTGTATTCATGCACTTATATGATTGAGGCCATCATTTCATCTAGCTCACTTTCCCAAATAGCTAGAAGTGTCAATTTAGCCCAAACCTTAGGGCCAACCCTCAACCCTCCAAAAAATTCTAGCCCACAGCCCTAAAATTTATAAAATGATATTTTGTAAGCCCAACCCTAATTAAGCCCTCCCAACAAAAAAGCAAAACAGGGCTGGCCCTATAAGCCCTACAAGCCCCAAATCTAATCTTCTCCTCCCTGAGACCTTGACCTGAGATTTTAGGCTGAGAACTACTTGCATTGAAAGAGTGAAACTGTGAAAGGATTTGCCTTGAAATGGTGAAACTGTGAAAGGATCTGCGTTCTACCTGTGAAATCCGTGGCTATTTCTCCTCCCTCACGCGGAATCAGAGGTGGGTTTCTTTGTTTTCTGTCCCGCTCTGAGTTTTTTCTTTGTTTGTTTGCAATTGCATCACCCATTTTAATTCTGTTGACTGTTGTTAATAAACTGAGGTGGGTGATTTCAAAATGGTTGGACTATGAATTGTGGACTGTGAACTATGAACTTGTTTTCAATTTTTTCCCAAAAGGAGATTATGGAATTGAGAATCAAAGTTGAGTTTTAGTTACCATTTTTCAATAATCTGCTATTTGATTCCTACATAAGCAATTGTTCTGCTTTTAAACTTGTTTAATGTGATTTTGGTATTGTTGCTTAGCATGATTAACTGTTGGATTATTTAGCTTCTGTCTATTCCATATTTTCTTTCTATGCTGATTTTGATTAATTATCTTCATATTTGGATGAGTTTCATGAGAATGGTAATGGCATAATAATTTATTTTTACTATTTTACTTACAAGTTACAATTTTACAATTCTTATATTACTAGTTTGGAGACATATTATGTATAACAGTAGCAACTGTTTTCCTTGTTTCTTATACATACTCTTGGAAAAGATACTTAGAGATAAAGGAAGAAAAAGTGAACATTGTTGTATTGCTGATTTTAGATAAAAACCATGGTGTCTGGTATTCTGTTACAGGATGACATGTACCACCATCTTCTTCAACTTATTGGATCAGATGTCTGATTTCTTTTTCACTTGTCTTTTGTCTATTTTCCACCACTTATTCCATATGTGACTTTCTTTAAGATTCTATATTCATTTATTTAATTAAAGGCTTCTTGGTCTAAATTTAAGAAATAACTTTATCTTTTTAACAAAAAAATAAAAGGGCAGCTGATCACAAAGTTATATTGTTAAAGAATTCCGAGGTTTTCTATTATGACATCTTTTGATTTTAAATTATAAGAACTTTGTGATTTGATGCTTATGTAGTGTAGACTGTAGACTGATTTTGCAGTCTATGATTTTGTTGGTGTGAAACTAAGATTATACTTTTGATCTCCTAAGGACCTTGTGTAGAGCGAATTTAGTTGTGTTTATTTCAAAACTGTATGTGAAAGAACTTATTGATTGCGTGTCTTTTTCGCAGTGCAGTTTCCTGGTGTGGAAAACTGAATGCTATAGCTTGTGCCTCTGAAACATATGCTAGAATTCCCAGGTTAGTGTACACTTGTTATCCAGTGCCTGTGTTTCTCACCTTATCTTTGATTATGTACTAAATGTTCTATTGCCAACATGTCTATTAGTTTGGATAACTGATAATCTTCTGTAATGTCTCTTGCTTTTTCTGGTTTTTTGTTTTCATAGCTCAACTGCAAATCCCACCACTTTGGATCCCTATACATATTGTGATCCCAGAGAGGCCTACTGAATGCAGTATTCGATGTCCTAGTAGGTATTTTAATTTCATTACTTCCTTTCAATTGAACTGCTTTATTTTCTTTCTATATTTTCATCTATATGTCTATGAGAATTTGATCAGTTACACTATATACATTCCGCAGATTCTCCTCATGATTCTGTACAGTTTATTGAGTGGTCCCCTACTTCTTATCTCCGTGCATTATTGATAGCTAATTTTCATGGGAGGGTAACTATTTGGACTCAACCATCTCAAGTAAGTGAGGGTTACATAAGTGGGTACTGCAATAAAAATTTATAGCACAACTTAGTAGTTTTAGTATAATAATATAGTTAGAAGTTCTCTGCCATGAGTTTCCCTATGACCATAGATTTCGTTAACATTTTCTATTCAGCTTCCTGTATGATTGAGCAGATTATCAAAATCTTTGGATGAAAAGGAGATTTGACTATATGTTATAGATTAGTCCTAGGAGGCTAATTTAATTAATTGACTTGATACTTGTGTCTGCTGGTGGGATGATACTTTTTTTCGGCCTATGTTTCAGCTTCTCTTGCTTTTCCATTCCTAATAAGTTTTATGTGTGTTGTTGAAATAGAGAATGTAAAAAAAAAAAAGAGAATTAGATAACCCATGGGTTGGCCCTAGGGCTTTTGGCCCATGAGGGCTTTTGGCCCTGAGGGCTTTTTAAAAATTTGACCCTATTAGTTAAAGGGCTTTTTATTCTTCTGGCCCTATAAAGTAGGGCCAAAGTCCTATAGGGCCAAACATATTGACACCAATACAAATAGCCCTACCTTTTATCTTCCTTTGTTAGCCAACTTTGAGCCTACGCTTAACCTACTTGTTCTTAATTTAGCACACTTCAAGCCTTGAAGCGGAAAATAATAAATGTCCTTATTTGGATCTTTGATTAGCTTAGGCTAGTGTGTGTGTATCATTCAAGTGTGGGAACCTTGGGACATTGGTTGAATAAAAGGGTAGTTTGTATTTTGTTATAAATATTGGAAATTGGGTACATGCTCATGTGTTAATTAAATGTAAAACCATATGCATTGATACTTTTGTATATACTTTATTGCAAAAAGATAAAAAATGAGAAAATAAAAAGAAAAAAAAGAAAAAATACATGTAGTTATCAAAAGAAAAAGAAAAAAATAGAAAGAAAAAGAAAAGAAAAGCAATAAAAAGGGGACAAAATGCCCCAAGTGAAGCTCAATAATAATCAATGTATATGTGTTGTGATCAAAGAAAAAAAATTGCATGAGTATGTGAAAAAGTGAAGAATGGGTAGGTAGGTTTGTTTAGAATTGTATAGGTTGCTATATAGGTTAGGTGGGAAGTTTAAGGTGATCAAAGATTCAAATTTCAAGCCCACTTGACCAAATATGTATCCTTACCTTGACCCTAGCCCCATTACAACCTATGAAAAGTCCTCATGATAGTTGTATGCATGCATGAAATAAATGTTGAATGTTAGATGAAAAACAAATCTTGGAAAGCATGATTAGGGGAGAATTGAGAGAATCGACCCTACACACTTGAGCGACTAGAGTGCAAACACTTCCGGTGAGGGTTCGATGCTCAATTCCTTGTTCCCAACTTTCATGAGCTTTCTTCTTGCAAGTCTACTTGAACTTCATTTTTATACTTGAATTGGTAAGATTTATGAATCATTATATGACCTTAGCCCTACCCATTTATACATGCTCTTGGAGGATTGATTTATTTTTAACCAAGTAGGTAGAATCATTTTGCATTTAGTTGCATTCATATAGATAGATGCATTTAGGTTATTTGCATTGAATAAATATTCATACCCCTTGCTTCATTCCTGGTTCAAGCATGAAGACATACTTGGTTTAAGTGTGGGGAGGTTGATAAACCCCATTTGGAGGGTTTATCTTGTGTTGAATTTAGAGGATTTTATCACATTCTCCCACATTTATCCAATGAAATAGCATGGTTTTATAACTTCTCCTTTAATTGTGCTTAAGAGTGAAAACATACTTTTAGGACTTAAAATAGCTAAATTTAATTCACCTTGATTCCATTAGATGCCTTGATATGTTTGTTAAGTGATTTCAGATTTAGGAGGCAAAGATTGGATCAAGGGAATGAAGGAAAAGCATGTAAAAATGGAGAACTCATGAAGAAATGAAGGAATCGCAAAAGCTATCAAGCCAACCTCTTTGCACTTAATCAACCATAACTTGAGCTACAGAGGTCCAAATGATGCGGTTCTAGTTGCGTTGGAAAGCTAACATCTAGGGCTTCGAAATGATATAAGATTTGCCATAGTTGCATTGCGTTTAGAGGTGCGCACGTGCACTATACGCGTACGTGCCGATGGTTACACATGATTCACTTAATGCAACTTGTGGCCAGCGATTTTAGAAGCCTTGTGGGCCCAATCCAACTCATTTCTGATGCTATTTAACCCAAGGATTGAAGAGGGATGAGGCATCTAGTCAATTAGGGAGTTTTATTTTAGTTTTATCATGCTTTAGTTAGTTTCTAGAGAGAGAAGTTCTCTCTTCTCTCTAGAATTAGGAGTAGGTTAGATCTAGATTAGGAATTCTTAGATCTAGGTTAATTTCATGCTTTGATTTATTTTTCCTTTTGTAATTCTTCTTCTTCTACCTTTCTTCTCTCTAGTTTTGCATTTAATTCTTGTAATTCTCTACTTTTATGTTCATGCACTTTTGTTTCTTGTATTTCTCTTTAATGCAATTTATGATTCATGTTCCTTTATTGTTCAATTGAATTGTTGTTGTTTAATTCTTTGCATTTGAGTAGTGTAGATTTACATTTCTTGCAATTTTACTATGCTTTTCTTTTGTGCCTTCCAAGTATTTGATGAAATACTTGGAAGGATGTTAGAGTAGATTTTAGTGCTCTTGGCTTGGGAATGTAACTTAGGAACTCTTGAGTTACTAATGTCCAAGTGATTAACGATTGGGAGCCATTAACTCTAGATCTCACTAATTGATTTGGTGGAGAACTAGGACTTATGGACTTGGATTGATATAACTCACTTGACTTTCCTCTACTATTAGTTAGGGGATGACTTAGTGGGATTGATCCTTGCCAATTCTCATGTTGTGGTTAGTGATTAGGATAGAGATCCTTGACCACCAAACCTTGCCAAGACCTTTGTAGCTATTAGTTTACTTCCTTGCCATTTATATTTCTTGCCTATTATCTCAAAAACCCCAAAACATACCTTATAACCAATAACAAGACACTTTATTGCAACTCCTAGGGAGAACGATCCGAGGTTTAAATACTTCGGTTTATAGATTTTAGGGGTTTGCACTAGTGACAAACAAATTTTTATATGAAAGGATTATTGTTGGTTTAGAAACTATACTTCGACGAGATTTTAATTGTGAATTCTAAACCGTCAATTTTCCAATCATCAATGTTTAACATGAAGGATGGAGAAAGTATTAATGAAATGTTTGAGAGATTCTCAATCATAATCAACAACCTCGATGCTATGGGTACAACCTACTCAGAACAAACCCTAGTGAGAAAACTCCTTAGAAGCCTCACAAAGAAATGGAAAACAACAGCCACTGTCCTAGCCGAGAGTAATAATCTAAGTCCCATAACCTATGATGAGCTGAGAGGAAAATTCCTTGCCTATGAAGCCACACACACAAAGCCGAACTCAAAGAAAAAGGGAATTGCCCTTAAGTCAAAAATAGAATTAAAAGAGAGTGAGTCTAGTGATGGTTTTTCAAATGATGAACTTGTGTTTTTTGCTAGGAGACTCAGAATGATAATGAGGAACAGAGACAAGTACAAATGGTTAAGCTCAAAGGAGTACAAAAAGAACATGAGCAAGGTAACTTGTCACCACTGTAAGGAAGCTGGACATCTCAAGTACAACTGTCTAAAACTCAATAAGGAGGACAAATGGAAGAAAGAAAAGAAGAGAGTGCTCATAGCATCTTGGGAAGATCTTGAGAATGATTTGGATGAGGAAGAAAACTCCGAAAGTGAAGATAAAATCTGCTTCATGGCTGGTGATGATCAACTTGATGAGGTAAATTATTATGACTTGTCCATAGATGATTTACATGTTATAATTGATGATCTCACACTAAATTCTGCAAAACTGTTGGAAAAATATACTAAATGTAAATCTGAAAAAAAAATGTTGAAAGCTGAAAATGAGTTTTTGAAAGAAAAGGTGAAGGAAAGCACATTGTGGACCCTTCTCAAGAGCTTATTGCTAAAAATGAAAGATTAAATGAAATGATTAAAAAATTGAATGGTGATTTAGCAAAATTTGCTCAAAGTTCTAGCAACTTGGACAAATTACTTGCAAATCAAAGACCATTGTTTGAAAAATCTGGTTTAGGATATGTGATAAAGGATGATGCAGTTTTTGATAACTCCTCCACAAAATTCATAGCCTCTTCTTCAAAAACAAAACCTACTATCAGCAAATCTGGTTTGGGATTTATTCCTACCTATGAAGAAGATTTTGAAAACTCTTATTTTGAGGAAACTGAATCATCTTCAAGAACTGAACCTGTATCAAACAAATCGGGTCTAGGCTATATTTTAACCAATGAGGTTATTTTCAAAAATCCATCTTTTAACAATAGAACCTCTTCTTCAAAAGGCCCAAATGTGTTCAAAGATTCTGGTTTGAATGCTTTTGCAAAAAGGAATAATCACAACAAAAGGTATTTTGTCAAAAGAAATGCACCTCTTCCAAAAACCAGAAAATCTCAGTCCTTTAATCATTTCCAACATCATAACTCACGTCAATTTTAGCAACAAGCATCAAGAAATCATTGTTTTAATTGTAAGAAATTTGATCACTCATACTCACAATGCTTCATTAAAAAAAGAATAGTAGGAAGCCAAATTTACAATGTTGTCTGTGATTTCAATGCACTTGGACAACCAAGGTGGATTAACTTCAAAGGATCCAAATTAATTTGGATACCTAAGGTTACTTGAAGTTTTAATGCAGAGTTGCCTAGCATCCAAGAACAAAAAGGATATGTGGTACTTGGATAGTGGATGCTCAAGGCACATGACTGGAAGGTCAACCTTCTTCATCAAACTCAACAAGTATGATGGAGGTTTTGTGACCTTTGGAGATGATGGAAAAGGTAAAATTGTGGCTGTTGGAAAAGTAGGTAATGATCACTCTACTTTCATTGATGATGTCTTTTTGGTAAATGGCTTCAGGCATAATCTTTTGAGTATAAGTCAATTGTGTGATTTGGGTTATTTAGTGATTTTTAAAAGATTGGAATGCTGTGTTATAAATGAAAAGACTAATGAAGTGTTGTTTATTGCTAAGCATTGTAATAATGTGTATGGAGTTATCCTTGATGAACTAAAGGATCAAAATGTAGCTTGTTTTTATTCTAAAGAATCTGAAAAGTGGCTATGGCACAAGAGATTGGGTCATGCAAGTATGTTTCAAATAAACAAACTTGTCAAGAAAGGATTAGTAAGAGGTCTTCCTTTAATAAATTTTGACAAAGACATCACTTGTGATGCTTGCCATATGGGAAAACAAACAAAGAGTTCATTTAAATCAAAGGAAGACATCTCTACTAAAAGACCACTTGAATTGCTACATATTGATTTATTTGGTACAACAAGAACTCAAAGCTTAGGTGATAAGCATTATGGTTTAGTAATTGTGGATGACTACTCTAGGTTTGGTTGGGTTTTATTTCTTGCACACAAAATGAAATCTTTTTGGCCTTTGAAATTTTTAGCAAGAAAGTTCAAAATGAAAAGGATTTAAAGATCTCTTCTATAAGAAGTGATCATGGAACTGAATTTGAAAACCAATTATTTGAATCCTTTTGTGAGAAATTTGGAATATCTCATAACTTCTCTTGTCCAAGGATACCACAACAAAATGGTGTCGTGAAAAGAAGAAATAGAAGTACAAGAGCCATGCTTTGTGAGAGTAATGTTCCAAAATTCCTTTGGGCTGAAGTGGTTAACACAGCTTGCCACATTTTGAATAGAACTATCATAAGAAAATTTTTGAAGAAAACACCTTCTGAACTTTGGAAAGGTCACCCACCTAATTTAAATTACTTGCATATCTTTGGATGCAAATGTTTTGTTCTAAATAACAAAGATAATTTGGGAAAATTTGATCCAAAGGCATATGAGTGTTTATTTGTAGGATATTCCACAACTAGTAAAGCTTATAGAGTTTATCATCAAGATGCTAGAATAATTGAGGAGTCCATACATGTTACACTTTGTGATACTAACTTGGTTCAAAGTATTCTGGAAGATTGTGATGTAGGAAATCAGGCTCAAAAGGATGATGAAAAAGCCCAAAATCATGAAAGTGAAAATTCTGAACAAACTGAATCAGAACCTGCAGCTACTGAAAATCCAACACGAGACAATTCTGTTTTGTCTCATGAATCTGGAGAAAATACTGAAACCACCAGCTCCTTAAATCCCTCAGTGACCGAATCTGCTTTTAAGTCCACAAGACCTCGTGAATGGAGATTCTTGAAGAACTATTCCTAGAAGTTTGTCATTGGGGATATATCACAAGGTGTCAAAACTCGTTCCTCCACTAGAAAAGCAAATGAAGAAACAAGCATTGCTTTTTTCTCTTAAATGGAGCCTCAAAATGTCAAGGAAGCCCTTGATGACCCTTCTTGGGTAAAGGCAATAGAGAATGAGCTTCATGAGTTTGAAAAGAATCAAGTGTGGACATTAGTTCCAAAGCCTAGTGGAAAGAAAGTGACCGGCACTAAGTGGATATTTCGGAACAAGCTTGGTGAAGATGGAAGCATTGCTAGAAATAAAGCAAGATTGGTGGTACAAGGATGTGACCAAGAAGAGGAAATAGACTTTAATGAATCATTTGCCCTTGTTGCCTGAATGGAAGCTATAAGACTTCTGTTAGCTTATACTGCTTATTGTGGTTTCAAATTATATCAAATGAATGTGAAATGTGCATTCTTGAATAGTGTGATAGATAGAGAAGTGTATGTGGCATAGCCACCTAGTTTTGAAAATAAGGAATTTTCTAACCATGTTTTCAAACTATCTAAAGCTCTCTATAGTTTAAGACAAGCTCCTAGAGCTTGGTATGAGAGACTTAACTCTTTTTTTTTTGAAAAATAGTTTTTAAAGAGGCACCACAGACACTACTCTATTTATCAAGAATTATAATGATTCTTTCATTCTAATCTAAATCTATGTTGATGATATTATTTTTGGATCAGCCAATGAATCCCTTTGTACTGAATTTGGAAAAACTCATGACAAGTGAATTTGACATGAGCATGATGGGTGAACTTAATTTTTTCCTTGGACTTCAAATTAAGCAAACTGAAAATCGTATTTTTATTCATCAAGAGAAGTATGCCAAGGAACTAGTTAAGAAATTTGGTATGAAAAATGACAAATCCATGGGAACTCCCATGCACCCTAATTCAAAATTAGAAAAGGGAGAAACTGAGAAAGATGTAGATGAGACTATGTATAGAGGAATGATTGGCTCTCTTATGTACTTAACTTCATCTAGACCTAATATTATGCAAAGTGTTGGAATGTGTTCTAGATTCCAATCAAAATCAAAAGAGTCACATCTTTCAGCAGTAAAGAGGATCATTAGATATGTTCATGGCACATCCAATTTTGGTTTATAGTATCCTAAGACTGATGATTTTTCTGCAGTTGGTTATTGTGATGTGGATTTTGCTGGTGATAGAGTTAATAGAAGGAGCACATCAGGCATATGTTGTTTCATTAGAAAGTCTCTAAATGTCTGGTCAAGTAAGAAGCAGTCCACAGTGGCTTTATCCACTGCAGAGGCTGAGTATATAGCTGCTTCTTCTTGTTGTTCTCAACTTATGTGGTTAAAAACACAGCTTACTGATTATAAATTAAATGCTGATAATATTCCTTTGTTGTGTGATAACATGAGTGCCATTAATATTTCAAAGAATCCAGTTTTGCACTCCAGAACTAAACATATTGAAGTGAGATTTCACTCAATAAGAGAACATGTTCAAAAAGGGGATATTAGCATTCAATTTGTTAAATCAGAAGAGCAATTAGCTGATATTTTCACTAAACCACTCGCTAAAGACAGATTTTGCATGCTTAGGACTAGTCTAGGTATTTTAAGTCATGATTCATTGTTTGAAAATTGCTGATATGTTCGTTGAAATTTTTGTCTCATAGGTTGGGATGAGACAATTCTGGGTATATGAAGAACCATCTCTCTGAACTTTGCTCTCTGGGCCTTATTGTACATGCTGAATCATCTGGGCCAACCTTAAAAAATTCAAATTCTGAGTGGTCCAATGTGTTTCCTTAAACTCAACCACCTCTGGGCCGAAAATGAGTGTTACATTATCCATGTGTTTTATTTTATTTTATTCATTTTGTCCTTTAGTCCATAGTTTTCAAATTTAAAATTACTTTCTGTTTTAATTTTCAATAAAATCAAATCACTTTTTCTTTGTGATGTTAAGTCCTTTCAAGGTCAAATCATAGATGATGCAGTTGGATGTTTCAAGAAAATTTTTTTCATGGTGCGGTTACCAACACTCCATCTTCTCCCTTCATAACTCCTTCTTTCAACCCTTCGGTTTCTTCCCACTATCTTTACTGCTTCTCTTTGTTCAAAATCAAAAACCAACTAAATGAGGAAGAAAACTGTTCTTTAAAAGCCTTCTCGTGAAAAAGTTCTCAAACTTCCAGCAAAATCAAAATCCTCCACTTGTTCACAAGACCGAACCTTTACACCTTCTCCTTCTCCTCCTACATCTCCTCCTCGCACATATCCTATGGCTCACACCAAGAATCTCTCAAGGATTCCATCTTCCTCCAAGCCAACCTCAACTCCCAACGCTCCTCACAGCGGTCCATCGAAGCCAAGCACCTCGAAAGGGAAATGCCTTGCTGCAGCCAAACAAGCCACTGAGCCAACTCAATCTAATACAAGGTCTGTTCCCAATCATCCTCAAAGAGGTAAACCACGTATCCCTCTTAAATCTGTTAGGGAACTAGACATTGATCCCTTTGCACAAAAATCACACTTCATGACCTCTCACTCAAACTATAACCCTCACAAATTTAGGTCTGCTATGAATAATGGTTTTTTTTGAAGGAGTTATTTAGTACCGTACCCTGTGTCCCACTTTTCTTGCTGATTTACCCTCTCTGAAAAAGAAAGGTTTTCCTTTTGTTGAAAATTTGAAATTTCTAGACTGACATCACCTTTTTAAAATTAAAAAGCCTATTTATCCACTGTTAGTCAGAGAGTTTTATGCCAATATGACGTAACATGAGGACAATATTCATTCTTATGTCAAGGGCTGAGACATTGTGCTAAACAATGAAACTATCAGTGATTCCTTGAAATACACTAATGTTGGGGCGTGTGCCTATGCTTCGGGTAAATGGGACAAAGGAGTTGATATCTCTTTCAGTGATGCTCTGGCTTATGTATGTGAACACGTTTCTCTGATTGATGGCATCACACCCACTCACAAGGCCCTGGGTTATAATCGTGCTCAGCTGCACCGTATAGTAAATCATATTATCCTTCCTCAGAATGGTTCATACCAAAGGGTATCTTACACTGACATTCTTGTTTTGTATGCTATTCTCACAAAAACAGAAATCTCTTTTGCTTATTTAATGGTAATATATATGTTTGATTCTGTTAGAAGTGAGAAAGATAAAGCCCTTCCTTATGGCATATTCTTAACTTGCATTTTTAAGCATTTTGGTGTTGACTTGTCAAATGAGGATTATGAAAATAGACACTCATATCTAAAAGGAGGTGGTTCAGTAAAACAGCAGAAAAAGGGACCCACTCACTCTAAAAGGGTGGTTCTAGATGATGATGATGATGAATCCGTTCCTGAGGATTCTCCTCCACCTTTCACCGAGGGTACCGCAGTCTCAACTGGACAAAAATCTGTTCTATTTGGGGTTGTTAAGGATGTGATACAAGAATTTGTCTCCTAGTCATACCATATGATTGCTATGAGCAAAGAACATAGGAAGTTAGCAAGCAAGCATGAGAACTTCCTCTGAAAATTAAGAGATCGAGTGGCTGTTTTCATGAAGTTCATTAATAATCTCCAAGAGGATGAAAATGCTGCTACTGATGCTGAAGAAGAAGCTGATTCTGAGGAGGATAGTTCAGATGTCTAGAATTATCTCATGTTACTGCTACCTTCTATTTAATTTTATCTCATAAAACTGTTGTTGTTTCTTTTGAACTTTTCTATATTTTGTTTCGGATGACTGTAAACTGTTTAAGCACTGCTGCATTTATTTTTAGTTAATTACATGTTTGGACTTTGCATTAACACTTTTTGTGCAAGATTTAAGGTGCCACTTTGAGTGTTGTTCCATCCTTGATGACAAAAGGGGGAGTAGTGGGTTAATTGAATAGTAGGCAAATTTGAATGTGAATTGAATATGCTATTGTCATGAATATTTGCTGCTGTGACATTTTTTTGTGAATTGAACTTAAAAGCTTGATGATGCTATGATCAGGTTGTGATCATCATATTTGACCTCACCTTATAAGATTTGTTGCTTGGTCATGACTTTGTTAGTCTTAATGCTCTGTTTTGTTCAATTTTGAGTAATTTTTTGAAATGGATATTTGTTAAAATTACTGATGTAATTTGTCAAAGTTTGGGCTGGATTTTTGTTGATGGTTGTGTAAAATCCCTTAGTCAAGTTGAATTGTGTGTTGTACTTTATTGTGTTCTCTATAAGAGTAATAAACAGGAAGGAAGAGAAGAGTACAAATCTAGGGAGAGCAACCCTTTTAAAGGAAAGGGGGAGCAACACAAAATCAAAGAGAAGTTCCTTAACTTTATTCAAATTCAATTCTTTTTTATTAATATTTTAATTATGTTTATCATCAAGGAGGAGATTGTTGAGTTAAAAAATTAACTAAATTAAACTGATGATGACAAATATTATTTTTAGTGGGTTAATCACCCAATTAGTTTTGATTATTTCTGATTAAGTGATGCAGGCCATAATTAGCAAACATAGCAGCAGCCCAATATGGAACAAAATGAATCTACTGGTAGGCTGTCTAAACAAAGGAAGCCCAAAGAAAACAAAGCAAGGAATTCAGTTGGGTCAATTGGATCAAAGCCAACCTAAGTCCAATGTAATTCTCTCAAGCTGATCTCTCCAAGTGCTTGCCTCCAAAGCAACGTTCATTTTTCAATTCAGACAGAACTCGGAGAAGAGAGAAAGTGCTTCGTTCCTAAGTCATTCACCAAAGAAGAAAGAGAAGGGTTAAGCAAAAAAGTTGAGGTCTAATCACCCAAATTAAACCACATCAAGCTAAGTAAGAAGCTAAAGGTGATTCATTTCCTTTTGCATACATCTTAATTTCTTCCCTCCCTCTCTAACTCTCTGCTACTTCATTTTGAGATATATTGAGAAAGTGATTTCTGAAACACACTACTGTGAATCAAAGGCCAAGAATGTTTCTTGGGGACAAAGTAGTATCTCAAGGATTTAGATGTGGGATTGTCATTGAAAACTTTTTTTCTTTGCTGTTCTGAGACATTCAGTCAAGAGAAAGAGATCTGTTTCAAAATTCTAAATTGGGGATTAATGGAAGAAAGTAAAAGGCTAAGTTGTTAGCACACAGCTCGAGAAGTTGACTTGGTAAAGAGCAACTCAGCAACATACAGGAGGTACAAAAGACAATTTTTTCATTATTCTGAAGCGAAGGAGAGAAAACCAGAGTTTGAAGTTCATGTTCTGAGATGTCTTCTCTGAGAGAGTTCATCAACTTGGACAGTTCTTTCTATCAAAGGAACATTCTGCCAGAATGAGGAATGAAATCAGAGTTAAGCAAATCTGGTTCATAGCATAGCAATAGAGGCTGTTAAAGCATCAATCTCCTTCATGTTTCATAGATTGTAATTTCATTTTCAATGTATATCTTTCTGTAATTTCTTGTGTGGTAAAAGGCTGAAAGAGAGAGCTTAAGAAAAAGCCACAGAGTGAGAAAGGCTGAGTGATATACCTGAGTGAAAAGCCTAGAATAATTTCAGATTTTTTTAGGTTGGTTTTGTGTCTTGCATCTTGTACCAGTAAGGTACCCCTTTCTTAGTTGGGTAAGCACAAATAGTGAAGAGTTAGGTATTAGCATAGCCAAGTCAAGTTAGGTTAGAACTTGAGAGTGGAAGAATTGTGTCAATCTTGTGAAATTGGTGTATGTAATACTTTAACTTTATTGGAAATTCCACTACTGTTGTGGTGGAGATTGGATGTAGGTTGCATTGCACAAGGCAACTGAACCAAGATACATGATAGTGTCAGCTTCTATCTTCCCTTCTCTATTCTATTTTCTGATATTCATGAGACAAAATGAAATTGTCTCATAAATTTTCCGCTGTTGAGTTCAAACAGATTCAGATTAAAAGCTTGTAATTAAAGGGGTATTTCATTAAAGTAAAAGAATGTCATAGATTCAACCCCCCTTTTCTAAGTCTTCTACAACCTTCAATCTACTTTCAACTCAATCAAAGAAAGGATACAAAATAATCTTTTGGGCTGGAAATGCAATGTTCTATCTAATGCAGGAAAACATGTTTTCATCATAGTGGCTGGCGAAGCTGTTCCTATTTATACACTGTCCTGTTTTAGACTTCTAGATATTCTCTTGTCTAAAATTCATAGCATGTTCACTCAGTTTTGGTGGAGGCAGCAGGGGACAGAGAGATATATGGTCTGGGTTAGTTGGGATAAGATGACCTAGAGCAAAAAAGGGGGGGGGACTTGGTTTGAAGGACCTATGTGCTCAGAACCTAGCGCTATTGGAAAAACAGTTTTAGAGACTAGCTACGCAACCTAATTCTCTATTGAGCAGAATGTTAAAGGAAAAATATTTCAGGTATAGAAATGTACTAACAACAGAAGTTGAAAGCTTACCTTCTTGGGGATGGCATAGTATTTTGGAAGGCCGCCGAGTTGTAGAGAAAGGCTTGAACTGGAAGTAGGCGCTGGCTGTGATATCAAAGTTTTTGGGGATCCCTGGCTGCCACCACCATTTCCTTTTTGCATTAATTGGACTCAATCTATCCAGCTTCAGAATCACTAAATCTTTTGGGTGAAAGACCTCACACTTAGCCTACGAACATGGCATCAGAACCTGATTCATAGCTTTTTCTCCCTGAAATTGCAAACAGAATACTGGCTATTAATCCTACAAGTGGAGAAGAAGAATTATAATGGTGCCTTAACAAGACAAACAAATATGATGTAGCATCGGAATATAATATTTCTTACCATTTCTACCATGTTGCAGTCGATTATTGCCTGGACGTAATGAGAAACCTCTAACTCTAGTCTCACCTTTGGAAACGTGCAATCTCCCATAAAATCCATCTTTTTTCTGGAAGGCATTCCACAATGCCCTACCGATGATTATCAATCTCAATGAAAGGTTTTCTTCCACAAACCCAGAATGTTCTCGCTACTATAATGGTTGTGAATCAATCAACCATTGTCTGATAACTTGTTCAGATGCAAGAAGAGTCCGCAAAAAAAAAAAAGCTCTCTGCTCAGCTTCCTGCCTTCTCAATCATGCACTCAATTTTATCAATGGTGGTTGAGGTTGAAGGAGAATATGGCGTAACAAAGAGACAGAGAAAATAAACTCAGGTTCGCAGCTCTTATTTGTTGGCAAAATTAGTTGGCTGGAACCTTTGGGTGTATGAACAGAAGAAAGTGTTGTCGAAAGAGACCTTGGAGGCAACCTTGAAGCTTTTCCACTCCTTCAGACAAAATGGAACAAGCACACTACCCTAACTTTTTGGCACTTTTTCTTTTCTTAATAACAAGTTAATGTTTAATAAACTATCACTTATGTGATTTTCTTGGAAACCCCCATTTGCTCCTTTTGCTTTTGTCCTGAATTTGGACTATTTATATTTCCTTCACTGTTGGAATAAAATATCTTGTCTTTGATAAAAAAAGAAATTCTAAAAATATAAAAATATTTTAAATAATATACTATTGTGTAAATACATAATTATTTCAATTAATTACATAAAGTTAATGTTAAAAAAATATTGATATGAAAAGAAACTATCATTTAAAAGTAAATTATCGTATATTATTAATATTATACACCAATTATGCATAATTATAATTATTTATTTTTAAAATAGGTAATCAAATTAATATAGCACTAATTATAATTATTTTTCCTATTTTAAAGTATATTAATTATATTATACTACTATTGTATGAATGGACAATTATTTTTTATTAATTACGTAAAGTTAATGTTAAGAAACATTAATATGAAAAGAAACTAGCATTTAAAAGTAAACTATCGTATATTATTATTGTTATACACAAATCATGCATAATTGAAGGTTGACAAAGCAAAAAGAAAATGTACGAAGATGCAGACCCAAAAATTTAAAAAAGGGGTGTAATAAAATTTTAAAATAATTTTTAGCTTTTAGAATATTAGGGAGTTACCGGGTGTTAGAAAATTGAGTATGGTGAAAGAAATAAAAAAGAGGCAAAAACTAAATATGTTAGATTTGGTTGAATCTAAGATGCAAGTTGTGATTAAGTTTGATGTAGTACGTATTTGGGGGACCGATGTGTGGGGTGGGAGTATGTAAGTTCGGAAGGCAAGTCTGGAGTCTGTTGTTAATGTGGGATGACATGCTGTTTAAAATGAATAACTGTTACAAAGAGGAGAGATGGTTATGTGTTGAAGGAGTCCTATTAAAAGAGTTCAATTGTACTTTTTGTTTGGTATGTGGTGCTTATACTAGAGTGGAGAAACTTACTATTTAGGAGGAATTGAGCTATATAACTGGTTTATGTCAAGTTCAGATATGTCACATGGGTAACTTTAATGAGGTTATACAGGTTGAAGAGGGGAAAGGACAGGACAGGTTAACAGCGTCGGCAGAAGATTTTAAGATTTGGATACAAGATATGTAGTTAGTAGACTTACCGTTGAATGATCGAAAATTACATGGTTCAGAGGCCCTTCTTGTAGTCGTATTAATAGAGTTCTATTGAGTGTAGAATGGATTGAGGAGTTCCCAGAGATTCGATTAAAAGGTGGACGAGAAGTTTGTCAGATCACTACCCAATTATAGTTGAGGATTCCAAATTCAGAGGTGGACTACATCCTTTTCGGAGCTTAGATTCTTGGTTTACACATGAGGGTTTCCTAAGAATGGTCAGAGAGGAATAGAGGAATCTTGGTGAGGTGCAGTTCACAAATAAGCTGAAGGCTCTAACATTTTCTTTAGGAAGATGGCATAAGGACAATTTTAGTGATGTGGACAAGAAAATTTAGTGATTTAAAGAGGAGATCAAGAAGATAGATAAGATGGCTGGCAATGGAGTTTATGATGGTACAATAGAGGCTAGAAAAAAGGCTCTAGTAAGCTGTTGCAAACGGTGGTATGTGAGGAAAGAAATACACTGGAAGCCAATGTCGCGATCTAGGCATGCGAATGATATGGATAAAAATACTAGGTGCTTCCATAACTTGGCGTCGGCATAAAGGAGGAACAATAGAATTGATGCATTGGTAATTAATGGAAGGTTGATAAGAAATTAAGCTCGGATCAAAATTGCTATCAAAGAGTTTGATAAGGATTTGTATCATCAGGAGAGATCACCGGTTGTGGGATTTAGGGACGGATTAGTAAATCGAATTGATGAAGAAGAGTTTGTAGCATTGGAGAGAATGCGATGTTTGAGAGGCGGTTTGAGATTGTGAATCATCTAAGGCTCCGGTAAGTGATGAGTATAACATGAATTTCATTAAAAAGTGCTAGGATGAGATTGGTGCAAAGTTCACGACAGCTGTGTTAAAATTCTTTCAGTCATCAAGGTTTTCTTCTTATTCGAATATTACGTGGGTAACTCTAGCACCTAAGTTTATTGGAGCCAAGAAGATTAAGGACCTTCGGCCGATTAGCATAGTAGATTGTGTATATAAAGTAATCTCTAAAGTGATGGTCAGAAAGATGAGATCAGTGATGCCAAGTCTAGTAGGGGAGACTCAGAGCATATTTGTCAAGGGTCAAAAAATACATGATAGGATACTTATTGCATGCAAAATAGTGCAATGATTAAAGATGAAAAAGAAGAAAGCAGCGATCATTAAATTAGACTTTCAGAAGGCTTACGATCAGGTAAAATGGAGCTTTATGGATATTGTATTACAGAAGATGGGCTTTGGTTGGAGGTGGAGGAAATGGCTAAAAGAGTGTGTTAGTACAACTTCTATGTCAGTTCTGATAAATGGCTCACCATATAAACCTTTTAAGATGGAAAGGGGTTTGAGACAAGGTAATCTACTGTCTCCATTTTTGTTTGTTCTTGTGGTTGATGTTCTGCATAATATGGTGGGGGAGACAGTCAGAAACAGACGTATTTCACCTTTGTTGGTTGGCAAAGATAATATAGAGTTGTCACATCTCCAATTTGCATATGACACTATATTATTCTGTCCACCGGAGGAGGAGACCATCATAAACTATGCCAGGTTGCTAAGATGTTTTGAGGTGATGTCGGGGTTAAGTATCAACTTCGATAAATCTAGTTTGATATCGATCAATTGTAAATAGCAGTGGACTTACAACATGTGCAACTTATTGGGATATAAGGAGGCTAACCTTCCAGTCAGATATCTTGGCATTTCTTTAGGAGCGAACCCAAGGCTGGTCAAGACTTGAAAACCGATAATTGATAACGTGGAGGAGAAGCTTAGCATATGGAAGGCAAAAGTGCTCAATAAAACGGGTAAGTTAGTCCTTATTAAATCTGTGTTGAATAGCTTGCAGGTGTACTATTTGTGCCTGTATTAGATGCCGAAGGAAGTGGAAGAAAAGTTGATTTCGTTGCAAAAAAAAAATTCTATGAGCAAGGAGGAAGGTAGAAATGGTTTGGCACTGGTTAAGTGGACAGTAGTTCAGGGTCCTAAAAAGTTGGGTAGGTGGGGGGTTGGTGATGCAGTGGTTAGGAACGCAACTCTCCTCTTCAAGTGGTGGTGGTGTTTTTCAAAATAGGAGTGTCCATTATGGAATAAGGTTGTATGCTTTTGTTATAACTTGAACCCCAATACAATGTTATAATCTCAGACATTGCCTAGTAAAGGGGGTCCATGGAAGGATATCTGTCAGTTGCAATTCAAGGATCGTAATGCGAGAGATAAAATAATTGCTGGGTTGACCATGGAGATGGATAATGGAAAGAGGACTCGCTTCTAGGAAGATGTTTAGTTACAAAGTGGTTTGCTAAAGATGAGTTTTTCGAGGCTTTTATCTATTTCAAACCAAAGAGGATCTATCATAGGGGATTGTGAATTTTGGGATAGGTTAGAGTGAATTTGAAACTTCCAGTGGAGGCGAGATTTATACCAATAGGAGTTGGCATTAGTGGATCAACTACATGAGACTTTAAGGCTTGTAAAGCTATCATATGATACACAAGATAGAGTTGCATGGAAGTTTGACAAGGAAGGCATTTTTTCAACTAACTCTTTTATGCATGTGGTGCAGTCAGAAACACTCTCGGAGGATATCACCAGCTATAGTTTCACCAGAACAATATGAAAAGGTTTGGTTCTGCCATGAATAAAGTTATTTATTTGGTTTGTTTTGATAGAAAGAGTAAATACTAAAGAAAGATTGCATAGGCTAGGAATTATTAGTCACGGTGATAGTGTGTGTATTGTGTAAAAAAGACGTTGAACATATTCACCACTTGTTTTTTGGTTGAGTTTACTTGGCAGGTGTGGTGTGAATGGCTATCTAACTTTGGGAGGTTGTGATTTGTTCTGGGTTCACTGAAAGAACATTTTGAGAGTTAGACATGTGTTGTTAACAGAAAAGAAGAGCGCAACAAGTGGATCATATGCTTCTTTGCCGTTATTTGGAATGTTTGGCTAGAGAGAAACGGACGGATCTTTCATAACAAGGAAGCGGGTGTAGAAGAGGTGTTTTACAAATCTTTGACCAGTTATAGAGAGTGGAGTAGTATGGATCCCTTTTGTTGTTGATGGCAATGCCGAAGATGACATTAGGGATAGATTTCTGTTTATATTTCGTTGGATGTTGATGTTTGAAACTTTATTTTGCTGTCGCTCTACTTTATTGTGCTGAGTTTGCTTGTTAAAAAAAAACAAAACATGCATAATTATACTTGTTTGTGATTAGAATTAAGCATCCACTCATTTAATGTCAATCTCATTTTACACACCTTGAAAAATTTTTAATTTGTGGTTGGATATTGAGTGCCAGAGAAGAGCTCAGTCACACCTTTAAAGACCTTCAATTTTTCAACAAGTTCATTTGTCATTTTTCACTCATCATCAGATAGTACATATTTGTACATATTTATACAGAGATTCATGTTATCTTAAACACTCAAACATTTCTTTATATGCAACGCAGAAGTAAGCATTAAGTAAGTTGAATTCCATCTAGTTCTACAATCAAGTGCAAGCCTTCTTCTATAATTAATATTCAATTGTCTATAAGTTTCTTCAAATTTTTCTTCCCTCTTATGTGTTGCAACCCAAAAAGAAACACTATCTCTGATTTTTTTAGTGGAAATATATATTGCATTCATACCATCTTTCACAATCAAATTAATAATGTGAGTACAACAATGCATATAAAAAAAATTCTCCTCTCTTAGTAAAGTTAGATGGTAAAATCTGATCAAGTATAAGATTAATCATGATATCATTTATACTACAATTATCAGCCGTTAAAGTTGATAATTTTCTATCTATGTTTGAATCATACAAGGAATTCACCAAAACATCACTAAGAACTTCAGCAGTATGCACATATGCAAACCTAAAGTAATGTAAATATAATGCAGCTTGAATTTGTTCCAACAATTTCAAAACCTTTACCTTCTCATCTTCATACATCTTCATGATATCATGCCTTAATGTATTTCTTGTATAAAATTTAAACAAAGATTGAGCCTCAGCTATAAACTCGTAAAAACCCTCTTCCCCAACTAATGTTATAGGGTGCTCATGCCTAATGACCTATCTTGTAAGTGTTTGTCGTGCTGCCTCCTGATTAAATGAGAAGTGTCCAACCAAAAGTGAATCGATTGGCCTTCCCATTCTCGTTGAATAATTTCATTATTGCAATGTTTTTAATATCGATTACCCACTACAACAATTCTGGCAGATAGCGGCGGAACTTTTGCGGCGGTTTTATAAAACTGCCGCAAAACAGCAACCTGCGGCACATATAGTGGCGGTTATTGGTTGGGCTGCAATCAGGACTACATTTAGCGACAGTTTTTCTCAAACCGCCACTATATTTCAACCAGGCTTGCATTTAGCGGCGTCTTTTCGAAAACTGCCGCTATATGTACCATCGAGTGAGTTATTGTTTTACATTTTGCGGCGGTTTTGTTTAAACCGCCGCAAAATACGTATTACCATATATTGCAATGTTTCTTTAGTAATAACCATTTGGGTATAATCTAGTTAAGTAAACACTACTATCTTAAGCTACATATGTTTAAATCATTGTTACTTAAACTCGTAACACTTTTTCTACATTCGTTTTACGTACAAAAAATTCAAAGTTAAATATGCTATATATGTTAACTCATGTGAACAAATTTACCAACAAGATTTTCTTGTTTACTTTATTGGCATTTAAATTTGCATTCGAACATGGATGTAAAAGAAGAAAATAAAATCATACTCTAAACTAATTAAAAATCAAACATTTTCTAAAAATAATAATTATAAATATTTTCTATAAAATATTAAAAGTAATAATTAAAAATATTTTCTACAAGTGATTAAAAATTCAAAACTTTATAATTTTACCAAAATTATAATTTTAAATTATAATTTTTTTAATTTTAATAATTTGTGGAGCATTTATTAAAATAAAAAATTTTAAATTTTTTTAATAACAATCTTAACTTGTATTCTTAGATATAAAAATTTATAATAACTAAATTCAAAATTAATTAATGTTTTATCAAAATTAAATACTAAATAGAATAAAAATATTTTTATATGAAAACCAATCAATTATCTGCATATTATCGTGGTTAATAGATTCAATAATGCTAACTGACTAACAAAATATAATATTTTTGGCAAATATTTCACTAATTTTAAATATTAAAGACTAAAATCTAAATCTTAATAAATATTTTAAAAAAATATTTGATTTTTAATAATTTATAAAAAATATTTATAATTATTATTATTATTTTTATTTATGATTGAATGTACTCTTTATTGAATTCATTATGGATATTATTAAATGTACTCTTTATTGTACTCTTTATATACGCTTGAATCATATATAAATAGATGTAAATTAATTCGATCTACTATGGTCCAAAATTAATTCGAAGCAGACCCATTCGAATTACTAGGGACGTCTTAGTGTGCATAATTCGAATCACCCTTATTCGAACTACCCTAAGACTACATGCAAGCATAATTCAAATTGGACAAATTCGAATTACAAGCATTACTACTAATTCGAATTAGTGTTGGTTTGTCTAATTCGAATGAGACTGATTTGAATTACATAAGAATGTGCTTTTGGGAGATCCCGGTAATATTTTTCAATTTGGTAGAATTGTGTAATTTGGTCCTCCATTTGATTTAATTGTGTATTTTACCCAATATATAAGGTGCCTATAATAACTATGATCAGATATAAAGTATACAACAAAAAATTGTGTGGCAATCAAATGTGTTCAGAGGAGAGTAAAGCGTTGTGTGGGGAAGAGAAGAAATTGAGGAGTGAGGAGCAGTAGCGTGCGATCGAAGAACTAGGTTGGGTGGGTTGTGGTTATCTGTTTTGGCGCAGATTTGAAGAACTTGGTTAGGAGGGATTGTGGTTCCTTGTTTTGGCGCGTAGGTGTATCGTAGTTATTTTTAGGGTTAAGTTCAATTTTGGTCCCTAACGTAGGGGTCGAAAATTTGTTTCGTCCCCAACTTTTTTTTTGCTACAAAATGATCCCCAAAGTTTCAGTTTGTTTTAAAATCGTCCTTTTTACCAATTTTATTTTTTTATTACCAAATTACCCCTTATTAAAAAATTATAAAATAAAATAAATATAAAATAAATAAATAAAAAAAGAAAAAAGAAAGGGATAGATAGAGAAGGGGGTGGGGACTGGGGAGAGAAAGAAAGCAGGGGGGGCGCCAGAAAAAGGGGGAGGGGGGAGGGGGGAGGTGGGAGGGAAGGGAGACCGCCGCACCACCGCACCGCCTTCCGCCGCCTTGCTGCCCTCCGGCACCGCACCGCACCGCACCACCACCACCTTCTTCTTCTTCTTCTTCTTCTCGCCGCCACCGGTCTTCATCATTACCGCCGCCGCTCTTCGCTGCCGCCGCCGCTCTGCTCCTCGGGGAAAGGGGGAAGGGAACGCGAAAGGAGAAGAGGGGGGAGGGGGTTTCGGGAAGAAGAGGGGGAAGGGAAGGGGGACCGCCGCCGCCACCGGTCTTCACGGACGCCGCCGCTCTTCGCTCGGCCGCCGGGGTCGGTGCTCCTCGCCGGTTTCTGGTTTCTGGTTTCTTGTGGTTTCTTCTGGTTCTGCTGCTTCTGCATGCTTATGATTATCAATCTGGTTTCTGTGTTGTTGTTGTTCTAAGTTATGGGTTTTCGTTTTTCTGATTTTGGGTTTTGAGTTTTGAAGATGATGATGATTTTGAGTTCTGGGTTGTTGTTCTTCTATTACTCTTGTTCTTCTATTTCTTGCTGTTTTTATTGTTGTTTGTTTGATTTCAGATGATGATTTTTTCTGAGTTTTGATGATTTCTGATTTTTTTTTGAGTTCTGAGTTTTGATGTTGGCTTGAATTTGGAATTTTGATGCTGCTTACATCCATTGTTGTTCTTCTGGGTTTGTGCATCTGCTTCTGGTTTCTGGTTAATGTTAAAGAAGAAGATGAGTTTCTGGGTTTGTGCATCTGTTTCTGGTTTCTGGTTTCTGGGTTTGTTCTTCTGGGTTAATGTTGAGGAAGAAGATGGCTGTTGAGGAAGAAGAGGGGAGGGAGGGGTATTTTTGTCCGTCGGACGATTTTAAAACAAACCGAAACTTTGGTGACCATTTTGTAGCAAAAAAAAAGTTAGGGACGATTCCGATTTTCGACATCTACGTTGGGGACCAAAATTGAACTTAACCCTTATTTTTACAAGGAATTGAGTTTCTCGTCTGGTGGATCTGATCTTTAGGGGGCAATACATACCAAAAGGTGCTTTAGTGATCTTTGATGATCTGAACAAGGAACTCTTAGTGTGGATCCATCTTTTTCTTATTCGCATTGTTCACCTTGGTCAGAAATCAGGGTGGTTGTTCTGCGCTTTTATTATATTTAAAGCAAGCAGCTTCATCCTTGATGGGGAGGCATTTTGGCGGGCACGTGCTTGTAGGAAGGCCAACCACTACATAAGCTAAAAGACTACGACGACTACAACGGAAGCGGCTCACTTCTATTCTCATTGGGATTAGATATATCTGAGGAACCTATAGAGCCAAAAGTATTAAAGGAATGGCCATAGGAATAGGCGCATCATGACATCTTACAATGTCTCTCCCGAATGAATTAGTTGGTACTAGAAATGTTAGAAAAAGTGAACAAAAGAGTAATAAGAAGTGAAAAGAACAGACAAACTTCCCAACCAGAAGAATCTCGATGATGAAACATTTTTGTATTTCTACCACTGTCGAAAACTCCTTCTTGTACACTAGCACTTTGGTTCGACTACCTTTTTTGTCGTGTTTGCCGATGGAACATCAAATAAAAAATTGATTGATCTCTTTGATTTATAGCTTGGCAAAAAACCTGAAATCCTACCTTCGACTCGACCGATTGAATAGGGAAGTCTTCCCACTTCCTCTTCCCATTCATTAAAAGGTACTAAGAACTCAGGAACAGAGTTGGAGCTTGGCAATGCAGTTGATCTTCTTGCAGTTGAGAGAGATGCTAGCATTGAATGAAGCTGATTTTCCAGTATTCAGACCCATATTTATATATGGTAGCTAAAAACAATGGTTAAAAATGTATACAAATAGTATTTTTATAAAAATAATCGAGTCAAGTGAAAAAAACTCAATAGTCATGCATTTGCAATTTATTTATTCTTTTCTAAACATATAAAACTAACAAAGTCTAAAACAAAAATTATTATTAAATCATATTATTGGGTAAAAGATTTCTATGAATATATGCTATGAAATGTGAGGCATTATATATTATTTAGAGGAATGCCTTTTTAAAAAACTATAAGAATTTCAAGTTTTAAACAAATATAATAGCTATCATAAGTACTCTTCAATTTTTACACATTTCAAAAGAAAAATAAAATTCAAAAAGTCTATTATGAACATATTCCAATACATCTAACATGCTATCATGCGTTGTATTTATCGTTCAATTTAGCAAATAAATTTAAAACAGTCACTGGCCACTTGTGTGACTATAAATTAATCCTACAAATTAATAATACAAAATTATATACACTAGTTGAAGATTATTCATTGACTAATAAAAAATGTTACAAATTTAGAAGGTCAATACGGTTAGACCAAAGAAGTCAAACGAAAATCTTAGCCTTCTGGGGTTGGACGCGTGGCATATTCCAATAGGCTACACTCTCGTGTCTGCACGGCGTGCTTCCACTTCCTAACTCGCAAGAGAAGAAATACTGCGTTAGAGTTTTTCCCTTTTTTCTTTTCTCTTTCCTTCTTCCTTTCTTTCTTCTTATGCAAAGTTTCAATCGTTTCCGTTCATCAAGGATTCGGAGATGTTCTCGTCTCTTTGGAAGGAAAAGAAAGAAGAATCTTCGAGAACAATGGAGATGCTGTTGACGTTGGTTCTATTCTGCATTCTTCTTCAGCCCGCAAGGGTTTCTTCAACTGCTCAAGGCATTGATCAAGTAATTCCCCAAAAAATAATACAAATTCGTTTTATTTATTTTACTTATTGTTTTATATTATTGAACATTGCAATTTTTTCTGGAGTGAGAATCTTGCTGAAGTAAATTCTTGTCTGCTTGAATTGTATGATTTTGGATTACCATAGAATGCAAATATGTGAGGGTTTGGTTCATTATGCTGCAGCAATATAAAGGTTTAAGTTGTGATACTTCTTATTTATATGAAAATAGAGAGGCTAATTTCATAGTGTATGTTGATTCTTGTTAAGTAATTGCTTCAAGTTGTTGCCTGAATGCTTAATTCTGTTTTCATGCGGTGTTTGGATTTTATGAAATTGGGTTCTAGAGTGTGGAAAATGATTTGGTTCGTTGACAACCAATAAGCATAGTGTATGATTTTTCTAGTGGAGATCATGCTGTGTTTTAGTAATTGTTATTTGGCTACACCTTTTTAACTGAAGCATTTCATTAGTTACCATGGGTTGCTTGTATTGTATGAGTACGAATATGGATTAGAACAGAAATGAATTGAAATTGCGTAAGGGTACATAAGGATTTCGTGCGCCATTTTATCTTTCTTTCTTTCTTTCTTCTTCTTTTTTTTGTTTAATTTGGAATAATCCTTGGTTACAATTTGGATCCCTGGTTACTTTTTGTTGTTTGGTTTTGTTCAAGACTTCTGCAAATTTGTTTCAATTCCCATTTCCGTGACAGTGTGAAAATAAATTTTTATTGTTCCTTTGTTACAGGGTTATATAGATTCTAGAGTAATTGCTTCAAGTTGTTGCCTGAATGCTTAATTCTGTTTTCATGCGGTGTTTGGATTTTGTGAAATTGGGTTCTAGAGTGTGGAAAATGATTTGGTTCGTTGACAACCAATAAGCATAGTGTATGATTTTTCTAGTGGAGATCATGCTGTGTTTTAGTAATTGTTATTTGGCTACACCTTTTTAACTGAAGCATTTCATTAGTTACCATGGGTTGCTTGTATTGTATGAGTACGAATATGGATTAGAACAGAAATGAATTGAAATTGCGTAAGGGTACATAAGGATTTCGTGCGCCATTTTATCTTTCTTTCTTTCTTTCTTCTTTTTTTTTTTTAATTTGGAATAATCCTTGGTTACAATTTGGATCCCTGGTTACTTTTTGTTGTTTGGTTTTGTTCAAGACTTCTGCAAATTTGTTTCAATTCCCATTTCCGTGACAGTGTGAAAATAAATTTTTATTGTTCCTTTGTTACAGGGTTATATAGATTCAAATGCTGGAAGGTGAGTGAATTTAATCTTGAGCAATGAAACAGCAATTTTAGTTTGTGTGTCAGTATTAACTTCTTCACGCCCTTGTGATACTATTATTAGTAAGGTGAAGGAAATAAATAACATAAATTGTGTGTGGCTCATACTTTATAGTTAATTCACTCCCATCTTTTGTTTTATGTATCGTTTGTCCAGAAAGTAAAATATATATAAAAAAAAAAAGAAATCATTATTTTGATATACTTGAATAATTGTTTTCTTCTTACTTTTGTTCAATCGATATGTTTGTGCTTCGTTCCTTTTTCACTTTCCAGGAATTGGTGTGCCTAATATATAATGTCACTATTCAGAACTCTGCAGCAGGAACAGGATGGTAATCATCAAATATATTGCTCTAGAGAAAGAAGCAGAGCAGCACAGAAGATCATTCAGGAGGTATTTGTGATTTGCATGATGCTACTGTGACCTTTTTGTATCATTATGATATAACTGATGAGATGTTCATTTGCAACGTACATTGATTTTTTTGTAGTATTTGATGCCGTTCGTGGAGAAAGAAAAATATCATATCTCAAGAAGTTGTAAGCTTCACCCTGACAATGATCTATACAGAGATCAGGAACAACATAAATCCCACATTAACATAAATGAATGGCAATGTGGTTACTGTAAGAAAATTTTCTATGAAGAGAAATATCTTGACCAACATTTTGATAACAGACACTCCAATTTGCTAAATTTGGTAAGTTGTTTCTTCAATACAATTTCTCTTTTTAAAAGGTTACCACTGTTAGATCTAAGCTTTGTCATCTGGTCATTCTAGTTTTATTTAAGCTAAGCTTCTCTATGCTTTCTTATTTCAACGGTTACTATAGAGGAACCTGCTTTTGACTGATAGTGACTAGTTGATCCTCTTAAGGATGAAAAAAAAAAAAAAGATCCCTTATTTGGGGTTATTTCTGTTGGATGCTTTGATTGTTTAACTTCCCTAAGCATAAATGATTTCCTGTCAATAATATTCTTTTATTATTTTGATATTAAGATATTGGATATTGGCCTGTCTGAATTTTCAAACTAGAAATTCTTTTGAAAGAAATAAAAAAGACTTATGGCTTTCTTTGCTCAACATGACATGTAGACATGTAGTAGCATCACTAACTGAAAGATCATTGTGCTTGATCCAGAATCAGAGCCAGTGCTTAGCAGATCTATGTGGTGCATTGCATTGTGACATTGAAATCAATTCTGGGTTGAAAAAATCAAAATGTAATCCTGCTGCTGCTGCAAGAAATAAACATCTGTGCGAGGTGTGCATCAGTCTGTCTATTCATTTGTTTTAACCAAATTTGTTTCAAGCCACCAATTTATCTCAAAAGATTGAAAAGTTGACAATTTAGCCCTTGAAGGACTAAACAAGTGCAGCATCAGTTGCTATGCGGGTTTGGGAAATTTATCAAACTGAGTAAATCATTTGAACACAATGGACTTATTTAGTTATTCGGAGGTTAAATTGTCTATGTTATTAAGTATTCAAGGGCTAAATTGATGGTATAAACAATTTATATCTGTCTCTAATTGTTTTCTACAGAGCTTAGCAGATAGTTGTTTTCCTGTTAATGACGGTCCTGCAGCAAGCCGACTCCATGGTACGATATTAGTTTCTTTTCTGTAAAATGTTACGCATTATGGGTAGCTACTGCTTTCTTACATTGACAACTTGTCAGAATTCTTCTTGCACCAATTCTGTGATGCACACAGCTGCACTGGAAGCAGGAAACCTTTCTCCAGAGGTCGCCGGGTAATTTAATTAAGATAAATAAATGATTTCTATCCCTTTTAATTTACCTTAAGAGGATCATTCTGAAAAATCTTAAAGATTCAGAAATCCTGAAGAATTTAACTTGACAAATTGCATAATAATGAGAGTGAATTTTCAAAGACTCCTTAATACCTTGTCCAACTATGTGGTGGACATGAATCTATTTAATGTAATTCGTTCGAATTCATTTAACTGGTTTCTTGATATATGCAGAAGAAGACAAATGCATTCTACATCGTTGCTTCCATTTTGCTTTTGATGCTGCTGCTACTTTACTATCTCTATATCTACTTATATCAGAGGTATATATAACTCATTTATCAGAGATTCCAAGCAACTTGCTAATGGATGTGATAAGGTTTTGATTTTTGTCTTACAGAGGGATGAAAAGGGAAACTCAACTGTTGAGGCGCATCTCTCAAACTGGCAGAAAGAAAAAACCATCTTAATGGATAGATCTGTCGCCTTCGGAAGTTCTCGCTTCTCAAACACTTTCAGAATCCATAGAAGTTTACTAATCTGTGACAGTGGTTACTGCACTCCCAATTCGGCCATAGGCAAGTGCAGTTGGAGGAGAAGAGCGAGAAAGACCGCCAAATCTGCTCCTCGTTTTACATATTTGTTGTAAGCCAATTTCTTTATGGAGACTTAGCAAACACAAATTTGAGCTGCAGGATTGAATTCGCCCTTGGTGGCTTTTGTATTTGATTCTAACTGACATTACTAACAAAAAAGATCATACCTTATCATCGTGTTCTTTCTTTGTTGAAACTTTGTCAGGATCTATTTGTTAACCTTTTCATTGTGTAGCATCAGTGTAAACTCCTATTAAAATTCTTTGCTTTAAATATGATACTAGCCACTATTGTTCTGATTCATCAAACGTATGTTAAAAACAAGTATAGATACAGATTTTAGATTTCTAATTTCCAATGAATGTTAGATGTCATAATAACTTGGTAAAAGTCGGAAATTAGACAAGACTGAATGTAGCCATGAATAAACCATAGTTGCTTTGATTCTTTTGTTTACCTAACTAATGATTTTGGACTAATGATTTTGGAAGCAATTTATAAACTCGAGTGGGAATTATAGGCCTGTAATTTAATCACAAAAGATTCCATCGCAGTTTTCTAATAACCATGAAACTAACTTTACTACGAGATTGCGGTTACTCTACATCTATGTCAATCTTTTTTGCAGCGTTACTTGCTTTTGGAACTGTTATGTAAAGAACTCCATCTTTGACCTGCGCCTTAATCTTGTCGAACTCAATGTTTTCCGGAAGGGCGATCCTGTCATTGTATCTACCATAGCTACTGGCAGGCCAGTCATCTTCATGCCCTTCACTTCCATTTTCCTGATCTTCATGGTGCACTCTTTGTTCCTTCTCTGCCTTCACAACCAGCATGTTCTCTTCAACCCATATCTTTACATCGTTCTTGTTCATACCTGGCATATTAAACCTCATCTTGTAATCTTTCTTCCCTTCTTTTATTAACCACGGCAGCTTCCCTTTATTGTATTCACCGTTTTCGGTTACGATCAAAGGTGAAGCGCTGCTGTATGACAATGGATTCTCCACAATCCTCTCCATTGTGTCCAACATTTGTCTCATTGTTCTTGCTTCTGGAAACTGGTTCAACAGTAGCACTGCAATTCAAAGAGTCAATAGTCAGTGAATTTGAGCCTGTACGTACACAAAATGAAAAAAAATAATTATCAAACCACTCACTATACTTTTGTATAAATACATATATTTTATATACATAATTAATTTAATAGTTAATTTTTACAATACCTATAAAAAAATGAAAAAGTCTAGGAACCAGCAATTTTATTAAATTCTGGCCAATCCATAACTAACAAAAAAAAAAGTGAGCTATTGAATGAAATCTCATACCAATTTCACACCATTAAAACCATCTTTGATGGCTATTTGATGGCTATAAATCACAAAAATTACTGTCCCGCTAGCATTCCTTATAAAATAAATAACATGAAGATTGAAACTGTAGAAAAGTCCCCAAAAACAGTTAAAGGCGACAAAACCATTGTACCACATCAGCATTTTATATTAACAAAAATAGGAGAATGATTTTGTCAAATTATAACAAGGGAATGAAGTATTGGTAAATCACACGTTTCTTTTTCCCATTACCTTTGGGGGAAGACTGTAGTCCCTTATTCATCTTAGGCTGCAATTGTTGATGCTGCTTTGTCCTCTGGAAGCTTGCATCATTTCCCGCAGTAGCCTTTACATTGTTGTGGAAAGTTATATTCCTTGCTCTTGAGATTGGTAGCAATTTGGTATTGGAAACTCTTATAGATGAAGGGTGAGCACAGAAACTCATATTTGGAAGTGTTGAGGCCATTTAATTTTCTTGTTTAACAAAAGATAGCAAGTAGATGTTGCGAGAGTAAAGAAATGATCACGGGAGAAGATGACGTTAGCATTGATGAAATTTATAGGATATGTTGGAAGTTTCTCGAGGCATATCAGGTTGGAGTTCTAGATTTCTCCATGCAATCCACTCCAGTAGCCGCATGTTCCACATTCCATCACTTTTTTATTTATCTAGTTGGGCTTGAAGAGGATTCTCATGAAACCCATTTTTGTCCTTGGTTAAGGATCCATTTCGGACAAATATTTTAGACGGACTATAACCAATGGTCAAAAGTTCTAATAGCTTTTGTCAAAAAAGAAGCTCCCACAGCAAGCTTTCCTAATTCTTACCTTAATAATAATAATAAAAAATAAATAAATAATAAAAAATATCATAAATTAATTTTTAAAAGTTTCTGTATCAATTATCAAAAAATTAGTTTATTTGCTATTAAGTTGGCTCCATCATGCCAATGAATTATAACTCAAATGGCATAGTCTCCCCATATTCAATTAAGAGGTTGTGGGTTCGAGTCTCATATCTTTGGTAAAAAAAAAAAAGTTGGCTCTATCATATTTCTCACATACTAAACACGGTATTGAATTGTTAAAATACATAAGTTATGTGTAAGTTAGCATCTCATATACTATAATTTTCTATAATAAAACTATTATTTTTTTAATTATGATATTTATATATTAAAATTGATTATCAAATTAATCATTTATATAAAATAAATATTAAATGTTAGTTTTTTTGTGACAAAGACATTGAATATGTTAACTGATGAATGAATATATTATTTTAAATATATTTTTTTTATTAATGTCTTGTCTCTTTTGTTAAAATATGTATTTAATTCACATTAATTAAACTTTTAACTTATGTACTTTTTTTATTATAAATAATTAATATTTTTATATTAAGTTATAATTTATAAAAAATATATTTATGTTATTTGAACAAATTCGGACTCTTAGGTTAACAGTTTTAGTAAGACGAATTTGAATTTTACTATTATATTATAAATTAAATTGTCTCTTACATTGAAGTCAAACACCAAACATCAAAACTCAGATATTAAGTTGTTAAATGATGATCATACAAATTAAGATGCACCATCTCAGATATTAAGTTTATTCATATCATTTATATCATTTATATGTAATATATATAATAAGTCTATAATTTTACCTTTCTATTCTACAATATTCATCAACTATACACAAAGAATATATATAATTTATTAATATTTTTTATAGAAAGAATTTTATTAACATCTTATTACAAGTAAAATTTTTACAAAGTAAACAATGACACAATAATAATTCAATAGAAAGACGTACTCAACAAAAGAAAGATGTACTCACTAAGTATTCTACAAAAAAAATAGTGGATAACTTTTTTATTTTTGTATTGTTACTAACATGGCTATGGTGAAAAATAACATGAATGTGAATAGAGATAATAACGACAAAAAGAAAAAAAAAATGAAAAAGTAAGAAATTGAAAAAAAGACTAACAAAAAAATCAAACAAAATAAGAGAAGAGAAAATCAAGAAAAAAAATTGTAAAAAACGAGATTGGAAAATTTTTTTGATGGTTACTGGAGTTTATGTTATAGATACTATGACAAGGATAAAACATTTAAAGATCATCAATTTAGAGTTCACTGTGACAAAAAATTATACATGTACTCTTTGTAAAAGACTATGTATATATTTTTCATAAAATTCATGATAAAGACTATAACTAATTAAATAATTATTAACAAACAAAATTTAAAATTCAGCTAACAAAAATCATGAATAAAATTAAGTAATCAACTAAACTAAATAATTTCTAGTCATAGAAGATAAGATATAATATAACATCACAAAGGTAACGAACATTACGAAAACACCAAAAGTAATTAGAATATAAAATCAGAAATTCAGAACCTGTAATCACAAGAATAGTCGGTCCAGTTCGATAAATGTAAATTACATATAAAAAATATATATAATTTATTAATATTTTTTTATAGAAAGAAACTTATTAACATTTTATTACAAGTAAAATTTATTAAAAAATAAACAATAACACAATAATAACTCAATAAGAAGACGTACTCAACAAAAAAAGAAAGATGTACTCACTAGGTACTCTACAAAAAATAAGAGAATGAATTCTCTCAATTGTTAAAAAAAAAATTGAGAATGTAGAGTGTGATCTCTAATTTTTTATTGTTCTCTCTCATATTTATTTTTGGTCCCACTTATAAAACTAATAGTAAGAGATCACACCTTACTCTCTTAATTATTTAAAAAAATGGAAAGAATTCATTTCCAAAAAAATAGTGGATAATTTTTTTTATTTTTGCATTGTTATTAACGACTATGGTAAAAAAAATGATATGAGTGTGAATAGAGATAATAATACCAAAAAGAACAGAAAATATGAAAAATAAAAAATTGAAAAGAAGATTAACAAAAAAAATCAAACAAGATAAGAGAAGAGAAAATGAAGAAAAAAATGTAAAAAAAGAGATTGAAAAAAAAAATTGATTGTTATTGCAATTGATGCGATACTGACAATGATAAAACATTTAAAGATCATCAATCTAGAGTTCACCATGATAAAAGATTACAAATGTACTCTTTGTAAAAGACTATTTATATACTTCTCCTAAAATTTATGATAAAGACTATAACTAGTTAAATAATCATTAATGGAGTAATTAGTTTATTACAAGAAAATAAATTGAGAGTTTTTTTAATACTATAATTAAGTAGTTTTTATAATATGTTTTGAGTTGGCTTAAATGCTTTTTAAAATTTTGGTCTTTATATAAAATGTAAACTTCATTGGCCACAAAAAATATTTTTTTAATGTTATGTTTCAAAAATATTTAAATTAATTTAATATACATGTTCTTTTTATTTTATTATATACTAAATTTATATATTAATATTATTATATTTGATTTTTTTCTCATGTATTAATTATAATAATAAATCTAATGATTAATTTAATTAATATTAAATTAGGATATTATTTATCTCATAATAGCATATTAATTAGCATTTATTTACACTGATTTTTTATTAATTGTAATAATTTAATTAATTACGTTATATTTAATAATTATTTTATCATATATTTTTTTAATTGTAGTTATTAAGAGAAATTATTTAATTTATAATTTTGTATAAAATAAATCTTAAAAATATTTAGAGGTGGCGGGTTCGAAACTCCCTATTTTAGGTAAAAAAAATCTTGAAAATATTTAACGTTATTTAAAATTTTTTTTATTTGTGTAGGTAAAGAAAAAATAAAGAATATCAAAATAATATCATACCTAATATATCAGAAAATAAAATCTCAAAAAGCAACTGCCTAAAATAAATTAATCACGAAATCTTTAACAAAGAAAAAATTAAGAACATTATTTTATTATCAAAATTAAATCTAAAAATTTTATTTAAGAGATTAATATATTTACTCTTTAATCAGAGTTTATGCATTTAATTATAATGCTTTTAAAATTTTAAAAAAATTAATTAATGATAATAATATAATAACTTAATTCCTTAATTTAAGAAGTAAGAACAAATAATTATGTCCAATTTTATGTATAATTTGAATAATTTATGTATAGTATAATTTATAATAAATTAAAATATTTTTTCCTTAATAATATAATCACGTATGTTTTTATCACTTAGTGATATAAAATATTAATAAACATATTTTAAATTTAATAATATATAAATATTTTTTTATAATCATATATTAATATTCACATTTCTTCTATAATATTTGTTCATATCCTGACCCAACAGAACAAAAGGCAGGTTCAATAACGTAAAAAGGCCCACCTATGAAGGTGGACTCCACGATAAGTCTGACCTCTTTGAAGAGATCGGACAACGACATAGAGGTCTAGCTCTATTTGACCTAACAAGTAACTGTCTTCTTAAATCTCTCATACCTCATCTAGAAGGTATATACCAACAAACTCCCAAGATAAAGGAAACGCTTATCTATCACAAAAGATAGAGCTATTCCAACAAAGGTGGTTATCTACTCTACTATAAATACATTGGAACTCCAGGTATAACACACATTCTAATCTACTAAAAACCTGCTTAAAGCCCTTGCTAATTTAAGTATCGGAGTCTCTTGCAGGTACCACCCCACACCTCCTCACGAGGAACTTGGACAAGCGGCACCTTGGCACCAAAGATATCGGACACTGCCATACTAAGGGATCTGGACCTTACGTTCAGGTCCAAATCAACATTTCAGGTAACCCTCGGAATATTGGCACCGTTGCCAGGGGCCTGGGAATCACCCACTGATAAATGACAGACCACAAGCACAGAGACGGCTATACAGCATCGGAGTCTGAGCCAGAAGATCAGTTAGAAGACCAAGCCCTCTTGCTTCTGCCCCCACCAATACACCAAGGCCCCCACGGGAAGGGACCTCGGAAAATCCTCAAATAAGGAGGATCCAGTCCGAGGTCCACCATCCCGAGGATGAAGACCAACCCCATACGACCGAGATCCTAGATCTCATTCACGGCCAGGGAGATCGATTACATCAGCTCGAACATGAGACTAAACGACAACGAAAAGCAGAACGCGAGTTGCGAAAAGAAGTAAGGCGACGAAAGGAGTTAGAAGACAAGCTACGGAAGCTCGAAGCTGATATACAAAGAAGGAATAATCGGGCGGAGCGTGATGAAAGCCCCTTAGGAGGGCAAGATCCGTTCACAGAAGAAATCATGAGGGCTAAACTTCCTAGGAACTTCAAATCGCCCGACATGGATCTCTATGACGGAACGTCCAACCCGAGCCACCATCTCAACAACTTCAGAAGCAGAATGTACTTGGCCGACACTTCTGATGCCACTAATTGCAAAGACTTTCCGACTACTTTAACAAAGGCTGCAATGAAATGGTTTGATAGCCTGCCCCCCCAGGTCGGTTACTAGCTTTGACGACCTGGACAAAATATTTTTGACCAAATTCTCCATCCAGAAAAATAAAATGAAGCACGCCTCGAGCCTGCTGGGAGTAAAGCAAGAGGTCGAGGAAACCCTTCGTGACTATATAGAAAGGTTCAACAAAGCTTGCTTGAAAATTCAGAGTCTACCAACAGAAGTTATAACTATGGGTCTAGTCAATGGCCTTAGAGAAGGGTCATTTTCTCAATCAATATCCAAGAGATATCTGACTTCTCTGAATGAAATTCAACAAAGGCAGAAAAATACATCAACATGGAGGAAAACTCCCGACTCAGGGAACCTCCTTCGCGATCGAACTTGCACTACTATCAAGCTCGGGACAAAGAAAAGGAACCCAAGAAGAAAGAGGAGAAAAATATAGAAAAGTCTCGAAAGTATCATAACTACACCCCCTCTAAGGGTTTTCCTGGTCAATGTTTACAGAGAGATATATCACACGGAGAAGCTTCCACCACCTCGTCCGATTAAACACAAGAAAGCGGAAAGTCCGACAGAATATTGTGAGTACCACAAGCTATACGGGCATTCCACTAATGAATGCTACGATCTGAAGAATGTCATAAAAAGGTTGGCCAGAGAAAGCCGACTTGATAGATATCTGATGGATAGGTCAGACGACCCGAGGAAGAGAAGAAGGGATGAAGAAGGGGGGACGACCAGAATGCCCTCCTCACACTCCCGAGCAACATATACACATGATTAATGGTGGATTTGCAGGAAGAGGAATATCAAAATCCTCACAAAAAAGGCACCTTAAGGAAGTATATCAAGTTGGGGAAGACAGTCAATCGGCCGACTTACCCACTATCTCCTTTACTAAAGAGGATGCTCAAGGAATAATACCAGGGCACGACGACCTAGTGGTGATAACTATGTTCCTAGCAAACGCTCACCACCACCGAACCTTGGTAGATCAAGGTAGCTCGACAGATATTATGTTTAAACCCGCCTTTGACAAACTCGGATTAGAGGAAAGGACCTAAGGGAATACCCAGATAGCCTTTTTAGAATGGGAGGCATACCAATCCGACCTCTAGGTTACATCTCATTGTACACCACCTTCAGAAAAGGTGCTAGGTCAAGGACACTGAGTGTTGACTACATTGTAGTCAATGTAAATTCAGCCTACAATGCCCTAATAGGTCGGACAACTTTGAATCGACTTGCAGCTGTCGTCTCCACCCCCCCATCTTCGCATGAGATTCTCCACAACTAAAGGGATCACCACCATCAAAGAAGATCAAAAGCTAGCAAGAAAATGCTATAATGATAGCCTTAGTTTGAAGGGCAGCTTGGGAGGCAAAGAAGTCAATACGATCGAGTTTGATGGAGTCCGAGTTCGAGAAGAATTACGACCTCAACCAAAAGGCAAAATAGAAGAGATACAAATCGGAGACCACCCCAACAAGACAACGAGTATAGGGGCAAACCTAGAGGAAAGCCTAAAGAAAAAACTCGTTAAATTATTGAGAAAAAATTCCGATCTCTTTGCCTGGGAAGCCTCTGACATGCCCGGTATTGATCCCGACCTGATGTGCCATAGGCTTGCTGTATACCCAGGTTCCCGACTTGTTCAGCAAAAGTGCAAAAAGCTCGGACTAGAGCGAACACAAATTGTGGAAGAGCAAGTACAGGCTTTGCTGGAAGTAGGATTTATAAGAGAGGTGAAGTATCCACTTTGGCTAGCCAATGTGGTAGTGGTAAAAAGGCAAAATGAAAAATGGAGAATTTGTGTTGACTATACCGACCTCAACCAAGTCTGCCCTAAGGACCCTTATCCACTCCCCAGCATATATGCCTTGGTCGACTCAGCATCAGGCTACAGATACCTATCCTTTATGGACGCCTACTCAGGATACAATCAAATCCCAATGTACAAGCCGGATTAAGAAAAGACCTCATTCATAACTCCAAAGGCAAACTATTGCTACATAGTAATGCCTTTTGGACTAAAGAATGCAGGAGCTACCTACTAGAGGCTGATGAATAAGGTGTTTTCCTCTCATATAGAAAAACTTATGGAAGTATATGTGGATGACATGCTCGTTAAGACCAAAGAGGACGGAACACTATTGTCTGACCTTTCAGAGGTGTTCTCCACCATAAGGAAGTATGAAATGAGATTAAATCCCTCAAAATGCACCTTTATGGTAGAAGCTGGGAAGTTTTTAGGGTTTATGTTGAAAAGGCATAGAAGCAAAACCCGACAAATGCCAGGCTATCCTTAATATCAAGAGCTCGACTTGTGTTAAAGAGGTCCAACAACTAAATGGAAGGTTGGCCACTCTATCCATATTTTTAGCAGGGTCACCCTGAAATCACTTCCCCTCTATTCAATTCTAAGAAAAGTGAAGCAATTCAAATGGACTCCAGAATGCGAACAAGCCTTCCAAGACTTCAAGACATTCTTGGGGCAACCACACATACTTGCCCGACCTGAAAAAGGGGAAGGACTCGTACTATACCTGTCAGTTGGAAGTCGGGCCATAACATCGGCCCTGGTCCGAGAAGATGAAAAGGAGCAGCAACCTATCTACTTCATCGGCAAAGCCTTACAAGGGGCAAAGCTGAATTATCAAAAGATAGAGAAGTTCACTTATGTCCTTGTTCTTACATCTCGGAGGCTCCGACCTTACTTCCAAGCCCACACCATTAAAGTCCGCATTAATCAACAATGAAAAATATCCTATAAAAAATGGACTTGGCCGGGAGAATTCTACATTGGGCAGTAGAGCCATCCAAGTTCGACTTAAGATATGAAACTTGGATAGCCATCAAATCATAATACCTTGCCGACTTCATCACTGAATACACCGAAAGTCCCGAAAATCCTACTACATGGAGCCTATACGTAGACGGGTCATCAAATAAATCTGGAAGCGGAGCTGGTGTTATTCTAGAAAGCAACCAAGAAACTCGGATAGAACTATCTTTAAGGTTCGAGTTCCCTGCTTCTAAGAATCAGGCAGAATATGAGGCCCTACTTGATGGCTTGAAGCTGGCTAAAGAAGTGGAGGCAGAAAAGGTGGTGGTGTTCAGTGATTCGCAAGTAATAACTTCACAAATTAACGGCACCTACCAAGCTAAAAACCCTACTATGAAGAAGTACTTGGATAAAACACGAGAACAACTAACACACTTTTCAGAAAGTGAGGTCCGACATATAACTCGGGAGTCCAATGCCCGAGCTGATGCTCTATCAAAATTAGCCAGCACCAAGCAAGGGGGCAACAATAGAAGTTTCATTCAAAAGACTCTACAAACACCATCCATATTAAAGGAAGAGAAAATACTGACTATACACAATCAACATTTAGGGTGGATGACTCTTATAGTCAACTACCTCAAATTTGATATGCTCCCCAAGTATGAAAAGGAGGTCAAAAAGCTCATAAAAGAGGCACAAAACTATACACTGGTTCACAATATCCTACACAAAAGAAGGATCTCAACACCCCTTTTAAAATGCGTCCCGACCTCCAACATAAAAGAAGTCTTGGGGGATGCACATAATGGCATATGTGAAAACTACCTAGGAGCTCGGTCACTAGCAAAAAAGTGATCCGAGCTGACTTTTTCTGGTCGACCTTGTAGAAAGAGGCAGCCGAATTCGTCAAAACATGCCCGCCTTGCCAAAAACAAGCCAATTTTCAAGTGGCACTCCCTGAAGAGCTTATCAGTGTTACCTCACCATGGCCATTCACGAAATGGGGTCTTGATCTACTCAGACCATTCTCCCAAGTACCAGGCCAAGTAAAATGCCTCATAGTGGGGATTGACTACTTTACTAAACGGATTGAGGTCGAGCCCTTGGCAACCATCACTGCCGAAAGAAGTAAGAAATTCTTGTATAAGAATATTGTCACAAGGTTTGAGGTTCTCCACTCCATCACCACGGACAATGGAACTCAATTTACCGACTCGACCTTCAGAAACCTGGTGTCTGCATGAAAATAAAATACCAGTTCACATCCGTGGAGCACCCCCAGGCTAATGGACAAGCTGAAGTTTCCAACAAAGTCATATTGACCGGGTTAAAGTGCCGATTGTAAGATGCGAAAGGAGCTTAAGCAGACGAGTTTCCTCAAGTCTTGTGGGCTTATCGGACCACTCCATACTCTACAATAGGAGAATCACCCTTCCGACTTGCGTACAGAATGGAAGCAATAATCCCCATAGAAGTAGCTGAAGAATCACCTAGAGTCTTATTTTACAATGAAAGAGCTAATGCCCAAACTCAATGAGAAGAGCTTGACCTCCTCCATGAAGTCCGAGAAAGAGCTCGGATTAAGGATGAAGCTCTGAAGTAAAGGATGATTCTAAGATACAACAGAAAGGTGATCAAGAGAAACCTCGTCCTAATACGAAACGACATCGGAATACAGAAGTCAGGTGAAGGAAAGCTAGTCGTAAACTGGAAAGGACCTTACAAGATATTAGAGGTTCTAGGTAAAGGTTCCTATAAGGTGTCCAACCTCCAAGGGCGGGAGCTTCAGAGGTTTTGGCACGCTTGTAACCTAAAGAGATACTATAGCTAAAAGCCTTGTACCTAGGTGCACTCTTTTTCCCAATAAGCAAGGGTTTTTTAATGAGGCACCAATACAAGGGCTAGAGGCACCCAAGCCTTTAGCAAAAAGCTCTGTAAGGGAGTTTCTTAAACATTAATAACAGATTCCTACTTCTTTTAAAAGTTTCCTATTTCAAACACATTAACTTAAACTTAACAAACCGCAAAAATCATTGCCCGACCTGAAGTTGTCGACAAGATAAAATGACAAGGTATAAGTTAATGTAAGAAGTTATACAAGAAACTCGTACAAAGCAATCTCAAAATAGGTCGGAATAAAAACAGAGTTGTAGAAGTAACTTGATAAGGACCGATTTCTCGAAGTTGGCTCCATGTAAGGAAATTTATAAAATATCGAAGACCCCGAGGTCAAAATGAACTATACTAAAAGGTGCTTCGCAACATTAAGAAACAAAGTTTTGAACATTACTTAATCAAAGTGGAGAAAAACAACTAAAAGGAGAAAAGTGTTCAAAAATTACAAACTATTACATAAAGAAAAATGTTATAAGCCCACAGGCCGGGCTACCAAGAAAATATAGAAGACAAAAAAACTCAAGATTTCTCACTCATAAGGGGATTAAGAGCCTCGCCCGTTACTCCATGGCAGGAGAGGGATGAAGCATGGAAACTGGCATAGCTGAAATGACCTCCGGCATAGGAGTCGAAGTCTCCACATTAGCTGCTTTAGGTTGAGCTCCCAAGGTGGATGTTTGACCGACCTGTGTCCCCGACGTCTTTGGGTCCACGAGAACCTCCTCTTCATCGTCTGAGTCAGGCGCAGGAACCATATTTCCATGCACCACAACATTGTTCACACTGAAGAGAGAAAGGTCAAGGTCGGGAGCTAAGACCCTGACCTGAGACTCTATGTTGTTGAACATTTGTCCAACCCTAAAGGAGCCAACTCCTGCGGCTCGTCGAGCTCCACATTCAGCTTCTTCACCTCCTCCTCCAACGCCAATCACTCCCCAAACACGCGAGTATAACTCTCTTGATATTTCTTATCCTTCTCCTCGGCTAGAGCGGCAGCCGCTTCCGACTTGGTGGCCCTCTCCCGATCTTTCTCTAGGTCGGTCTTCAAGGTCTCTCGCTCCTGCTCCAGCTCCTTTTTTATCTCACTGAGCCTTCCTACATCCACCCGAGCAGCCACCAAAAGCGCTGAAAACAAACTTTCACAATGTGAAGCCCTCACGTGCCAAGGTTTGAAGGTAGTTTTGGATTGTCACGTCATCCATACTCACGTGGTGACGAGGAAGTAGGTTCTCTTCGGCCCAAGCAAAGGCATCAAAATTCTTTGTATAAATGCTTTCTGCATCCTCCACCCTCTGTTTCTTGGAAGGGGGCTCAATAGGGGATGGAGGAGAAGGAGTGGACCCGGACGATATAAGTCGGGAAAAAGAAGTAGGGATATCAACCTGTGGACCGAAAAGACCTTACTTTGACTTTTTTTCTTGGAGAAGATCAGACTGAGATCCCGACCTCTTTCTGTAAGGATCCTTCACCGACTTCTTTCTGTTGTTGAAGGCTCTTGGCTACCACTGTTTTCTTTGTGTTTCGAAGATACCTCATAGCATATTTAGGAGTCATACTTTCTGCAAGGTAAAGCAGAACACAATTAGAAACAACAAAAGAATAAACAGCTAGAATTCAACAAGTAAAGGAAAGAAAACTATCAAGGTCAAACTTCAGAGGACTAGGGTCCCTAAGGTATCTTTTCGTATCCAAATGGGGAGTCTGACCCCAAGTACCCAACAAAAAATCTATCACACCCCTTTCCAGATCATTTAACTTAGATATGTCTACCTTTACCGTTACTAGTGTATCTTGCCAGTACAAAGGGAATTGGGTTTCTTGGTTTTCAGAAAGAAAGAAATGTCGGGTATCATCAGCAGCTCGTACCTTAAAGAAATGATTCTTGAAATCATGAAAAGACTCGTCAAAGATAGAAAAAACCTTCCGACCTTGCACAACTTGGAAGAATACCCACCCCAACTTCTTCATAGAGCTGTATGGTTTTGTCGCTACAAAAAGATAGAAGATGTTCGAACTAGGTCAGACATCCAGCTCCCGACATAGGAACTGGTACATTTTTATGAAAGCCCAAGAGTTGGGGTGCACCTGACTAGGGGCAAGGTTGGAAGACCGCAGCACCTCCATTTCAAAATCGGTAAAGGGAAATCGGACACCCAACCTAGTAAAGAAGCAATCGTAGATGTAGAAAAAATGCCGTTCAAATTTCTCTAGGGGAGGGAAGCACACTTTTTTCTCCGGGTCGGGTGGATCTAGCACATACTTTCTCTTATCCTCTCTACTCTCACAGATACTATGATGCCTACGAAACTCATCGCAATACTCCCTATCGGTCACAGGGACACAGCTAAGGACGATGCTATCTACCCAAACCCGAAGACTAGGGGGTACTTTTGTCGACATGTTCGTGATAAGACGGCGAGACATAAAGACTAACACCTACAAATACAAAAGAAGACCGTTACTAAGCAAATCGGGCATCACCTAATTTAGGTCGGGTAAAACAACTAAATCAAGGGAAAGCCATTCTTTTCAAAATCTTTTTACATAGCAACCAAATGGCGCCTCTTCGACACAACACTACTACAAAAAATGGCATCATTAAGGGTAGTACAATGCATAAAAGAGAACCACTACGCTAATAAAGATTCTTTTAAGAAAATGAGAGAGTCTTTCAAATCTTTTGGCAACAAACGTTTCCTCTCCTCAAATGCTCCACAACAACAAAAGAAAAGTGCAAAGGCAGCAAAAGCAAACCCAATAGCAAGCAAGATAATAAGAAGGGAGAGCTTGAGGGAAAGAGAAAACTAGAACCAACCTTGGAGAAGATTGTGAAGAAAAAAGGAGAGCACGTTTAAAAATAGCAAAACAAGAACGATCCTCTTCACACCGGCGAAAGCAAGTAACCCTTCAAACACCAAGATTGAGAAATCTCGAGGAAACAAAAATGGACGAAATGACATAGAGAAGCACTTTGGTGAAGAAGAAAGCAAAAACAACCTTTCAGAAACAACAAAAAGGAGAAGAAGAGCCGAAAAGTCCCCTTTATAAGGGACAATAAATCAGAAACGGCTCTTTCACTCGTCTTTAAGCATGCACGAATCCCCAAGAGCAACTGCCGCGCAGTATTCGACAGTCATTAAAACTCCACCAACGTTCAAAAATTCAAAAGACGTTGGATAATACCGACAAGGTCAAAATTCGACGTCCATAGCAGAAGCCACGGAATGCTTAAGCCCGACCGATAAAAGGAACGGACTCAAGCAGGGGTATTATTCATACCTTGGCCCAATAAAATGAAAGTCAGGCCCAATAACGCAAAAAGGCCCACCTATAAAGGTGGACTCCACGATAAGCCTGACCTCTTTAAAGAGGTCGAACAACGACATAGAGGTCCAGCTTTACTTGACCTAACAAGTAACTACCTCCTTAAATCTCTCCTACCTCATCTAGAAGGTATATCCCAACGAACTCCCAAGATAAAGGGAACGCTTATCTATCAGAAAAGATAGAAATATTCCAACAAAGGTATAACACACGTTTTAATCTACTAAAAAACCTGCTTAAAACCCTTGCTAACTTAAGTATCGGAGTCTCTTGCAGGTACCACCCCTCACCTCCTCACGAGGAACTCGGAAGCAGCACCTCGGCACCAAAGAGGTCGAACGCTGCCATACTAAGGGATTTAGACCTCACGTTCAGGCCCAAATCAACGTTTCACATAACTTTTAGAACAATATTTATTATTAATATTATATTATATTAATATATGTAAAGTGTTATGTAAAATAAAACATGTATTTAAAGCATTCTTTTTTTATACATATTTAGTATTATTAAAAAAGAAATACTATTATTATTTTAAATGATTCATTTTTTGTGTATTGATAGTTTGAAGGTATATTAAAATTATATGACATATTATCATATTAGCAATATTTTATACTCAATTACTTGAATATATTTGAATTTGATAAAAAAAAATCATAAATGGTAAAAAAAATGAGATTGAAAATACAAAATATTACATATCCAAATTAAATAGACGTAACTTATTAAATTTAAATATTCTTAGCATTTATATCGAAGAAAATAATTCGGGATGGAATATGATGGATGTAATGCATTGTAAATGATTGTATAAAAGATAATTTTGCTGTAAGGACAAAAAAACTGAATATGAATACTTATTATATAATTAAAAAAATAAAAGTAAGGTTGAATTCATAAAAGAATAGCAAAATTATGATTTATATCTTAAAGGAGATTAATTTCGATTAAAAAAAAACATTATCATTATATGAAATAGTTAAGAAAAAAAAGAAAATTAAAAAATAAAAACAAAATACCTTGTCTCAATATAAAATTGAGCTCTTTTCAAGAAAAATAATTTTACCCACATTCTATTAGATTGGTCATAATATATAAATAAATCTAATCATCCTTCAATAAAATAGAGTTCATTGTCTTTTCGTTGAAATCTTACATCCATATCATTCAAACTCGAATCACTAAATACAACTCGATGTGTTATTTGATAGATATGATGCATTCTTAAAAAATTACAACAAAGGACAATCCCGCTGAAAGTTAGATAAAAAAAAAGGTTTTAGTAAAAATAATCATGAGATTATCAAAAAAATAAGAGAATAACGTCAATAAAAGTTCATAAAAATTTGTAACTTATACCTTAAAATAATTTACTTAGATAAAAAATGAAGGATACATCTTTATTCTATGAAGTAGTTAAAAAAATAACAAATTAAAAATTAATACACACGATAAAAAATATTATACATATCCTTTAATCACACGAAACTAATTATGAAAATGTTCGATCAATATATGTGTTATTAATACACATGTATATAACAAAGTCATAAACGTTAACATTATATATAAATGTTAATTATGTATGATTGATAATTACAATAATTGACAATTAATATAATTGAAATTAGAATGTTTCACAATTAGTATAATTAGAATTAGAATAATTTATAATTGAAATAATTAATAATTAGTATAATTATTCATTAAATATTAATTTTTATAGGTGAATTCTATCTTACCTTCTCTAAATTAAAAGGTAAATTATTCCTTATTCTTATTATTAAATGAAATGAAATAAATTGTGTATCTGACGCTGCCATGTTTTCATATTTGTCCTCCTCATCCATATCTTTTGCATTATCTTCTTCGATAATGTCATCGTTATCTGACCAATTTGATTCGACATTACACCGATCACAATTACAGGTGAAGCCATAGTCTTCCATCAATTTCTTCTACCTGCTAGCATAGTTTTCATTGACAAAAAAATAGCTCAAATAGATCTCCCTGCCTTGAAGAACATCATGAATCATCCTAACAATAATGTCAGTATTATTACTGCCATCCGGTAGATTACTATCCACATAATCAAATCTGCAGGCATTAGAAAGACAATCGTGGTTAAAAAAAAGGAGGCATAGGAGTATATACCATAAGCTCTAATAGACCTCTGGCCATCATCAACAGAAACCAGCTGCATTAAGCCAAAGACATTGTGGTTGTCCTTGGCCAGAAGCGTGGAGGTGAGTTCCAAAGAAAATACATTCTGAAGACCAATGGGAGCAATTGAGCAGAGAGATGAAATAAGAAGGTGTAGGAACTGAGCTGCAGAAATTGTAGCGTCATCAGGAGAACTATGAAGAGAAAGCAAGATTTAAAAGTCTGAGGAGAAGATATTGGCAAGATTGTACACAACAATGAGAAATTGAACCTAGACTTGAAGTTCAAGTGGATGTCCAAGAAGAGAAGAATAGAGTTGGCTTGAAAGTGAGACAATGCTTGATAAAATTAAATTTTTTAATAATTTTTATAATTTTAAAAAAAATTACATCATGATTAATTAATTAAATTAATAAAATTTAGGTTAGATTAAAATTAAAATTAATTATGACAAATCAATTAATTTTATTTCAATTAATAATATAAAAGATATATTGCAAGGAATAATTTACCTTTTAATTTAGAGAGAGTTAAATAGTATTCACCATTTTTATATAATTATAAAAAAATATATTTTTTTAAAATAAATTAAAAAAAATGTATACATAATACCAGAATATATTATGTCAGTATTTTTTGTACTATCATATAACTTATTATAGAATAATATAATGATGATTATATTAATTTCATCTTTTAAATCGATTTACTCTGGAATATGATTTTCCAAATTTTTGTTTGCACGTATTAGTAATTGTTATATTTATTTAAAAAAAATTAATAATAATCGTTTCCAACTTCCAATTGCAATGTGCATTTATGGATGTGTACAGGAATATGTTCACGTGTTATTGACTGAAACAACAGAAAGATATAACTTAAAGAAAATAGATACCAAGAACATTTTTAAAAGAGTGTTTTTACTTTGATAGAAAAGTATTAGAAAGATAATAAATTTTATAATTTGTAATTATTATTAGTATTTTTAATAGTATAAAATTTTATTTAATTATATAAAATTATCCATTTTTTTTTGTTAAGTGGTTAAATTTTAATAAAAATATTTACTTTCTAAATTTTTTTTTTTGATATTGTCAAAAAATAAATTTATTTAAAATTAAAATTTATATTAAAATTAATTAATAAAATAAAATTAGTATCACCTTAAAAATATAATATTACTTTTATCGAAAATCAATAAAAAAGATGCTATTGGTATAAATATATTAATAAAATAATTAAAAATAATATAAAAATTTGTAACCATCTATCTCCCTCTGACATTTCTAACCACATGTTAAACCAGTGAGAGAGGGCATTAATTATGATCCATAGGTAACTCTCAAGTGTCCAACGTGGCAGATGATGTTAACAATGTCATACAAATCCTCTCCCTCTTCATTCCCACTTCAAAAGAACTCTTTCTTCTTCTCATCTTCTTCACCCAAATAAAACCATAAGCCCCAATTTGTGAAGGCAGAAGGATAGAAGATTAAAGAGGGACCATAGATAATTTTGAAGAGAAAATGTCAAGGTGCTAAATGACGAACTCACCTGCATCATATGTGAGTTTCACTGTCGCTAGAAATTCAATTGTGAAGAGAAAGAATGAGAATAAGGTCGATGGGAGGTGCTTTATGCCGTTAACGACTTTACATTTTTTGACAATGTACCAGTGTACCACAATGCTGTTAGTTGCAACAATTGATGTTGGGATCCCAAGTTTTATGACCCAAATTTTTTTTCTAAAATCAGAACAGTAACAATTTCTTACTTCAAACATAACATAGATCATCAACCAAATCACAAACTAAAAATAGAAAAAAAAAAAAAAAAAAAACTATACAGCAACGGGAACAGGAACAATAACGACGCAAATCCTAACCCCGATTTCATGCATAGATGAAGAACATGCAGAAAATCACTCAAACAAATTACATAATCAAGTGAGAATGAAATTTCAGACCTTATCTTACATAATTGCAAGTGTTGTCTCCTCCAACAGTGGCTCTTGCTCCCCCGCGATTGTTCTCCCTTCTCGCAAGTGGCCTCCGACGACTGCACAAACCCGACTCGCAAACGATGAACGACAACTCCGTTGGATTGATTGGAATGGAATTCGCCATTGTTGGGAAGCTCTCTCTTCTCTTCGCACCAAACCATTCTTCCCCTAACTTGTTTTAAAGCTTTCTCTTCTTAGGTTAAATATGTAAATTCCACCTATAATTTTAATTTTTAAGACAAATATTGATAGTTACAACCCTGTTAAATTAGTCATAGTATTGTTGGCGCTTCCATCTTTCATGGCCAGAAATGAGACAAATTTTATTTTTAATTTTAAATTATTATTTATAACATATAATTCCACAAATGTTTATGTAGCATCTTATGAAATCTAAAATAAAATTAAAATTAGAACTAGTATTGAAAATATTCTAATGAGCAAATAATATTTGCTCTTATTTTTCTTTTATGGCACTACAAAAAATGCATTAATTATCATGAATTCTTTTTGGATTTGAAAATTCATTAAATCTCCACCTTCATCTTCTTGTAATGATTACTCTGGTGTGGTGGTTTAATTGGTTTTTTTTTTTCTGGACACAGATTATAACAACAATTTTACGGAAATACTCATACGGAATAAGAAACATGACCGTTATAGGGATTTTGGCAGGGTTCAGATGACTCTAGCAAATAATTGAAATGGAAGAAAAGAAATGGGTCAAGAAGGACACTCCTTTATTTCTTTCATCCTTTGATAATTAGTGAATACTTCACTGAAACACTATTCTTCACATCTCATACAAAATTCAGTTTTTCAATTTCAACAGATGAAGCTATCCAAAGACAAGCACAAGTTTCATGATGTCAACTGACACAATTTCAAACCAGTTTTGGCCAATCAAGAAGCGGATGCCTGCATCATTTTTTTCCGCGTGGATCCCGGCTTAGCCCATATTTCTTCAGTGTTTCGATGTAATTTCTCATGAGGGTAAACTTGTTACTTCCCAGGTGATAGAAATAATCCCACGAATAGATTCCGGTTTTGTGCAAGTCATCAAAATTAAGCCTGAACAATCCAATTCATCAACTATGCATCACATTCCAGTTTGAAGGATTTAGATATTGAAATTTAGATCTAATGTCTAAGTTTGATGTACCTTACCCCGTAGTTCCCTACCGGTTCTGCAGACATGATTCCCACGTGCCGTCTCCCAGATATTACCTGGTTCGAGGGATCAATTGGAATGTAGTCAAATCAAAACAACAGAAAAAGAAGTAACAAGGAAGATTAATCAGACAAGAGATCTCATTGATTCAATTATCAAAGTGTACTAAAACTCAGGATATAGTTTCCAAATGGTGCAGTTGAAAAAGCATTCTGAGTTGCAGAAAGCAAGTACCTTTTCACCTCCAATTGATCTGATTTTTCCATCAACTGCAGGACTGTTTATTCTTAGAAACTCAGCCGACAACTTGAATACATGACCATCGGCAAATTCCACCTCCACCTGAGAACAGTCCAGGAATCATGCATAAGGAGGGTTAATAAGCATAATTTCTCCAAGAGAAAGATGTTTCAAGATGCAAGAACAATATGATAAGTAAGGATACAACAGAAGCAAAGCCTTTAACCACTACGAGTCATGTATAGAGTGTAACAACAGCTAACATTAGGAGAGTTCAGTGTAATTAACACAAAACAATAATGCTTTCCTTCTTTTCTACAGCTTCCAATTGCGTAATGATGATACAACTTAAAACACCCTTTCAAACCCAAATAGCACAATACTCAACCCAGTTATACCCTAGTTAGATACACAACATTCTTTCTTTTCTTTTCTTTTCTTTTCTGTAAATACTAAATGATATATAAGAAGAATACCATTCAGTATTTACAGCGTGTACCTTTCTAATCTTTCAACATGTCTGTGAAAGAAACACATTCAAAAAATTCATGACTTTTACACCAAATAGAGGCCAAACAACTCATCCTATCCCATGGTGAATTATACTCCAACCAAATACTTCAGATATGGTGTATAGTGCACTATGGCAAAAAGATTTCTTTCTCTCTTTTAGGCCTTCATATCATGAATCAAATGGGCCTTTAATATATTTGGGTCACCAAAAGTGTTCAAGCCATGAAAAACCCAAACAAAACAACAGTCAATATTCCATAGTCTCTCTCCTTCGGGATTCAATTAAAGGTGCATAAGTCAAATAAATTAGTAAATTACAGGAATGTTTTACTAATATTAAGTAACATTTTCTTATATTTGTGGCTAAATTTTCCTTCTAAACTTCGACTTATAAGAAAAATTCAAATTTACCCTATTCTCGGAAAAAAGGAATGTACATTTTTTCAAGGCAAGCTAAGAAACAAACTTTCATATTCTAACCCAATCATGTAGTAAACAATATTAAAAAAATAACAAATAAAAATTGAAAATTTTCCTTTTTGACTAAAAAAGGGAAGAAGTGCTAACCAATTTTGGGGCTTGAAGAGAGAATCTGGTGAGTCGGGGCATAGCCTCTGCCACTGTGTTGATACTCCGAATCGCAGCCATGACCATCAAGGAAGCAAGGGGTTTGATCGAATTCTCTTTTTCTTTTCCTTTATCCCTAAGTCAGGCTATATCCTTTGTTTGTTTGTAGAAAGATTTTGCAATGTCTGTGCTCAACAATTTTCCAAAACAACGCAATACAGACCAAAGCAACAGATTCAAAACTACTCACTATATCAGCATCACGATTGTGTCGAAAGATGATTCTTCAGTCCAATAAATATTGGAATCAGCAATTTAGGATTCTGGGACGAGAACCTCTAAAAGAAACAAAACGATTCTACAATAAAGAGAGATGCCAAGAAAGTTAGAAGGATAAGGGATGCAAATATTAGAATCAAGGTTTGGAAAACTAGTCTGGACCAAGGTTCTGAAAACCGGACCGGTTATCGAACCACTCTAGTCACTGGTTTACTAGTTTAATAGTTTAACCGGTTCAACTGGAAAAACCGTTTTATATTAAAATAATAAATAAATTATAAATAAACACTCTAAAATATAATTATAGTCTAATATAAACTTTAAAATATCTTAAGATCTTTAGATAAAGTACAAACTTAAATATTTTAATGAACTGAAGGTTTTGCTTTCAAAGTTTGCTATAAGAGAAACCAAAATCCTTTCTTCATCCTATAAATGTTTGCTTTGATGACATTAATCAATAAAGCAATTACATCGAAAACATATCAAACCATTTCCAACTCTGGTTTAAATTTGTCCAAGCAACAAAAAAAAGAATGAAGGTTTCGTCACCGAAAAAAAAAGAATGAAAGTTCCTCGAAGTAGCAGCTGAACAATCCACATCATTTAACACAAACTAGAAGTTTAGAAACCTCATTCTTCCATAGCTGCAGGCTCAAAGCTATCGCCACCTAAATCTAACCTGCCACCTAACATACCACAAATTTCTAATCAAGAGGAGACTCAAACCTGCAGACTCACAGTAAAATTGTATTCACTTGAGGAGACTCAAAACAAATCAGGAAAAGCAAAAGGATTTCACAATAACCCAGAGCTAAACTTGACATTTTAATGCTCCTTCATCGTGTTACTCAATAAATCATCAAAACAGCCACAATCCAAGCACATGTAAATCACAAAACTTAACCTTACACTTGTCTATTAAAAGCTCAGTTACTAATATGCAAGGTCAATTATTAGAGCGTGATCCTCAAAATCTTAGTAAAACAACACATAATTTCGATTCAGCAACATTAAACCAAGATAATCGATATTGATCAGCATCATGCCATAATTCATCTTATTATGTATTTATAAGCGTAGATAGATTTATTATCAAAGACTGGAATTAATTCCAACATATCTTCAGAAATCAAATAAGAATTCACAAAAGTTATTTATGTCCTCCAAATTACCTCCATATTTATGCCACAATGAAACTTATCTCACATATGCAATAGTTAGCACTTTAGCAGCTTCTCATGATTATTGCTCTTTAAAAGATCATTCTCCTTGTCTAGAATAATTTCTATTTAAAAAACAGTTTTTTTTGTCGAAGTGATAAACTACTGTAGTTATGGGAATAGAAGAGCAAGAATGAGCAGTGAATCCGTAACACAGGCAATGCAATTTATTATCAACCAGTAACCCAGTAACAGAGTCATCAAAATTGAAATTTATCATCACGCAGTGAGCAAAGCCAATCAACCAAAAACAAACGCTCAGCAACACAGTGACACACAAAACATCAGCATAGAAAAACCAAAGCTAATCAATAATCACAACACATTCAATAATCAATAATCAGTAAATTAAAATAATAAAATCACCACACACACAAAACAGCAGCATAGCAGAACCAACCAGAGAAATAAATTTAACACATCAGAAATTACCAAAACACACAAATAAATTAAAAGAAAGCTACAAACCCTAAGATGGAGGACCCGGTGTGTCTGAGGGTCGCGGACGACATTCACCGCTGCGAGGAGGACGGCTGAGAAGCAGACAGCGGCGCACCTGAGAAGCGGATGACGGCTTGACCGACAGGAGGAGGAAACACGGCGCTTGCGATGATTCTTCCTCTATATGAGCGCGACGGCGACGTGTCTTCCTCCGTGCGAGCACAGCGACATGTCTTCCTCCATGCGAGAGTGACGCGGAGGAGCGGCGTGTGCGGGGTATCACGGGAGAGAGGAGAGTGAGAGACCCGAGAGTTCGTGGAGGATGAGAGCAGGGGTTGGAGACTTCGGGGCAGTGGCTATAAGGACGGACGGCGACAGTGGATCGACGGACCGGCGGCGGCAGCAGCTAGGGTTGGAGAAGGGGGAGTGATTAGATGTCTGCAGCTTCAGTGAGAGAGTGAGATGCGAAGAGTGAAGAGTGAGATGTGTAGCTCAGGTTGGTTCGTTTAAACGTTTAAGCAAAAAACGACGCCGTTTTTACCGAACTGGCCGGTTTTCAATCCAATCCAACCGGCCGATTTCTGCCCGATTTACCAGTTTTCTATCGATTTTTATTTTAACGGTTTTGTATACTTGATCGGACCGTTTATACCTCCGGTTCGCAGTTAGACCGATCCAACTCTCAGAACTATGGTCCGGACATCAAACTGTTCGGGCGGTCCAAGTTTCAACCGTAAGGTTTAATCAAAATTCAACCAGAATAACTAGATTATAATAAAATGATATATAATATATTAATTATTAAATCATAAATACGAACACAGTTATAAAAAAACCCTCTGTAAATTCAAAAATACATAAAAATTCAAAATTATAACTAGAGTCTCATATTCTCATAATCTCATACAATAACTCACTATCCACAGGTACTTGTTCATTAATATTTGACAAAAAGACAAATAGGTCCCTGAGCTTTTGGTCCGTGGACATTTTCGTCCCTGAGCATTTGAAAATACTTTTAAATTCCCGACCTTAGTAAATTTTGGACGGATGAGTCCCTTCGTGAATTTGCCTCCGCCGGACCCATCGGAGAAGTCTAATCTGGTTCCCCTGAGGATGACGTGGCACGCTTGGTTGACAGCTGGACTGCTGAGTAGAAAGTTCAGCTGTCAACCAAGCGTGCCACGTCATCCTCAGGGGAGCCAGATCAGACTTCTCCGATGGGTCCGGCGGAGGCAAATCCACGGAGGGACTCATCCGTCCAAAATTTGCTAAGGTCGGGGATTTAAAAGTATTTTCAAATGCTCAGGGACGAAAATGTCCACGGGCCAAAAGCTCAGGGACCTATTTGTCCTTTTGTCTTAATATTTTTATACATATCTGAAAGAAATAAGTAAAGACAATTATAATAGGACAATGACAATCTGCAGGTCATCCAACTCAAAATCCAAAACCTGGACTAAATCCCCATAGTGGTCCCCCAGATTCAGCCCGTGCACCAATTTTGCCCCTGAGATTCCAATTGCACTGTTTATGTCCCCCAGATTCCGATTCGAGCACCATAATGGTCCTTCGAAGATTTTCTGGCGTGACTCAGCGACGGCGTTGCTTATGTGGCACAGCCACTGCCACGTTGGAGAGTCAGAACGACGTCGTTTCATGGGGCAAAACGAATGAAAGCCCACACGTCGCCGTTTTGATCACAGTGAGAGTAGTAGTAACTTGGGCAAAGGGTTTGGTATTCGTTACGTCTTCTCCTCCATATTTTCTCACCTCTCTCAACGCTTGGTCTCCTCCTCCATAAGCAGTAGCGACAGGCAAGGGCACTGCTGCCTGGTTTCTTAACATTGCTGTACTGAACTTGGGGGAAGGTTCGTGGTTCACCATTGAAGCATCGACTGAAGAACCGTTTAAGCTAACTTCAAGGTACAAATTTTATTATATTTTTTTGAATTTTTTGGATCATGTTTCATTCCTGATATGGCCGATTGTTAAAGTTACTTGAACATGATGCATGTAGTTTGTGTTAGAATCCACTGCCTGTTAGGGTTTTAGTGTTTTCCTTCTTCAAACCAGTAATGCATGCTCTGTTTCTTGTGAAAAGAACAGGGGTTAATCTCTGGTGGTGTGTAATATCTAAGTTATTTGTTGTTTATGTGTTGCATGCGTGGTGAATTTTAAGCATTTCCTCTGTTATGTTGCAGATGAACGCCGAATTGTTAGACATAATGTTTCATCATGGGGGAAATTTTGAGAGGGGGAAGGATGGGAGATGGACATACACACCTGACAATAGGCATTGTTTGGGTGATCTGGATGTGGACAGGTTGGATGTATTCTACCTGAGAAATTACTTCAAAGAGCTAGGCTATGAGACCATGAAGGAGGTTTGGTGGCAGGTCCCTGGGATGAGCCTGGAAGTAGGTTTGAGGCGTTTAGACTCTGATAATGAGTTGAGAGAGCTGTGTAATCATGGTGGAAAGAACAATGGGGTAGTGGATGTCTACATTGAACATGGCATTTCAGAACCTGAAATAGTACAAGGAGAGGATGTTGTTGTGCATGTTGATGACGAGGTGAGGGATCTTGGAGAGCAAGCCAAGTCAAATGCCAGGATGGTGAAAGACCCCCCTGTCAAACCTACCACCGAGAAGGACCCTCCTAGGAGTTTAAGCATGGTAACATACAAGCCCCAAGCTAAAGAGGCGTTACTGAAGAAGAGCAATGTGAATTCTAACATGGAGTCCCAGCCTAAGCCTAAGTCAAAGTGTAAGCCTAAGACAGTTCCCAAACCCAAACCCATGCCCAGACAGAACAATGTAACTAGGACTAGGAGATATTGTCTAAGGTCTGTAGGGAAAGGTATTTCAAAAGCAAAGGAAAATGCTAGTGATCATGTTCTTTTATCCTCTGACTCAGACTCTCATGACAGCTACGAGAGTGCTGAGGACGAGGCCTATAAACCACAAGAGCCGGATGATAGCTCAGATGAATCGGGCATTGGATATACTGTTCCTTCACAGAAGAAGAAAGTCAAGAAACCCAATGCAAGGAAGAAGGTCCAGGCTGAGAGTGGAAAGGAAAAAGGGAAGGCCAAGGTCTGTGTTGATGATGATGGATTTGTGGAAGACGTTTCTGATGAAGATGTGGACATTGGATTTGTGGGGGGAGGTATAAAAGGGGATAACATGGACTTCTTTCCCAACTATTAACTGTTGAATTTCAGGAATACATGGATAGGATAAAGCGGCTGAACGAGGACGCATGGAAGTATCTTGACAAGTGGCCAAGGGAGGCATGGACGAGGTCACAGTTCAGGCACAACCCGAAATTGGACTCGATTTGCAACAACGCCTATGAGGTTTTCAATTCAAAGATCAAAGAAGCAAGGGGCAAGCCTATACTTACTCTTCTAGAAGAGGTGAGAATGTTTGTCATGCGGACTATGGCTAAGAACAAGGTTAAGTTGGACAATCACTTGGGGCTGTTACCACCCGTAATCAAAAGTAGGTTAGAAAAGGTGAGGAAAGAGTCCAGACATTGGCATGCTATATGGTCTGGAGATACTGGATATGAGAAGTTTGAGGTCCATGGGCGTCCAACAAACCATGTGGTAGACCTGGGGAAAAGATTATGTACCTGCCAGTTCTGGATGTTAACAGGTTATTTTCTCCCATCCACTTACCTTTGCTCATTTAATTTTACACTAGTGTTATAAATAATTTTTGATTTAACCTAAGTTGGAAGTAAACTGGACTTGTAGGGATTCCATGCGTTCATGCTTGTGCAGTACTGGCCAGAGTCAACAAGCACCCAGAGGATTTCTGCCATAAGTTGATAACCATGGAGTCTTACAAGGAAACATACAAGTACCACATCAATCCTATACCTGGCCAAGCCTTCTGGGAACAAAGTCAGTTTAACAAGCCATTGGCACCACCAATCAAGAGGAAGCCAGGGAATCTTCAAACAAAGAGGAGGAAGGACTCAGATGAAGTCTCAAGTTCTAGCAAGAAATCTAAGCCAGTAACAGCCTTGAAAAGACAGCTTCGGCCTTTCACATGTAAGTACTGCTTGCAAAAGGGTCACACCAAGAGAGGATGTGAAAAGAAAAGAGCAGCTGATGCTGCTCAAGCTGCAGCTGATGCTGCGGCTGCTGCAAAGGCAGCAGAGGCTGCTAAAGACCCTAAAAATGCTAGTGCACAAGCAATTGCAACTGCCCAGGCCACCACAACTGACACTGCAACTGCCTCTGCATCTGCCAGTGCCACTGCAACTGCTACTCCAAATGCAACTACTACTGCTACAGCTACGGCTAATGCTAATATTACCATCAATTCTGCTCCTATTGGTCAAGCATCAGAAATTGATCTGTCACAGTCAATTTGTTCTGAACCAGAAGACTCTCAAAAGGTACAATTTTAATTCTATAATAAGCCTTTGTAATTAATGGAGTAAAAACTCTGAAAAAGGTTTACTGAGTGACAATGTTTGGTATTTATTTCTGGTTTGAAATTTGTGTAGTTCACTGAAGTAACTGGGGAACCAGCCACAAGACCTGCCAAACTGCCTACTAGAAGAAGGTCACCTCCAACAACCCCTTCTACAGCACTGGACCCAATGAAGGGTGCGAGTTCTGTCACTGCTTCACGATTCACAAATTTTCTGAAGTTTGTGCCGACTCCTGGATTTAAGCACCCCCGAAAGAAGTGAACTTTCATATTAGGACATTAGGACATTTTGCTTGTCAAGTGTTAGTTTTTTGTTAAAAGATACAGTGACTGCCTCACTCTAAACAATGGTTCATTTTGTTGATTACTAATCAAGTATGTCATGCTACTTGTTCAATTACTTATGGTTGTAATGTGTTAAAACTATGAATGGTTTGCCATATTTTGGTATTGATCAATTAATATTGTCCATGGTTTGGAATCTTTCTGTTACTTATTTACAAGTTCTTTTACTTCATCCAACAGGATATTATATTATATCAAAGTAAGATGATTTACACAAACCTTGTTATGTTACCACATAACAGTTTCATTCATTAATTTGGGAACTGCATTACATTGACATGTTCTCAACCCTTTAATAGCACCAATCCTACAAAAACAACAATTACTAAGAACCCAAATCCAAGAACATGAGTTATGAATTTCAGATTCCTAATGTCTGCCTCCATCTTGCCCATCCGCCATGCAAAGTTCATCTTCCTATCACCATCATCATCTCCTGCAACAGCTCCTTCAGACAACTCCTCTTGCACAGAATCAGCCCAGACGAATAACCCACACCATGTTTTCCCACTTGTCTGCAACCAACCAAAATAATCAACCGAAAAAAAAATTTTCAATCTGCTACAAATTATTAAACTTTACTCACATTATAGTTGGGGCAACCAAAGAAGGGCTTGTTAGGATGCGACTCCGTCCCAGACCACCTTAGCACCGGGCGACAACCACAGCCGCACCAGTCCGAAACCCGTCCATGCCTGCTTCGCGTCGTGCTTCTTCTCCAGTTCTCCGTCGACGATGACCGGTTGGAACTTCCTGCAACATGGCTCCCACTTCCTCTCATGGTGGACAGCTATCGGTGTACAAAAGAGATGTAGAAGAAGACGTTGATGGAGAGAACCTCAATGGGAAGGCCAACGAAATTTTAGGGTTTAAAAATGAGGACAGGGACTACATTAGGAAATTTTATCACACATTCCACGTCATATGTACACTACGGCGTCCAACGTGGCAGTGGCTGTGCCACATAAGCAACGCTGTCGCTGAGTCACGCCGGAAAATTTTCGAAGGAACATTAAGGTGCTCGAATCGGAATCTGGGGGACATAAACAGTGCAATTGGAATCTCAAGGGCAAAATTGATGCACGGGCTGAATCTGGGGGACCAAAATGGGGATTTAGTCCCAAAACCTGATATCTATGACATAAGTGCATAACACATTTACCCCACCTCAAAAGCCAAAACCCGATATCCATGAGATTTTTTTTTTTTGGACATTTGGGTACTTCTAAACTCCGAATACTTCTAAACAATAAAGTTAGCTTTTTCAGATCCCACATGAGAATCACCATTTACATTCTTCTATATTAGGGGTGTTCAAAACCGATCCGGACCAAACTAAACCGATGGACCGAACCGAAAAAACCGAAAACCGAATTAACCGAAAACCGAAAAAACCGAAAAAATGATGTTTTGCAGTTTTTTTGCGGTTCAGTTCGGTTTTCGATTCTTGCCACCAAAACCCTAATCGAACCGAACCGAACCGGTTCTTCAGAAAACCCTAAAATTAAAACTACCCCAACCCTACCCCCCATACCCCCACCCCCCCAAACGCGTTACACTTACAGGCACAGCTGCGCGAGTCCCTCCCTTCCCCGGCTCCCCCCATGGAAACCTAACCCCGCCGCCCAAACCCCAGATCGGAGCCACCACCCACGCACCCACGCACCCAAACGGCCAGCAGTCACCCACCTTCTTCACTCATTGTTCTTGTCTCCTTGATACTCGAAGTCGAAGGTAGCAGTCACCCACCCACCGCGAACACGAAGACCCAGTCACCCACCCACCTACAGGACCTCCGACCTCACCACCTCCGACGTCACCGCCTCCACCCAGAAAGCCTCCACCCAGCAGCGTTTCTGGGTTCTGTAGGGTCACCTCACCACCTCCGACCTCGCCGCCTGCACCCAGAAAGCCTCCCACCCAGCCACCGATTCAGGTGCATATGGAGCCCGAGCCATCTATTCAGGTAAACTTTACTGATGCATTCTTGCCTTGTTGTTGGTATTGCTGCTTGGTGCTTGCTGGTTAATGGTTATTGTTCAATGTTCAGTTTGTTCAGTTTGTGACTTTGTTCAATTTGAAAATTCTGGTTTCTGGGTTCATTGCTTGTTTGGTTCATTGCTGGTTTAATTTGAGATTATCAAGTTTTGTTCTGTTTAGGGTTTAATTTGGCAAGTTCAATTTTTTAATTTGCCAAGTTCAATTTGCAAATTCTGTTTAGTGTTTATTGCTGCATTGCTGGTTTAATTTGAGATTATCAAGTTTTGTTCTGTTTAGTGTTTAATTTGCCAAGTTCAATTTGCAAATTCTGTTTAGTGTTTATTGCTGCCTTGCTGCCTTGCTGGTTTAATTTGTTCATTGCCATTTGCCAAGTTCAATTTGCAAATTCTGTTTAGTCTTTATTGCTGCCTTGCTGGTTTAATTTGTTCATTGCCAAGTTCAATTTGCAAATTCTGTTTAGTGTTTATTGCTGCTTTGCTGGTTTAATTTGTTCATTGCTGCTTTGCTGGTTTAATTTGTTCATTGCCATTTGCCAAGTTCAATTTGCAAATTCTGTTTAGTGTTTATTGCTGCCTTGCTGGTTTAATTTGTTCATTGCCAAGTTCAATTTGCAAATTCTATTTAGTGTTTATTGCTGCCTTGCTGGTTTAATTTGTTCATTGCCAAGTTCAATTTGCAAATTCTGCTTAGTGTTTATTGCTGCCTTGCTGGTTTAATTTGTTCATTGCCAAGTTCAATTTGCAAATTCTGTTTAGTGTTTATTTGCTCGTCTAATCTTGTTAAGTTTTATGGTATGAATTGTTCTCCTTATATTATTATTATTATTATAATTATTGTTGTTGTTCTTGTTGTTCTTATTATGTAATTGTTTTTTTTTATTATTTCAGGTTGGTTTGCATTATGAAGTTTTAGTTATTTTGTTGGAGAAGACACCATAACTTTGCTAATTGCTATCAGTTTAATGACAATTTATTTTTATTTTTAGTTGTGTTGACTGTTGAGCTATTAAACTTCTTTAATTGTCGTATTTGAATTCTATTGTCGTTATATTTCATTAGATCAAGACTTTGTTAGCTATTGTGTATTTTGGCTTGTTGATTTCAATCTTATGACATTGCATAATAGTATGGTAGAATTTTTTTTATTTGATTGAAAAAATCGAACAAACTGAACCAAACCAAACCGATTTTAATTGGTTTGGTTTGGTTCGGATGACCTTGAAAAAAAACCGAACCAAACCGAACCGCAACTTAATTAAACGATCGGATCGGATGGCTTTTCCTTCAAAAACCGAACCAAACCGCACCGCGAACACCCCTATTCTATATGACTCATTATCATGATTATTTATGTACCAATATTTTAGTAGCATACCTATCTAGCAGTAATAAACTAATAATCTTGTACAACAACTCAAATTAAAGAAGCTTGATGGAATTAACGGAAGATTTTGTTAACAATCTGGAATGCTGGTGCTTTTTGGAATTTATGTTGATGTCTTAATTTGTGCATGCCGTCCACTTGATGCTCATATAGTCGTAGACTAGACCCTATTATTAATTAGCTATTTAGCTGTACAACATAGCTTAAAAAAAATCAATAACAAGAACAACTAACAGTCTAACACAACAGCAATATGAACATAGCAAATAAATTAAAAGATGCACCAACGAGAAAAACAACAACACAGCAGTGAGGGATCAAAGAGGGGTAGAGGTCTACAGGACATACCGTAACTGAGACGGCGACGACGACGGGAAGGAGAGGAGGGCCGGAGAATGGAACTCTGCAACTTGCGGCGGCTGGCTGGAAGAGGCAGAGGCTGGAATTTCATTCAGCGATGGGGTTTCTCCTTTAGTTGGTGAAAATGCTTTCACGCAGAAACGCCGGGGAAAGTTGCAGAGTCGTCGGAATCGCGGTTCCGCCGGCAACTCACGTTTCGGGAAGAAAGTTGGCCTAGAGCTTGGTTTATGCGGCACCCGACCCGAATCTGAGGCACAACATACTGAAAAGAAGGCGCTAGAATCTTAGGTTTTCCCCCATTTTCACCCTTTCCAATCTCTTTGCCTCTGAAATTTGAAACCCATCATATCTCTTTCTCTATTTCATCACGATAGTTGTTCTTCGATTAGAATTTAGAAGAGAAAAAAGACGTGTTTGAAATTAGGCAGAAACTCACCTACAGTCCTACGGTCCACAGCACATGAATTTGTTTTTGAATGTATGACAGTGTTATCATTTAGTTTAAAAAAAATTGATTTATTTTATATAAATAATTTAATTAAAAAATTAATTGATATAATTATGATGTTAAATTTTTATTGTATTTTATTTTAAAAATAATTTGACTAAATTAAATTAAAAAATTGTAGTTAATTGTTTATTATATAATTTTTTTAACTAAAATTATAATTAAAAAAATAAAATTATCTAATATATTGGATCAGCTCAATGTTAATGAGATTTTTTTTATTATAAAATATAAAAAAATTGAACTCTAAAAAAATCATGTTATTTTTTAAGATTTAATTTTTTTATTGTGTTTTCATAAAGTTTGCACAAAATTTACCTATCATGTTGACTAAACTTATTTGTATTAGTTTGTAATTTACAATTTAAATAAATGTAATTTAAATTAATAATTTATAAAATTGTATGTATTCGTATTATTATAGTATTATTATACTCATATGATTAATTATATTTATTTGATTTAAAAAAATAACGTTGTTAATTTAAATTATATCTATTTGAATTTTTGGATAATCAAACTAGACTAGATATTTGGTTGACTTTTAAAATTTAAAGAAAATTATGGAGGTCATAGTAGACATAAATACCATGAAACAGAGGTAAAGATTCTAAAATTAAATTATCTCTATTTCATAACTTTTTTACTAACAAAATCTGGGTTCAAAACTGTCATGAGATATATTTCACTTTTTATTTGGATTTGAAAATTAAAGTTGGTTCAAAACTGTCATTAAGATAAAGATATTTCAAGATTTTTTAATTTGTTTTTTGGTTTAAATTAATCCTACTGACAATGTCTTTATATTTTCTGTTATATATGCAAATCAAATATTATTTTTCCGTAAATAAAATCAACTCGTAACTCGTTCAAGTGATACAAATAATTAATGGAAATAGCATAAGTTATAACGAACCTAGTAATAATTAATCGAACATAAAGCTGAGTTGAGAATCCTAAAGAAGAGCCAAAAGAACTAACCAACTGCAGGTATGCAAAAAATTTGTACATTCATAAATAATATTATTTGATCACTGTAAGCATGTAACCTTTGATGTTGATTCAGGAGTAAGAAAAATCAATCCAAGATGAGTGATTTACAATGGAAGAAGCTGAAGGTCTTGGAAGCGGGTTCTTATGGCACTGTTTATCTTGTCATTGTTGTTGATACACAAACACCGTATCAGAGCTTCATTGCTGTGAAGAGCTCCATTCCCAGGTTGGCATTCTCACTGGAGAAAGAAGAACAGATTTTTAAATCAATTTGAAAAGGTGAAAGCGGTGGTTGCCAAGAAATCATTCGATGCTTTGGAACTGAGACCACAGTAGAGCACGAACGTCACTTCTACAATCTTTTCCTGGAGTATGCTCCCTACGGTTCTTTGGCTGACTTGATCCACAAGAAACCTCTCCCCGAGACCGACGTGAGTGTCTATGCACACATGATTGTTAAGGGGCTTTCACATATTCATCGCAAAGGAATAGTCCACTGTGACCTCAAGCCGGAGAACATTCTTGTGTTTCCTTCATTGGATAAAGAGATTGCAAACTATCAATTGAAGATTGTGGATTTTGGATTATAGAAAACCAAAGAAGAGGAAGCAGATGTTGAGCTGTGGAAGTCCAAGCCTAGAGGTACGCCGGCATACTTGTCGCCGGAAGCGTTTTCCAGTCATATTGATGCTCCGATGGATATATGGGCACTTGGTTGCATAGTGATTGAAATGCTCACTGGATTGTCTGCCTGGGGTGAAAGCTCTTTGCTTACTGAGGAGTTGAGGTACTTCGTTGAGCATCATGAACTATCACCTAAGAAGCCACAGGGAATCGGTTTTTTCTGTCATGATTTTCTGGAAAAGTGCTTTACGAAGGATCCTAGCAAAAGGTAGACTGCTGACATGCTTCTTGATCATCCTTTCCTTTATATCACACTGTTTCATTCATATTATCTTTCAACTTGGCTATGATTATTTTTCTTAATTAGTTTCATTGCAACCTTATTTATGGTTTATGTAGTTAGAGCCATTATGATGACATTCTAAGATTGAATGGTTTTGTTTATTGTGTCCCCTGTCCAAGGGCCTGATGGCTATGCCGTAGGGTTTTTTGGGTCAGGCCGTCTTCTTCTCCTTGATGGCTTTGCCGAAAAGGAGTTGGAGTCGCGCGGTGTTAGAAAATAGAAAAGTTGTACAAAGTGTTGATTAATAATGAGTCTATCTCTTAACATTTATAGTTTGTAAGATTTAATAAACTATGTTAATAAAAGTGGTTTTGTTTGCTATTTATGCTTCGGCTGTTATCAGTTCCTTTTTATGTTTCAATTTTCTTTTTCTTTCTTCCTTTTATAATCCTGCTTTTAGTATATGATCAAATTATTTAATTAGATAGAAAAATATCAACCCGTGTTGTTATTCTTTTAGGAGTAGTAAACCATCAATTTATTGAACTCTGAGTAACATCAATTCTGAGCAACATTATCAATCGGTAAAACTTGTTGAACTCTGAGTGTTCCTCCAAGAGGAATAAGTGAGTGCAAAACATTTTGTTTTTTGGATTGAAGTTGTGTTATTGAAGTATCGATTTTCTAGTTTCATTGATATCTAAATTTTATGATATCAATTTAATTATATTTTGATCAATTTTTTAATCCTGTATTCAGTTTGATCTTTGGGAATCATAATTCTTTTCCTCAATTCTCTCTGAGCTTCGATCAATTAACATACATTGATCCTGCATTTTCCTCCTTGATCTTTACTGGTTAAATTTCTTACTAATTGCACCAATTCGGTATTAATTTCCTCAACAATGAAAATTTTCTTGTTATCTCTTCGCTCTTCTGTTGGGATGATATTATGTATTCATAAAAAGTAAGCCTGTTTCTTAAGCAGAATCTACTAAGATCTGGATGTCTATTCTATTCTAAAGGAAGAAAGTTAAGTAGAATCTTGAAGCATCTGCTGAAGTAGCAGTGGCACGAGTTTGTCCACCAAAGCTTGCATCATTCTGCACTCAACCACACTAATGTATCATAATTCATGAATAAAAGTTGTTGATTGAAACTGGTAGAATAATATATATAAATAAATCTTGTTGTTGGTTTTCAGAGAAACTATTCACTTAATCTGTAAAAAAATTTGATGAGTTTTGCATTGAATTAGTAGCAACATTGCGAAATTAAACCACTATCATAAGCAAGTATAATTTCCAGGGAGATATATAATCTTGAGAATTATTAATTCACAAGTTCGGTCGAAAGTCGAAACTACAGAAGTAACTTCTGTTTGACCTTGATATGTGAAGCTAGCTCTTTCAACAAGCATTAATCTACAATCAATAAATGATAAAAACAAATTCTTGAAAGCAAAATGAATCAAGGTCAGAAAGAAATGAGCAAATTTTGTTGGAAGAAACCAGCAATCTCTACCATTCTGTGATTGACAAAAATAGAAATCGAGTTAATTTGGTTGGAATTGATTTTTGGGACCATCCGAAAGCATGAGAGGAGAGTAACATATAGAAAACAACCTAAAAGGATTAAACCAAGATTATTTACTAAAAACACTCACAAATGGTGAATGATTTTGTATAAATCTGCAAAACACAAATGAACACAAGAAAATGTATCAAAATATAGTTAATATTTTACTAATTTTGATTGTAGAATATTGACATTATAACATACAAACATGCAGCTACACAAGTTGAACAAGTAAAAACCAGAGAGACTCCACAATGGTAAATATCAAATAAATTAGGCTATTACATAAATTACTCATAGTTTGCATCAAACCAAGGAAGTTCATCATTTGTGAACAAAAACCAAAGCTTATCCACAAGAACAGAAGAAACTGAAATGAATATGAATATAATAGTATATCAAAAATTTAAATTAAGAAATTAAGAACAACCTCAGGTGGGAGATTCAATTTAACATCAATTTCTAAAAATGATTCAGCATCAGCACCTCCTGATGTCATATGATTTACCATAAGTGCTGCAAATCATAGCAATAAAAGCATGAATCAAAAAAGAAAAGTCACATGAAATATCTTTTCATTTTTTTAAAAGACAGATCAGTTTATCTGTAGAAAACTCTTAACAACAAATATAAAAAAAAATTTGGTCAATTCACAAAAGCCATTGGAGCAGCTCAACCAAGCAATCTTCCTCTGTCCATCATTGGAACAACTTCAAAGTTCAAAAATTGAAGTTTAGGCAGTGAGTACCTACACAAACAAGAAATAATTAGTATTTGATTTCAGATGCATATTTATTACTTGTCTGTTTTTCATCAAATCTAAGGGTTTGAAAACATCTTGTGCAAATCTAATGAAAATCTAAAGAATTCTAATATGCATCCTTATTATGACATTGAGAAATAAATTATGAAAATCTAATGTTTTGTGGCTAATTTTTTATTTATCGTAGAATAAAATTAGCCGCATCACTTTTACTTATAATGATTTAATGAAATGATAATTTATTATATTATACATAAATAAATTGATAGACCTGCATGTAAATTCTTGCTCTCAATATTGATACACTCTGTTAATTATCATGTCTCTGTTTAAAATTATTACTTTAATTAAGGCCTAAGCTTAACTGATTTTAACACAATGACAAAAACATGCTCTGAATTATTATCACTATGTGATGATGTTGTCTTGACTAAAATTCAATCTGACAGCAACATCATGAATCGATAAAACTTGTGTCACTTGTGAAACTCTGAATGTTCCTCCAAGTATAATAAGTGAGTGCAGAACATAAATGTAATATTAAGAGGGATTGGATTGATTAATGAAATTGTATTTTCAACATGTCTTTGTTCTTCTTTTCCTTGTATAAGATATTCTCATTTTAACTACTTTTGTCAACATAAAACTTAATTTAAATGTCGTAACAAAAATTGCACTTATTTGTTATTGTTTACTAGTAGGAATTCTAGATGTTTATTCCATGCCCTTAAAAAATTATTGAAAACTAATTCAATTTGTTTATAAAATTTAGGGAATATATATTCTAAAAGCACATATTAAAATTTTCAATTGAAATATTTTTATAAAAAATATACATAATTCAAATATTTAATATATTTATTAAAAAATTTAAAATCTTTCACTAATAACAGTTTAAAATTGAATTTTTTTTGGTGGACTGATATTTTTTTTCTTGGATATGATAAGAATAATTGTGTATTGAATGTGTAAATTATTGAATTTATTTTATATATATATATATATATATATATATATATATATATATAAAATTGTGTATTGAAATATTATTAAAAGTGATTTATTTTTAAAATTGTGTACTGTAACACTCTGATTAGATAATTCTATAAAATTTTTAATATCAAAATTAGTTTTTTAGTTAATTTTAAAATAAATATATAAATAAAGTTTAACTAAGAAAATAACTTTTAGCTAAATATATTTTATATTAAATTTTATATTTTAAATGTTCTAATCGATAAAAGTTGGTGGAAACTCACTTGCAGTCTACTTCAGATGAAATTTTTTTATGGATGACACGTGTTATCATTTTCTTTTAAAAAAATCGATTTATTTTATACAAATAATTTAATTAAAAAATCAATTGATATAGCTATAATGTTAGATTTTTTTACCGTATTTTATTTTAAAAACAAATTGACTAATTTAAATTGAGAAATTGTAGTTAATTATTTACTATATAATTTTTTTAACCAAAATTATAATTAAAAATCATTAAAAAATAAAATTATCTAATATATTGGATCAGATCAATGTTAATCAGTTTTTTTTTTAAATAAAATACGGTAAAAAAATCTAACATTATAGCTATATCAATTGGTTTTTTAATTAAATTATTTGTATAAAATAAATCAATTTTTTTTAAACCAAAATTATAATTAAAAATTATTAAAAAAATAAAATTATCTAGTATATTGGACTAGCTTAATGTTAATCAGATTTTTTATTTCTATTATAAAATATAAAAAAATTTAATTCTCAAAAAATAATTCATGTTATTGTTTAGGATTTAATTTTTTTTATTGGGTTTTCATAAAGTTTACACAAAATTCACCTATCATATTGACTAAACTTATTTATTTACGTAAAGTTTGTTTATGGACTCAACAAACTTGTTTTTTTATTATTTACGTATTATTGTTGAGTTCATAAACAAACTTTACGTAAATAAATAAGTTTAGTCAATGTGATAGGTGAATTTTGTCCAAACTTTATGAAAAAATAATTAAAAAAATTAAATCCTAAAAAATAACATAATTTTTTTTTAGAATTAAATTTTTTTATATTTTATAATAAAAAAAACTGATTAACATTGATCTGATCCAATATATTAGATAATTTTATTTTTTAATGATTTGTAATTATAATTTTGGTTAAAAAAATTATATAGTAAATAATTAACTACAATTTCTTAATTTAAATTAGTCAATTTGTTTTCAAAATAAAATACGGTGAAAAATCTAACATTATAGCTATATCAATTGGTTTTTTAATTAAATTATTTGTATAAAATAAATCGATTTTTTTAAACCAAATAGTTTATTATTTTTTCTTTTCAAAATGTTTTTTTACAGTGTTTTCAAAACCTTTTGTTGTTTTGTACCTTTTTGTTTTGGAAAATTCTATGGTATGGATGGTAAAAAACATTCACATATATAAATCTTGTTGTAAAATAAATAAAGATATACTAAATATTAATTGGCTCAATAACAATAATTTATATATGTATTTACTAATATTATATATTGTAATGTATATATATTTCTCTCTCTTTATATATATATATATATATAAATAAAGAGAGAGAGAAGTATTAGAACGTAAAGAGAGAGAGAATTGATTTGTTTATTGTATGTATTCCCTTGCCTCAGATCATGCTTTGATAGAGCTAGCAAACAATAAAGCTAGCAAGATGTATTAAACAAAGATTAATCCTAACTAACAATAGAGCTAGCAAACAATCAAAGAAAAATGCAAGTATTTACATATCCACATATTTACACTAACCAACAACATGACACACAATTGCAACTCCCCGGTAACGGCACCATTTTGATGAGCTATATTTTGTCGGTATAGAATTTTCCAATAGAATTATGTCGTGAGTATAGTCTAAACCAACAAGCTATAACGCATCAAACATAGAAAATGTGTGTCCACAATTCAAATTCAATAACCGAGAGTATTAGTCTCGAGTCGTTCTACTTAGGAGTTGCCCTAAGATGCACATCATTGGTTAGGAGTTCTCTTGTTGTTTGAGGTTGAATACAAGAAATGTAAACAAACTTGCATAAAAGCAATGAACAAGTAACAAGTATGCTAAAGGACACACAAAATTGAACTAAACAAGTGTGAATGACAATCAATCAATGTAAAAGCCTTGGCTTGGGTTGGGAATTGGAATTCCTATCCTCATTGTCTCCAACGATTGTGATGAGAATTGGTTATTGCTCCACTTAGTCAACCTCTAACTATGAAAGAAAGTCAAGTAGAGATAATCAATTTGAGTCCACAAGTCCTAGTCAAATCCTAAGGAAAGACTAGAGTTAATGTCATTCAAATCAATTAGCAATGTCCAATTATCAATCAACAAAAGGCTTTGACAATTCAAGTGTCTCCAATTGTCCAATCCCTAAGCCAATAATGAAAATCTACTCCATAGCTATAGTTGACATTTTCTCAAACAAGTGGTGAACAAGAATGAAAGACATTGTGAAATTGAGAAGAGAATTTGAATTCAAGCTATCTAATACAAGCAATCAACAACAATAAAGCAATTCACAATAATGAACATGAAATTCCTCAATGCATTAATAGAAATCAAAGTAACAAGATCCAAATCCAAGATCTACAATGCTAGAGTAACAAAAACACTAAATTGAGAGTAGAAGAGTGAGATCTACAAACTAGAACAATGTAGAATTGAGATTGAATTCAGATCTAACCAAAGGATCCAAGTGAAATTGGAATTGAGTAAGCCAAAACCTAGAGAGAAGTTAGAGTTTCTCTCTCTAGAAACCTCCAAAATTAACTACCAAATATCTAAATGTGTGTCATGTGTCTATCCTCTTCAATCCTTGGTCCTTTTAGCCTTTTTCCTCCAAAATTCAGCTCAAAACTGGGCCAGGAACTCTTCTAAAATTGCCAGGCACGATTTCATTAAAGAAGTCACGTGCCGAGCGTCATGCGTATGCGTGGGTCACGCGTACGCGTCGTTTGGATTTTTGTGATCCACGCGTATGCGTCAGGCCTACGTACGCGTCGATGAGAATTCTACCCAGCCACGCGTATGCGTCCATGTTTGCGTGCCAATCCCAGATTCCAGCTCCCACGCGTGCGTGTTGGCTACGCGTGCGCGTCGATGCGAATGCTCCAAAGCTCCATTTTTCATGCTCCTTCCACCTATGCATGCTTCCTTCCTCTCTTCTAGACCATTCTTTCCCCTATAAACTCTGAAATCACTCAACAAACGGATCACGACATCAAATGGTAATAGAGGGAGATAAAAATATAGCATAACTAAGGCCTAAAAAGCATGTTTTCAACCATTAAGCAAAATTAGGAAGGAAACATAAAACTATGCATTTTACATGGATAAGTGTGATAGAATGTTGATAGAACCCTCCAAATTCTACACAAAATAAACCCTAAAATTGAGGTTCATCAAATCTTCCCACACTTAAATCAAGCATGTCCTCATGCTAAAGGGATTGAAAGACCAAAGAATCATAGGAGAATGGAAATTTATAAGATGCAAATTACCTATATGGATGCAACTAATACAAATGTATCTATCTACTTGGTCAAAGGTAAATCAACTTCCAAGAATATATATGAGCACATAGGGCCAAAATGACAAAACAATTCATCTACCAATTCAAAGCATCAAAGTGGAGTGTGCATGACTTGCATGAAGAAAGCTCGTGAATGCCGGGAACAAGGAATTGAGCGTCAAACCCTCACCGGAAGTGTTTGCACTCTATTCTCTCTAGTGTTTAGGGTTGACCACTCAATCCTCCTCTAATCATGCTTTTCCCAATTTGTTTGTCATCTAACAATCAACAATTATCCAATGCATGCATACACCTATCATGAGGTCTTTTCATAGGTTGTAATAGGGTTAGGGTCAAGGTAAGGTTATATATATAGCTAAGTGAGTTCAAGATTTGAATTTTTGAGTAACATAAGCTTCCCATCTAACCTATATAACAACCTATAAAAATCTAATACAAGCCTAACTACCCATTCTTTTCTTCTTCACACACTCATGCATTTTCTTTTCTTTACCATTCCCCATATGCATTGATCATTATTGAACCTTACTTTGGGACATTTTGTCCCCTTTTTATTTCTTTCTTTTTCTTTTCTTTCTTTTCTTTTTTTTCTTTTTCTTTTCTTTTTTTTTCTTTTTCTCTTCTTTTTTTTCTTTTTCTCTTCTCTTTTTTTTCTTTATTTTTCTTTTGTATATTTTTTTCTTCTTTTCTTTCTTTTCAAACTACAAACATATACAAGAGCATCAATGCACATGGCTTCGTATTTAATGCATGAATATGTACCCAATCCCCAAGATCTTCAACGAAAATTCTAAACACTCTTTTATCTCAACCAATGTCCCGAGTTTTCCCACACTTGAATGACACACACACACTAGCCTAAGCTAATCAAAGATCCAAATAAGGACAATTATTATTTTTCGCTTAAAGGCTTGTAATGTGCTAATATTAAAAACAAAAGGGTTTATCATAGGCTCAAAGTTGGCTAACAATGGTTGATGAAAGGTGGGCCATTTGGGTACGTGGACTAAATGAAATGATGGCCTCAATCATATAAATGCATGTCTACATGGAATAATGGACATAAAGAATCGAACAAATCAAAGATCACAATTATAGAAAGAGAACAATGCATACAAGAATGAAAATAAGTGGTTATAAGATGTAACCACACAATTAGGCTCAAATCTCACAAGCTTGTGTTCTTAGCTCAAAACCATGTTCCAAAATAAATTCTTCAAGCAAGATTGACACAAAAAATTTTCAAATTGGTAGGGTGTCCAAAAAAATGTTTTCTTAGAAAAGAAGTCATCACCCTAATCAAGTAGTCCTAACATGCAAAAAATGTTCAAATACAAAAACTAACCATACAATCTATTCTAACTAATGAAAGAAAAATCAAAATCATAGGTGTTGAAAAGAAAAGGGTACCTACGGAAGTCGGTAATCGACCTCCCCACACTTAGAAGTTTGCACGGTCCTCCGTGCCAATGGTGATACGCAAAGGGGGATTCGGGTTGCCACTTCCATCATCCGTGCCTTGAGTGCTTGCTTCACTATTTTCTGAGTCGGATGTGGAAATGTCTGGCTCTTCCATAGGCAGGTTGACACAACTCCAAAGCTTCTTCATGTAAGCAAATCGGCGTTTGCTTCGCCCCTCATACCGATCTATCTTCTCATGGAGCTCTACAAGCAATTGATGGGTTGACTTTGGTGGTGCGGATGAAGTGGTAGGAATGGTGAAAGGAGGAGCTATGTCAAGGCTCGTGGTGTCCATGGGAGGCTGAAGATATTTCCAGCTCGGGATGATATCGCCCTTTGCCGGAATTGTAGCCTTCATGTCCTTAACCTCGCAAGGGACACTGGCAGCAGCAACCAAATCGGATACCAAGGCGGAAAATAGTAGATTACCCTTGGCATGGACTCGACCCATCGCTTGTCGGATGAGGAGAGGGATGTTGACTGGCTTCTCCATGAGTATGCACCAAACAAGAGAGGCAAGGTCCGCCATGATGGACGACTTATGGGTGCTAGGAAGCACTTAATGGGATAAGATCTGGGCCCACACTCGAGCTTCCACAGTGAGAAAATAGGCGTCAATGCACTTGGGCCACATCCTGAGTCTCCCTTGGGTCCAAAATGACTCTGGCTGGGCAATAACCGGAAGAATTGAGTCCCAATCAAACTAAAATTCATCCTACTGCCGTAGGACCTCTTGGTAACCATCCATTCCTTCCGATACCGGTAAAATATTAAGCACTCACCGAATAGCCTCCTCTGAAACTGGGACTTGCTTCCGGCACACATAAACCGACTGAAGAGATGGGAAGTGGTAATTGGAGTAAAACTCCACCACCCAAGAGAGGTTGGTCTCCTGTGGTCTTCGCAATAGAAACCCCCATCCTTGCCGCTCAATGTAGGGTAACACATACGGAGCAATGTGGTCCGAAGGGGCGAGTAGATACTCGAAATGATAGTTCTTCTCAACCATGGCGGGGAACATGAGCTCACAGAAGCGATTGGGAAACCTTGTGGGGTCCCTTGCCGGATTATCCCTCTCTCGTTCATCAATATGAACAATTGTCTTTGCCTTCTTGGAAAGGGGTTTAGTTCCTAGTGTAGGTTGCGCCTTGGAGGTTAATTTTTGGGGTGCCCTCTTTGTGGCCGGTTTCTTCGACGCCTTCTCCTTGCTTTTTCGGGTGGCCATCCTGAAAAATGAAAGGAAAGAGAAAACATTAAAACCCAAATAATCAACACTTGAAAAATAGCATGCAAGTGAAAAGTAGCGCCCAAAAGGAATAGTGCGTCTTGAGGACATGACATCTGCAAAATATAATCATGTAGCAAATCACTAGTATGAGATGCAAGAGTATAAGAAGCATGCAAGTATAAGGCATGAGAAGAGTAGAGTCAAGCATCAACAATAACGAAGGAGCAAGTCATGGGTAATGAGCATAAGAGAAGTAAACATGCGGTAAAATAGGCTCAATGCACTTAAAGGAAGGGAAAGTATATGAAGAAGAAGCACCAAGTTAAGAGCGTAGAGTTAAATTGAACCAAAATGTTATAGGTGCATTTCAACAAACACTTGGTGTGCAATATTCAAACAATGAGCAAGTAGAAAAAATTCAAACATGTAAAACCTCAAATAGAAAACCAATCATCACAACAACACCATATAGTCAAAAGGGATCAAGAGATGATAAAATGATCCATCAAAGCAAGAAAGAACTCAAATTTCAACACCCATGGAAAGTATGAAATGAAAGAAAGCAAACAAGCAAGGATCAATTAAGAAAAAATGCAACAAAGAGGAAAAGAAAGAGAAATACTAAATGAAACTAATAAGAGAAGAATTTAAAATAAGAGACAAAAAGAAAGAGGGAGTAGGGCTTAACCTTGAGAAGAAGAAGAGAGCAATGTGGAGTGTAGGTGGAAAATAGGAAGGAAGAGGGAAAGGAAAGAGGGGAGAGAGGAAATGTGGGAGTCGCCGGTGGAGTGGCCGGAGACAAGGGGGTAGGGTGGTGGGAGAAGAAAGGAGGAGGTAATGGAAGAAGAGAGTTGAAGAAATGATTCAAAGTGAGGCGCGTTGCACTTTAGGCGCGTCAGAGGTCCGACGCGTGGTTGGACGGAAAAAGAAGGTGACGCGTAACCGTCAGCTGACGCGCACACGTGGGTAGAGCTGTGCCTTGGGCATAGAGTTGGCACAAAGCAGGCCCAACTCTCTGGTTTTTGTACCAGGAGTGGCGTGCAGCACAATCGACGCGTATGTATCTATCACGCACACGCGTGGATTGTAAAGTTGGCGAGCAACGCGTATGCGTTGCCCACGCTTACGCGTGGGTCGCCTGGCACAAAATAGGCATGAAGGGGGCATAACTCTCTGGTTTTTGTACCAGAGTGTCCAGAATTCGCAACCAACGCGTACGCGTCTCCCATGCTTGCGCGTGGGTATGCGAAATGACAAGGGATGCGTATGCATCACCCACGCTTACGCGTGGGTTGCCATTGTGCCCTGGGCACAAAACAGGCACACAGGAGGCACAACTCTCTGGTTTTAGTACTAGAAGCTGCGAAAACATGTCCACGCGTACGCGTATAGCACACTTGCGCGTGGATGCCCCTTTTTTTTCCATTCACATGAAGAGGGGAAATTATAGCACAAATTGGTAGTAATGCATGCTAAAGGGGTCAAAAACATCAAAAACCTCATGTAACACTCAACCTTAAGCATTTCTTCACATCTCAATTCAATCAAACCATTATCAATGAACTCTTCATGAGCAATTTAACACAAAAGTCAAGCAAAAATCAACCATACTATGGATAAACTCACAAATCAAGCAATCACAAAAGTCACAAAGATTTAAAAGAGCTATATGCAAAAAGACTATGTACAAAGGTAGATCATACCATGGTGGGGTGTCTCCCACCTAACATTTTTCTTTAACGCCCTTAAGTTGGACGGTCATGAGCTCAAATCTCTTCGCCTTCGGGTGCATCCTCAAGGAGGAACACCTCAACCTCTTTGCTGCTTTTCATCTTTTCTCCATGGTATAGCTTTAGACGATGACCATTAACCTTGAAAATGTTGGGGCTTGAAGGGTGGCGCAGGTGGTAGACCCCATATGGTTCGGCTTTCTCCACTCTATAAGGACCTTCCCACCTTGATCTTAACTTTTCAGGCATCAATCTCAACCGAGAATTATAAAGGAGGACCAACTCTTCAGTCCTAAATTCTCTTCTTTTAATGTTTCTATCATACACCGCCTTCATTCTCTCCTTGTAGAGCCTAGAATTCTCATAGGCTTCCAATCTAAGGCACTCGAGCTCCACCAATTATAACTTCCTTTCGTCTCCAACCCCAAAACCTGTGTTGCGTTCTTTGATGGCCCAATAGGCCTTATACTCTATCTCTACCGGAAGATGGCAAGCCTTCCCATAGACCAACCGGAATGGGCTCATACCAATCGGCGTCTTGTAAGCCGTTCAGTAGGCCCAAAGTGCATCACCGAGTTTAGAACTCCAATCCTTTCTGTGAGACTTCACAATCTTTTCCAATATGCGCTTGATTTTCCGATTGGAGGCTTCGGCTTGGCCATTCGTTTGTTGGTGGTATGTCATGGCCACTTTGTGAATGATACCATACTTTTTCATCAACCCTGTCATTCTTTTGTTGCAAAAATGCGAGCCTTGATCACTCACGATTGCTCGTGGTGATCCAAAGCGGAAAATAATGTTATTCCGAACAAAAGAAAGAACCACATTAGCATCATTAGTTCGGGTGGGAATCGCCTCCACCCACTTGGAAACATAGTCAACAGCTAGTAGAATATACATGAAACCATTAGAATTTGGAAAGGGCCCCATGAAGTCAATACCCCAAACATAAAAAATTTCACAAAACAACATTGTTTGTTGGGGTATCTCATTCTTCTTAGAGATATTTTCAAATCTAAGGCATTGTGGACAAGAGCTACAAAATAGATATGCATCCTTGAATAGTGTAGGCCACCAAAATCCGCAATCCAAGACCTTTCTAGCCGTCCTTTGAGGACCAAAATGGCCACCACCCTCGGAAGAGTGGCAAGCCTCCAAAATGGATTGAAATTCAGATTGGGGAATACACCGACTAATTACTTGATCGGCACCACATCTCCACAAGTATGGGTCATCTCATACATAATATTTAGATTCGCTTTTGAGCTTATCCTTTTGATGTTGAGAAAAATTGGGAGGAAAGGTGCGAGCAACCAAGTAATTGGCAATAGGTGCGTACCAAGGGGTCACTTCGGATATTGCTAGCAAGCCCTCAAGAGGGAATGTATCATTGATAGGAGTGGAATCGCCCTTTGTGTGCTTAAGGCGACTCAAGTGGTCCGCCACTAAGTTTTGCGAACCACTCCTATCTATGATCTCAAGATCAAATTCTTCCAATAGCAACACCCATCGGATTAACCTTGGTTTCGATTCCTTTTTGGCCAACAAATATATATTTCAATGCCGCATGATCCAAGTACATTACCACCTTAGAGCCAAGTAAATAAGCCCGGAATTTATCCAAGGCAAAGACAATAGCTAACAACTCCTTCTCGGTGATAATGTAATTGGACTGTACTCCATCTAAAGTTTTAGAGGCATAGGCAATGACATAAGGATTTTTACCCTCGCGCTGTGCTAGCGCCACTCTCACCGCATAGTTTAAGGCATCACACATGATTTCGAATGGTCTAGTCCAGTCCGACCCTTTCACTATGGGAGCTTGGGTCAAAGCAATCTTGAGCTTGTCAAAGGTCTCCATGCACTCTTCACTCAAATCAAATTCCACATCCTTTTGCAACAATCGAGAGAGAGGTAGTGCCACATTACTAAAGTCCTTAATGAATCGCCGGTAAAAATCTGCATGTCCAAGAAACGCATGGACTTCCCTCACAGAAGATGGGTAAGGCAAACTAGAAATAACATTGATCTTTGCCGGATCAACAGAGATCCCATCATTAGAGACAATGTGCCCTAAAACAATACATTGTCTAACCATAAAGTGGCATTTCTCAAAATTTAACACAAGGTTTGATTTAGTACACCTCTCTAATACTTTTGCAAGATTGTCTAGACAAAGATCAAAGGAATCCCCATAGACACTAAAATCGTCCATAAACACCTCCATGCAATGCTCTAGAAGATCCGTAAATATACTCATCATACACCTTTGGAACGTTGCCGGTGTGTTGCACAAGCTAAATGGCATTCGTTTATACGCATACGTTCCGAAAAGGCATATGAAGGTGGTTTTCTCTTGATCTTTCGGAGCAATGTGAATTTGAAAATAACCGGAATAGCCATCTAAGAAACAGTAATAAGATTTATCGTATAGGTGATCAAGCATTTGATCGATGAACGGCAATGGAAAGTGATCCTTCCTAGTGGCTAAGTTCAATCGCCGATAGTCAATACACACCCTCCATGAGTTTTGGACCCTTGTGGCTATAAACTCATCCTTCTCATTCTTGATTGTAGTAACACCGGATTTCTTTGGGACCACTTGGACGGGACTCACCCACTCACTATCCGAAATCGGATAATAATGTCAGCTTCTAATAACCGAGTGACTTCCTTCTTCACAACCTCTAAAATGGTAGGATTTAGACGCCTTTGAGGTTGTCTAACGGGTTTGGCTCCTTCTTCTAGGAAAATTTGGTGTTCACACACTTGGGGGCTAATGCCAACTAAGTCCACTAAGCTCCACCCAATGGCCTTCTTGTTCCTCCTCAAGACATTAAGCAACTTCTCCCCTTGATGGGAGGAGAGCTCCTTTGCAATAATTACCGGGAGCTTTTGGTCATCTTCAAGAAAGGCATATTTTAGGTGGGATGGGAGTGGTTTCAAATCTACATTTTTTTCATGACTCGGCACTTTTTCATCCGGTGACATTGGAGGTGATAAGGCATCTTCTTTACATACATAGGAACTCCCCACACTTAGGTCTTGAATCATACTCTTTCCATCAAAATCATCTTGGTGGATGTTCCGAGGGTTACCTGAAACTGGAGGTCGATCTCGGACGAGATCTTCTGTACTGGTCGGAGATAACGTGTCCGGCTGGCTGATGGCGGCCGGAGCTGTTGTATCCGACTTGCGAGACTTACAGCACTGCTGATCCTTGGTCACCGGAGGGTGGGGGGTACCTGCAAGAGACTCCGATGCTTAAGTTAGCACGAGTATTAAGCAGGTTTTATGTAGAATCAGAGTATGAGTTATACCTGAGTGCTCCAGTATATTTATAATAGTGTGGGCTGACCTTTCTGATAAGATAAGTTAGTTATCTTTTCTTATCTTATCTTATTTCAAGTGAAGTCAGCTTATCTTCAAGGGAACCACCTTTATCTCTATAGGCTTGAATTGCCTTTGGATTTGGGTCGTGTTCCTCTATTTGGGCCCTTTATTGGGCTTTTCTGTTGATTTGGCCGATCTCTTTAAGAAGAGATCGGATAGTCGGACCTGAAGAGGTCGGTCACCGTGTCGCTAAACATCCCGGATCGGACAGCTCGACCCAGGGTATGAACAGTGCCCCTGCTTGAGCTCGGTCTTCTGCTTTGAGGTCGAGTTTTTTGACTTCGAACTTCTTATAGCGAAGCCGAACTTGAGCACTTTTGTCGATTCCTTTCTTTGTAGAGCTTTTTGAATGTAGAACGTTTTTCCTCTAAAAGCGCGCGCTTTTATATCGGCGCTTTGGGAACGTGCGAGGGTTTAATGTTTTCATTAATTTTAACATTAATTGCCCCGTTTCCCTTTGGATCTTTATTTTGATTTTTGAAAACCCAAAAACGGTTTCTCTCCCTCACTCTTTTCGTAACTTCTCTGCAATTTCTTTCTTTGTTCTCTCGCTCTCTGCCTTTCACCCATATTTCTGCTTTTCTTGCGTTGCGGCGTCGCTCGGCGGTTTTCTGGGCAGCTTCCGTTTCTGCACCTCCATTTTTCTCCTCGAAGCTTCTTTCGCCTCCAGGTTAGTCCCATTTCGTGCTTTGCTTTTGTCTTTGTGATGAGGTTTTGATTTTGGTCCTCCTTTAGAGAAAAGTTTGGATCTTTCTGTTTTCATTGTGTCCTGTTGTTGTTGAAATGTGCATTTCTGGGAGTTTTCTTTATCTTCTGCATGATCCTTTTTGTTTTTGTTCTGATACCATTTATCCAGAAGAATCCGTATCTGTTTCTTGCTTTATTTGACGGTTGCTTCGCCTGATTCCAAGAAAGTTTGCATTTTTGATGGTTTCTTCTTGGTGTACTTGATGTTTGGGGATGGTTCCTGTAAGGAAATGTTTTTGAAGACTTTTGTGTTTTATTCTGATGGAAAATGCTTGCTGTTTGAAACCATCTTTTCTTGTTTTGAGAGATGCTGGGGTGCGAGAAGTAGATTTCTACTAGAAACCTTGCTTTATTATTGCCTCCAAAGGATGCCCCAGGACTTTGGTTTGAGTCTTGGAGTTTTCCTTTTCTGTGTGTTCGCCTGTATCGTATTGAGTTGTTTTCTTCCTTGTCCGAGATGTTTTTAGTAATCCCATCTTCTTTTCTTACTTGTAGGATTAGTTGGCCTCATGTCTTCTCGCAATAACATTGTAGAGATGTCATCCAGAGTTCTCGAGGGGATGTCCGATTAGCTGGACTCCCTTGTCTTGTTGTGTGTTTCTGTTGTGGATGCTGAATTTTGCACAGAGCTGAGGAAGCGCCATAGGATTTGTGGTAACCGTGCTTGTGAGGGGGATTATGAGCTTGTTGCCCCTGATTCTGATGAGAGAGTTTGTTTTCCGACTTCCATCGAGGGGGAGCGTCCCTTCTTCTATGCTTATGAATACTTCTTTAGCCAATTAAACGTTACTTTTCCTTTTACTGCTTTTGAAACCGACCTGTTATGGTCATGTAACATTGCTCCGTCCCAGCTTCACCCGAATTCCTGGGGTTTTATCAAAATATTTTAACTGCTTTGCCAAGAGTTAGGCATAACACCTTCTGAAACTCTTTTCCTTTATCTTTTCGTCTCGGCCAAGCCCGGAGGTTCCTCCAAAAAGAAAGCTTCCTGGGTCTCTTTCAGATCGGCCCAGGGGCATAAAGTTTTTGCCATGTATGATGAGTCATTTAAAGATGAGCCCGCTTTACCTTGATGAAAATGATGAGCCCGCTTTTCCTCTAGAGTGGCAAAAGAATGTGAGAGTGCCACGTTATACATGGGAGATGCTTAGTGAGGTTGAGCGGGCCTTTGTAGTTGTTCTTGAAGATTTGTGGGGGAAACCTCCCCATCTAGATACAAAAAGATTCTTGAGTGATATATCTTTGGTTCGAACTACTTTGGGTACTGTCTGACTTGTTTTTATACTTGCTTCTGAGCTTTTCTCTTCCTATGTTGTAACTTGTCTTTTGTGGTTGATTCTGTATTTTCAGAGATGTCGAAAAATAATGACTCTATGAAGGCCTACAAGAAGGCGAAGAAGGCCACTGCTGCTCTAAACATCTCGTCCAAGGCGGCCGAAGAGGGATCTTCTCAGGTTCCAGTGATACCTCCTGTGCTGAGTTCTCCCGGACCGAGGAAAGCAATTCCTATTCCTCGGGTTCATCTGGTCGATCCTCCACAATCTTCTGCTGCAGCTTCTGGTGCTCCTCCTAGTAAAAAGCAAAAAACAATTGAGCCTTTCAACCTTGATGCTCCTAACTTTGATGCGGTCGAGTTTGTAGATCAACAAGTCGGCCCTTATGGTATTCTCCCCATGGACGACGTGTCGCTTCTTCATCATTTTGATTACATAACTCGGAGTAGTATCAAGATGGCCCACATGGGAGCGGCCTTATATCGAACTGCTCAAAGTCTTCCTCTCCATGCCACTAAAGCTTTTATGGAGGAGGCCAAACAGGAGTTTGATCGGATGAAAGGCGGGAGGTGTTGCGCCTGAGGGAGGAGTTGGAGAATGCCTGAGCTAATTACTCCGAACTCCAAGGTCATCTTGTTGGTAGTGTAACTGCTGCCTATGAGAACCTGAAGGAACAAGTTCGGGTTATTGCTCCCGAGGCCGACCTGACCCTCTTTAGCCTAGATAACGTCGTCAGGGATGGCAAGATTGTCCCTGATGACGAGGATGATGATGACGTTGAACCTCCCCCTGTGTCCTCTGCCAAGGTGTCAATTCCTACTGTTCCTGCCGAGGTCGACCCTCCCGCTTCCGATCCTGACTGTCAGATCTTAAACCGGGATGATGGTACAGTAGATGTTGTTCCTCTCTAGACTCGTCCTCCGTCTCCTCGGACTGATACTGCTAGAAAGTCTTCTGACCCTTAGCCCATTTATTCTGGATATTTACGTAGTTGGCCCGGCTTGTGGGCTTTTTAAACTCTTTATGTTTTGTTAACTGCTGGTACTTTCTCGTTGCTTGCCTAGCAACTTTTTGTTTTGACCAATAAAAGTAACTTTCCAGCTTTTGAGGTAGATTTGGGTGGCCTCTGAAGCTTTATATCTTTGTAGATTATATCATGCTTTTGCACTTAACTTGGTATCTTTTTGTTTTCTGAGGATGTTGGAACCCTGCTGCTCGTCCTCTTCGGATTTGCTTTATTGTTTGTAACTTGGGTCTTTTGAGGTTATGGCTATGTGGGTCCGACTTGTTTTTCAGTTTTCTCGCCCTTGCTCGTATTTTTGACGATTTATAACCGATTTCTTCAAGTTGGTCCTCCAAGTCGTTTTGTAATCCTCTTTCCTGGATCTTCGTCCGATCTCTTTCAGGATTTGCTTTTATAACTTTTTAGTAGTAGGAGTCCGACTTCGTCATGTCAGTCTCCTTTAAGTTATTTTTGTGGTCCTCTTTTTTGGACCTTCGTCAGGTCTCTTTCAAGGATTACTTTTATAACTTTTTAGTAGTAGGAGTCCGACTTCGTTATATCGGTCTCCTTTAAGTTATTTTTGCGAATAACTTTTTAGTAGTAGGAGTCCAACTTCGTTATATCGGTCTCCTTTAAGTTATTTTTGCAAATAACTTTTTAGTAGTAGGAGTCCGACTTCGTTATGTCGGTCCCCTTTAAGTTATTTTTGTAGTCCTCTTTTTTGGACCATTGTCAGGTCTCTTTCAGGGACTACTTGTATAACTTTTTAGTTTTGGGCTGACTTTGTTATGTCGGGCCCTTCTAAGTTAAAGTAATCCTCTTTAATAGGGTTGGTCAGACCTCTTTCCAGGGTTTACTTATAACTTGGGTAGACTTGGTCCGACTTCTTAATGTCGGCCAGTCTTTAAGTTATTATTTTAGCAATTCGTAAGACCTCGTCAGGTTCTTTTTTAGATCACTTTCGATAACTTCTTACATTATTCTGTGTTCATCTTTGCCGATTTGTAGAAAGTGGTTGTCATCTCTAGATCGTCCTTTGGGTGAATCACGTTTTCACCTTTATCAGACGGTTATCTTTATTGTGATCGTGCAGTGAAATTATTTTTTCACTTTCTGCCGATCTGTTGCTTTATAATCGGACGATGAATACTTCAGATTAATGCGTCTTGAAATCTTGTAGAATATCTAAAATATATATTTATTCAAAGGAAAGTGCAAATATGTACATGTGGGAATTTTTCATCCCTTTATAGCGTTTGAGTCTCAACTTGGTGCCTTATTAAAAAACCTTTTCAGGAAAAAGAGTGCATTCAATGGTGAGATCTTTTACTTTTCTAGCTGTAGTACCTTCTTAGGTTGCAAGCGTGCCATGATCTGGGAAGCTCTCGTCCATCGAGTTCGAACAGTCTGTAGTAGCCCTTCCCGAGTACTTTTACAACTCGGTAGGGTCCTTTCCAGTTTGCTACCAACTTTCCTTCTCCTGGTCGAATTGTTCCAATATCATTTCGGATTAGGATGAGGTCGTTCTCAGTGAAACTTCTTGGCACTACCTTTTGATTATATCTGGAAGCCATTTGACGTTTTAGTGCTTCTTCCCTGATCCGAGCTCTTTCCTGAATTTCAGGTGGTAGGTCGAGTTCTTCCTTCTGAAGTTGAGAGTTGGCCTTTTCATTGTAGTGGACTACTCTGGGTGACCCTTCCTCGATCTCTACTGGGATCATTGCCTCCACTCTGTATGCTAGTCGAAAGGGTGATTCATTTGTCGTGGAGTGTGGCGTTGTTCGATATGCCCATAGGACTTGCGGAAGTTCTTCGGCCCAAGCTCCCTTTGCATCTTGTAGTCTCCGTTTTAACCCAGCCAATATGACTTTGTTGGCAGCTTCGGCTTGTCCATTGGCTTGAGGGTGTTCGACGGAGGTGAACTGGTGCTTTATATTCAAGTCGGCTACTAGTCTCTTGAAGCCTGCGTCTGTGAATTGAGTGTCATTGTCTGTGGTGATGGAGTATGGAACTCCGAACCTCGTGACAATATTCCTGTATAGGAATTTCCGACTTCTTTGAGCGGTGGCGTTGGCTAGGGACTCTGCCTCTATCCATTTTGTAAAATATTCTACTCCGACTATAAGGAATTTTACTTGTCCTGATCCCTGGGGAAAGGGTCCGAGAAGATCGAGTCCTCATTTTGCAAATGGCCAGGGCGAGGTTACACTGATGAGCTCTTCTGGCGGGGCGATGTGGAAGTTGGCATGTTTCTGACATGGTGGACATGTCTTTACAAATTCTGTAGCTTCTTTTTGTAGAGTTGGCCAATAAAACCCCGCCCGGAGTACTTTTTTGGCGAGAGCCCGTGCTCCAGATGATTGCCGTAAATGCCGCCGTGTACTTCTTCTAGCACTTCCCTTGTGTTAGAGGTCGGCACCCATTTTAGTAATGGTATTGAGATCCCTCTTTTGTGTAGGATGTTGTTTATGATGGTGTAGTACTGTGCCTCCCTTTTTAACCTCTTTGCCTCCTTTTCTTCTGTGGGGAGTGTTCCTGTTTTGAGGTAGTTGATTATGGGGGTCATCCATCCTTGGTCCTGACCTGTTATGGCCAGGACTTTTTCCTCTTCCGAGATTGACGGGTTCTGTAGCATTTCCTGTATGAGGCTTCTATTGTTGCCCCCTGGTTTGGTGCTGGCTAGTTTCGAGAGTGCATCAGCTCGGGCATTTTGTTCGCGGGGTATGTGGCAGATCTTATATTCCTCGAGCTGTCCGAGCTGTTCCTTGGTTTTATCCAAATACTTTTTCATGGTAGGGTCTTTGTCTTGATAGTTTCCTGTTATTTGTGAGGTGACTACTTGTGAATCGCTGTAAATGTTGAGTTTCTGAGCTCCAACCTCTTTAGCCAGCTTCAAACCAGCTAATAATGCTTCATATTCTGCCTGGTTATTTGAGGCCGGGAACCCGAACTTGAGGGAGAGCTCAACTTGGGTTCCTTGATTGCTTTCTATTATCACGCCTGCGCCGCTTCCAGTTTTATTTGAATAACCATCCACATAGAGATTCCATTCTATGAGGGTTTCCAGGGCATTTGTGAATTTTGCGATAAAGTCGGCCAGATACTATGATTTGATGGCCGTCCGAGCTTCATATTGGAGGTCGAACTCTGATAACTCGATTGCCCATTGTAAAATTCTGCCTGCTAAATCTGTTTTCTGCAATATTCCTTTTATGGACTGGTTAGTTCGAACCTTAATGGTGTGAGCCTGGAAGTACGGACGAAGTCGTCGAGATGTTAGAATGAGAGTGGCGGCAAACTTTTCTATTTTCTGGTAGTTCAGCTCGGATCCCTGTAGCGCTTTGCTAATGAAGTAAACGGGTTGTTGCCCACTTTCGTCTTCTCTGACTAATGCTGAGGCTATCGCCCGACTTCCTACCGCGAGATATAATATGAGCGATTCTCCTTCTCGTGGCCGAGATAGGATAGGCGGCCGTCCTAAGAATTTCTTGAAGTCTTGGAAGGCTTGTTCACATTCCGTCGTCCATTCGAACTGCTTTCCCTTCCTTAAAGTAGCATAGAAGGGGAGAGATCTTATCGCTGCTCCTGCTAAGAATCTGGATAGGGCGGCCAACCTCCCGTTGAGTTGCTGTACTTCTTTGACACAGGTGGGGCTCTTCATGTTGAGTATAGCTTGACATTTATCCGGGTTTGCTTCAATTCCTCTTTGTGTGAGCATGAACCCTAAGAATTTGCCTGCTTCTACTGCAAAGGTGCATTTTGCGGGATTGAGTTGCATGTCATGCTTCCTTATAGTGTCGAACACTTGAGCCAGGTCGGACAATAATGTATCTTCGCTTTGTGTCTTTATGAACATGTCGTCTACATAGACTTCCATGATGAGCTCTTCTGGTGGGGCGATGTGGAAGTTGGCATGTTTCTGACATGGTGGACATGTCTTTACAAATTCTATAGCTTCCTTCTGTAGGGTTGGCCAATAAAATCCCGCTCGGAGTACTTTTTTGGCAAGAGCTCATGCTCCGAGATGATTGCCGCACATGCCGCCGTGTACTTCTTCTAACACTTCCTTTGTGTTGTTAGTCGGCACACATTTTAGTAGTGGTATTGAGATCCCTCTTTTGTACAGAATGTTGTTTATAATAGTGTAGTACTGTGCCTCCCTTTTTAATCTTTTCGCCTCTTTTTCCTCCGTGGGGAGCGTCTCTGCTTTGAGGTAGTTAATTATGGGGGTCATCCATTCTTGGTCCTGACTTGTGATGGCTAGGATTTTTTTCTCTTCCGATATTGACGGGTTCTGTAGCATTTCCTGGATGAGGCTTCTATTGTTGCCCCCTGGTTTGGTGCTGGCTAGTTTTGAGAGTGCGTCAGCTCGGGCATTTTGTTCGCGGGGTGTGTGGTAGATTTTATATTCCCCGAGTTGTTCGAGCTGTTCCTTGGTTTTATCCAAATACTTTTTCATGATGGGATCTTTGGCTTGATAGCTCCCTGTTATCTGCGAGGTGACTACTTGTGAATCGCTGTAAATGTTGAGTTTTTGAGCTCCAACCTCTGTAGCCAGCTTCAAACCGGCTAATAACGCTTCGTATTCCGCCTGGTTGTTTGAGGCCGGGAACCCGAACTTGAGGGAGAGCTCGACTTGGGTTCCTTGGTTGCTTTCTATTATCACGCCTGCGCTGCTTCCAGTCTTATTTGAAGAACCGTCTACGTAGAGATTCCATTCTGTGGCGGTCTCCAAGGCATCTGTGAATTCTGCGATAAAATCGGCTAGATACTGTGATTTAATGGCCGTCCGAGCTTCATATTGGAGGTCGAATTCTGATAACTCGACTACCCATTGTAAAATTCTGCCTGCTAAATCTGTTTTCTGTAATATTCCTTTTATGGGCTGGTTGGTTCGAACCTTAATAGTGTGAGCATGGAAGTACGGGCGAAGTCGTCGAGATGTTAGAATGAGAGTATAGGCAAACTTTTCTATTTTCTGGTAGTTCAGTTCGGATCCCTGTAGTGCTTTGCTAATGAAGTAGTCGGGTTGTTGCCCTCTTTCGTCTTCTCTGACTAGTGCTGAGGCTATTGCTCGGCTTCCTACTGCGAGATATAGTACGAGTGGTTCTCCTTCTCGTGGTCGAGATAAGATAGGCGGTCGTCCTAAGAACTTTTTGAAGTCTTGGAAGGCTTGTTCGCATTCTGTCGTCCATTCGAACTGTTTTCCCTTCCTTAAAGTAGCATAGAAGGGGAGAGATCTTATCGCTGCCCTTGCTAAGAATCTGGATATGGCGGCCAATCTCCCGTTGAGTTGCTGCACTTCTTTGACACAAGTCGGGCTCTTCATGTTGAGTATGGCTTGGCATTTATCCGGGTTTGCTTCAATTCCTCTTTGTGTGAGTATGAAACCTAGGAATTTGCCTGCTTCTACCGCAAAGGTGCATTTTGCCGGATTAAGTCGCATGTCGTGCTTCCTTATAGTGTCGAACACTTGAGCCAGGTCGGACAATAATGTATCTTCACTTTGTGTCTTTATCAACATGTCGTCCACATAGACTTCCATGATCTTTCCAATGTGGTCTGAGAAGACTTTATTCATCAGCCTTTGATAAGTAGCTCCCGCGTTCTTGAGACCGAAAGGCATTACGATGTAGCAGTAATTTGCTTTTGGCGTTAAAAACGAGGTCTTTTCTTGATCTGGTGGATACATGGGGATTTGGTTGTATCCCGAGTATGCGTCCATAAACGAGAGGTATCTATATCCGGAGGAAGCATCTACCAGAGCGTCGATACTTGGGAGTGGGTAAGGATCTTTTGGGCAGGCTTTGTTGAGATCGGTGTAATCGGTACACATTCGCCACTTCCCATTTGATTTTTTCACCAAGATGACATCTGCTAGCCATAATGGATACTTGACTTCTCTTATGAATCCTGCCTCCAGTAGTGCCTGTACTTGCTCTTCCACCGCTTGGGATCGCTCTGGCCCAAGTTTTCTTCGTTTCTGTTGCACTGGCCGGGATCCCGGATAGACCGCCAACTTGTGGCACATTAGCTTGGGGTATATACCCGGCATATCTGCGGCTTTCCATGCGAAGAGATCGACATTATCGCGTAAGAATTGTATCAGTAATTCTTTTGAGTCTCCTCTTAGGATCGTTCCGATATTAGTTGTTTTGTCCGAGGTGTCTCCGATCTGAACCTTCTCTATCTCGCCTTTCGGCTGCGGACGGAGTTCTCCTCGTCGCTGAACTCCGCCAAGCTCAATTGTATGAAACTCTTCTCCTCTGCCTCTGAGGTTTAGACTTTCATTATAACAACGGCGTGCCATCTTTTGATCTGCTTTTACCGTGGCTATCCCCTCTGTAGTTGGGAATTTCATGCATAGATGTGGAGTTGAGACTATTGTGCCGAGTTGATTGAGTGTTGTCCGACCTATTAGGGCATTGTAGGCTGAACTTACGTCGACCACGATGTAGTCTATCTTGAGGGTCCTGGATTGGTTCCCTTTTCCGAAGGTTGTGTGTAGCGATACGTATCCTAGTGGTTATACCGGGGTATCTCCTAGTCCGAACAGACTATTCGGGTATGCTCTAAGCTCCTTTTCGTCTAAGCCGAGTTTGTCGAAGGCTGTTTTGAATAAGATGTCGGCAGAACTCCCTTGGTCTACTAATGTGCGGTGTAGGTTGGCGTTTGCCAGTATAATAGTGATGACCATGGGGTCGTCGTGTCCCGAGGTGATGCCGGATGCGTCCTCTTTAGTGAATGTTATCGCAGGGATGTCGGGTGCTTCCTCCTTTCCCTCGACATGATATACTTCTTTGAGATATTTTTTTCGGGATGATTTAGAGATCCCGCCTCCTGCGAATCCCCCGTGTATCATGTGGGCGTGTCTTTCTGGTGTCCGAGGTGATCGCTCAGCTCGTCCGTCATCTTCGTCCCTTCGTCTCTTTCTTTGGTCATCATCTCGGGTAGCCAGAAAGCGATCTAATCTTCCTTCTCTCACCAATTTTTCTATGATATTCTTTAAGTCGAAGCACTCGTTGGTGGAGTGTCCTCGGACTCGATGGTATTCGCAATACTCCTTCCGGTTTCCTCCTCCTCTTTTGCCTTTAAGTGGCCGTGCTGGGGGAATTTTCTCCGTATGACAGACTTCTTTGTATACGTCGACCAGGGATACCTTGAGAGGAGTGTAATTATGGTATTTTTTTATTTTCTCCCCTTGTCGATCTTCTTTCCTTTTGGATTCCTTGTCTTTGTCTCGATAGGGGGCCCCAGATTTTGAGGTTTCTCCCAGCCGAGCATTCTCTTCCATGTTGATGTATTTTTCTGCTCGCTCTTGTACTTCGTCTAAGGAGGTAGGGTATTTCTTTGATATAGATTGGCTAAAAGGTCCCTCTCGTAGGCCATTGATGAGTCCCATGATGGCGGCCTCTGTTGGTAAACTTTGTATGTCCATGCATGTTTTGTTGAATCTTTCCATGTAGTTGCGGAGACTCTCCCAATCTCCTTGCTTGATCCCCAGTAAACTGGGGGCGTGCTTGGCCTTATCCCTCTGGATGGAGAATCTAGCCAGGAACTTTTTGGCCAGGTCGTCAAAGTTTGAGATGGACTTTGGAGGTAAGTTGTCGAACCATCTGATTGCTGTCTTCGTGAGAGTTGTTGGAAAAGCTTTGCAGCGAACAGCATCTGAGGCATCGGTAAGGTACATTCTGCTTCTGAAATTGCTGAGATGATGGTTGGGATCTGTGGTGCCGTCGTACAAAATCATATCCGGGAGTTTGAAGTCTTTTAGAATTTTGGTTTTCATGATTTCCCTTGTGAATGGATCTTGTTCTTTGCGTGACTTTTCCTCAGGAGTAGTCCGAGGGGTTTTTGATTTGAGATCGGCTTCTAATTGCTGTAGTTTTTCTTCCAATTCTTGGCGTCGCCGTATCTCTCTTTGTAGATCCTTTCTGATCTCTCGTTGTTGTTGGGTTTCTTTCTCAAGTTGTTTCAAGCGATCTTGAAGCGCCTCTATTGCTCCCGGATTTGATAAATTTTTATCTCCGTTGGATTCCGGGGTATCTTTCAGTGTGGTGTCCGCGTTTTTGTGCGGTGTTCTGTTTTCCATATCTGAATCATGGTCGTTGTCATGGCCGTCCGCCATGGTGGTGGGATGACTTCCAGGTTCCCCAGCAACGGCGCCAATGTTCCGAGGGTTACCTGAAACTGGAGGTCGATCTTGGACGAGATCTTTTATACTGGTCAGAGATAACGTGTCCGGCTGGCTGATGGCGGCCGGAGCTGTTGTATCCGACTTGCTGGACTTACAGCACTGCTGATCCTTGGTCACCGGAGGGTGGGGGGGTACCTGCAAGAGACTCCGATGCTTAAGTTAGCACGAGTATTAAGCAGGTTTTATGTAGAATCAGAGTATGAGTTATACTTGGATGCTCCAGTGTATTTATAATAGTGTGGGCTGATTTTTCTGATAAGATAAGTTAGTTATCTTTTCTTATCTTATCTTATTTCAAGTAAAGTCAGCTTATCTTCAAGGGAACTGCCTTTATCTCTATAGGCTTGAATTGCCTTTGGATTTGGGTCGTGTTCCTCTATTTGGGCCCTTTATTGGGCTTTTCTATTGATTTGGCCGATCTCTTTAAGAAGAGATCGGATAGTCGGACCTGAAGAGGTCGGTCGCCGTGTTGCTAAACATCCCGGATCGGACAGCTCGACCCAGGGTATGAACAGTGGACTTCGGCCACGACATTATCAATCAAATCACACCAGAAGATAGAATGATCCTCCGATTGGTGTCTCATGACTTCATCCAGATTAAAGCTCACTTCTCTTCCATCGATCTCAAACAAGTAGGACCCGAAAACGCATCTAATTTGAACCGGGAGGTCTTCAAGAACGGCCTCCCAAGCAAAATAGATGATGTCCTCCCGAAATCACTAGGGGGCATCTTAAGAATATGAAAATCAATTGGGAAGACCAATCCCTTTATACTCACTAGAACATCCTCCGCTATACCAACTACGAAAATTAGCAAGACCTTTCCAACTCAACTCGCTTCTTGGTCTTCCTTGCCAATGTGGAAAATGGAATTGGAGTAGCTTCTTGCAAGGCCTTTCCATCCTTAGGAATTCAACCCCTTGGTTGAGCAATCACTTCTTCAACTTCCTCTTGAGCTTCATTCTTCTCTTCGACTTCTTTTATCTCAACCATATCCTCATCTTGAGTGACCTCTATTGGACTTGGCTCTTCATGACTCCTCTCTTACAATTTGGTGCCGGACCTCAAGGTGATGGCATTGATGCCACCCTTGGGGTTGGGTAAAGGTTGAGAGGGTAAGGCACTAGAGCTTGGGGGTTGAGTGGTAGAGGTAGAGGGTTGAGTGGTCGATTCTATACGGGAGAGAAGGGCTTGGATGGTAGAGGTAAGACCGGTAAGACTTGAGGTGAGTGTGCTTTGAAGCTCCTTTTGACTTTGGAGAATGGAGCGGAGTGTTTCATCTTGGTTGGAGGAAGAAGAAGGATAAGTGATTTGGAGGGCTTGTGGTTGGTTGAATTGAGGTGCTTGCCTTTAATGACGTGGTTGGTAGGTTTGGTAGGCTCTTCCTTGGTTTTGGTTTTGGTATGGAGGATTTTGTTGGTATTGGTTTTGTTGGTTGTTGTTGTTCCATCTTTGATTCCCACCGTTGTCCCTTCCTCCTTGATTATAGTTGTCCCTCCATCCTTGGTTGGAATTATCTTGCCAACCTTGATTAAAATTACTCCCTTGATTATAGTTGCCTCCTTGTTGGTGATAACCTTGGTTTGGACGATTGTAGTAGGCATTAGTGGCCACCAAGGTATTATCTTCTTGGAGACTTAGGCATTCATCGGTGTAATAGGAGTAACAAGAGCAAGTTTTGCACGCTCGTTGGGGGACCAACTGTTGACTTTATTGTTGTTGAGGAGGTGGAGGTTGTTGTTGATTAAGTTGGAGTTGCTTAAGAATATTTGTCATCTCTCTCAAGGTTTGGGTAAGGACGGTGGTCTCACCACTAGTAGAAACTTCATTTATAGCTCTTGGATGGTTGTTTCTTTATCTCGTGTGTTGGGTGGACTCGGCCAAATCGGTGATCAATTGCCATGCCTCCTCCGCCGTTCTATACTTTGTCAAGGAACCATTGCTTGAGGCATCCAAAAGGATCTTGTCTTGTGGTTTCATTCCTTGGCAAAAATTGCTAATCAACACTAGGGTGTCAATCATATGGTGCGGGCATAAGTCAAGAAGCCTCCGAAACCGTTCCCAATACTCGTATAGAGTTTCCATTTCACCTTGGACAATGCATAAAATTTATTTCCTCAATCTATCCGTCACCTCCGGAGGAAAGAATTTATCTAGGAACTCCCTTCTAAGCAAATTCCAATCACTAACAATTTCATCGGGCAAAGTGTAGAACTACTCTTTGGCTCTTCCCTCTGGAGAGAACGGGAAGGCAAACAACCAAATAGCAACCTCATCGGAACCCTCCCGCCTAGTTGTTGAACATACGTCTTGAAAGTCTCTAAGGTGTCTAATAGGATCTTGGGCGGAGAGTCCATGAAACTTGGGTAGAAGATGAATCAAAGCGGTCTTGAGTTCAAAATTAGCATTTAACTCCGGATGACGCACTTGAAGCGGTTGAAGAACAAAGTCCGGAGCACCGGCTTCTTTAAGAGTGACTCTCCTTGGAGTGCCCATCGGTTCGGTAGCTAGATTAATAGAAGAAAAATTAGTAGTATCGATGGAAGAATAGATGGTTTCCTCCTCAAATGACGTTTTCGATTCACCCTCGGAAAAGGTTGGTGATTGGTAGCAACCCTTTCACCACCTCCAAGGGCCAACCGTCTTCGAGCTTGCCTAAGATGTGAGATAGTTCTCTCAATTTTCGGATCAAAAGGGGCTAAACTCGGATCCGGTAGTGAACGTGTCATTCAATGGAAGAAGCATAGAGCTCATGACAACAAGATGTATTAAAGAAAAGATTAATCCTAACTAACAATAGAGCTAGAAAACAATCAAAGAAGTCACGCGCCGAGCGTCACGCGTACGCGTAGGTCACGCGTACGCGTCGTTTGGAATTTTGCGATCCACGCGTATGCGTCCACGTTTGTGCGCCAATCCCAGATTCCAGCTCCCACGCGTGCGCGTCGGCTACGCGTGCGCGTCGATGCCAATGCTCCAAAGCTCCATTTTTCATGCTCCTTCCACTTATGCATGCTTCCTTCCTCTCTTCTAGACCATTCTTGCCCCTATAAACTCTGAAATCACTCAACAAATGGATCACGGCATCGAATAGTAGTAGAGGGAGATAAAAATATAGCATAATTAAGGCCTAAAAACATGTTTTCAACCATCAAGCAAAATTAGGAAGGAAACATAAAACTATGCATTTTACATGGATAAGTGTGATAGAATGTTGATAGAACCCTCCAAATTCTACACAAAATAAATTCTAAAATTGAGGTTCATCATTACCACATCTATTAAATGCATATGAAATTTATGATATGCGGATAAACTGATCAAATAACGCAATGTTATTGCATCCACTACAGGGAAATATGTTTCCTCATAATCTATACCGTGTCTCTGTGAAAAACCTTGTGCCACAAGTCGGGTGGCGCAGAATTTAAAGTCCACAAACTAATCGGCAATTGCACCGGGTCGTACCAAGTAGTGCCTCAGGTGAATGAGGGTCGATCCCACGAGGATTGATGGATTAAGCAACAATGGTTAAGTGATTTACTTAGTTAGACAAATAGAAAATGGTGTTGAAGGTTCAAAAGCATAAACAGTAATTTCAGAATATCAGAAACAAACAGTAAAATTGATGTGAATAATATATAGAGAAACAGTTAAGGCTTCAGAGTTATCTATTTTCCGGATTGACTTTTCTTACTAAATATTTTAATCATACAAGAATTAATTCATGGCAAACTATATGTGACTAAACCCTAATTCCTTAGACCTTTTTAGTCTCCTATAAAATTCATCAACTGCCAATTCCTTGGTCACTTAATTCCAATTAGAGGGTGAAGTTCAATTCTAGTTTATATGCCACAGAAATCCTAATTATCCAAATATAAGAGGATTATATGTCACGTATCCCGTTAAGTCTAGATAATTAGAAATTTAGGAGGATATGTTTTCAAGCTGTTGTTCAAGTAAAGAGCTTTTCGAAGTTATACAAGAACTCAATTAGAAAGAGGGTCATACTTCCGTTCCACCCAAATTCATAATATAAAGAACAAAAACAATTCTTGAATTATAAATCAGTACATGAATTAAAATAAAAAAAATAATAGTATCAATCCATACAATAGACAGAGCTCCTAACATTAACAATGGAGGTTTAGTTACTCATGGTTCAAAGAGAAAAACTAGGATTCAGGTAAACTGTAAAGTGCAGAATGAGGTCGGAGAGAAGAGAGGCCCGAAGGGCTGATTCTTTTTCCTTTTATATCTAATTCTAATTAATGTAAAATATATTTTCTAAAACTAAAATAATATCTTTTTCTAATTGTAAATAAAATAAAAGTTGAATCAAAATTAATTTGATTGATCCGTGCTGGGCTTGAGGAGCGTGGGGACCATTGGATTCATTAAGCTCCACGCTGAACTTGGCTTTTTCCAAGTTCAACGTGGAGAAGGCAGTGTGGTCTTTAACGTGTTCCTTTGAATCCACGCTGAACTTGGATTTTTTTCAAGTTCAGCGTGGAGAAGGCAGCGAGTGCTTCCCTGGGAGTTCTCAAATCCACGCTGAACTTGGCAGGAACCCAGTTTAACGTGGAGGATGCAGAGGTTGATGGAAGAGAAATGTTTACTATTATATATCATTGGAAAGCTCTGGAAGTTAGCTTTCCAATGCCGCTAGAATCACATCGATTGAACTTCTGTAGCTCAAGTTATTCTGGTTTGAGTGCAGAGAGGTCATGATTGACAGCATCATCTGCTTTCTCCCTTTTCTGCTACAAAACTCCGTCAAATCCCTCCGAATGTTACCTGAAATAAATAGAATTGTGCACAAATCAAAGTAGCATCCATAGTAGCTAAAAGATATTTAAATTTTGATTAAACTTAGCAATTCAAGTGCAAATTCACAAGGAAAAGATAGATAAGATGCTCACGCATCATCGGGCTTTGTAGCGCACAACTTCATTTTTCTCATTTCGTTTTCTCACAAATACCCATCGGTATCCAACAGGTTTTACATCTTCAGGTGTATGGACTACAGGTCCAAAAACTTCACGTTTTGCAAGTGAGTCTAATTCAGCCTTCATGGCTTCTTCCCATTTTGTCCAATCATTTCTTTGTCGACATTCTTCAACTGATCTTAGCTCAAGATCCTTACTTTCATGCATGATATTTAATGCCACATTTTATGCAAATATTTCATTGACAATTGTCTTATTTCGGTCCCATTTCTCTCCTGTAAAGACATAATTTATCGAGATCTCATCATTTTCACAATTTTCAGGTACCTAAACGTCTTCTGGCGTTAAAACTATATCAGAATCTTGGACAACTACAGGTGTCATTACTATGTCTTTTTCAACAGGAATAATATTTACCTCTTTTCTCTTTTGAAGATTTTTGTCTTTGGAACTGACAGGCCTGCCACGCTTCTGGCGTGTATTTGCTTCGGTGGCAATTTGTCCAACTGGGATATCAATTCGAATTAGGGCATTTTTCGCTGGTATATAAGACTTAGTTATCCTCTTTGTATCAAAAAATGCATCAGGAAATTCATTTGCTATTCTTTGCAAATATATATAATCTTTTGAACTTCTAGTTCACATTGCCCTAATCGAGGATCTAAATGCATAAACGATAATGCATTCCAATTAAGTTCCTTTTCAGGAAGCTTATTCTCTCCCCCCTAATGTTGGAAATTTTGATTCATCAAAACTACAATCTGCAAACCGGGCTTTAAATACATCTCCAATTTGTATCTCAAGATACCTCACTATAGAGGGAGAATCATATCCAACATATATCCCCAATTTTCTTTGGGTCCCATTTTGGTGTGATTAGGTGGTGCAATGGGAACATATATCGCACATCCGAATATTCTTAAATGGGAAACATTTGACTGCTGGCCAAAAGCTAATTGTATAGGAGAGAACTGATGGTAACTCGTTGGCCTCAAACGAATAAGTGCTGCGGCATGTAAAATAGCATGCCCCCAAACTGAGGTTGGGAGATTTGTTCTCATAAGTAAGGGTCTAGCAATTAATTGGAGGTGTTTAATAAGTGATTCTGCTTACCCATTTTATGTGTGAACATGAGCTACTGGATGTTCAACATTTATTCCATTAGCCATACAATAAGCATAAAATGCTTGGGAAGTAAATTCACTAGCATTATCAAAACGAATTACTTTGATTGAATTTTCTGGAAACTGTGCTTTTGATCGAATAATTTGAGCCAGTAATCTCGCAAACGCCAGGTTGCGAGAAGACAATAAGCACACATGTGACCATCTCGAAGATGCGTCTATCAGGACCATAAAATATATAAAAGATCCACATGGTGGATGAATATGTCCACATATATCACCTTGAATCCTTTCTAGGAATTCAGGAGACTCAAATCCAATCTTTACTGGTGATGGCCTTAAAATTAACTTCCCTTGAGAACATGCAGCACAACAAAATTCACTAGATTTAAGAATCTTCTGGTTCTTTAGTGAATGTCCATGAGAGTTTTCAATAATTCTTCGCATCATGGTTGTTCCCGAATGACCCAATCGGTCGTGCCAAGTTATGAATTCATTTGGGCTAGTAAACTTCTTGTTTACAGTGACATGTGATTCAATTGCACTAATCTTGGTATAATATAACCCAGATGAAAGTGAGGGCAACTTTTCTAATATAACCTTTTTATTTAAATCATGAGTTGTGATACATAAATACTCATGATTTCCCTCATTCATTGTCTCAACATGATATCCATTTTGGCGAATATCTTTGAAACTCAATAAGTTCCTCAGAGACTTAGTAGACAATAGTGCATTATTTATTATGAATTTTGTTCCTCCGGGAAACAAAATTATAGCTCTTCCGAAGCCTTTAATCACATTGCCTGAACCAATAATAGTGTTAATGTATTCCGCTTTTGGCACAAGATGGGTAAAATATATATCACTTTTGAGAATGATGTACGAACTTGCACTATCTGCAAGGCATACATCTTCATTATATATCCTTGCTATTTTCTTCAAAGATAAATAATAATAAAATGAGTGGCAATACATGCACAGTCAAATTGAATTATTGATTGGAATTATTTTTCTAAGAAACACTGCACATAATGTCATATACTAAAATTTTATTTTAAAAGTTGACACATTTAATGATTTCAAAATTCATAAACATTAATATTTCATTATTTATATACATCACATTTGAAGCTTAAATAAAACTTAACAATAAGTTCTTTACAATATTTATTTACATAGATACTTAATAATCCCACATATTAAACTATTCCATCATTGATCAAATGACCAATATTTCTTTCAGGATCCTCAAAGAAATCTGACACATCATAATGACTGGTGGAATTTTCAGCATCATTTGAAACAAAATTTGTTTCCTTTCCTTTGTCATCCTTTTTTAAAAATGCTTGGTAAAGATCGACTAGGTGCCTTAGGGTATGACAGGTACGTGACCAATGGCCCTTTCCACCACAATGAAAACACTTATCCTCTGTTGATTTATTTTGCCTAATATTTATTTCTTTATCCCACTTCTGGTGAGATCCTCTCTTTTGAATATAATTTCTTTTCTTTCCATAATTTTTCTTATTATTAAAACATTGCCATTTACCTCTTCTGGGGTAACTTGCCGCATTTACTTCAGAAAATGGGGCGGCGCCAGTTGGGCGCGCTTCATGATTTTTCAAGAGCAACTCATTGTTGTGTTTAGCAACAAGAAGGCAAGAAATTAACTCAGAATATTTTTTAAACTATTTTTCTCGATACTGCTGCTGTAGGAGCACATTCGAGGCATGGAAGGTTGAGAAAGTTTTTTCCAACATATCATGATCAGTTATATTTTTTCCACATAATTTCATTCATGAGGTGATTCAAAACATTGCAGAATGATATTCATTTATGGATTTAAAATGCTGTAGGCGCAAGTGCGTCCATTCATATCGGGCTTGAGGAGGTATCACCATTTTTTTATGATTGTACCTTTCTTCAAGGTCTTTCCAAAGATCTGTAGGATCTTTTAATGTGAGATATTTATTTGTCAATCCTTCGTCAAGATGACGACGAAGAAAAATCATAGCTTTGGCTTTATCCTTCTGGGATGCATTATTTTCAGCCTTAATAGTATCTCCAAGATCCATTGAATCAAGATGAATTTCAGCATCTAGTATCCATGATAAATAGTTGTTTCTAGATATATCAAGAGCATTGAATTCAAGATGAGAGAGCTTCGACATAATGAAAATTTGTTACCTGAGTCTTCCTAAAAATTTGATCAGAGTCTCATGCTGATAACGTGCTGTAAAATAAATAAAGATATACTAAATATAAAATAAAGATGTATAAATAGAAGACTCTAGTATTAATTGGCTCAATAACAATAATTCATATATGTATTTACTAATATTATATGTTGTAATATATATATATATATATATATATATATATATATATATAAAGAGAGAGAAGTATTAGAACGTAAAGAGAGAGGTATATTCCCTTGCCTCAGATCATGCTTTTATAGGCGTACAGAAGTTTGCTTTTCAAACTACGTTTATTTTGCTTCATCCTAAGGACTTTCTCTTTCAACATAGAAAATGGGTTGCCCATTAAATGGACATCCATTCTTATCCTATCCTAGTCACAACAAATCTTAGGTATTATGCTTTTTTGTATGATGCGTGATAGAGAAAATTTAATGACAGCTTCAGTTGATGCAACTAAAAAACTGATATCGGCAGAATTTTTTAGAGCTTTGTCTCATAAGTCATAATAGCATGCATAATCAAAAGGAATTTTTTAGTTTAATATGTTTTGCTAATGGATCAACTACTTTTTTTGGGCCAATCAGTTTTAATTGGACATGTTGTAGTGGTTGCTAAACTATACTTCCATTTTCAATTTTTGTCACTATTCTCCATTTGGAATTAATTTTAGAAAAAGTTATATCTTAATATATTCTAAATATTTTTAATAGAAAAAAAATCCTTCACAATAATAATAATAATAATAATAATAATAATAATAATAATAATAATAATAATAATGTGATAGAAAATTTTTATTTTAAAAAATTTGTGCAACCATAAGGGCAAGTCTCATAATCTAGTTACTTATAATCTAAGTAAATATAGTATATGCGACAAATACTTCGACATTCCATCATTGCTGCAAGTTCATATGAAGGAAGAACATGAATAATATACATTTTTGTGAATGATAAAGTCTTTGAAATATAGAGATAAGTCCATGAGTTATGTTAGACTATGTTTGGAAGGTAAACTGTGACTAAAAGATAGAGATTGGGATACAAAGAATGAAAAGCAGAGGCTAAATTATATTTCTGTATTGTGTTTGGTGTTAAGTGTACAAGATTGAGTCATGTCTCAGTATCCTGTTTGATTTAGGATAAATATAGAGATTGAAATAAGTAAAATTACTTAAATATCCTTGTTAAATAAAAAATAAAAACAAAATAAACCTTAATCCCTCTTCTCCCCCATACCACCATTCCTAATTTTATCGGCACCACTGGTCACCACCATCATCGTTATCATCTAATTGAGAAAGAAGAGGTTCTTTGTCATTGACTCAGACGGAAAGAAAATTAAGGACTTAGAGAGCTTGCTGAGGATCACACGAGCGCTGGAGGAGGCCATTGGTGCCGACAACAATGGTGTCGGTGTCGGGATGACTACAGTGGTGGCCAAGTCGGTGGTGAAAATAGTTGTAATGAGGAGGCTTGAGTTTGTGGAATGGCTTGGGAGCATCGAGGTAAAGCTGTCTTTAAACTTTATTACATTATCATTTTGTTCGGCATAATAATTGTGTATGAGCAAGTTGTTAACGGATGGTATTTACCATTGAGAAATTCAATAATACCACTAAAAATGTTAGAATTGCAGAGGGTAAAGGGGTTGAAGAAGAATGAAGAGAAGAAGCCTTAATTAGTTTTTATATGTCAATATATAATTAAAGTTTCAGTCATCGTTCTTGTAAATTTCAGTTTCATGTGTTTTCATTTTCTGGATGTACTAAAGAAAATAAAATTTTGTGTTTTGAAACTGAAATTTTAGTTATAATCTCTAACTACCAAATACAATATTGAATTTTAGTCTTCCAGTCTCAGTCTTAGTTCCAGTACCCCATACTAAACGTAGTCATAGAATTTTAGGATGGAAATTAATATTTATGGTATTTTATTTATTACTTTATTAAGAAATTTAAAAAAAAAAGTTTGGAAATCATTATCGTATTAATTGGAGTTTTAGGGTTTTATATATATATTTATTTATTTATTTATTTATTATTTGTTAAGCTTGCACAATTATATTGGATTAATACAAAAATAGAATTTAAGTTCAAATCTTTATAAGTATTTTTTAATTCTTTGTTAATGTATGACCAATATAAATTTTCATTAGTAATGTCTTTCGATTTTTCTTATTTAAAATATTTAAATATAATATTAACAAAAATGTATAATTTAAGGTGTATTTATGTATCATATTCCAGGTACAGTATCCTAAATCAAGTTAAACACACATCTCAGGTACATTGTATCTTGGATATTAAACAACGCGGTGAAACACAATTCAGGTGCTACTAGGATACACACAAAACACGTTAATCGGGTATTATGTACCTGAGATTCACTCGTAATGGAAAAGTGGGCATAGTATCCGAGATTTGTTGAAACGCTATAAAAAGTGTGTAGATGAGATCCTTGTATTCATTATAACTTTTTCAGGTTTGGATAGTTTGAAAAGCATACATGGCTGGACGAGGGGTTTCGTCCGATCAAAAAACATTAACAGGTTGAATGCAACCTGACATGTGTCCACTGATGAACTTTGAGGTCAGTTCGTGTATCTGTTATTTTTAATAGTTAATTAGTTAATATATTTTTATTTATTTAGTTTTTAGTTGATACCACAATATATGTTAATTAGATGTTTAGTTTTTATTTGGATGAGATTTGTTAGAAGAGTAGAACATTAGAATTTAATTAGGTACATATAAAATAATTTTTATCTGTCGTGTTAGTTTATTATGAAATAATTATATTTTTTATTTGTTATTATTAATTAAATAATATATTCTTTTATTCATTAAATTAGTTAATGAGTCATGCTTAAATTTAATTAAATTATATTCTTAAGTAAATAATGCATTCTCTTATGTATAGTAATATTCATATGCATCAAATTATTTAATGAGTCATGTTTAAATTTAATTAAGTTATATTCATAATTACTTTATTGTAAAGCAATATTAAATGCAATAGGCAACAGAAGACTAATGAATAGTAGTTGTACAGTCACCTCGGTTGCTCTTGGCACGTCGTGTGACTTTAGGGCTCCCGCTGTCTGACATGCTACTACCTTATATCAGGGAGGCTGGGTTCGGACATGTAGTAGAGCTAAAGGATTTCATCTTCGACAATACCTTACTCTCTGCATTTGTGGAGCCGTGGAGACTAGAGACCCATATTTTCTACCTTCTGTAGGGCGAGGTCAATATCATACTTTAGGATGTGGCATACCATCTTGGATTGCACACAGATGGTGACCTGATAGGCAACTACACTAGAGATTTCCAGTAGTTCCATGGGCATCCCACATGGCAGTGGATTGAGGATTTGCTCAGTGATAGACCTCCATCACAACTCGAAGACAAGAAGCAGAATTTTGGGCTAAAAATGACTTGGCTTAGGAACAGGGTGACCCACATTCCACCAGGGGTTGATGCAGCTACTCTCGGCCAGTATGCAAGATGTTACTTACTTATGTTGATTGGAGGATACTTATTTACAGACAAGTCAGCCAACCTTGTCCCTGTCAGATGGATGTCACTTTCTGGAGGACTTTAATAGTTGCAAAAGATTGTCATGGGGCTCTGCATTGCTATAGCACACCTATCATTCATTGTGCAGCGCTGTCCAACATAATATGACGGACATTGTCGAGTGCGTGCCGTTAGTCATGTCGTGGATCTACCATAGTTTCCCGACTTTCTGTCCTGCCGGATACGATATGCTCATATTTCTTCTTACTTCAAGGTAATTATTTAATATTTTTGTTGTAATAATAAGAATGTGCAATATTAAAAACTAACTATAATTTCTTGATTATTAGGTTGGCGGGACTTGGACAGCAGAGTCGGGACCACCATCGTGATAGAGGTCTTAGCTTGCGGTGCAGTCTGGATGCACTCAGGTTTGACGAGGTACAACATCTGGAATTTTTCTATGTTATACACAAATTACTCTTCTAGTGCTAAATAGAGTATTATGCACATTTCCAGTTCCAGTGGACACCGTATAAAGATCCCCAGCTACACAGACGACACCTGAATGTATTAGGAGCATTGAAGAGATTCGTACATAGAGATCCGTGGTGCCGTTAGTGTGCTTTCACTTTGTAGAGTTCCATTATATGGACAAGGTAAAGAGACAGCTTGGTGGTCATTAGCATTGGCAAGAGGGCCTGGTCAATGTGGATAAGTTCTTGTTCATGACGACCTGGGGTGATGATGTGTGGTGGCCTAAAAAACACGGTGCTTGGTATGATATGTGGAGGGACCGTGGCCACCAACATAGGATGGTCACCATTGAGGGTGACCCAGATCCTCAGCTCATACAGGACTATTTATTATGGTGGCAGGAAGTGTGTACTGTTCATTTTTTCTCTGGGGATGAGGTATTGGTTGAGCTGAGGGATGCGGCCCCATCGGCGAACATTCCCTCGGTGGCCCTAAATCATCGGGATGTGTTATACCTTCCACCGGATGCTCCAGATCATAGGCGATGTTCTAGGAAACACGTTATAGATTATATCTATAGGCCAATCTGGAAGGCCTGGGCTCATGAAGGATGCCAGCACAACAAGATGTGCATTTGGCAGATGAGGAGGCAGAGTATGCATGCCAGGAGGAGATCTCAGAGGTCCTTCCAGTTACTACCCAGGAGGATGTCCCATCACCCACATTCATTGCTGGGCATTAGGCGGCTATTGCTAGGGACTTCATGCCAGGTACATCCTCAGTAGCACAATAGCATGATCCATTGTTCACAGTAGGACAGAAAGGTGATGGCACCGATATGTTGGATCAGATTAACTTCGACATGAACACACTGATAAACCCCAATTTTGTGGTTTATCTTATACTAATTTGAGTGGTTTTCTCAACATATCTCACACTTATTCACTGATTTTTGCTTGTTTTTGTGATTCCTTTGTAGTTGAGCTTGAACGATAAAATTATGTTATTTGAAGCTTTAATTGGTTGATTTTATTTCACTATTTCATCCCATTGGTGCCTTGATAGGTGTGTTCAAATATTTCAGGTTATATAGGGTAGGAATGGAAAGTGAAGAGGATAGCATACTAGAGTAAGGAATTATGAAGAAAATTGGAGCCTCAAATTTCTGCTATCTCGCGTACACAAGCACTCTAGCTACGTACGCAACCTTGTTTCGTGCGCCCTCGCGTACGCGAGTATATTGGTCGCATACGCGAGCTGATGAAAACGTGCCTCATTAATGAGAGCATGTGACTCACGATCTCAGAGGGTTTTGGACCCCTTTCCAAGCCCAATTTGGTGCCAATTGAAGAGAAAATGATAGGGGATCATCCAAGGGAGAAGACACAACAATCACAATAGAGAATTTTGTTCTTTGTTTCCTAAAGAGAGAAACACTTACTTCTCTCTAGGGTTTAGTTTATTTTGATCATCTTTTGTTTGAATTTCTGGATTGGAGCTTATTAATTCTAGTTCGATTGTCTTAATTTTAATTTCCTTAGTTCTAATTCTACTTAGTTCCTTTGTTAGTGCTATGTTCTTCTCTTCTCCTTAGTTTTTTTATTTCTCATTTTGTGAACCTTGGCAATTTTGAATTCAATTTAATGCATTGATGTTTTCCATGTTTTATGGTTTTAGTTGAGTTGATATTATTGATGATTGTTAGTTGGTAGCATTAATTTCTAGTTTATTTTGCAATTTGTCTATGTCTCCAAGTAGTGCACAGTGCACACCAAGTGTTTGAAAAAATATTTTTACTAGTTATGGAGTAGTTTTCTTTACTCTTTGCCTTGGTAAAAGAGATTGAGTGATCTTGAGTCATTAGATTTAATTGGATTGATGATTTGGGAACCCTTGTTGATCAATTTGATACTCATTAACACTAAGCTACTACTAAACTAATTAGTAGATAGGTTGGGACTTATGGGTTGATGTTGATTAAGCCTATTTGACATACTTCAAGCATAGAAGTAAACTTTATGGGTTTGGTCCCTTACAATTGTCAATATATGGGTATTAGACAAGGATAGTGATCCCAATTCTCACACCTAGTCAAGAGTTCTTTTGCAACTTAATTGAAACATCAAAAACATCAATTACTTAATTCTTGCATTAGTTGCTTTTAGTTAGTTCAATTAGCTTAGCGTAGATTTAAATTCATACATTGCTTGTTAGATTCAAAATTGCTTAGGTAATGTTAATTGTTTAGATTTAGTTTCTTGTCAATTGAGTTTCTTGCATGTTAAGTTCCTTAGTTTAATTTCTTACTCATGACTTTTAACCCTGGAAATCTAACCAACTTTAATTCACACGCTTGCCCATTCTCTTGAGAATGACCCGAGAGTAATACTCTTGGTTATTTTTAGTGGGTTAAACTTGTGACAACCAAATTAAACTTTGATTGAGAGCTAGTTGTCGGTTTGGAACTATACTTCGACGTGATCTTTATTGATAAATTCTAGACCGACGATAGTCCTCTGTCACACACCAAATCGAGTGTGTTTTGATGAGTTGTATGACCTCATGTGTTTACCAAAAAATATCATGGACGACCTTACATATAGATATTGTGGTAGGAGAGATTGGTTGGTCGATTAGGGAGGCTAATCTTCCACATCTTGGGCACCTACATGTACGTCACCGACAGTGGCATACTGACCTGGTCCCATGGCAAGTCTTGTCATTCAACAGCATGCTCCACCACAGTGGGACTATACCCAGGGATTCCCAATGTATAAGGCTACATAGGTGGCTCCAGTATATCCACATGTACCACCTACAGGAGCGTACCAAGTGATTGTGCCACCACCTCCACCTCCAAGTTATCATTCACTCCCGCCATCAGGATATCAGTCATTCTCTTGTCCTTCACAGCACCAGTCTATCATTCGTCCTTGCCACAGTCGACCTCAGCGACAAACACGTTCACTTGCACGTCGGATGGGCCAGCGATTTGATCACTATACTGGACAGTAGTAGTGACTTCACTGTAACTCTATATAGTGCTTTATATTTTGTATTCGTCTTCTATTTGTTTTTTTGGTACTTATAGCCTTTAGAACACTTGTTACTTTCTGAATTATGTAGTGATTGCTTATGTTTGCTACGTATGTTATATTATTTATCCAAATGCTATATTTGAAAACATGAAAACTTAACAAGTAAATGGAAACAACACACTTTATTCAAATGAGAAAATATTTAGACAAAGACATCAAAATAACATAAACTTTTTGAAATTGACATGAAATAACACTACTATCCTATTAAAGTACTATATCATTGATCCGATGTTGGAACGTTAGGACACCCTTGCTTGGTATGACCTTTCTGACGATAAATGTATCCCAATTTTTTGAATCAAGTCATTTTTTTTAATAACTAATTAATTAATTAAAATGGTAATAATTTAAGATTTGAATTTAAAATTTAAACATATGAAAGCACTAGTGGTAGTAAATCTCTAACCGACAGTAAACAACCTTTTAAAACATAGTCATAACTAATTCTACATTTATTAGATTTGAATGATATTTTGTTATATGAAAAGATAAGAATACTAGCTCTATTCCTTAAGTTCAGTATAAAATCAAATTCAAATTAAATTAGGTAGATAAATCGGTTACAAGTTCAGAGTAGAAAATCGTGCTCTTATCAGCCAGCCTGATATACTAATAGTACTTCGGGAATATCTCAAGCTGTGGTTACCCAATTGACTTAGTTTAAGATTTGTTTTAAAGCTAATTATATTCTCTATAAGTTTGTATCTAATAGCTAATTCCAAATTCTAAACGTAGAAAAAGTTATAGGGCTCACAAAGTGACGATCCAGATTGAAGATTTCATCTAAATGCCTCCTAACATAATCTGCACATACCTGAGAGCTATTTGATCCTTCCTTTCTCATTCTATTCCCTTTTTCTATACAAAATATTCTAGTATACACAAAGTCTAGCCATGAAACAAGTCTCTCTTCACTAACAAACCGCATCTATTTGCATCATCGGAATACCTAGCGGAATTTCACTCGAGGTAGGGGGTTTTGTGATAATTTTTATATGTCATATCCTAAATATTTTTGAATATATATGTTAGCATTGCACGTCATGATATAATGTTTTTTTTCTCCATACCCATTATGCATTATAATAACAATCTTCTGTGCATTAAAGAACTGAGGGAATGATCCTTCGGTAAGGGAAAGTGACCCCTAAAGACAAGATAATTGAGATGATCCTTCGGTAAGGGAAGGTGATCGGCAAACTTTTGGGAACCTTCGGTAAGGGAAGGAGACTCCCATCAATTTTATATAATAAGATATCTTTGTTGATATAACTCTTTTCTTGTGTATGTCTAAATAACCTTGATTGTAAATTGAACTGAGGGAATGATCCTTCGGTAAGGGAAGGTGACCCCCAAATATAAGATATCGATATGATCCTTCGGTAAGGGAAGGTGATCGCCAAAACGTTTGGGATAAGAACCTTTGGTAAGGGAAGGGGTTTATACCGGTTTGAGCTCAATACCTTCCATAAAAGCTACGAGAAAAAGTAACAAAAAGTACAATGAAAAGTGTGATCATGATTGTTCTTCTTTTATCTTTTTTTTATTGATGATTATGTTTATTATTGCATTCAAAGATCCTTCTTTTTTCCAAAGTTCCTTTTTGTATGATGTATGATATTGTTTAAAGATCTTTATTTTATTCAGATCTATTTTGTTTGACTTATCTATGGCAATGTTACTATTCTTCTCTTATTTATTATTTATTTTTTCTTGCTTTATGGCCTATGAGAACATCATACCAAGGTTCATGAGTTTACATTTATATGTTTTAAACGCTATAGGCATTTTGTATGCATCACACATGTCATAGCATAAGTAAATGAGAAGCATCTAAAAGTCACACCACTCCGACTAACAAGGACTTTTGAAAATAATAATTGAATAACATTGCATTATCACTGTTTTTATATTAAAACTCGGAGTGGCTGGGGATGGATACGACAACACCATATAGATAAACTACTGGAAACTTTTGTTTCCCACCCCTCTCTCCGTACCATCTTCAGGAACGATGCAGTACGAAGTAATACAGTTGAGGTGAAATGACAAGTGCACTAGTGGGAGCAAGCTATCGAGGACGTAGATACAAAACATTAAACGTTTACCTTAAGAAGGAAGAATATGCGATTGTTTTGGCCATAGTTAAACAAATTAAGAGAATTAGGATTTTCTATGTGTCTTGTTTTATCCTTATTGACTGATTGCAATTGTAACTATTATGTTTCCTTTTTTATTTGGTATGAGTAAAGCTTGTCATTGTTGTTCCTTCATGGTTTAGCACACCGGTTTTTCATGTTAGTATTTTTAAATCCACTTATATTTTTCAACTAGTAACTATTCTAATAAAAACTAATTATTCAATATTTTTATCTATAAATTATTTTATATAAATATTTCACATTTGTTTTAAAAGAAAAATTTCGCAAGGTCTTTGAATATCAGCTACTAAATATAATCCAAATAAAGCTTAACTCAGTTTAAAAGTATTAGGGTGTTACATTTTGGTATCAGAGGAATTTGATCCCATAGGGTCATATTCTATGTTTGCCAGATTAAATTATTATCATTTAGTTATAATTAGTGTTATACAATGAAATCTTTTCTATGTGATATGTAATCATCTAATAGTCAAGGTTAGTGTTCCCCCTAAATGTTTTTGTTTGAGCTTTATTGCCATAACTATTTGATCAAAATGTGCATGTGTTAAAGGTCAAAATATGGATTGTCTAAGAACACCCTACTCATACTTAAAAGACATAGAAAAATGCACCTGAGACATTCTAGGAAATTATGTTTTATTACCTTTTTATATATGTTTGGCATGCGTCATGTTCTATTCTATTATTTATCATCTATGTTGTTGTAGTATGATGCCCTGTTATCTTTATAGCATTATTCCTTTCTTTCCTTCTTTTACATGCATATAATATGTTTATCATCCAAGTTTTCATATGCAAATTCATTTTTTTAAGGTCTTTTCACCAAGAGTACATGCATGTCTTTGTGTTTTCTTGATTGAACTTACTTATGTTGGAAATATCATATATGATATATCACTATAGAAAGAAAATGTAGATAAAATCTACTAGGATAAGTGAGGTTGAATTAGTATCTTCTTAGGAGACACGAATTTTGAGGACAAAATTCTTTTTTAAGGGGGTGAGAATGTAACATTCCAACTTTTTGAATTAAGTCATTTTTTTTAATAACTAATTAATTAATTAAAATAGTAATGATTTAAGATTTGAATTTAAAATTTAAACATATGAAAGCACTAGTGGTAGTAAATCTCTAACCGACAGTAAACAACCTTTTAAAACATAGTCATAACTAATTCTACATTTATTAGATTTGAATGATATTTTGTTATATGAAAAGATAAGAATACTAGCTCTATTTCTTAAGTTCAGTATAAAATTAAATTCAAATTAAATTAGGTAGATAAATCGGTTACAAGTTCAGAGTAGAAAATCGCGCTCTTATCAGCCAGCCTGATATACTAACAGTACTTCGGGAATATCTCAAGCTGTGGTTACCCAATTGACTTAGTTTAAGATTAGTTTTAAAGCTAATTCAATTCTCTATAAATTTGTATCTAATAGCTAATTCCAAATTCTAAACGTAGAAAAAGTTATAAGGCTCACAAAGTGACAATCCAGATTGAAGATTTCATCTAAATGCCTCCTAACATAATCTGCACATACCTGAGAGCTATTTGATCCTTCCTTTCTCATTCTATTCCCTTTTTCTATACAAAACATTCTAGTATACACAAAGTCTAGCCATGAAACAAGTCTCTCTTCACTAACAAACCGCATCTATTTGCATCATCGGAATACCTAGCGGAATTTCACTCGAGGTAGGGGGTTTTGTGATAATTTTTATATGTCATATCCTAAATATTTTTGAATATATATGTTAGCATTGCACGTCATGATATAATATTTCTTTTCTCCATACCCATTATGCATTATAATAACAATCTTCTGTGCATTAAAGAACTGAGGGAATGATCCTTTGGTAAGGGAAGGTGACCCCTAAAGACAAGATAATCGAGATGATCTTTCGGTAAGGGAAGGTGATCGGCAAACTTTTGGGAACCTTCGGTAAGGGAAGGAGACTCCCATCAATTTTATATAATAAGATATCTTTGTTGATATAACTCTTTTCTTGTGTATGTCTAAATAACCTTGATTGTAAATTGAACTGAGGGAATGATCCTTCGGTAAGGGAAGGTGACCCCCAAAGACAAGATATCGATATGATCCTTCGGTAAGGGAAGGTGATCGATCAAGATGATCCTTCGGTAAGGGAAGGTGATCGCCAAAACATTTGGGATAAGAACCTTCGGTAAGGGAAAGGGTTTATACCGGTTTGAGCTCAATACCTTCCATAAAAGCTACGAGAAAAAGTAACGAAAAGTACAATGAAAAGTGTGATCATGATTGTTCTTCTTTTATCTTTTTTTATTGATGATTATGTTTATTATTGCATTCAAAGATCCTTCTTTTTTCCAAAGTTCCTTTTTGTATGATGTATGATATTGTTTAAAGATCTTTATTTTATTCAGATCTATTCTGTTTGACTTATCTATGGCAATGTTACTATTCTTCTCTTATTTATTATTTATTTTTCCTTGCTTTATGGCATATGAGAACATCATACCATAGTTCATGAGTTTACATTTATATGTTTTAAACGCTATAGGCATTTTGTATGCATCACACATGTCATAGCATAAGTAAATGAGAAGCATCTAAAAGTCACACCACTCCGACTAACAAGGACTTTTGAAAATAATAATTGAATAACATTGCATTATCACTGTTTTTATATTAAAACTCGGAGTGGCTGGGGAGGGATACGACGACACCATATAGATAAACTACTGGGAAACTTTTGTTTCTCACCCCTCTCTCCGTACCATCTTCAGGAACGATGCAGTACGAAGTAATACAGTTGAGTTGAAAAGACAAGTGCACTAGTGGGAGAAAGCTATCGAGGACGTAGATACAAAACATTAAACGTTTACCTTAAGAAGGAAGAATATGCGATTGTTTTGGCCATAGTTAAACAAATTAAGAGAATTAGGATTTCCTATGTGTCTTGTTTTATCCTTATTGACTGATTGCAATTGTAACTATTATGTTTCCTTTTTTATTTGGTATGAGTAAAGCTTGTCATTGTTGTGCCTTCATGGTTTAGCACACCGGTTTTTTATGTTAGTATTTTCAAATCCACTTATATTTTTCAACTAGTAACTATTCTAATAAAAACTAATTATTCAATATTTTTATCTATAAATTATTTTATATAAATATTTCACATTTGTTTTAAAAGAAAAATTTCGCAAGGTCTATCAGCTACTAAATATAATCCAAATAAAGCTTAACTCAGTTTAAAAGTATTAGGGTGTTACAATAAAGATCGCACCTCTTCTCAGATCTCTCAATAACGTCTATCTCATTATGCAGTCATGTCGATACCGGTCGTCCTTTTGCCTTCTTGCGTATAGAGGGATTTGGCTTGAGCCTTGCACCATACCACGGGGCCTACATCTTATCGTTTGGTATAGAAGGAAATTTCATCTCATAAACTTTGAAAACTGAAGCCATATGGTACACTGGATCAAACAAGGTTCCTCACTCAATGCTCCCTACAAAACATACAGCTAAAGCATGACGACAAGGATAGTGCAGGGATTGGAAAACTCCATAGTCATGTTGCTGCATGTTGAGCCTAACACGATTTGAAGTCTAGCTCCATTCCTCCAAAGGTTCCATCTCCTCCACACGAAAAACTGAAGCTCGACAATCATAGTAAGTGACTCTCATCTTCTGTAGTGACTTTCTATTCTTCTCTATTGTTGCTAGTAGTTGTTGTGAGAATACTTGACCAAAATGCAGTTGAGCTTGCGCCTCATGACCCTTGTGCACAAACAGTTGTTGCAGCCCCTTATAAGTTGCTCTCACAATATCAGCGACAAGTAGGCTCTTTGTTCCCTTTAGAACAACGCTGATACACTCAGAGAGATTCGTGATCATGTGACCATACCAACGACCCTCATCACAGTGCTGGAGCTACAATGCCTTCCTAAACCTTAGTGCCCAATCAAGCATATCACTTGATAACCCCTTCAAAGTGTCCAAGTACCAATCACATCCTTCCTTGCTTGGACTATAAGCTGCATTTATAAGATACTACTTGTCCTATGCAGATTTGAACCGGGTATTGAAGTTGGAGGCCATATGATGTATGCAATAAGCATGGTGAGCTATAGGAGGATGCCAACCGCTATTGTTTACATTAAATGAATTGCGAATGGCTTAAGATCTATCAGATATGAGAAGTATGTCATGTTGCAGAGTGACGTGCTGCGTGTCAGGTTTGTCAAAAAAAATGACCATAACTTGGTAGACTCGGATTCCACTAGTGCAAAAGTGATGGGAAGAATGTTGTTGTTTCCATCCTGGGCAACAGCAATTAGTAGCACACCCCGTATTTACCATACAAGTACGTCTGGGAATCTTATTGTACAACTCTTTCCAATCACCATATATCTAAGCAATCACCTTCTAATTTTCCATCCACACCTTTTGATATGATGGCTTGAAATGATAACTTTGTTGCACTGTACTTTGCAATACTATGATGGATACAGATGGATCAACATGTATACTTGGTAGGATAACAGCGTAAATCAGACTGCTATCCAACTGAGCATGATCTTGAGACATGGTTGGAGCCAAACAGCTATGTACCCCCAACCTCCGCACCTCCTTACAAGAGAACTTATAAATTTCAACATCTAAGATATACCTTAATGAACATTAATTTAATTCTATAAAATATTAAGTACAACATTTACCACTAATTCAGATTCTATCGAAATACTACACGAAGACTCCATGGATACCCAACGGAAGATTGCTTGTATCGACAATGGTATTTCAGCCTATTCGACTCCATGACCCTGTACTCAGCGTTTCTTTGAATATTGTAATTCTTCACTGCCAAGAACAACATCTCTACTCTTAAACTTGTGGCCCACTCAAAATTTTACCCTCTATCCATGTTGTAATCCTCACTGTCGCTATGATTGAAAGGGTCCTCTTGTTGCGTCTAATCCAAATTAAAAGTGTGATAATCATTTGGAACTTCTGATAACTGTGGAACGGATATTGGGGGAGGAAGAAGAAACTGAATACCTCCACCAGCTAGAGTATCTGGCACATACTCTCCAGACGACTCACTCTCGTTGGATGACCCGGTGTCAAGAACATAATCTGAATTAGACTCGCTCAACTCTATGTCAACACTATCTCGCAAAGTGAATCGGCCTTGCCAGGGTCAGGACTACATGGTGTATTGAAGAAGATGACCCGAAACCGCCAAACATGTCATGAACTTCAGCATACAACTCCATTACATGTTGCGGCATTAGTCTACCTTGCACATCAAACATTATACTGACGTGCTTATTGGCTTCAACCCAAAACGTCCTATTAGTAAAACTTCCACTAGGCACTGCTGATAGGAATCTATATGCTACTCGGCCAACTTTCTTCGAATCAATTGCTCCCATGTTGCTCAAGATGACACTCTTAAGCGCATATAGAAAATCAACACAGAAAAATGCGCAACATCACAGTTAAATTGCACTCAAATATTACTCCTTCATCAGCGAGTTTAATGATCTCATTGGGATAAACTATTACAAAAAACGGATTATTATCCATTTTTCTGGAAAAAGAGGAGAGGAAGAATATATAGAATTAAGATGGATATAGTGTGATGAACGGTTAAGTTAAGCCAAAAAATTACTTATATAGGCATTTTTTGTTATGTATCTATGGTATAGAGAACCTTATTTATTTAAGCACCTATCCCAAGTACATTGCCTCATATTGTTTATGGCTATATCTCGAATATAGTACATGGAAATTGCTTATGGTTGTATCTCGGGTACAGTGCACCCGATTTATACACATTCAGGTAGTTGTTCATATTTTGAGTATACCCAAGTTGTATTTTTGCTGGTTTTGATGACTCTATATCCGAGATGTGTAAGGTATACATAAATAGATAAATATGCTACAGATTATACATTTTTATAAATATTATATTTAAAATTTTTAAATAAAAAAAATTTTTTAAGTGAAATTTTATTTATCATAATATGATATGGCAATTCTTTGTAATTGTTTTTATTAACAATGCAAAATATTAATTAAACTATATGAATTTGAACGGTATACATAGATTTATATATTGATTCACACTATTATTAATTAATTAAACAGTTACAAAGTTAATTATTTAATAGCGTGAAAATTGGTAGGCTACAAACTCAAAAATCATTAATCGAAAATAAAAACTCAAAAGTTTAGGATTTCAAATTTTGGCATAAAAATATTGCAACCCCACGCTCCCAACTGGTGTAAAGGTGACAATCTCCTAAAAATCTATAATACCATTGCAGGGTGACATATTGTGTCACTTGTTGTCATGCCATCAAAAAGAAAACAATGCATCAACACTCTCCACAACAATACATAAAGGACAAGGCTAATAATGAATTTCACTGTAACGGGCTAAAACTCACCCTTATTGATTATTTGTTTTATTGTTTTTGGTGAGTCCGACTCATTTTTTTATCCAAGTCTTTTTTGAATTTATGGCATTTACATATGATATGTTATGAACTACTAAATTGCTTTTCATTAATTTGAGAATTAATTATGAAATTTATTTTATTTTGTTAATTTTTTATATTTATTTATATTTGTTTTTTTTTATAACTTACGAGTTATATTTATATTTTATCTTACAATTTTGTGATTTATAATTTTGTAATAATTTTTTAAGTTAAAATAAAAACTATGAGTTCACTATCTTTCGTTCGTTCTTTATTTCTATTGTATATAGGCAAATACTCTAGAATCCATTCTTATTTAAATAATTTATATTTTCGACGTGATAGTTTGTGATTGATTTATATTTAATTAAATATATAAATATAACTTAATTTAAATTAAATTAGAATTAAAATCTTAACTGAATAAAAGTCTTTTATTAATTATTATGCTTTATATGATAAATCTTATTTTATAATGTGTGGAAAGTTTAATTCGAATCTTTAATTTAAATCTACTAATCTAACTCAATTATGATTTAAAAAGGAAAAAGAATAAAAGGAGTATCAACAAATATTATGATAACTTTATGTTATGAGTTGTACTTGAAGGTGGTTGTATAGAAATAGACTATAAGAAGAGGTCTAAAGTGGTGATGAATGAGTCCGAATTGTCTTTACATTAGTTCCGATAAATGGCAGTTTAAGATATTTGTAAGAGATTTTGATGTCTAAGTCAGTAAAAATTTAAATAAATTTTAGTGAAAATTGGATAAATCATTTACCTGACTGATCTACGTATTTATTAAGTAAGTCCATAGACTAAGTCATCAGTCATGTGATTTTTATCTGCTCAGAGTGGAGAGTTATTCCTCATTGTGTAGGAAGTTACTGCCAGTAGGCAGTTGTACCACTACAATCCATATAATTGAAGTATTGGATAGATAATTTTACTTGCTCCCCGAGTTAAGTCAGACTCAGGTCTAGGAACCCAAGTTTGATGTAGTTCAGGTAAATAACCACCGTGTGGATTTGACCTCATTAATGGATAAGGTGGGCCTTGCTGTTTTACTCATGAGAAACTTATCTTCTTTGGGTTTTATAGAGGTTGGACCCATTTTATGGGTCCAAGTATGAACACCTTACATTATATTTTAGAATAAACTGTTTTTTTATCCATGAATATTTCAAAATGTTGCAAATCTACTCACGAGAAAATGAATCTAACTTTATACCCAGGGGATTCTATTGATAAAATTATCCAAATTCAAAAAAATCATTAAAATTTTCAAATTATCCTCTAATAAAATCCAACTAACTCCAACTATAATACTACTCTGTCTCCAATCACCAATCCTTCACTATCACTATCACCAGTCCTATCTCACCTTAACTTTGCACTTACCTATAAATTGAGAGAACATCAACAATGTCATTAGCTATTGCCTTGCAATAAACATCGGGCTTCTCTACTTTTGACATATCAGAAACCTATGATGTACGAACACTGACACGGACACGACACGACACAAAATACACGGATATACGAATTTAAATTCTTATAAGACACAGAGATACGGTATATATATATAAATTATAAATTATTTTTTAGATAAATTATAATGATATTTTGATATTTGTTGATATTAAAATATAAATTAATTTTTAACTGTCTTAATGTCTTTTTTTAATTATATAAATTATTTAGAAAATCTTTTTGTTTTAATAAATAATATATACTAGTTTTAAATTCATTTTTAAAATACATGTTAAGAATAAGGTTGGACACACTGACACGTGATGGTATTTAGGTGTGTCCAAGCGTGTCCGAAGAAGAATTTTTTATTAAGGCACGGTTGGACACAAGAGAGCCACGCGTGTCAGACAATTGTTGATGAGTGTCGTGTCCAAAATGTGTTCGACACGTGAACACGATAACTTAGCAAAGTATTCGTACTTTATAGTCAGAAGCATTCCCCAAAGGTTTTTCATTCGAATATGCAGTTGTAGACCAAATCTAGCTTAAATTCCTTTACTTGGATGTGAAACAGTCAAGTTCCTAATAAACAAATTCCAATGTAATAATCTTTTCGATAAGCTATTTCCATCGACACATTCAATCAATTTTAATCCCAAAGTACAAGGCCAAAGCTCAACAAGTTTTAATTGTTAGAAGGAAAAAAAATACACAAAGAACCATTCATATTTCATAGTAAGATTTAATGGGATTTGGACAGAACTTTGGGATAGAGAGAAAAAGAGAAGCAAAACCTGTTACTAAGATCGACAAAAGAGATATCGAGAATGAGAGTGAAAATGTATTCGTCGAAAATTGAAGTTTGCTTAGGAAGGAGGTAGTTTTTTCTCACGACCATTGACGATCAAGTCGTTGCTGTAGCCCAGCAATACTATCAAAAGCTCATGAAATATATTTTTTTTTTAAATTAGAGGTTTTAGCGCACAATGTAACTATGGATTGTGATGACGGTTCATGTGAATTTTGTGAGGGATTGTAAATTATTAATGATGTTATTGATTAACAATGTAAAAGATAAGGTAAGGCTAGCTGGTGGTGGCGATATATAAGATTAGATTCACTTTTTTCATAGGTAAATTTATCGGTATATTGTAGGGGTGGCAAAACGGGCTGAATCTGTTGGGCCAACATGCCAAACATGCTAAAAAATGCGGGTCGGGTTAGATTTTGGAATCCACCAAATTAAAAAAATTTGCCAAACCCGCACTGTCAAATTTGCGACTTTTGGCGGGGCGGGGCGGGCCGACCCGCCTGGCCAAGGATTTTTATTTTTTTTATTAAATAAAAGAGTGATTACTACTATAAAATTAATAATTATATAATTTTTAAACACTTTTTTTTTTCATTTTTTGCTTTTATTCTTCTTTTAGTTATTAATTTTATTTATTTTATTTTACAATTTCGTATATGTGCTTAAAATATGTGGCTTATTTTTTAAAATAAAGATGGTCCTATTGATAAATATTATTTTGAACAATTTTATTGAAGTTAAAAATTTTAAAAAAAAAAGATAGTAAAAAAATTATTTATAATTTGACTATTTTTTATTTGTATTTAATTTTTTAATTATTATTTTTTTATTAATTTTAATGAATTTTATTTTTTTTTAAAATAATATATTTTATATTTTATATATTTTATTATTTATTTGATTATAATTTAATTTGATCACCGCAGCCCTCACAGCACTGCAGCACCGCGTCGTTATCATCGTCGAGCTCGCTCTCTCTGTGTTCGCCGGTGTCGCTTCCTCTCTCGTCGTCGTCACTCGCCTTCCTCCTCGCCGCCGGTAAACACTGTGGCTTGGACTTTGATAATACTTGGATGTTGATAATACTCTGTTCGTACTTCGCAGCCATCTCCTCATCGTCTGTTTGCTGGATTAGGGTTTAGTAATTGATTTTGATAATACTTATTATTTGTTAGTAATTGATTTGCTGATTAGCTGGACTTTTCGATTTTGTTAATAATTAGATTCTGTTAAATTTGTTTGCTGAGTTAATTCTGTTCATGATTTTTTATTTGTTCTAATCATTGTATTCTTCCATTCACTATCTTAGTACAGTTCTTCTAATATGAATAAATTTGTATGTTAGAGAATAAGATATTTTTTGAATCAAAGTTGGTATTCTGGTATTGGATTGATATCAATCTATATTCGACTTCTATTCTTTGTTCATTGTTATTTATAAGATATCATTTTCTGCCTTGAATTAAAAGTAGGAAATTTTAACTTCGTATAACAGGTGAAGTTTCCTTTTATCTATATTTGGTTCCTTTTATCTATATTTGGTGCACTGCTGTTCATTCCTCTCGTTAAGTAATGTATGTATTTGCTTATTCTCCCTTAAATATGACTAATGATGATACATGTAGTTTTTCTCAGCATCAAATGCTGACTTTTGTCACCTTTTTCCAAGGTGGTTGGTTAAGCATGAATAATTTATTATGTGAAATTGTGAAATTTGTGAATTTTTAATATTAAATTATAGATAATTTATTATATGAAATTGTGAGATTTTGAATTTTGTTAAGTTAGAAATTATTGAATTTATATATTCAAAATTATATATAGATTTTTTAATAATTTTATTTAATATTTAATTAAACCGATTGAACTTCGGTCGAACCAGTAAACCATTGAATTAGTTATCTTACCGGTTTATTGACTGGTCCGATTCTCACAACCTTGCCTGAAACTTAAAATCTTGGAGTCTCTCGATCACTCGGAAACCTGCGCCATTGATGGACTGAGCCAGTTAGCTACATCTGCGGAGGTTTCTCTTTCTCCTCTTATCTCATCTCTCATATTTGTTTCTTCGATAATTCTTTTGCCTATGAGTGGTTTTGGATTCTAGGGTTCTGAAAGACAATTTGTTCTTTTGAACTTTTCTTTTTTCATTTGTTTCTTCATTGTGCAGATTGTGGAATGGAGAATACGCTGAAACCAGGCGATGTTATACAGTGCAGAGAGTGCGGTTACCGTATCCTTTACAAGAAGCGCACTCGTCGCAGTAAGCCCTCTCTTTTACAATTTGAATTTCATAATCCTTGTTTTTTAATTTTCCTTGCTTGTTTTCTCATAATTTTAGTTTATGTAATGTGTTGTTCATGGATGCCTAATTTTTTAATGCGTGAAAACGTGCACTTTGTTTGGATGGTTTATTTTGAATAATGGAGGTAATCGTAACCCTAATTTTGGGCGGGTAAAATTGGGAACACCTTACCCGAATGAAACTCATTCGGAAATATATCCATACAGTTTTAAACTCTCTTAGGTTTTAAAATGTAGTTGCATATTTAGGCTCCAAACTAGTCAATAGAATTGACCTTTGATTTTTGACATAGGGTTTGAGTCTCTGCCTCCTTAGAAGTTAGTACAATAACAAGTTCTCGTATTTATAAGTAGTAGCATGGCTTATTTTTGTGTTTATTTGGAGATTCAAGTTTTCATCCGAGCATTCAGTAATCTTGCTTGATTCCTAACAACTATACACTGTTCGAATTTGATGCTTTTTTTAAAGAAAATTATGGAGGAGGATCTAGGAGTTTAATTAACCCAATCATGTTAACAATTATTTGTTCCTCTTCATCATTTTGGGTAGTTGCTCATCTGATAAGGTGGAAGCATTGAACCCTAAACAACTTAACCGTTGCTCCAAGGCTCCTTTTTTAAATATAACCCAATAAGAACAACAAAACCCAATATGAAATGAAATATAAATCAATCAAAAACATCATATGTTAGTATTGAATGCTGACCATTTTCGCTGTGCCTAGGTAACGGAAAAATGAAAAATTATTAATGACTAGGATTCTTCTGAGAATGACATGCTTGCATTTGATGCACTACTTTAAGACATACATGCAGTTTATTTACACTGTTCATTTACATCTTTCTTTCTTTGGTTTTTATGCAGTTGTCCAGTATGAGGCACATTGACGAAAACTGCTGTGGCGTTGGCAAGTATTTTCCAATGCAACCGTTATAGAGTTGTAATGAAATTGTGATGTGAATGTGCTGTTCTGTTTTACCGAAGTCTTGTGAAATATAACCATCAATGATCCTTCGAGTTTTGAACTATTAAAATAATTCTTACTTTTTAAAGCAAATGGATCACCTACTACTATATGGCATGATAAGAAAAAAATACAAAAAAAAAAATAGGATAACAAATCAACATAACCCAAATTTATAAAGACTAAACATATATGTAAACTATGTTTCCTCTTTACTCTATCATTGTTGCCCCCTCTCTTCTATTTTCTTTTGGTCGGCCTTTTTTAATTTTTTGAGCTACTTGACAATCACAAGTTAAAGAAAAAAGGCATATTGTATTATTGAGGACAAATTAAGATATACAATGGAAAAAGAAAAAAGAAATTCAAGCCGCTACAAGCTGTCTCATGGTAATAGGAGATGCATATCTTGAAGGTCCATCAAAAAGTCTATCGACAAAGATGCGAGTAGCAGCTTCGGTAGGATGGACAGGATCCCAGAAAAGATAGTCTTGTCTGTTGGAACAAACAATGGAAATTGGAAGACATGGAAGCTCAGCATTCAGCTTACCAATTCCACAACAAGCAGTTTTTATTTCTGTAAATCCTGAAAATGGCACATATAAACTCTTAAAAATGAGATATAGGGATCAAACATAAACATTTTTTTTTTAATTTTTGGAACATTATTTTTCTTTAATGGGACCAGAATCAAAATTCACAAATTCATAAAGGACAACAAACTTGTAGAGTTTTACATTTTTTTCCCACCAAAATTTGTTCAAAATTGCTTCAGTATTTTTTTCAATGAGTTACAAATTGAAGCGTCTTTTAAGAAGAGAGCTTAAGATTATATATATAATATTTATTTATATTTAGCGTAAATTTTGTTTACTTATACACAGTTAAATAATTTTTTATGCACGATAAATTTTATCTATCGAGCAGTTAAATACTCATTAAATCCACGGAAATAATTAAGAGTCGATAAGTACCAACGGTAGTTACTGTTGTTTTGTATTGTTTAGTTCTCTTATTTGTTACTAACTTGTTTATTTTTTTTAAAAGGAAAAGACTGAAATATATAAGACAAGTTTTGTAGGTATTTTCCTAGTGTCCTAACTCCCAATATATATGCTAATTATACTAAAAAAGATGTATATGCAATATGAGTTTTTTATTTATCATTATGATTTAATTATAAGTATATATGCATGCGATAACAATACCATAAGAAATTGGGGTCTGAATGAGATCTTCGATAGCGGCATAAGTATCGAAGTAGGAGTATCTTATGTCCTTTTTCTCCAATTGCCAATTCTTCAACAAGGTTTTAAGATCTTCATTATATTTAAGTGCCCAATAATTGGCTTCCGAGAAGCATTCTGTTTTGTTCTTAAGCCTGTTTGAAGGGCAGCATCCAATTGCACCAATTCCCGCAATTTCAAATTTCCTTGCACCTTGCTCGTATAATCTCTGCCAAATAAATACCAAATCAAAAATAATAAATGCATACAAGATAAGAGTTGATCCCAATAAAATTTAAAAATGATATATTTTATTCTTTGTTGTTTGTTTACTATGTTTAAGTGATCATTTGGCGGTTAAATGTTGGTAAACTATATCTTATCATGCCAATATTTTAATTTGCATTGCCATGTCTAAATTAGATAACGTCTAATTTTTTTAATCGAAACCAATTTATTTATAAAGACCAGAACAAAAACTTATTTAACTGTATTTTTTTTTTTTATAATCCTCTGATCATAATTATTAAGCATGGTTTAGTACATTTTCACTCAAAAACAGTTTTAAGCATCCAATTGCATACAATTATTTATAAATTCAAATAGAATTTTTTTTTTTTTTACCTGTAGTTGCAGTTTTAGGGAGGAAGTCATGGAATCAACGTATTGTTGAGGGGTGCTTTTATTTTGAAGATCCTTTGAGTTGAAGTAACCAAAGAGATCGTTGCTTCCAATCACAACAACGAAGATGGATTTGGAGAGATGACACTGAAGTGCAGATCCTCCTATTTGTTGGGTCAATTGCCCTTGCACTTTGATGTAGTAGTCCACTTGATTCGGCAAAGGTATGTTTTGCCTCTGCAAATAATAATAATAATAATAATAATAATAATAATAATAATAATAATAATAGGAAATTAACTTTTAGTTAGTCAATAATATTGGTCATTTTTTAATTCCAAATATTTTAAAGAATTTAATATTTATAATTTAGAGTAGAATAAAAAATTTATGATTTAAAATTTAGAATTAAGATAAATAAAATAATTTTAAAAATATTAGATTCATAGTATTATTTTAATAATAATAATAATAATCAAGTGGGGATTGCTTATTTTAGGACAGCATCATAAGGAAGATCAATATCGCTTTTTTATATTTGTTTTTTAACCAACATTTAATCAATTTTATTATGAGAGATTCTATAATTTTTCATTTACAAAATTCTAACTCCATATTATTTAAAAAATAAGTTTGTTATTATCTATTAAGATCAGACGGTTTGCTTTCGGCTTACTTATATACTTTTATTTAGCATTGAATGCAATAAATATTAACATGCGGGGATAGCTCAGTTGGGAGAGCGTCAGACTGAAGATCTGAAGGTCGCGTGTTCGATCCACGCTCACCGCAAGTCTATTTTAATTCTGTATACGCGTATTTGGTCATTTTTGTTCCTCAAATCTCAATCTTTAATTAATCCATGTTTCTCTCATCGACCCCACTTCCATAAAATCCACCTCTTTCCATGTCCCACTTTTTGTCCCAGTTTGTGGAAAAATAAATTGGATTGTATGAAGGTCTCTTTCAGTTCCTTTAACTACCAAACAGAGATTACAAAAACTGATATTAATGATATTTGGATCCTCAATCTAGACTATCCAACTCCTAATGCAGTAATCCTAGCTAGGCCCCATTATTTTCAACATATAATAATGTATGAACAGGGTAAAACAAAGGGAGAAAAAAAAAAGCAATTGAAAAAAGGAATAATAAGAAAGATTGAATAATGAACTTACAGAAATTTCATCTGTTTTATCACTAAATATTCCAGCACCTCCAGAGGCAAAACTAACACCACCCAAAAAGGACACATTCTTGTTGTTGCGGGACTTGGAAACTAGGGAGAGGTAAGGTGGTGAAGTTGGGATCCCCAATTTCTCAGCTTCATTCAACCCATTTCATCATTCATTTAATTTGAACCAAATATTAGCCACAAAAATATGTATATAGTTCATGCTATGATAACTAACATAACTTTTGGAGTTAAATTAATTAAAAATTTTATAGGGATTAAAATCAAAATCCATTATATTTACAAAAACTACAAATTTATTTTAAATTAATAGAAAGATAGTACTAAAAAGTTAAAAAATATATTGCAAAATGGTTATTAGATAAAATTGTTGGTTAAGAGAATAAAATTGTATATATTTTTAATGCATTGAATGTACATATGAATTTTTTTTCAAAAAAAAAACTATATTTTCTATCCATTCACTCTGCTTATTTTATTTATATTTTACAGTTCACACATCAACTATTTTGAATTTAGTGTATGAAACTGACTCCCATGTTATGCCGTTTATATGTTTTTTGGGAGTCATCCTATCATCAATTATGAGTTACTTACTTTCATAGATGGAAAAAATATTGAGGAAATGCCAAAATAGGGAATAATTCAGACAGAAAAATCTCTCTGTGTGTTATCTTTAAAAGTATTTGAAATATATTTATTTTAACAAAAAAATAATATCAAATAACTATTACAAATTAATAGAGACCATTAAAATAATGATTAAATTAGAAAAAACAAATTAATATTATATGTATAAATTCTAAAATAATATGTATTTTTGGACAAAAGTACAATTTTAACTTTAAAAAATAGTTATTTGTAAGCTGAGACTGAGAGAATATAATATTTGAGAGAGCTACGAGTTTAATGATTTGTAATATTTATAACTTGATGATATAATATGATTATCTTTTCCAAAGTTATTATAAGAATGAACTACTGATTTGTAATATTTGAAAAACAAATATTATCATCTTTTTTTTTTTATTTGTAATGAACTAATGAATATTTTAAATGACTTACCAATAAAATCTGCAGCATTCTTGCCATTACTAAACCTCCCATTTGGTTTTTTTGTAGGATAATCAATACCATAGTGAGGAAGAGCAGCTCTTTCAATAGAAAGAGCCAAGTAATTGTTGTTGCCAACATCAACAAGAGAGTCTCCAAACACATAAACAATTGGAGTCTTATTTTGAGCCTCTAAGAATCCCAACAAGTTTATGAAGATGAAGAAAGAGGGGAAGAGGGAAAAGCTCCAAAGCATAATAACACTTTTCCCCATTTTGGGATGTACCCTACTCACTAGATTATTATTGGAATTGAGTTAGGTTTTTGTATTAATTTATGGTATGTGAAGGCTCAGAATGGTTGGCAAGAATTTAAAGGAGAAAAAAAAAGGTGGGTATGTGAATGTGATGATATATGTGTAATAAATATGTGTGAACAGAATTCTGATTAAATTAAAAGCTAGTGATATGAATCACTAAGAGATAGTGGAGCAAAAAAAGAGTACTGTCCATATACTCAACCAACACTGATTTTATGGTGGTGTTTTTTTTTCATCTATATATTTCAAAAAAAATTTAGTACCCGTCAACTCCCTAAAACCATATATATATATATATATATATATATAAACCTAAAATAGTCCTAATAATTACTTCGAAAGACAACGAGGCCCTTGACAAAAAAAAATCCAATCCAATCCCTGACAATTATTTCGAAAGGACAACGAGGTCCCTGTGCCAAAAAAAGTCAATGTTTTTTTTTTTTACACAGGGACTAATCAATCCTAAAAAAAATCAGGATTAGGTGTATTTTTTTTTTTGACCTCGTTGTCCTTTCGAGGTAATTGTGAAGGATCGAGTGGGGTATTCACTCATATATATATATATATATATATATATGATTCAATTCAACAAGCTAATAAAAATACGACTCATTCTTAAATATTTTTTACTATATAAAAAATATTATATCTTTTTGTTAATTAAATAAATTTTAAGTTTTCATGCATTATAATTTATTTTAATGGCTTATATTCAAAATTTATAATGTAAAATCTATTCTATTATATAAAAATCGAATTTTTGTATTTAATAAATGGAGTTGACATCGCATTTTTTAGAGTATTTATTTATTTATTTTTTAATTTTTTTTAATTTGTAAACTTAACTTGTGTCCTTAGGACTAGGAAAGTTCATGGGTCGGGTGAAACTGGGTTTGTCTTGACCCAGGCCCGACTTTAAATATATATTGGGTCTATTTTTTAGACCCTAACCCGGTTTTAAACCTGATAAAACCTAAACATTTTCGAGCCATAACTATGCCGGGTCCAAACCGAGTGAAAACTAGGTCTTTAAAGTTTTAACAATAATTTATAAAGAAACTTATTTACGATAAATTTATTTATAAAAAAGAAACTTGTTACCGAAAAGTTGATATCCATATTTGAACTTGAATTTGTCCATAAATTCTAATTTGATACTTTTTTATCTATTTTCTAATTCAACAAGTGTGATTAAAAATAAAACAATAAGCTTATAATTAATATAACATAATATTAAAATTAATTTAAAACTTATATATCTTTTTTAGTTTCCTTAGGGTGCACATGGGTTGGGTGAAGCCAGGTTCGCTTTGACCCGGACCCGGCCTGAAATAATGACCGGGTCTATTTTTGAGATCTCGGCTCTAGATCCGGTAAAATCACACCAAAGTAGCCTCTAAAATGTTCGGGACCAGGCCGGGTCTTCAAGTCGAGGCCGGGCCATGTGCACCCCTATACTTAGGACATAAGATAGATAAATTTTTTATTATAATGAATTAATTACATCAACTAATTGATTTGATTAAATATTTAAATATCACATAATTTATATCAATTTGTTTTTATAGTATTTTTTAATTTATTTCTTTTAATATTCTAAACCAAATTAATTATTAATTATGTTTATTAATTAATTAATTTATTAGTCATTAAAATAATAAATCTATGAATAAAATAGGCAATTGAGATATTTTTAACTAATAATTAAATCAAATAAAATAATATGTATTGAGCCAAATTCACATAATGTGAATTAAGGACTAAATTAAAATAAGATGATTATTCAAATTGAATATAATAAATACAAATTAATTTGGTTAGACAATCACAATCTTTTTGTCTTTTATATATAGATGGTCAAACAAAATTATAAGAATCATTATTTTTATTGTTCTTGTTATTTTAACTCTTCTTTTTTTTTTCTTTTTAATATGTAATTTCTTATATATATAAATATACTCAAAATGAGAAGATATTGATGAGTAGTTCATTTAGTCTTTATCCATTTATCTTCAATTAATATTATTATAACAAGAATATATGTGACTTTATGAAAATGATATAACTTAGACTTTGGTTATCTGAGAATTTATTGAGTAGTTAGAATAGCTCCACATCACAAACCAACAAATACTAGCAATAGAGATGATGAAAAAACCAGCCAAAACAAATATTCGCGGGAATTATTTACGATTTGGAGCTAGATGAGGACTTGTAAAATCCCACGACCCGCCCACGTAAAATGGACGGAGATGGGGCATAACCACATAGATACTCACTAAATCTACGCGAATATAAAATTACTGATATATCCTAATTTATATATACATAAATCTATTTTTAAATTTAGTAACGCTAATTCCTGCCTTTAATTTGAATCCTCTCTCTCTCTTTCTCTCTCTCTCTAGTCCGTCACTATATCGCTCGGTATCGTCCCAAAAATTATGTTAGGTAACTTAGGTTATTATATTAAAATATGTTTTTATATTTTTTTTTAAAATGTTATTTTTCATAATGAATATGTTATGAATTGTTGAATTATATTGAATTGATTATTTTATTATTATTATATTTTATATTTTTTGTTATTTTTTTTTCAAAAATTTTCAAAGAATATACGTACATACTCGAGAGGACCTGCATTTCTTGAGTGGATAATTAAACAGAAAGTAGCGAAGACGAAAAGTGAACAGTGGCATTTTTTTTAAACGAGAATGAGGAACGAAAAAGGGGCCTGCTACACTCTCATGAGTACCATTACCATACCTAATTAGCAACGGCAATCCAATCTGAGCTGATTTGAGAGGAGACACGTAGACTTCATTTGCATTGGGGCTTAAGATAATGAACCTAAGTCGGATTTAGAACTCTAATAATAAACCTAAGTTGATCTTGATTGCTTTGAGGTCTTATTGGGCCCAAGTATCTATTGGAGTAATATTTTGAGTTATTGTTGTAATAAATATTATACTATTAAATATTATAACATTTAATATATATAAAAATTAGATATATTTACAAGAGATTTTTTAATTTAAATTAATTTTTTAAATTATTTTTTTCTCTTTTTTAGTTTTAGATATTATTTACTATTGTAATAAAAAAATTAAAATACAATAATCACTCACATAATTATAATAAATAATCTTAATATATACATGACACTATATATATATCTTCATAATATTTTTTAATGATTATTTATATGATTTATTAAATAATTGTTCTCATCTTAATATTTAATGAATTTAAGATACCAAATGTTAATATTATTTAACATACAAAATAAACAATTTAAATCATCATCTAGGATAATAAGTATAATAGTGTAAGTACTTATTTATTTATTTGTATTGAAAAAATATATAAATAGTATAAACTGATATTTTTTAATAGAAAAATAATAAAAGTTATTAATTAAGTTGATTATATAATAAAAAAATTATGAATAATTTTTTAAATAATAATAAAAAATAAGATCACTATTTTCACATGTTAAAAAGTTTATAAAAAAAATTGGACAATAAATCAACCCTCAATAAATTATACATTAGTCTTGTTAAAAAATAAATAATTAATGCATTAGATATTATTTACGTATTATCGATTATTAAGTTATAATTAATTTATAATCTAATTTTTTATAATTGAAATTTAAATGATTGAAATTATTCAATGCTAAATATTTTGTACCTAACTAATTTTATTTTTGTTATTAAAATTAAAAAAAAGATGAGTTGTTAATTAATTTTGAATTTAAATTTAAATTTAAATAAGAAAATAAAAATTATTTTAAATTTTACCTCACCAACTAGAACTAATTTTAAGATAAGAAATTATTTTGTACATTATATTATAGAATAGTATGATATGGTCATTTGTTTTTTTTTTTAATGACAAATATTGTCAAATAAAATAGTGTAAAAATTGAAAAAAAAATGTATTTATACTAATTTAGAGAATATTAATTTATTTTTCAATAGAATAAATTATATATTGAATGACAAAAGTTGTTATTAATTAGTTTCTGTTCGCACTAATGAATACTCATCGATGGTGTTTCAATAATGATGCAAGTTTATAAGTTTGGAAATTTAAAAATCATGTTATAAAATATGAAGTTTTAACATGTAACAATGTTGATCATATTATTTTAATTTCAAGAATGAATACGACACGTCGATACCAACAAATAAAATTGTCTCAGGTACATTTCAACAAAAATAAATCTCCATAAATATTGCTATCAATGAGAAATTATTTTATTTTAAGGACAAATACTAGTTTTTTTACGGTATTTCCTAACTCGATAAACCAAAAATTAATCCACCACGTATTGATATTTCATTTATTAAAAGTATGTTACTAGTAGCCAATAAATTGCTACACACAAGACGAAATTTGAACTCTTTATACTTGTTTTAACAA